>NC_090300.1:91255000-91880000 GCF_039906515.1 Pseudorca crassidens | reverse complement strand
GTAAATCATGATAAATAAGTAGCTGTTAGTGATTACAAAATTGTCCTCCTGCCTCCTTACACAAAGAATGACTCTCACTGTAATTATCTTGGAGCAGAGCAAGAATTGGAAAGCATGAATAAATGTCTCATGTGAATCATGATATGTCCATTGCTTAAGATACAAAATATAACGTTTAGCAATAGTCCCTCTTATTAATAGTGAGGCTATGCTATTTTTTTTAATTAATTTATTTTATTTTTGGCTGTGTTGGGCCTTCATTGCTGTGCTCGGGCTTTCTCTAGTTGTGGCGAGTGGGGGCTACTCTTCGTTGCGGTGCGCGGGATTCTCACTGCAGTGGCATCTCCTATTGCGGAGCACGGGCTCTAGGTGCGTGGGCTTCAGTAGTTGCAGCATGCAGGCTCAGTAGTGGTGGCTCGCGGGCTCTAAAGCGCAGGCTCTGTAGTTGTGGCGCGCGGGCTTAGTTGCTCCCCGGCATGTGGGGTCTTCCCGGAGCAGGGCTTAAACCCGTGTCCCCTGCATTGGCAGGCGGATTCTTAACCACTGCGCCACCAGGGAAGCCCTATGCTGTTTTTTTTACACTAGTTGAGGAGGGGCTGGTAGGTTTGAAAATTTCTAGAACTGCTGACAAAATAAGATTTTTAAATAGATTTTTTTTGGTTACTCTTTTTTTGTTGTTAGATTTTCTGAAAGTTGTATTTTGTTAAATCTCAGTTAAATACACAGTAGATGTCCATTTGTGTTCACATAAAGAACATTACAAGTAGAAATAAATGTCAGTGATTTTTTTCTTTTTAAGAATACTTCGTTAAAATTTACAGTTATGTATCATATTTGGTGAGAGCTGATGTACATGTACTATTCTGAGAAAAATACCATTTCATCAAGAGCTATCAAAAACTTTAAAAATTTTATGTGCACAAAAATGTGTTAATTTTAAATCATTAATTAGGTGATTTGTGCTTTTGTTTAAACATGCTGATGCCCATTTATTATAATACTTTTTCCTTTGGGAATCATTGTGAAGATGACATTTAATATGTAAAACTTCCATTAGTCCTCCTCCTCAGAAAATACATGAGTTGTCTTATAAATGATTAATTTTTAGTCTGTTTCTTTAATATCCTGGTTCTGTGAGGTTGGATTATATGAGGCTTTACTACTTTTATAATAGAAATGATCCTGCAATTTCACAATTTTTTTTTAAGATTGAATTTGTACAACTAGTGAATTTGTTCTCACAAATTAAAACTCTTCTTTGATTCATTTACTTACATATAATATGATAACTAATTCACTTCAAGGTACTTGACTGGATTGCCTGTTATATTGGTTTAAACTCATAGGAAATTACTTATAATGTACTTGTTACATTTTACACTGTACTTGCTAAAGTTTTACTACATTCTATACATATGGCATTCCGTGATGAAACCTGTTTCAGTAAGTATTTTTCTTTAGCTTGTAATTTTAGAATAACTTACCCCATGTAGATTTAGTATTTTTCTAACAATCACTTTTTAAAAGCTCTGTCAGTACCACTCATTTAAAAATTAATTATAAGAGATTACCATTTGGGTCATTTATTTTTTATCAATGAAGAAATTCAAGATTTTTGAAGTCATCCTTTCTTCAAACTCTAGAATTTTGTGTAACATGACCTACAAATACCACTTAATTGATAATTAACCAATCTTTAATTTTTACTATTTATGTTTAGCTGCTTTTTAATATTAATGGCTATTTACTCTGTAATCTAATGGCAATACACAGGATCATTTGCATCTAATATTTAAGTATCATTAGAATGTTCTCTCTAAAATATTAGCTGCTCTTTCTGAGACTCCATCCTAAAGCAATGTGACATTGAATTTTGCAGACATGGTTGAAATTTCTCAGTTTCCTTAATGTTCATATCTTACCCATGGAGTATAGACATGATGATGACATTTTTATAATACTATATAGTTTATAACATGTTTTTACTTTGTCTATTGGTCTCATTTGTTAATAGCCCATCTGGCTAACATAAATATGTGCTTTTTATTTTTTAAATCACTAAATAATGGTATATACTACATATGTCCTTTCTAAAAATTAAAGAGTTTTCTTTATTTAAGGAAAATATTTTTGAGAGAATTATTAAGTCAACAGCTTATACTATGGCCACTTAACAAGAATCTATAGTTTTTCATTCTTTTAAAGATAAGTTCAGCTCTTACAAAAATAAACTATATTAGGTAAAGATGGATTTCAAGAAAACATTTTAATTTTTTCATTCTTTTATTATTCTGTTATTTCCTTGTGCTACTGGCTAAGAAAATGTACATTTGAATGATTCGATTTAATTTTTTAGTAATGATAATTCTTAAGCCAGCTGTATATAGGACACTTAAATAATAGTCTTAATTTAAAAGAAAAAGTATTTCTTAGAATACAGTGTCACACTTAAACTTGGAATAGAATAATTTAGGATTTATGCCATACATAATTTTTCATTCCCTTTACATAATTGGTAACTGACTAAGTGTCAGATTTATTTTTTTTTACATGTAGAAGTATCACTACTTTCTAATCTTAAATTAAGAATGAAAAACTATTGTTACTATGAATATATTTTCATTAACTGTGCTGTCTTTTCAACTTGCTGCTGAATCAGCCTGCATTGACATTCTTTGCCTTTCTGTGTCTTGTCTATCTTTACCGTTTCCATTAGATCCTCCTACTACTACCACCCTTCAGCCCACCATTCAGTGGCATCCCTCAACTGCTGACTTCGAGGATCTGGCAACAGAACCAAAAAAATTGCCCTTCCCATTGTCAACTTTGGCAACAATTAAGGATGACACAATTGGCACAATCATTGCTAGTGTAGTGGGTGGGGCTCTCTTCGTAGTACTTGTAAGTGTTTTGGCTGGAATATTCTGCTATAGGAGAAGACGGACGTTCCGTGGAGACTACTTTGCCAAGAACTACATTCCACCATCAGATATGCAAAAAGAATCACAGATAGATGTTCTTCAACAAGATGAGCTTGATTCTTACCCAGACAGTGTAAAAAAAGAAAACAAAAATCCAGTGAACAATCTAATACGGAAAGACTATTTAGAAGAGCATGAAAAAACGCAGTGGAACAATGTAGAAAATCTCAGTAGGTTTGAAAGACCAATGGATTATTATGAAGATCTAAAAATGGGAATGAAGTTCGTCAGCGATGAACAGTATGATGAAAATGAAGATGACTTAGTTTCACATGTAGATGGTTCCGTAATTTCCAGGAGGGAGTGGTATGTTTAGCAGCCACTAAATGTGACTTAACTATGTACAATGTTTCATTCATACTAGTTGATCATTTTCAGATTGTTCATACTTTTTTTCGAGGAATAATAAGCTTTTCAACTTGATTTTCAAGCTTTTTATATTCTAATTTGACAAACAGAAATGTAAAATCTGGGTTCAGTGTATCTGAGCTGCTTTACAGTTTTTTTTTCAATGCTGTACTACTGTCTCAAGATTTAAATTTTAATGCAGAGTACTTTACTGGTCTGAGGCACACAGGTAAGAAGAAATGTCAACATTAAATGAATGACTTTTTTGGTACAAAAGTTAAAAAAAAAAAAGGAAACTACCTTGGCATTGTGTATTAAATGTTTACCTAAGACTATTATCTCAAGTAAAATGTTTGTTAAACATATACCTCTCAAAATTTATCACCACTAAATGATACTACATCAAAATTGACTATAAAACTAATTCAAGAAATGTTTATATATATTTTTAGTATACAAAAAAATTCAGCCTGATGAAAAATTCTTTTCAGACATTATTTTCTATGTTTCTATACAAATGGAATCTTTACCTCTGCATTTTAATGAGCCTTGCCATAATTACTGTAGAGTGGCTTTTCAAAGGTATTTTGTTGCACTAAAAACTGTGGTAGTACACTCAGTGAACATGATGTGTGGAAGAGCATAATTAGCTGATCAATATTTTTGTCCAGAATACATACAAGAGTAATAAAAACATGCCTTTTAAACATGATAATTACTACAATCTTTTCATCTCTGGAGGGCAGTGCTTATATTGTCATGTGAACATAGGTTTTGGTACATGAAGTGGTAGTTTTGTTTTAATGATTTATGTCCTAAATATAATAATAATAATGAAAAGATGGTACATAGTTTAATAGAGTACAGAGAGAGCATTTCAGTATATGGAAAACCATGGGTAAAACAAGCATTGGAGTACCATTTTTAGAAATGAGACAAACATTTCAGCCAAGAATCTGTGCAGAGAATTTTGTAGACCATCTTGTTTTAGTCATTTATTATTGATGTTGTTCAAATGGATAAATATATAGGAAAAAAGTAGAATAAACTTGGAAATTTGAGATTTAACAAGAAAAAATCTGAATTATAGAACCAATCACTAGCACTTGCTGATCGATATTGACAAACCATCCCCCTTTTCCTCCTAAATGTATGTATGTGTTTCAAGATTTTTGTTTTTCCAATTAAAACTGGAAACATCATGAGGTCTTTTTGTTTTGTTTTTTGTTTTTTACATAATTAAGTATATCCTTTCCAAAATCATGTATCTTTTGAAAAAGAAATCTTACCTAAATCTTCAAATGTGGATCTTCTTTGTTAGGTAATTAAATTGCTTCTACAGTGGAGTCCTATACAATTATAATGATGACAACTATTTTGAAGACCAAAGAATATGTTTTATCTGTTGATGATTCATTTGAAAAAAGGACTGTGTAGAATTGCCTTAGGAGTTTTTCCAGGGAGTTGAAATAGAAGTTAGCAGGAGAATCATAAATTAAATAACTTATTTTGTTAATAAAACGGCAAAGTAGGTACTTTTTTTTCACCTTCCCAACTGCTCCCTTCCCAATCCTCATCAAATCTAAAAAAATGTTTTTATAAGGCAAAGTTCTAACATGTTCATAGAATTTTGCAAGTAGTGAAGGCTTTATTCTCAGTGATTATAACCTAGTTTCCTTTATTTTAACATAGCAGTATTTTGTGGAAGTTTGAAATCTATTTTATTTCTCTCCCTCAAACACTTAGTATAACAGTAAAGTGTTGGTTAAGGATACAGTTAAGTTCATTGATGTCTTGTTAAAAATATTTGGTTTAAATATGGCTAACCACTGACCAATATTAAGACTCTTTGGTCCCAATCGTTGGAAGAAAAACTTTCTTGATAATACCTTATGATCAAAGTGACTTTATTTTTTTATTTAAATGTTAGCAATGATATGGCCATAAGAAAGATGAGTCTAAAACTTTTTTCCATGGAAGATGTAAATTTGTGGCTTTTTTGAGCAAAACATCCTCTTTAGTGGTTTGAAGTGTCATATGAATCTGAGAAGAGTAATCCCATTTAGAATATTGTACAAATCACAACTTGACTCTAATCCGAAGGAAATTAGCAATGTATTCCAAGAACTGTATTTTAAAATATAAATATCTACTTAGTGATCATGAACTTTCTTTTAAATAGTGGCCATTGTGTGGTTAGGGTTTTTTGTTTAGTTTTTGTTGGTTTGTTTTTTTGGGGGTTTTTTTTGGCAGTAGGGAGTGACATGGAACACTGCAAGTGAGTATTTGATATATTCTGCATCCTTTCTAAATCATTTGACAAGCTACTAAAAGACTTCAGAATTTTAAGAATATGATATGATACTAGTGCTTAAGACTTTCTGAAGCATTGCACTATTGTTTATTAGAGCTTTATGTATGTTTACTGTACATAGAGACTTGTTTGTAAACATAGTCATATTAATAAACAATTTTTTAAATTACTTTTTGAGTATCAGTAATGTGCACAGCTAATTGATGTATTGAACTCCTACTCTCTTCTTGGAAAAGGTGGAAGAATAGTTTTACTTTATTTTGGCCGTGTTTATTGCCTTTATATTTGAACTGGTTTTTCATTTTTGTGTTCACTTTAGAGTTTTCTTTCACAGTAGTTAAAGTACTTCAGTGATACAGTGGAGATGAATTCAACTCTTTGTTTTTCCCTTTTTTGCATTTTTATTAAAATATGTTGAAACTTTAATAGGCTAGGGGTTGACTTTAAAAGTGGTATCTGAGAAGTACTTTATAGTTGAAAGATATAGTATTTTACCATGTGCCTGAAAGGTTTCTGTTTGATAAGTCTAACATTAAAGAAACCATTAGGGTTTTTCAGTAGTAGGTATTGCTTCTGATAGCCATATATAGGAAAGTTATAATGGTAAGCCTGGCTGAATGTTCGCATAAGGGGCTATAGGAAGTACAATGTATAAGTGCAAAAATTGAGAGAAATGTAGTAATATTAGATGCAAAAACATCTGACTTTAGTTTGATTTTGCTTTTGGTAAATACTGCTGAAACAAAGTATGAACAAGAAGTTGTTAATGTGTGGAAGTAATCAATGTAAAGTGTAAGAAAGGAAGAAATGGTACCCATATTGATTTTTTAATTCTAACAGGGGAATGATTTACAGATTGGATTGTTTTTCCTATTTACTTGTTAATGTATCATCCATAAAAAGCTCTTTTCTCAAATTTTTGTTATATTGGGATATATTTAGTTTTAATGTGTACCAGGGATTTTTTTTTTTAACCAAGTTACTTATCAGGTGGTAGCCCCAATAGCCGTTCAATAAATCTTTAAATAAAAGTTTTTTAAAAAAATTCTTAAGAGGCATATTTCTGTAACAAGCCTATGGCTCTGGATTACCTTCTTTGTCCGCATTTTGATTTTTGCTGGAGAGAGAGAGAGAGTGTGTGTGTGTAACCTAGTTTCCTTTAATTAATGATGTTTTGTGGAATTAGAAACCTATTTTATTTCTCTTTCCAAACAAGACTATATCAGGTTAAGGATACAGTTAAATAAAGTTTGAGGAAGCATCTAAGTTGGCATGTTAACCATTATAAAATTTACTTTTAATTAATCATATAATTCCTATCTCATATATACATATCATCAGTAACATTCTCCACAATCATGAATTATCTTCTAGCTCTAGTCCTAGCAGTTAAAATAAATTTTAAATGTTTGCTGTGACTTTGACGTAAGTCAAATTTTTATATATTGGCTTTCAGTTTGGAATTAACACATTTCATAAAATATTTTTTAAGTTGGCGTTTAGTGTTTTTAACTTGTTGCTTGTGAGCTGCTTTGAGTAGGAATGACATTGTTTCTTATTGTTTGTAGTTACCTTCTCCCTGTTCCTCATTTCTGACATTTGAAATTATGATACAGGGACTTCCCTGGTGGTCTGTTGGTTAAGTCTCCATGCTTCCACTGCAGGGGGTGCAGGTTCCACCCCTGATCGGGGAACTAAGATCCCACACGCTGCGCGGCTCGGCCAAAAAAATAAAATAAAATAAAAATAAAATAAACAAACAGTATTATAAAACCTAAAATATTTTAAGATAAAATAAATTAAAATTTGATACATTTTTCCCCCTAAACTTTAAACTATTTTAGAGAAAGCAGCAGTTTTTTTCAAATAATGTACAATTTGACTGGATTAAGTTTGGTTTCATTCTTGTTATACCAATAAAAATTCATGCATGAAAGAATCTTTGGAATAGTGTACAGAGTATACCAACTTTTTGGTGTTTTTTTAAAAAATTGTTTCTGTTTATGCATTTCTGTTTTCTTCTATTCCAGTAAGCTACACTTTTTTTTTAAAGTACATGTCTACTTTGAGATGAGTAGTGATAGGTTTCCATCAAGAGCTTGAAACCAAACATTGCTTACAAAAGCTTTTGCTATATATACCTACCCTTAGGGGTCATTTCTTTTCTCGAGCCTTGATAATAGTTATTTTATCATGTTCATTTCAATTTTGAAGGGTAAAATATGATTCAATTTTGTGATGTTTTATTTCACTTGCCTTTTAGTTAATAGCTGCGGTTTGTTCTGGCTGGGCACTATGGATGAAGCCTAGTGAAAGTGAGTTTAGCAGAATAACTTTAAAGTATAAATCTCAAAACTTGAGAATAATTCAAGGCCTTATTTCCTTTCATGCATAATACTTCTACATAGATGTGATACCTGATTTCACAGTCTCAGTTATGAGAAATATCTCAGGGAAAACCAAGTCTTGAAGGGACAGTTTGATCTAAAAGCTAGAGGAAACAAGACCTAGAGGCTTTGACCTTCCTGTTTAAAAAACAGATTATTATTAAAAAATATGCAATAGTAAGACAGAATAATGAAATGAATATTCATGTACCTGCTTCAGTTATTGTCAGTTCATGGTCAGTCTTGTTTTATTTAAATTTCCGTCTATATAATCCCTCCTGCCATTAGTTCACCTGTAAATATATCAGTATGTAGCTCTAAAAGTTAAGGAACATTTAGAGAAAGTAACCACAGATTCATTACTACACCAGAAATGAATAATTCCTTAATATCAAGTATCCAGTGAGTGTTCAAATTTCTAATCATATATTTTTGCAGTTTTAGCTAGTAACCAAATGTGATCCATACATTGGTTGGTTGAGATGTCTTTTAATCTGTGTGTTCTCTGTGTGCTGTTCCCCACTCCCGCACTTTTCCCATGCAGTTTTTTTGGTGAAGAAACAGCTTCATCTGTCCTGCAGTTTTCCAGTTTGGATTGTGCCAGTTGCACCTCTGTATTTTCTGTAAGTTGACAGATCTAGAGCCTTGATAAGATTAAGGTTTAATTTGGGGGGCAAGGTTACTTCAGTGGTGGTATGTTCCTCTATCAGAAGGCGCGTAGTCTTTACCTCGTTTTCTTTCAATATTAGCAGCCATTTGATGCTCAAAGCCTAGATCTACTAACAGGGAACCTACATAATTTCTAGATCTATTAACTCTTTTTTTACCGCACCATGTGCTTTAATGTCTTAATAATTATGTTCATGCTGCTCCCTTTACCTGAAATACCCTTTCCTCCCTTTGCCATATTGGGAAACCAGTCCATATTCAAGGTCCAGCTCAAATTATAGTTTTATGAAACTTTTCCCTGTAGAATTAATACTTGCTGTTCATAATTCTTTTTTATCAACTTATATCTCCTCTATTGTAACCTCACACTTTATTCTAGTTATTATCTATCTTCTTTAGATCAGTGCTCTTCAATACTCTTGACTGTGCCTATCAATTAAAGATTAGTATGTACTCATAGTCCTAATATGTATGTTTATAAATTATATATGTGCTACCATAGAATTTTGCTATATGCATTTTAAAATATTCACAAAAAACAAATTTTTAATCTGCTGAAATAACATTTTAAAATACTAATTATTTTCACTAAAACAGTAATATTTGGGTAAACAATATAATTGTGCTTCATTTTAAAAGTTAACTTTTTTTCTTGCTAAAACATTTTTGAGAAAACCATATAATTGTGCTTCATTTTTTTTTAATCTTGGTTTTATACTTTTTGATTCAGTGTTTCAAAGTTTTAAGTCCATGTTGAGTATATTTTAACACTTGTTTTTAGGTATGAAAGCTAAGCCACCTCTCAAAAACAAGTAGATTCAAATGAAAGAAGTTCATTGTTGGGAACCGTAACAGTTTTCATCCCAGCTACTTTTTTTAGAGCTAGTCTTCATGTTCAAGGTGTTTGATTTTTCAGTATCATGCTAATCACCACTCACATTAGCTATTTCAGCACAGTATGGGTTTAGTGTGAGGTTTGTTGTTAATAAGAGTGAATATAAATTTGTTTTATTTGGTTTCTAAATGTATTTGATTGGGGGGGTTCATTTGTCACATCTGATTAGGTTGCCATGGTTTTATTTCATAATGTAACCGGTAAAGTTTATGTATTAGGAAGAAGTTATTTGCATTGCCATTTTTGTGGGGTTTTGTTGTTATTTGTGCGTACATTATTGGTGTTATCTTACATTCTGTCAGTTCTTTGCAGGAATGGCATTTACTTGGATTAAATGCCTACTAGTATATAACACGGATTAACACTGATACCCTCACTTGGTTTATGAGTCAGATGTTCACCTGTCGGAGCACGCATGTCATGCCTCCTTTACATTTTTGACTTCTAGTTAAATCTAGATAAGTTTTTAGTTCATTCAGCTGAGCTCCCATACATCACAATAATGTCTGTCACAGGATGCTATGTTGAGAGGGACAACCAAGTAAAGATGTAACTGTTTACTTACTTTCATTCTGGAACTGTCCCACTCCACACTTCCTGTAGGAAATTTTGGGTGCCCTGTGTGGCAGGGTGCCATCTGACACATGGACCAACTAGGGCTACCATTGCCAATCCATACTAGTACAATAGTAATTTTTATTAAATGCCCTCTCCCTCTCTTTTTTTAGAAAAGTGATGATTTCTTCCTATACTTCATTGGAAAATAAATATTTTTATGGATTCTCTGACCCTACCTTGAGGCTTTTGCTCTATTGTGAGGACAGGAACTGTGTAAAATTTATCCTTGGCATTCCTAGCACAAGGCTTGGCACATGTTTGGTTACTATTGGTAATTTGTTGGATGAGAAGCTGAGGAGACTGTCCTGACCCAAATAGAGGACTTCTATTAAAAAATAGTGAGATAAATATTTGGATGGATATAAAGGCTTAGATGTGTATTGAAAAGATAAGCATTAAAACGGCTATTGAAAAATAAAACAGTGGGGCATATGGGGAAAATTTGGTAATACAGTAACATGTATTATGGGGATATATGAATTTAATCCCAAATGAAAGTTGGGAAGATAAGTTCGTAGGGTTTTACATTAAGCTGTGAATCAATCCATGACATCACAGAAGTTTGGGTGGAGGAAATGAAGAAAAAGAGGGATGAAACTTAACATCTCAATTGTTGGGATTTGGTGTTTTAATGTAAGTGTAAAAAGGGACTATGGATTTCTGTACTCACCCATTTTAAATGGTTTTAGGAAATTGCCAGAAACACGTATTTTAGTGTATAGAATAGTATTTAACTTTTAAAAACTTTATAATGCCTCAGTTTCAGGTGTGAATCAGGTGAGCACATGTTTGAATAGCCTTTACGTAGGCTTTATTCACTTGTATCAGAGTGAAAACAAAGACAAACTATAATTCAGTTTAATATCTATAATATTTATATTTTTTCAAAAAGTAATGAAAGTTATTTCTCCTGTCTGTATTAAATTTTTTGTATGATTTGTAACTGATTTTTAATAGCTTTCTCCATAAGATATATGCATGGTGTCTTTAATTATGGATAGTGTACTTTGGTTGTATTGAGGAATGCTGTTTTTCTGTTTTTGGAGGTGAGTTTCCAATGTATATGGGTTAATAAGCAGCTGTGATAACAGAAAGATGTTCTTCTGGGAGACATGCACGAATCCTTTAATACTAAATATTTTAACGCTTTTGTCTTTTTGTTTTCTGCTGCTTGTAAGCATACAATTAGATTTAGTAGAACATCTCCTTAGGTTATGGTAAGGTAATATTGCTTCATGTCAGTCACTCAGTAAACTAGCTTAATGTTGAAAAATGCCAAATTTTTATACATTTACTTAGTTAAATTTTTTTCTGCTTGTAGTGGTTTTGTTGGAATATAGGGTCTATGTAGATTATGAGGACAGGGATGTGGGGAGGCAGTGTTGGGGCTAAATTCTCAATGTTCATCAAAATTCTTTGACTTGAATGCAAGAAACTTGAGCTCTTCCTTTGCATTTCATACTAGTGTTCATCACCCATTAATACTTTTAAAATCTTAATACTCTTAAATATATTATTTCTTCTTTTCTCAGTAAGTTGAAGAATCAGAAAAGGAAATATATATATGTCATATATGTACTTAATCAGTTTACCTATGTAGAGCAGGATATCCAATTGGTAAATGGACTCTACCTAACTTTTCTTCCACTTCCTCATTTCAGCACTTACTAGCCTGTTCCAATACCGAGAAGAGGTGTGCAAAAAATGTTAGAGATGAATAAAGAATGAATGGAACCAAGTGAAATAAATATGCTCAAATTAAAATAGAAGGAAGAGTTACAGTATACATACAGTCACCTCTCAGTTATGGAATTCTAGAGCTAGAAATTAGAAGACTAATGGGACAGAATTGGATAAGTAGACCATAATTTAAATGTTTAAAGAATAGTATTTATATAGACTTGAGAATTACTTCAGGATATTAAAAATAGTATATATTCAGAGTTGGGAATTACATTAGGATATTAAAAGTCTGATTTTGATTTATTACTTACAAAACACTACCAAATTAAATATTATTGCTAAGATTAAATGAAAGGCTTGCTTGTAGGAGGTGTGAGGTTTGATGAAGAATTTATAATGATATGTTGGGATTGAGTGATATATATATATATATATATAATGTGTTAAGATTGTTAATCTTAATTTGGGCTAATTATATTCAAAGAGTAACCTGAGTTTTTGAAACATAATTTCAGAAGTATTACATAAATATGGTATCAACTTTGTCATTATCATCAAAATAAGAACACCCAAATTTAAATTCTCCACACTTGGGCAAAAGTGATAGGGCCACTTTATTCCTTAGCAAAAGAAAAAATTCCATTAAAAGGAAATCTTTAGACTAGTGTAGAATAGGTAGCACACTTGACACATTGGGATTTTTTATTTTTGCCACTGACAAGGTGTATGACCTTTGTCAAATAACCTTGGTCATGTAATCTTAATAGGTTTCAATTGGCCTATTGTTAAAAACCGAATACAAAACTACAACTTACATGGTGGGAAAAGTGATAGTGTAGAAGATAAGACTAGCCGTAAATCATCCCAAGTCTTTTTTCTACATTTATAAGAGCAGAGTAATACTTGACTGGCTTGGTTTTCAAATCTTTTTCTCATGTAGCACATATTCAAATGGAGTTAGTAGTGATTAGAGAAATGAGCAACAACAGGAAGATAAACCAGGTATGTATTAGCAGATGAGGGTAACATCCTGAACAATGAAGCTGGTTATATTGTTTAAAATAATTGTATATTTTTAGATTCTATTCAGTATTTGAAAGATCAGATTGGGTTCCTTGGCGCTCATTGGTATAAGATTTTTAGTCTAGAATGAGGCTAATGAACCATTAATAAACACAAGATCATTAGTTTGCTGAAGAGATTTTTATAATTGACAAGAAAGTAAAACGTTGTGGGTTTTTTTATTTTTTTGGTTTTTTTTTGCGTTACGCAGGCCTCTCACTGTTGTGGCCTCTCCCGTTGCGGAGCATAGGCTCCGGACGCGCAGGCTCAGCGGCCATGGCTCACAGGCCCAGCCGCTCCGCGGCATGTGGGATCGTCCTGGACCGGGGCACAAACCCTCATCCCCTGCATCGGCAGGCGGACTCTCAACCACTGCTCCACCAGGGAAGCCCTAAAATGTTGTTTTTAGCAATCTAAAACACCACATGAATCACATTTTAATATGAACAGTTGGGAAATGCTTCTAAATACACTATGTATGTATTTGGAAATACCGTGATGGTAAGTAGGTAAAACATATTTCAAAACTGATAGTGCTTAATTCTATTTAAATTTGCCATGTCTGGATTCCAACAGTAATTGTAATTATTTAAGGGTGTATATGAACGTCAATTTAATTGAAGACTAAGAGCTCGGCGTTTCCAAATAGGGGACCCAAAAGGAGAGACTACGTTAGATGTTGCGAAAAACCATTTCCCAAAAAGGGCTTATGGGTGGAGGTTTCTATCCTGCCCTAACCTAGCTTTATTTCACCCTGTGTTCTCTCCTATTCATTGACTGAATGACCTTGGGCAGAATATTTAACTTTAGAATAGCAGTATCTTCATTTATAGAATGTTACCTTAAATATCTTTCTTACTGGTTAGAAAGATAAAATCATGTATATTGAAGGTTCTTTGTAACTGATGGGTTGCTTCACAAAATTCAGTTATTGGGTTTAATATGGCTGTAATTGTCAAAATAATACCCATAAGGATTGATGGTTTTGTCATATCCATAATACTTATATTTGAAAATAACTTTAGTAAATTCCTTTAATTGGGAGTTCATAAAGTAGGGTGACATTTTTTTTAGAATTGTGTGAAATGCTAACTATTAAGTATGTTTTTAACATCCTTTCTTATAAAATTTTGTGATGCAGGCTGGAAAAGAGAAATTGGTATTCAGAAATGATAGAGTGTGTCTATAGTCAGGAGACAGGGAAGAATTTACATAATTTTGTAGTATAGACACTATCTTAAAGCGTAATTTGTATTAAATGTGTGTGAACTAAAGGAAGTTATCTGCAGCAAGTACTGTTTTAATAATACTTCTATTTTAAAAACTTAGATTTTGCAATGTCACTTTTTGACTATTTATTACGTCTGGGATATTTTCTGTTTTTTAGTGTTGTTTTCCCTTTCTTGAAGGTTTTTGGTTTCTTAGAATTTCTTTTAATGGAATGAAAGGTAAAAATCTATTCAATACATTGTTGGCTAACTCCATTAAAGAATACTGAATTTTTTTTTTTATCACCTTTTAGAGTAAGAACTTAGTTTTCATCCTTTTCTCTATCTTCTTTTCTCGTTCAGACATTCTTTGCCCGTTGACAGTAGATTCACTCATTGATACCTGACTGGGGCTATTCTTTTCATCACTTTAAAAAAGTAAAGTTGGAGTGCTAAGGTGACATCTTGCAAGGAATAAATGTGTTAGCATAATGCTCCAAAAAGTAACGAATCAAATTTGGGGTCTTCTAAACTTGTGGTTGGATAACATACTTAATCAGTCCTTGCACACTGTAGAAATCAGAGGACACAAACTCAAGAACTCTTAAAATTGTTTAAAAACCTAATTTTTGTTACTTTACAGATGTTCCACTTAAGCAGACCTCTTCTATAGCTGTAGCTGGAGCTGTAATTGGAGCTGTCCTTGCCCTTTTCATCATTGCCATCTTTGTGACTGTGCTGTTGACTCCTCGAAAAAAGAGACCATCCTACCTTGACAAAGTGTAGGTAAATTTTTTGCTTGTGTTCAACTATGAATATTCAGTATGTGGCAGTCGTTATCTTTACAGCTACTCATATGAAAACTGTCTGAGGGATGGAAGTAAAGATACTGTTAGGTCTTTGTAAGATGACTGGTTTTGTCAGGAAGTCTGACTACATTTTGGTAAATAAACAGTTGCAAGGGGCTGCTAGAGACAAATATATTAGACATCTTTTTAACCTACAGTATATTACATACCTTTCCAAATGGTAACATAATGACTCTACGTTGTCCTGCCTTCTGAATAAAAATGCAGGTCTTCCATGAAGTGGTTGAAAGACAGATATAAAAAATCTTAGAAGTTTAAATTACTTCTTTAAATTGCTTATGCCGGTCTTATGTATAGATATAACTAACTCTAAACTGCCAGAAGTTATTAAATACATTGAGTTTTAAAGCTTTTATCTTAAAGAAATTTGGTTTTGGTGAATTACAAAATGTGCTTTTATTTAAAGAGAAAGCAACGTTTTGGACCTAATCATGAGATAGAATTACAAAACAGAAATTGCACTCTGTTGTATAATCAAAAGACCGAAGTCCCAGTTCCCTTAATTCCATCAGCAGCTTTTGTTGCTTCATCTGTGAAATGTGAATAATACTTTTCCTGCTTACCTCACATGGCTGTGATAAGAGTAGAATAAGATGATGTTTCTGAACTGTGAAGTTCTATACAAATGACATTATTTCTTGTGTGGTTATTAATGATTTTATATGAGGACATGAGGCTGGCTCTGAAGGAATGTATTTCTTCTCTCTTCATAAATGCTTTGTGTATGTCTCTGCCTCTCTAATCTGGCACAGTTAGAGCACTGATCTTTTTGGATTAAGGACACCTGGGTGTTAGCTCTATTACGATCAAATTAGTGGTATGATCATGAACGAGTCACATCACCTCCATGAACCTTGGTTTTCTCACCTAAATAACTTACGGCATCTTGCAGCTATACATTTGCTGTGATTTTTGTTACATTAAAGGAAATAATTACTTTAAATAAAAGGACTATAAAATACCCTTTCAGTCTAATACCTGTAAGATATTCCTTACAGGAATATCTTACAGGAATATTAGATTCCTCTAATATTTCAAGAGTATCTAGCTTGTGGTTAACTTCATCTTCGTTGCCAGATTATCTCAAACTTTTCTATAATTTCCAAAAGATAATTTACTAGTAGACTAGTAATTACATCCATGTAATCATTTTATTTATTATTTGAATTCTGTTCATTTAAAATATTATTTCATGCCCACATGGAGAAGTGAGAATTTGTAATTTCTTTGGCCTCTATAGCTTTCATCCTCTTTATCTTTTAATATAGGTAAAATTTTTATTTGATTTACTGATCTCAATTACTGAAAATTAGTTATCTGTGATCTTCAAAAGTAGGAGAATATATGAAAAATTATTTTCTAAAATGCAGAGAGCTACAAGGTATATTTAATTCTATTTTTGTTGTAATGCAACAATTTAAAAATATATGAAAATACTTTTTTTTAGTAGATTAGGTCATTTTGGCAAAGATAAATGCATTCCCCAAGGATGTAATGGTCTCTTCATTTATTTCAGGTGCCAAGATTTATAATGGTTTGTAGATTGAAAATCTTAATTTACATGATGAATATTCTAAGAATGACCATGGCTTTTGAAAACTAATTATGGAAGTATTTCCAAAATATAGTATAAGCATATTTTTTCATTATCATTTTAAGATACAGTCTTTTAAATCACTATTATGACACTTTGGAGGAAAGTGTTTTCCATTACACATGTTTGACTATATTTAAAATGTTGGTAGGCATAGTCATATGTAAAAATGTGCAGTACTTAATTAGTCATATACTAGATTACTTGCCTAATAATAATGTTCAAAAAATACTTCTATTTGCTTTTTTAGATTTTTCAAAGAATTGTTTATTTCAGATTAGTCCTAAACATTAGAACCTTTAAAACCAGTTCAATTTTTGTTCCAATTATGATTGATTAATGGAAATGTAAGAACTGAATTAAACATGTATGCTAATACAAATATTAGTATGAGGAAAATATTCTCAAAACTTAAGCGAATCTTGAATGTTTCCCCCACCCACCCTTTTTTTTTGTTTTTTTGCTAAAAGTGGCAATCACATTTTTTAAACTTTTTAATGCAGGATCGACCTTCCACCCACACATAAACCACCTCCTATGTATGAAGGACAGTCCCCCCCTTTGCCTCAGAAAGACCTTCTATATCAGGTAAGTGTTCCCGAGTACACGTAAAATAAAATGAAATAAAAAATATTAAGCAATGTATATTATTTGTTTCAAAATGTTATCTAGTCATTATACATTAAATATTACATAATAATATATAATCATTTCTCTGAAACATTCAAGGGATCAAATTTAGTCTACACATTGGTAAGAAAAGAAGCTATGGCCAGTATAGGTAAGACAAATCAACACTGTATTAGGAGTACAAATTTTTACAAAAGCTTATGGCTGAAGACTTATTGTTAATAGAGTTTTATTGACGTAACGATCCATTGTAAAATATGCATTTTTATATAAAATAAAAGGTAGAAAAATTGAATGGTAGGGTCTAATTTATGATGGAGAGGTTTTTCTCCTTGGCATATGTATTTTATTTTTGTTTATTTTTCAGTATATGCAAAATTTTCAGTATATGCATCTAAGTCTTAGCATTCCTTTATTTAGCAACAAAAGGTTTATATTCCAATTTAAAATTCTGGGCATGAATATTGGGCCCCATTTTACACTTAACGATAATTGAAAATTTCTTTTGGAATCAGTTTACAGTAATTCGTGTGAAAGTATTGATTCAGTGCTTCTGTCTTAGATTCTATATCTAGATTAATATGCTCTACTTGGGAAGGTTTAAGCCATAATGCTTTTATTCTTAACTTTAATTGTTTTGTTTTTGCTTTTTTTCTCTATCACCCATGCAGCCTCCTGGGGCTCTAACCCTGTATTGGGGTTTTATTACCTGTGACACTATAATATTTTTCTCCTAAATTATGTCCTGTATCTTCAGCTTGAGTAAGGCAAAGGAATATTTCTGTTAAGATGTTCTCAGCTTCTGTTCCTAGGTTGACCATATAATCAGTCTCCTGCCTGAGCATGGGGCAGGGAGGAGCATTCCGTGGCATGTGCACTCACTGACAATGGGCACCACCTTTGTCATCTTGCACAAGTTTGGTGTCTTAGGGATGAAGATGCGTCATCTTTACAGAACTCTGTTTTCACATAAAGAATATAGCCTCACATCTTTTTTGGCAAATAAATTAACTTGACAAGTAGTGTGAAATGTCAACAAAATATTTAGCTAAAGGTGTTAACTGCTGCAGATGGATAGCTGTTTTTCTCCCTCCACAAAGCTAGTCACTAACTGGAGGATTTCTAGATTCAGGTGTGGGAATTTTTTAAGAATGTTGTTAGTAATTTTTTAGTACAACCCTAATTGCATACAATTTTATTCTTGTCCTTAAAATCAGTTTATTTACTTGTTATTTAATATTTTCAAATTAAATATTTATAAAAGCTTATGAATTGAAAAAAAATTATTCGGCTCAGATCATATGTCCTGGGTTTTAGTTAAGAAAATATAATTTCTATATATGTAAGTGCTGCTAAATAAACACAAAAGGAAGATTTTTCTTGGATGACTTGACAGTGGTACAAACTGCAGTTTTTATCCTTGGAGTCAGAGAAGTCTTCCTGGATGGATCAATTTTGGAAGTAGGATTTTGATACATGTGATAAAATTACTCAGTTGTTGATTAGAGTAAATTGCATAATCACAAGCATAAATCTAGGTGGAAATGAACAGTTATGTGAAAGAGTAATAGAAATTTTAGAAAGGAAATTGGTGGGACAGCATCTGCAGTGGATAACAAACATTGGACTTTGGGAGTCAGAGACCATTTACATTTAGTACTATTGTGACTTTTTCCTCATCGGTTAAATTCAGCAGGTGAAAAACATGATTGTTTCCCTCTTCTAGCTATAAAACTGAGTCTATAAAATATTGCTAAGGGTCAGCTGGTTGCTGTCATTTTGCTTAGGAGAGTCAAAACTTGAGTTGGAGATGAAATAATTCTTAATTCTATAAAGATTTTGGGAATAATTGAGGCTAAAATCATTATCCATCAGTAAGATAATTTGTTATGATTCATGTGTTATAATGTCGTATGTTAATTATATGGCTGTCTGCGTTTTAATTAATGTTGTGATATCAAAATGCAAAATACATAGAACTGTTTCCTGGTTACCAAGAAATCTGTAAGTGTGTAATTACTATCTAATTAGTTTCATGCAATGATAGCCTGCTGTAATAGTAAATGCCTTCATAATGTTCCGCTTCAGTAGATAACTTGTCAACTTTAAACTCATGAGGTAATTCCTAATTGAAGTCATTAGTCCCTAGCCCTCACAGCCAGGCCATGCTCCCAAATATTACCATGGCTTTAAGGAAGAGAGTCCCACTTGTTCTACTCATCAGTGTTCTACCCTCGGGAAACCACAGAAAGAAAGAGTTCTTACTACTTAACTTTTGTTTCCCCTGCTTAACCATTACTTTTGTGATAATAGTGCCAAAACTCATACCTGAGAATTTTCCCTCTAAATATAAGTTAGGAGGATGAGGTCTGGTATTGTGAGGGGGTGATTTCCTTGAGTGGGAATGGAACTATTACCATACTGCAGAGAAGATGCATGGAGGCACACATAAGTATGAGGGAAATAAAAAGAAGAATGTCTTGCCTGAAGGCAAAGAATAATTAATACCACCAGCTTATCATGTTATTAGTTGATAATCCTAGAAAAGTGAGTCTTCATTTAGGAAACAAATACTAACTCAGGACATTTTTTCTTAACATTATAGGTAATAAGTAGGTATATTTTTGGTACAAAAAAATCCAAATACTACAGAAATTTAGAGTTAACGGTTAAAGTTCTGTTTCATCCCCCTATCCCCCAATATATTATTTCTTTCCCTAGAGGTCACCATTGTTAGGAATTTAAATATCCTCCCAAACTTTTTCCACAAGTTTACTTTGAAGTATACATCATCCATATTTACATCTACAAGTAGTTTCTTTATAAACATAAATGTGGTCATAGAAATTGCTTTTTCCACTCTACTACCAATGTTTTTCAGAGTGACTAATGTTGCCACCTTTATCAAAATCCTCTGGGTTATTAAAAATGAAGATTCTTGAACACACATTCAGTTTCACTGAATCAGTATCCCAGGGGTTGGAGACAATGGGCATTTTACCTAGCTCACCAGGTGAATTTTAATGCACATTCAGGTTTGAGAACTATTGCTATTTCTCTGTCTCATTCTTAATGGCTGTAATAGTATTCCATTGTGTTGATATACCACAAATTACCTAATGATATTCCTAGGTTTTTTTTTCTATTACAGTAATTGCTGCATTGAGTGTACTTTTACATATTTTATTGTACACATATATTTATAAAATATATGCAAAGAAATAGAATTACTGTGAATATTTTTTACATTTAAATAGGTGTCACATTGCTGGCCAGCCTAGCTGTATTAATTTATGTTCCCATAAACAGTATATTAAAACCCATTTCCCTCTCTAATACAGTTTAGTAGAACTTTTGTTGTTGTTGTTGCCAGTTTGATAAAACTGGAAAAACAGTTCATTTAAAAGCTTCATAGATTCCTGGAAGAAGTTTCATAATTGATTGCCTATTTGTAGTTCTGTAAACCACCTATTTGCATCTTTTTTCAAATTTTCAGTTACTTTTTGAACTTCCCTTGTTAATTTTTTAGCAGCTCTTTGATATGGACAGTAATCTTTTGTCTTATATTCGTCTCTTATTTTTTAACTTTATAGTGTCTTATACAGAACGTTTACGTTTTTATGTAGTTAAAATCTCTTTATCTTTTTCCTCATAGTTTCTGGAAGTTATATATTATCTAAAAAGACCATTTCCCCCTCTCTCCCTGATCTGAAATGTTAAAAAATCATACAAAACTCTTCACAGTTTTATGGGATTTTTTTTTATTTTAAATAATTTAAAACTTAGGTTTGCTTATTATATAAGGTAGTGACCTACGTTTTTTCCCCAATGGTATAACCAATTGTCCAAAAATTATTGAATTGGCTGTCCTTTTCTATGGTTTGAGGACACTCTTATCCTAAAATAAGTTCCCATATATATTAGGTATATTTCTGAACTCTTAGTTTTGTTATGTTGTTCTGTGTTTCTCTTCTTAAAGCAAGACAACACTGTTTTTTTTTAATTTACTTTTATTGAAGTATAGTTGATTCCCAGGGTTGTGTTAGTTTCTGGTGTACAGCAAAGTGACTCAGTTATACGTACGTGTGTGTGTATATATATATACACACATACATACATACACATACATATGTGTGTGTGTATCTGTATAATACTTTTCCATATTCTTTTCCATTATGGTTTGTTACAGGATATTGAATACAGTTCCCTGTGCTATACAGTAGGACTTTGTTGTTTATCTATTCTATATATAATAGTTTGCATCCGCTAGTATTTCAGCAGAATTTACTATCTGAAAAAATTATGATTTTTTTCCCCAGTAATTCATTATCATATATCATAGTCTTTAGTAAATTTTTGTAAATGTTCATCGCAGTCTTGTGGAGGAAGAGTGTTTCTACATTTTTTTTTGAGTGGCTAATACATGCAAAACAGTATAAAAGGGTATTTTCTAAAGTCTTAGTACCATTTTCCATTCCTACTTACCCTAACGCCACCACCTCCTACAGAAAACCATTTTTATCAATTTCTTGTTTGTCTTCATATGGTTTATGTAAAACATAGACAAGGAAACACACACACATTTTATCTTTTCTCGGATAAAAGGTAACATATATACACTGTTACATATCTTGCCATTTCCTCTTAAGATATACTGGAGCTCTTTCTTTTTGGGGTAAAAATCATTCTCATTCTTTCTTATGTCTACTAAGATTCTAATGTGTGTATATTACGTAGTTTGTAATGTCAAAGTATTTTAATAAACCAATAATGCTGCAGTGAATAGCTTTGTATATATGCTGTTTTGTATCTATGCAAGTATAATCTGCAGGCTACATTTTTAGACTTGATCTTGCTACAGCAAGTAGTAAATGTGTTTATATTTTTTATAAGTACTGTCAAATTATCCTCTATAAATATTGTACTGTTTTTTACTCGTGTGAGTAATGTATGAAAGTGCCTGTTTCTCCACATTCTCACCAACAGTATATGTATTCCACTTGATTATTGGTAATCTGATAGGTGGAAAATAGTAAATATATAATTGCAATTTTTCAATCTCATTATTAGCAAGTTTCAGCATCTTTTCAAGTTTTAAACGATCATTTTTTTTTCCTGCAAGCTGCCATTCTTTTGTGTGCTATTTAAAAATTTTATAAATAGATATGAAAATTTTTTGTTTTGATTCCAGCATGAATAATATGTACATTGTTCATTGGTATCTAAATTTGTGGTATACAGTGTTAAGTAAGATGACTCATATTCCCATAGATTTATGTGATAAAATAAGAAGATTGAAAAATTAAGAAACTATGTTATGACTAGAACCCTAATGTTATCAAATTGTGTGGCTTTAGAAACATGATGGTCCTACTTGTTATCAAGTTCTGGAGTTAGAGGTATGTCCTCCAGGTATCTTAATTTCAGTTACTAATCATACCATATTTCATTTATGGCTTTCTTGAACCTGTTCACCCTACTACTCTTTATACTTTTATAGATTCTCATTATTTCTCCTCAAAACTCATCTTTCCAACATATCACTGCCAGTTTCCAATAGTATTTTTAGATAAGCTGTTTATGCTCATTATTAATGGTCTGGTTTTCTCCCTGGATCTGAATATTTTAACGTGTTTCCAGATACCAGATATCAGTAGTTATGGTCTTTGGGGTCAGGGAGAAGGGAGAGAGGAAGATGATAAAAGAATTAACATTTTTCTTCCAAATTCAAGGAGACTAAATGACTGAGTGTAATATTTAAGTAAATGAGTCCTGAGTATTTCTAGGATGGTTTTGCCCTAGAGTAGCAAAAAGTTTTCATCTGCCCATTGCCTCCAGTTAATAGGTAGTGGTAATTATTGATAAAAGTAGTAAAAGAATTGTAGGGCCCTGTTCTGGTCTGAGGAGGGAGAAAGTTTTGTGAACAACAAAGCTTGGATGAAATATTGATTTATAAACAAATAATATCTAAATAATATATTCAAATAAAATATCAGTGCAACCTCTGAAGTATAAAGGATTGGTATTTTTACTAAGTCAGAGCTCTACTAATCAATCTTATAAATGAGAAAAGATAAACCTACTTGATATGGTTTCATAAAGATTAATAAATTACCATATGCTACATCCTTAGAACACTGCCTGGCACATAGTGAATACTATGTGTTTGCTGTTATTATCATTATTGTTAGTTAAAAAGAAGCTATGTAATTCTTAGAAAGTTACTAAAGAGACCAAGCAGTGAAATTATTTCAATAGCAGGATAAAATTGTTACTACTTTGGCTCATGTAAACTCGGCATATGTTGCTTTTCGAAATTATTGATACTTTTATTATAAGTTTAGTAGTGCTTGAAATGAAATTAAAATGGAGTTTGCATCTTTTCGTTCATAGTTCCGTTTTGTTTTTTTCTCTGTCATCCATTTATCAAACATATTTCTTAGGTACTAATATGTCAATATTGGGAATACATAGTCAATAAAACAGAGTTAAAAATTCTTGTCTTACTCTATGCCAATAAAATGGACAACCTGGAAGAAATGGACAAATTCTTAGAAATGCATAACCTGCCAAGACTGAATCAGGAAGAAATAGAAAACATAAACAGACCAATCACAAGCACTGAAATTGAAACTGTGATTAAAAATCTTCCAACAAACAAAAGCCCAGGACCAGATGGCTTCACAGGCAAATTCTATCAAACTTTTAGAGAAGAGCTAAGACCTATCCTTCTCAAACTCTTCCAAAATGTAGCAGGGGGAGGAACATTCCCAAACTCATTCTATGAGGCCACCATCACCTTGATACCAAAACCAGACAAGGATGTCACAAAGAAAGAAAACTACAAGCCAATATCACTGATGAACATAGATGCAAAACTCCTCAACAAAATACTAGCAGACAGAATCCAACAGCACATTAAAAGGATCATACACCATGATCAAGTGGGGTTTATTCCAGGAATGCAAGGATTCTTCAATATATGCAAATCAATCAATGTGATACACCATATTAACAAATAGAAGGAGAAAAACCATATGATCATCTCAATAGATGCAGAGAAAGCTTTTGACAAAATTCAACACCCATTTATGATAAAAACCCTGCAGAAGGTAGGCATCGAGGGAACTTTCCTCAACATAATAAAGGCCAAATATGACAAACTCACAGCCAACATTGTCCTCAAGGGTGAAAAACTGAAAGCATTTCCACTAAGATCAGGAACAAGACAAGGTTGCCCACTCTCACCACTCTTATTCAACATAGTTTTGGAAGTTTTAGCCACAGCAATCAGAGAAGAAAAGGAAATAAAAAGAATCCAAATCGGAAAAGAAGAAGTAAAGCTGTCACTGTTTGCAGATGACATGATACTATACATAGAGAATCCTAAAGATGCTACCAGAAAACTACTAGAGCTAATCAATGAATTTGGTAAAGTAGCAGGATGCAAAATTAATGCACAGAAATCTCTGGCATTCCTGTACACTAATGAAAAATCTGAAAGTGAAATCAAGAAAACACTCCCATTTACCATTGCAACAAAAAGAATGAAATATCTAGGAATAAACCTACCTAAGGAGACAAAAGACATGTATGCAGAAAATTATGAGACACTGATGAAAGAAATTAAAGATGATACAAATAGATGGAGAGATATACCATGTTCTTGAATTGGAAGAATCAACATTGTGAAAATGACTCTACTACCCAAAGCAATCTACAGATTCAATGCAATCCCTATCAAACTACCACTGGCATTTTTCACAGAACTAGAACAAAAAATTTCACAATTTGTATGGAAACAAAAGACCCCGAATAGCCAAAGCAATCTTGAGAACGAAAAACGGAGCTGGAGGAATCAGGCTCCCTGACTTCAGACTATAGTACAAAGCTACAGTAATCAAGACAGTATGGTACTGGCACAAAAACAGAAAGATAGATCAGTGGACCAGGATAGAAAGCCCAGAGATAAACCCACGCACATATGGTCACCTTATCTTTGATAAAGGAGGCAGGAATGTACAGTGGAGAAAGGACAGCCTCTTCAATAAGTGGTGCTGAGAAACCTGGAGAGGTACATGTAAAAGTATGAGATCACTCCCTAACACCATACACAAAAATAAGCTCAAAATGGATTAAAGATCTAAAGGTAAGGCCAGAAACTATCAAACTCTTAGAGGAAAACATAGGCAGAACACTCTATGCCATAAATCACAACAAGATCCTTTTTGACCCACCTCCTAGAGAAATGGAAATAAAACAAAAATAAACAAATGGGACCTAATGAAACTTCAAAGCTTTTCCACAGCAAAGGAAACCATAAACAAGATCAAAAGACAACCCTCAGAATGGGAGAAAATATTTGCAAATGAAGCAACTGACAAAGGATTAATCTCCAAAATTTATAAGCAGCTCATGCAGCTCAATAACAAAAAAACAAACCCAATCCAAAAATGGGCAGAAGAGCTAAATAGACATTTCTCCAAAGAAGATATACAGACTGCCAACAAACACATGAAAGAATGCTCAACATCATTAATCATTAGAGAAATGCAAATCAAAACTACAATGAGATATCACCTCACACCAGTCAGAATGGCCACCATCAAAAAATCTAGAAACAATAAATGCTGGAGAGGGTGTGGAGAAAAGGGCACACTCTTGCACTGCTGGTGCGAATGTGAATTGGTACAGCCACTATGGAGAATAGTATGGAGGTTCCTTAACAAACTACAAATAGAACTACCATATGACCCATTAATCCCACTACTGGGCATATACCCTAGAAAACCATAATTCAAAAAGAGTCATGTACCAAAATGTTCATTGCAGCTCTATTTACAATAACCAGGAGATGGAAACAACCTAAGTGCCCATCATGAGATGAATGGATAAAGAAGATGTCACACATGTATACAATGGAATATTACTCAGCCATGAAAAGAAATGAAATTGAGCTATTTGTAATGAGGTGGATGGACCTAGAGTCTGTCATACAGAGTGAAGTAAGTCAGAAAGAGAAAGACAAATACCGTATGCTAACACATATATATATATGGAATTTAAGAAAAATAAATGTCATGAAGAACCTAGGAGTAAGACAGGAATAAAGACACAGACCTACTGGAGAATGGACTTGAGGATATGGGGAGGGGGAAGGGTAAGCTGTGACAAAGTGAGAGAGTGGCATGGACATATATACACTACCAAACGTAAAATAGCTAGTGGGAAGCAGCCGCATAGCACAGGGAGATCAGCTCCGTGCTTTGTGACCGCCTGGAGGGGTGGGATATGGAGGGTGGGAGGGAGGGAGATGCAAGAGGGAAGAGATATGGGAACATATGTATAACTGATTCACTTTGTTATAAAGCAGAAACTTACACACCATTGTAAACCAATTATACTCCAATAGAGATTTAAAAAAAAAATTCTTTATGGAGCTTACATTTTAGTGACAAATAGGTAAATGCCTATGTTTTTTCCCCCTTTTTTTGGAAAGAATTTTATTGAAGTATAATTGGCATACAGCAGATACACAAACACATACATACATAGATACCCTAGAAACACCACCACAATAAAGATAATGTATATATTCATCATTTTCAAAAGTTTCCTGGTACCCCTTTGTAATCTTCCTCTCTTGTCATTTCCCTGATCCCTTTCTACATCCCAGGGAACCAACTACTAATCTGCTTTCTATCTATATACATTAGTTTAAATGTTCTTGAATTTTATGTAACAATCATACAGTAGATTCTCTTTTCTGGTCTTGCTTCTTTCACTCCACATAATGATTTTGAGATTTCTTCATGTTGTTTTGGTCTTTCCTTTATTCCTTTTAGATAGGTGTACCTTGTAGAGATACTACATTTTGTTTATACATTTACCTATTGATGGATATTTGCATTATTTCCAGTTTGGGGTTATTATAAGCAATGCTGCTATGAACATTTATGTATGTCTGTGTGTGAACATATGCTTTCATTTGTCTTGGGTAAACCTGTACATGTGGAATGACTGGATCCTATGGTAAATGTAACTTAAAAAGTGTAACTTTTTAAGAAAATGCCAAACTGTCATCCTAAGTGGTTTTACCATTTATGTTCCCACCAGCAATGTATGAGTTGCTCCATACCCTTGCTACCATTTATTATTATCAGACTTTAAAAATTTTAGGTACTAATAGGTGTGTGGTTAGTTCATTATTATTTTAGTTTTTTCCCTAATTACTAATACATGTAACTTTTTTTCCTTTGCTGATTTGGCTTCTTTAATGAAGTCTCTGTTCAAATATTTGCTCATTTTTATTGGATTTTTAAAAATTATTGGATTTTGAGAGTTCTTTATATGTTTTGTGTTATGGAATGCGTGTTTGTGCCCCTCCCACTCATTCATACATTGAAACCCTCATCACCAATGTGATAGTATTTGAAAATGGGACCTTTGGGAGTGATTAGGTCACCAAGCTGGAGCTCTTATAATGGGATTAGTGCCCTCAGTAAAAAGAGACAGGGGAGAGCTTATTTCTCTTTCTTTTCTCTGCCTTGTGAGATTACAAGAAGAAGATAGCTGACTGCAAGCTAGGAAGAGGGCCCTCACCAAGAACCGAAATCTTAGACACATAGGAGGTTTGGACTTCCATAGAACTGTGAGAAATAAGTGTTTATTCTTTGCTTAAAGAATGGCTTCATCTATATGTGTTAATATACGATGTTTGTTTTTCTCCTTCTGGCTTACTTCACTTTGTATAATAGATTCTACCATGCATAAATTAGATGGCTAGTGGGAACATGCTATAAAGCGTAGGAAGCTCAGCGCCGTGCTCTGTGATGTCCTAGAATGGGTGGGAGGAGAGGGGGGTTGGGAGGGAGGTCCAAGAGGGAGGGCATAGAGGTATACATATAGCTGATTCATTTCATTGTACAGCAGAAACTAACACAACACTGTAAAGCAATTATACTCCAATTTAAAAAAGAAAAAGAAATTAAGACAGATTAAAAAAAAACAAAACACAAAAAATGAAAAAAAAGAATGGCTTCACCTAATCCATGTTAATTTGTTATAGCAACCTGAGCAGAATAAGACATTTTGATACAAGTCCTTTGTTAGATAATATGATTTGGAAACATTTTCTCCCATTCTCTTGGTCGTCATTCTCTAAACTGATTTTTGAAGAGCAGTTCTTAATTCTGAGGAAGTCTGATTTATATGATGGCAACGTAATGCCATGCTTTCTTTCTGGAATGTGGGTGTGTTGTGGTAATACCGATTTTTATTAGTTTCTATTAATTTGGTTAATATATTTCTATGATATATCATTTTTATTTTTCCTGTATAAGCATCAGCAATTAGGAAATTTAATGAATTATTTCAAAGACAGTAGATTTTCTTTGTCACTAGTGTTCCTTCAGTATCTGGTATCCTCAGGAGACATAAATAGTGTAAGTAATTCTAATCTCACCTGAGAAATATAGAAATTAGGAAGATTTGGCCTCTGTATATAGTATTTTGTGGCCCGTGGTACTGAAGCAGCCATTATGTCTTTATATGTTCTGTTCATCTCTATATCAAAAACAGTAGTTGGCACAGAGAATAACTCTTGTTTTCAGTAGAATCAAATGGGGCCTAACAGTTTTGTTATAATCATTAAGAAGATTCAGATTCACTTATTTTGACTTGCTGTAAGTTATAGAAATACTTTAAGAAACTTTATTTCAGATTTACTGTATACATGTAAACCAGAACAGATCTGGGGAACCTGGAGAGATGATTTCTAGGCAATAAAGATTTTGAGTTTAATTGCATTTTAGTATTTTTAAATGGTTTTGCCAGCATTAGTGCATTTGTTATGTGATTTTTCAGAAAGGAGTTGAAATCCTCTGACCCCGATTCTGATTGTTTCTGATTTGTAGCTGAACTAAGTGGGAAAGTTAGGTCTATCTTAAGAAAGAAAAAAAAATTAAGTAATGCAGTATTTCCCTCAGAACTATTTCTAATACAGATTGAATTATTTTATGTAGATTAAATGATAGAAAAGAGCTGGCTTCATCCTAGTCACCAATACTCATTACCAAAAAAAAAGCAGTAGATGATTAAAGCAAAAGAACTACATGTTGGCCTTTTAAGATGTTCTGAGCAATCCAGAGAGAATATTTAATTCACACCTTTTCGTAAGACTTTTTATAGTAAAATTCCACTTGGTTCTGTCTATGTTATAAACATCTCACCTTCTTTCTTCCTTTCAAATCCTATCTATGTTATAAACATCTCATCGTTTTTCTTCCTTTTAAATCCGTAAACGAGTTATAAGAACTGATTCATTATAAAAATTATATACTCACTATTTGTTCTTAATAGATGTGTATTTCTGAGTTTCCTGTTTTTCTGTTTTCTTAATTATAAATTATAAATTTCTATAAATAGAAACCATGACTTACTACTGCCTTTGTAACCTTTCTTGGTGTCTAATAAACTGCTCTGTACAAAGGCTACTCAGGAATTGTTGTTGAGTTGCTGTGATAGTGAAATTGTTTGCAAAGTCAGTTTCCCGAGCTAGCTGAGGGTTATTCCATGAGTTTGGGGGAACAAAGAAGACAGCAGAATCTATAATAGTGTCACCTCATCCTTCTGCCTGTGTAATACCTAGAAAGTTTATTTTAAACAACTTGGAAATTTTATAGCCAGTCCATCATTCATTTTGAGTAAGATGGTGTAACAAGGTGCCAATCTATAATATCTTATCATTTCCAAAGATTTAATCACCATATACTCCTAATAACTGGAAATGAACCTCAACTTTTTGACATTACCACCAGAATACTTTTAGAGCACCTCATAAACCATGTTAAAGTCTGAAATATTAACTCAGATTTAATACTAAACTTTAGGGAATAAAACTGTTTTAGTGGCTCAATGCTACTTGGGAACTCCTGCAAAAAAGTATTATCCTAACCATTAATTTACTTAACTTGTGTTTTTTGCCTTGATTTTTGAAGAATTAAATTTAGGCTATTCATACCTGAGACTCAGTCAGAATATTCAATTTCGAGTGGTTTGAGATCTGTGTTAAATTCACACTGCCACCAGGGAACTATAATTCTTAATTAGGGGTGACTTTTGATTGACTCATGAGTAATGAGAAGTAAAAGAATTATTGAAGTTAAGTACAGTAAGCTAAGTACAATGAACTTTCCTCCCAAATTTTAGGGGACCTAATAGCATTCTTTATTTAAAAGCGCTCATGATTTCCTTTATTGGGAGAGATTCCTTTTTAAGTACAGAGACAGAGAGCTGAGTTACTTTAAATGTTCAGAGCAACTAAATTTTTTTCAGAGAATAGACTTCTTATATGTGAATTAAATTTTACATAGACATTATCAAGCAAACTTTACTTTGAATTTGGATACTTAGTCGTAATTTTCGTCTTGGCAAATTGTTGTTTTGAAGTTATTTTGACGTGTTAAATATAAAAAATTAGTAAAGGCCACACATGAACTTTTGAGAGAATAATGTAAATAATATATTATTTTAGATAATTGTTACCCATATGGCTAAACTTATAATGTTCATTCATTCATTCAGTGAATTACAGTAAACTATGCTGAGTAATTTTTTTTTTTTTTTTGGACTCTTCCTAAGCAGATTCAGTTATGGAGTCCTTGGTTAAATGAAGCTGACCTAAATGGAGTGTTCCTTCAGGCAGCAGCTGTCATATCGTGATGTGTGCAGTGCTAGTGCGGCCTCCATGCCTGCCACAATGCCTGACTTACCATCAGAGAATAATAATAGAGATAAACAGAGATTAATAAGAGAGATTAGTAGAGATTAATTTAGTGATATCTTTTACGACCTGTTAACATGAAATCACTATGGGAAGACTAACTCAGACTATTGACTATTATCAAAACATTCCTAACATATTGGGACAGCAATCTTGTATCCTAGAATTTCCAGGATTGTCCTAATTTCACATATTCATGCTTTAGTGTCAGTATGTATTTAAGTGCACCTATCCCAATTTTGAGACTTCTTGCACTTTCCCAAGCCTTTTCTCCAATTTCTTAATAGCTTCTTTCTCCATTTCTGATCATTCTAATTCAAAGTACTTTCTTCCTATATTTAAAATGACTCCTATATCTTAACATCTGAAAAATATTCCTAAGATAATTAGAAGAATATCTAATTTAGAATAAAATGTGCAATGTGAACTATAGGAAAAGAACTTGTCACAGTGATATTCACTTTCAAAAGTAATAGGAGACATTAATCTTACAGAACTTCAAGAGGTAGAGAGCAAGCTGGGTTCTAATTTTCTGATCTGCTACGTATTATATCATTTATTTAATATTTCATTTTTATTCCCTATTTCATAAAATGATAGAGTAACTAGAAAACACATAAGATACATTTAGGAAGAGCCAGAAAATGGGGTAATTGACCCTTTCATTTAGTTGATTCAGATTTCTTAAATAAAATGGCATTAGAGTCAAGATTTTCATTAAAGTAAAATTTTAAGTTTGAAACCTCTTAAATTTGAAGAAAGCATGTTTGAATGAGCCAATTTAAACATTTCTAAATAGTCCGTTGGCTTTTTTCTTTTAATAAAAAACCTCAATGATAAAGCATAGGCCATATATATTTTTTTAATGCTACAAGTTAGAAATCAGAAATAATAAAATTGTGTTACACTTCGTGTATTACACTTGTCTAACACTTGGAAATTAAATTCAAGATGCTTTTTGGTTTAGAAAGCTTTACAATGTCAAAAATTAAGAAAAATTAAAAAAATCTAATAGATGGAAAAATGTTCTAAAGGCTTTGTTTTGGATAAAGTAGTCAAGATCCCAGTTTGTCCTTGGGTGAATTAACCTTAGTCATTTGACCTAGAGCCACTAAGTTATTCCATTTTTTTATGAGTATGGGACTCTGTCACCCAGTCTGCCTTTGCAATTTGTCAGATGAGTTTCCATAGTTACCAACCTACCATAGTACAAATTTCCTGTTCCTGGGCATGATAGTAGACATAGTTAGCACTCTCTTTCCCCAGAGACATGCTGTCGCCACTGGTTAAGTGTAGTTGTGGCATGATTCCAGATTTATTTTGTTGATTCTTTGGCACATGTTGTCAGACCAAGATGTTTGTCCCCTCAATTTTATGTACTCTGTTTGCTTTACTGATGTTTGCTTAATTAGGAATATGTGCAGGGCAAGCAATTAGCCTATTGTTGACTCATTGTTTTTTAATGTATTGCTTGCTATTTGGGAATCTGACTCTGAAAAGATATAAGCCCCAAAGTGATATACGTGTTTCCTTGGGCGTATAAATTAAGAAGTTAATCTTATAATTCAGACGAAACAGTATTTTATTACTGAGGAATTAGTAAGACTTGTTGGGGGAAAAGACTTACCAGAGTGGTACTTTGGTTTGAATCATTGGTGCTGCCTTACAAATATTTTTCAAAAATCATTAGGCTTGTTATCATTCCCATATTTATAAAAATGCACAACTCACTTTCTTTACCTTTGTGTGCTGATTACTAGCAAATATGTATGTAATATATTCAGGATCGACTCTTATGATGACCTCCTGTATGTCTATTTTTTTTTTATTCTTCAATTTGTTAATATGGTGTATCACATTGATTGATTTGCATATATTGAAGAATCCTTGCATCCCTGGGATAAATCCCATTTGATCATGGTGTATGATACTTTTTTTTTAATTCAAACAGAAAGTCACAAAAATTATAATCATCCTCATCAGTTCACTCAGTCCCGTGTAATTAATTTTTTTTTTCTTGATCTTTTGTTAGCACTTTTATGAATTCATCAGTTTTCCATTAGAGTTCTGAAAATGCTTATTCATTCAGTTCAGCAGTATAGTCAGTTACCAGAAACCTGTACTTGTCAGAGCCTTTTCCATGAATTCTTTGAAGATGAAACCCTTTTATAGGAACATTTTTGCAAAAGCATCAGAGTACACCCAGAACTGTCTGTAAATGACAAAAGACGTAAAAATGACCACGGTTAAAGATTTGATGAAAGTTCATAGTAATGTAATTGACAAGGAAATTTAGTTAGTTCTGAGATATACATTTTATAGTAATAAGTAGAATTATGACTTATAACATTATACCAGAACATATAAGATTTTTAGAAATTTCATGTACTGTCTGAAACATTTATATTAACATATTTCCATACAAATAACCCAAAGAAAGATTAGTATTAGTTGGTTTTTTTGTTTGTTTGTTTGCTTTTTTATACTGCAGGGATTGCATTGAATCTGTAGATTGCTTTGGATAATATAGTCATTTTCACAATATTGATTCTTCCAATCCAAGAACATGGTATATCTCTCCATCTGTTGGTATCATCTTTAATTTCTTTCATCAGTGTCTTATAGTTTTCTGCATAGAGGTCTTTTGTCTCCCTAGGTAGGTTTATTCCTAGGTATTTTATTCTTTTTGTTGCAGTGGTAAATGGGAGTGTTTCCATAATTTCTCTTACAGATTTTTCATCATTAGTGTATAGGGATGCAAGAGATTTCTGTGCAATAATTTTGTATCCTGCAACTTTACCAAATTCATTGATTAGTAGTTTTCTGGTGGCATTTTTAGGATTCTCTATGTATACTATCATGTCATCTGCAGCGACAGTTTTACTTCTTCTTTTCCAATTTGTATTCCTTTTATTTCTTTTCCTTCTCTGATTGCCATGGCTAGGACTTCCAAAACTATGTTGAATAATAGTGGTGAGAGTGGACATGCTTATCTCGTTCCTGATCTTAGAGGAAATGCTTTCAGTTTTTCACCATTGAGAATAATGTTTGCTGTGGCTTTGTCGTATATGGCCTTTATTATGTGGAGGTAGGTTCCCTCTATGCCCACTTGCTGCAGAGTTTTTATCATAAATCGTTGTTGAATTTTCTCAAAAGCTTTTTCTGCATCTATTGAGGTGATCATATGGTTTTTATTCTTCAATTTGTTAATATGGTGTATCACACTAATTGATTTGCATATATTGAAGAATCCTTGCATCCCTGGGATAAATCCCACTTGATCATGGTGTATGATCCTTTTAATGTGTTGTTGGATTCTTTTTTTTTTTTTACATCTTTATTGGAGTATAATTGCTTTACAAGGGTGTGTTAGTTTCTGCTTTATAACAAAGTGAATCAGTTATACATATACATATGTTCGCATATCTCTTCCCTCTTGCATCTCCCTCCCTCCAACCCTCCCTATCCCACGACTCTAGGTGGTCACAAAGCAGCGAGCTGATCTCCTTGTGCTATGCGGCTGCTTCCCACTAGCTATCTATTTTACGTTTGGTAGTGTATATATGTCCATGCCACTCTCTCACTTTGTCACAGCTTACCCTTCCCCCTCCCCATATTGTTGTTGGATTCTGTTTGCTAGTATTTTGTTGAGGATTTTTGCATCTATATTCATCAGTGATATTGGTCTATAATTTTCTCTTTTTGTAGTATCTTTGTCTGGTTTTGGTATCAGGGTGATGGTGGCCTCATAGAATGAGTTTGGGAGTGTTCCTTCCTCTGCAATTTTTTGGAAGAGGTTGAGAAGGTTGGGTGTTAGCTCCTTTGTAAATGTTTGATAGAGTTCACCTGTGAAGCCATCTGGTCCTGGACTTCTGTTTGTTGGAAGATTTTTAATCACAGTTTCAATTGCATTACTTGTGACTGGTCTGTTCATATTTTCTGTTTCTTCCTGGTTCAGTCTTGGAGGGTTATACCTTTGTAAGAATTTGTCCATTTCTTCCAGGTTATCCATTTTATTGGCATGATGTTTGCTATTGTTTTCTTTGTTTCTATTTCATTTATTTCTGCTCTGGTTTTTATGATTTCTTTCCTTCTGCTAACTTTGGGTTTTGTTTGTTCTTCTTTCTCTAGTTCCTTTAGGTGTAAGGTTAGATTGTTTACTTGAGATTTTTCTTGTTTCTTGAGGTAGGCTTGTATAGCTATAAACTTCTCTCTTAGAACTGCTTTTGCTGCATCTCATAGGTTTTGGATCATTGTGTTTTCATTGTCATTTGTCTCTAGGTATTTTTTGATTTCCTCTTTGCTTTCTTCAGTGATCTCTTGGTTATTTAGTAACGTATTGTTTAGCCTCCATGTGTTTGTGTTTTTTACGTTTTTTTCCCCTGTAATTCATTTCTAATCTCATAGCGTTGGTTAGAAAAGATGGTTGATATGATTTCAATTTTCTTAAATTTACTGAGGCTTGATTTGTGGCCCAAGACGTGATCTATCTTGGAGAATGTTCCGTGCGCACTTGAGAAGAAAGTGTAATCTGCTGTTTTTGGATGGAATGTCCTATAAATATCAATTAAATCTATCTGGTCTATTGTGTCATTTAAAGCTTCTGTTTCTTTATTTATTTTCATTTTGGATGATCTGTCCATTGATGTAAGTGAGGTGTTGAAGTCCCCCACTATTATTGTGTTATTGTCAATTTCCTCTTTTATAGCTATTAGCAGTTGCCTTATGTATTGAGGTGCTCCTATGTTGGGTGCATATATATTTATAATTGTTATATCTTCTTCTTGGATTGATCCCTTGATCCTTACATAGTGTCCTTCCTTGTCTCTTGTAACATTCTTTATTTTAAAGTCTATTTTATCTGATATGATTATTGCTACTCCAGCTTTCTTTTGATTTACATTTGCATGGAATATCTTTTTCCATCCCCTCACTTTCAGTCTGTATGTGTCCGTAGGTCTGAAGTGGGTCTCTTGTAGACAGCATATATATGGGTCTTGTTTTTGTATCCATTCAGCGAGCCTGTGTCTTTTTCGTTCGAGCATTTAATCCATTCACGTTTAAGGTAATTATCAATATGCATGTTCCTATGACCATTTTCTTAATTGTTTTGGGTTTGTTTTTGTAGGTCCTTTTCTTCTCTTGTGTTTCCTACTTAGAGAAGTTCCTTTAGCATTTGTTGTAGAGCTGGTTTGGTGGTGCTGAATTCTCTTAGCTTTTGCTTGTCTGTAAAGCTTTTGATTTCTGCATCGAATCTGAATGAGATCCTTGCCGGGCAGAGTAATCTTGGTTGTAGGTTCTTCCCTTTCATCACTTTAAGTATATCATGCCACTCCCTTCTGGCTTGTAGAGTTTCTGCTGAGAAATCAGCTGCTAGCCTTATGGGAGTTCCCTTGTATGTTATTTGTCGTTTTTCCCTTGCTGCTTTCAATAATTTTTCTTTGTCTTTATTTTTTGCCAGTTTGATTACTATGTGTCTTGGCCTGTTCCTCCTTGTGTTTATCCTGTATGGGACTCTCTGCCCTTCCTGGACTTGGGTGGCTATTTCCTTTCCCATGTTAGGGAAGTTTTCGACTATAATCTCTTCAAATATTTTCTCTGGTCCTTCCTCTCTCTCTTCTTCTGGGACCCCTATAATACGAATGTTGTTGCGTTTAATGTTGTCCCAGAGGTCTCTTAGGCTGCCTTCATTTCTTTTCATTCTTTTTTCTTTATTCTGTTCCGTAGCAGTGAATTGCACCATTCTGTCTTCCAGGTCACTTGTCCGTTCTTCTGCCTCAGGTGTTCTGCTATTGATTTCTTCTAGTGTAGTTTTCATTTCAGTTATTGTATTGTTCATCTCTGTTTGTTCTTTAATTCTTTTAGGTCTTTGTTAAACATTTCTTGTACCTTCTCGATGTTTGCCTCCATTGTTTTTCCAAGGTCCTGGATCATCTTCACTGTCATTATTCTGAATTCTTTTTCTGGAAGATTGCCTATCTCCACTTCATTTAGTTGTTTTTCTGGGGTTTTATCTTGTTCCTTCATCTGGTACATAGCCCTCTTCCTTTTCATGTTGTCTGTCTTTCTGTGAATGTGGTTTTTGTTCCCCAGGCTGTAGGATTGTAGTTCTTCTTGCTTCTGCTCTCTGCTCACTGGTGGATGAGGCTATCTAAGAGGCTTGATAGGAGGGACTCTGTCTATTTCTTGTTTTTCAGGAGACCCAGCTTTAGTTCATTTAGCATTTCTATGATTACATAGTTACTTATCTGTTTTTTCCACAGAGCTGAACAACTCTATGATTTCCTATTGTTCTTTTAATTTGGGGAGTATAATTTTTCTTTGTAGCTTTAGAAAACAGAGCTAGGACCAGAAGGTGAAGGACATAGAAACATAGATTTGAATACTCAGTGTAAAGAAGACCTTTCCATTAGTTAGGTCTGTCTGATAATGGGGTGATATAAGAACTAATAGTTCATATTTCCCGACTTGCCTTGTTTAAAGGACTTAGCTGATGTCTTCTGTTGTATGTGATAGGAGGCATTAATGAATTGGAAGTAAAATTGAATTTCAAGGCCCATTCTAGTCCTGTTGTTGCAGGAAGGGATACCCCTTCCAGGGCCCAAGAGTGGGCTCTTGTCTAACACTCTGAAATGAATTGTCAGAGGAGACACCCGTGCTGACAAAGCAAGAGACTTTATTGGGAAGGGGCACCTGGGTGGAGTGTAGGAGGGTAAGGGAACCCAGGAGGACTGCTCTGCCATGTGGCTTGCAGTCTCGGTTTTTACTGTGATGGGATTAGTTTCTGGGTTGTCTCTGGCCAATCATTCTGACTCAGGGTCCTTTCTGGTGGCGCACACAACTGCTCAGCCAAGTTAGATTCCAGCAAGGAGGATTCTGGGAGATTGGTAGGACATGTGGACTGGCATCTCCTCTCTCTCCTTTTGACCTTTCAAGTATTCTTCTTGTTGGTGGTGGCTTGTTACTTCCATGTTCCTTACAAGCATCTCCTGTCATAAAATAACTCATGCAGATTGTTACTGTCTTTGCCTGGCCAGGACGGGCGGTTTCAGTCCGTGTTTCCCCTAACACTATCTCTTGATTTTTTTCTTTTTTTCCCTGAGTAAATAATATTGGTGGTAGATTGAAAAATAACATTGGTGTTACTTGGGACCAGTGTTCTGCATAAATATTTCAGTGTGATTCTGAGCGTAATATTTAACTATATAATTGATTAGTTAGTTAATGAGTTACTAAAAGCGGTCACATTAGAGGTAACCGACTGTATTCTATCCATGTTTTCATTGAGTGTAATTTCAAGACCTATTTCCATGTAGTATTATTGAGTCTTCATAAAAAGCAATTTGACATATGCAAAACTTACTTAACATTTTTTTCACCTTTTTTTACGGAAGAAAAAGATTTTCTTCTTAAAATGCAAATTATACCTTGTTTTATGGCTGTTTTATGACTGTTTGACTGCCCACATAGATACTAAAGCTTAAAATACACTTTGAATGAAATCTTTACGGTGGTTTTACTACAATGAATAGTAGATGAAATATAGAACTTGCCAACTGCAGAATATTTCATGTACATAAGTAACTTTGGAAGAAAGAGAATTGAAGGTCTTTGAAAGGAAATACTTAGCTTTATAATAATTCCTATTTTAAATTCATTGGCACTTTACAAAGGTAATATCAATTTCAGATGTTTGGTGGGCATTAATTATTTAGGCTATCAATCCTGTTTATTAAAAGAAATGCCATGTAAATGTATTTGTTTGAAACATTTTATATGCCTTAATACTAATGTATGTGTTCCCATGGAAACCACAAATATCCCTTTAGAAATATGATGTAAAAGAGTAGCTTTACTTAACTAGAACCTAAGAAATTGCAGGCTATATTCAAGAAAAGATAGCTATAAAGTTGAAAAATTTTGCTGTGGTTACTTCTTGCTGAGATATGAACTGCATGTAAAACTGTAAAACCATACGTGTGTGTACGTGCAATTTTCAAAACAAATTAATTGTACTAGAACACAAAAATACAGAATAGAAAATGAAAAAAGTGGTAAGTTAGACTTTGTTAAAGTTAAAAATGTTTGATCTTCGAAAGACACCAGTAAGAAAACAAAGGCAAACCATAGATTGGAAGAAAATATTTGCAACATATATATCGGACAAAGGAATTATATCCAAAATACATAAAGAAGTCTTGCAACTCAATAACAGGAAAACAACGAACAACCCAATTTTTAAAAAAGTGGACAGAAGATGTGTGCAGTCATCCCTCATTATGGGTTGGGGGTGGAGGGGATTGGTTTGAGGACACCCTGCAAACACGAAAATCTGCACATGCTCAAGTCATTTATATAATATCGCATAATATCGCATGAATCATATGGTAGTTTTTTTTGGGTTTTTTTTAACCACTTTATTGGAGTATAATTGCTTTACAATGGTGTGTTAGTTTCTTCTTTATAACAAAGTGAATGAGTTATACATATACATTTGTCCCCATATCTCTTCCCTCTTGCGTCTCCCTCCCTCCTACCCTCCCAACCCCACCCCTCTAGGTGGTCACAAAGCAGCGAGCTGATCTCCCTGTGCTATGCGGCTGCTTCCCACTAGCTATCTATTTTACGTTTGGTAGTGTATATATGTCCATGCCACAAAAAAAAAAAATTAGAAAAAAAAGATAAAATACATACAAATATTGAATTATGTTGTAAACCTGAAACTAATATAATGTTATATATCAGTTATACTTCACTTTAAAAAATTAATTCATTAAAGTAATACAAGCTTATCTTGGAAAAAAAAAGATGACAGCATTTGTATATAACCTATCCACATTCTTTCATATACTTTAAATCATCTCTCAATTACTTATAATTACATTGTACCTAGTACCTGTTAATGCTTTGTAAATGTTTGTAAATACAATGTAATGCTATGTAAATAGTTACCATTATGTGGGGAAATTCAAATTTTTCATTTTGGAACTTTCTGGAAAATGTTTTCAAATTGTTTTTCAATTTCTGGTTGGTTGAATCCTCATGTGGGGAGCCCACAGTTATGAAGGGCTGACTGTATAGACTTTTCATCAAAGAAGATATGCTAATGGCCAATTGGAACTTTAAATTTTATAGTTCTACTTTTGTATTTGTTTAGTTTATATAAAAGCAACTTATACTTAAATTTATTTTCCATTTTTGCTCTACTAGGTTAATTTTCATTATTATTTTCTGTCCTTATATCTCAAAGTACTGTATGTAATTAAAAGTCCAAATGCCACACTTGTTTCAGAGCGTATTCCCTCACCCTCATTACGATTCTTATGTACAAGGATTTATAATGAATAGGTAATGTGGTTCTGCAAGAAGTGACTCAAGTTTATATTTTTATTTTAAAGTTCTCTACAACTGAGTAATCCTGTTTTTGATGATAGTTTGTTCCCATAATGAACTAATTGCCTCTGATCCTCGTTTTTAAAAATGAGGAATGTGATATTATGGGTTACCTAACTTGCCACACTTGCATTAATAATTTTACTAACTCCCGAGGCATTGTATTTTATTTTTGATGGCCAGCCTTGCTAGAAAATCAGAAATCTCTAGCCACCTTTCAACCTAATTAGTCCCGATTCTGACTTCTGTAATTCTCAAAATTCTTTTAAGCATTTTAAGCTGCAGCTATTAAGAACAGATTTATTTTACCCCAGATACTTTTCATACATACCTCAAATGCTTACAACAACCCTGCAGGAATTGTTTGATAGCTTTTTCCAATATTTAAAGTTCTCTGACTTGCTCTCACTGTTTTTAAAAACCAACTTGAGTGTTTACAGTGTTTTTAACCATTCCTTATATGATACAGTTTATCTTCCCTCTCTGGTCCCTCTCCTCTATGAAAATTCTAGTTTAATATTTCTCATGAAATATGTTTTCTGGAACAAATTGCAATAGTCCAGAATTGGTAAGTGCCAAATGAACTTGAACCTCCTCTTTTCTAACATCTGTACTTGTATTAAAATGGTCTGCTTTCGTGTGTGTGTGTGTGTGTGTGTGTTTGACAGCCAGTCCTGTCAATCCAAATGTCTTCCTTTCAGTTATATTGATTTTCTAACCTAATTGTGGTTTTCTCCATTACATTTAACTTTTATTTTAGATAAAATTCTAACCTATTGCAAATGTTTTAACTAATACAATAAAAATTAAGAAATTGTGATTTTTTTAATGCCCTGAGCTGGTGTGAGAAAAAATAGGTAGCCATAGTGATATGACTCAGAATGAGTGAATGAGATGTCAAGACCTAGTTGGATTATCAAAATCAATTATTGTAACATTCATGCCTCCTTACTTGAAGACAATCTTCTGCTTATTTTCCCCATGCTCTGCATCAATGCCTTTTTGTGTCACCTTTGTTTTTACTTTATATGCTTTACACTGTGTAGATTTTTCAAACGATGGGCACATATTCTAATTTTAAAACCTTTCTGATTAAGAAATTAGAACTATTAGGAGAAAAAAATTAGAATTGGGTATAGCAGGAAGCAATGTTGAGAACAGAAGTAGAGAAAGAATGAACTTGCATCTCTGGTAATCTTGAAAGTAAGAAAAACTGTGATGTTGTAGAGTAAAAGTGGAGTGGGGAAAAAATAAAATATGTATGGATTATAAAGCTTTCCAGATACAATCTGGTGGCATAGGATGTGTTATACCTATGAGGTAATTAGAGTTTCAAACAAAAATTGGTGCCCAAGGGTTGTTAGTCTGGGACTACACCCACCTTTTTCTGGCGGTTAAATGCTGCCACTTGGCTTCTGCCATCCCAGGATGCCATTTTCTCCATTTAGTGCAGAGAGCCAGTTCGTTGGCAGCACTACCCATTCATTCTTGGCTTACAGAGAATCGCTACCCCAGAGCTCTTCAGTAATGCTAGAGCTTACCTATTGAATGCATTTCATACAGAATTGATCAAGAGAATGTTCTCAGGACTCTACTGGAGGTGCACAGTTAAGGGATGGCTAAACAGGTCTTACATGATAAACCCACCCTTAACATTTGGTTTCCTTAAGTCTTTGGATACTTTCCACTATAATATATCAAGGAAATGCTAGAATTTCACCTTCATTTAGGGTAGTCCACGTTTGGGCCTGGATTTCAGTCATCTAACCTGACTGTTAGAGCTACTACCAGCTACTCAATATATTGAATCAAGAATCTTGATTTAGTACATCTTTATAAACATGTTTTGTTTGATTCAACATTACATTCCTTCTAGCTGATCCAAAACCCTTAGTATCTGTTCCCACCTAGGTTCTAAAGGTTTCTATCTCCATAAACTGGCAAAATCTTGCAATTGCAGGGTGTGGGGGCACACTTAGTAGTTTACCCTAGGGTATATTGATGTAGAAAATTAAGCAATTACTTAAAAAAAAAACCCACTATAAACAACTAAAAGAAAATAGTTGGCACTTACATCATGTTGCCTAGAAATCTCCTAAAGTAAATCTACCGTTTCATTATATAATTTTTCTTCACATCATCACAGGCAGCAGTGCTTCTAAACTTTATCCCACTGTATAGTAGGGTTCCCTTTCCTTCAGCTTCAATAGCATTTGCCTAACCTTCCTTTTAGTGCACAGCAAAAGTGTCCTTGAAAGCCATCAAGCTTCATTAGCTCTCTCTTCAGTATCCTTCTAACTGTTTCCTGTAGCTTTGTCCCAAAGCCACTGCCACATGTTGAAGATTTTGTTACAGTAGCACCCCACTTTCAAGGACCAAAGTCTGTTGGTTTTCTGTTGCTGCATAACCAGCCACCCAAATTTAATGGCTTAATTACTGGGATTGACTAGGTGCCACTAGGTGGTTATTGCTCAGGGTTTCTCACAAAGTTTCGGGCATATGGTGGCTGGCTATAGACACCTGAAGCCTCATTGATTTTAGATGGAGACATTTGAAGGCTCCGGTTCCTGCTCTGGGAAGGCTCAAACAGCCAGGGTCCCGAGCAATGTATACTCCTGCCCCCACCCACACCCGCCGAAGGTCTCTGTCTGTCTCTGTCTCTCTTCCTCTGTATTCTCTCTGCATGCTCTAGCTTGGCAGCTTCTGGGCACTGAGACTTACTACATGGCAGCTCAAGATTCAAGGATACAAGGCAAGGTGGTGATGCAGACTCTACTTCTTGTTGGGGGACTATATTCTGTAAGACCATGTGTGACTCAAAATAAACGTTGCAGCAATTTTTGGAAAATACAGTTTGCTGCTTCTTTGTGTTCTCTTGTATCCAGAGCCTGTTGAAGGGTGTAAATATAAAACTAAATGTTAGATAGCAATATAGGAATGTAAATCTTTGCAAGACTTGTAATGTCACTTTACAATCTATTTACCTTATATTTGCATTGTAGTTGTCATACATTGTTGGAAGGTCACACCATTTCGTGACCAATGAGAGACTGAAGGCAAAGATTTTAATGCTAATGAGAAGAAATTAAGTAGGAAAAGATATTTGAGTGGGAATTCATTAACTCATATTTCCATGTCACAATGACTTTTTCTTCCCTTTGCAATGTCATGATTGTAGTTACTTGTATAAATAATATTTTGAGAAAGAGTATTTCCTATTTTTCATATATGGGTAAAACAAGTGGGATAACTCAAAATCAGGAAAAGATTGCCCAATGGAAGGAATAAAAGCTAGGAATACTATCGAAGTAAATCTTTTTTTAAAGAGAAAAAGTCCAATAAGAATACAGAATTACTATCTGTGAAACAGAAAAGAAACTTAAGTACAAAAGTACAAAATGGGAAAGGAATTGTATTTCAGAAGTGACTGTGCTTGACATCAAAACATTAATAAAACTAGAATGAATATTAGACAATTAACAAAATACCATAGTTTCCAGAAAGACATCTGAAATCTAGTTTTCCTTGTATTTATTATTATTATTTTAATCTTAAACTTGTATCCATTTTTTGGTCATTTTAAAACTTCTGGTTACCATGACATTTTATTTATATAAAACTAAATAGTTAAGGGAATTCCCTGGCAGTCCAGTTGTTAGGACTCTGCACTTTCACTGCTGAGGGCCGGGGTTAGATCCCTGGTCAGGGAACTAAGATACTGCAAGCTACGTGGCGTGGCCAAAAAAAAAAAAAAAGTTTAAATATTTAATTTTATGAAATAAAATTATATTAACTAAACATTTAGATGCTATGTCTTAAACCTGTCTCCCATGTGGAGTCCTTTGGCTTTGTTTCTCTGAGCTGTAGACTGTCAGGTACTGCCCTGAGTTTTGCAGTTAGCCTCCAAAGGGGGTTTCTTACCCCATATTCCCACCACTAACAAAAGCTATGACTGAAATATGTGTCCATGTATATTAGTTTCCTAGGGCTGCTTAACAAATTACCATAAACTGAGTGTCTTTAAACAACGGAAATTTATTCTCTCACAGTTCTGGACACACAAGTCCCAAATCAAGGTATGTGCAAAGTGCCTGAAGGCTATAAAGGAGCACCTCTTTCCACAACTCACTCCTAGCTTCTGTGGTTATCAGCAATTCTTGACATTCCTTGTCTTGTAGTTTTCTTCACATGACGTTCTCCCTCTCTGTGTCCAGATTCCCCTCTTATAAGGACACCAGTCATTGTATTAGGGCCCACCACAATCCCATATGACCTCATTCTAAGTTGATGACATCAGCAAAGACCCTATTTCTAAATACGGTCTCATTCAGAGGTACCAGGATTAGGACTTGACCATATCTTTTGGGGGGACAATTCAACCCACAACACCATGTAACTCAAGCACTGGACTTACACAAAGGAATATTTAAATGACAAGACATTTCATGCTTGTTTCATCTTTCATTATCAAAATTTTTACTATTAAAACAGCTTAGTTTAACTTTAATCAGGAAGCAGGTAATTCTTTTAAAGAATTATTCATTGGCAAAGATACCAGAGTATGGATATCCTGGTATCTTTGCCAATGAAGTTTTTCAAGCAAAATAGTTGTTCACATAATTCATTAGATCTTTCTTTTTTTTTTTATTTGGTTGTGCCGGGTCTTAGTTGCAGCAGGTGTGCTCCTTAGTTGCAGCTCACGGGCTCCTTTGTTGCAGTTTGCTGGCTCCTTAGTTGTGGCATGTGAACTCTTAGTTGTGGCATGCATGCGGGATCTAGTTCCCTGACCAGGGATCGAACCCGGGCCCCCTGCACTGGGAGTGCGGAGTCTTAACCACTGAGCCACCAGGGAAGTTCCTGGTTAGATCTTTACTACTTAGAGAATGAGAGGGATTTCTTCAAAATGGTATTCCTAAAAGAACCAGAATGACATACAATGGAAAAAATGTTTGAACCTGACCCATATTGCCTGTTTGTTATGTAGAATTGACAGACTAGCCATTGGCAAAGCAGAGGAAGCCTTTGAAATTCTGGTTTTCCCAGAGGCTGATTTGGATGCTTCACACATGCTTGTAAAATGAAAAATAACATAAACAAATAATTAACTTGGCTACTTTCAATAGACATCACTACCTCATAATTAACTTGGCTACTTTGAATAGACATCACTACCTCATAAGCTTGTTAGCTGTACAATGGAAGATTACATTTATGGAATAATGAATTTGTAATGATTAATATACTCTGTATTTCAAGAACAATATTTAGGAAATTGCCTGGTCTGAGTTATAGACAAAGGTGTTGAATAAAATAATTTTAAAAGCTCTTCTGATAAATTACATCTATATCTATATATGTACGTATACATATCATATATAAATATACAATAAAAATATATATTTGTTTTTATCTTCAGGTAGGATTTTTTAGGGTGGTCTTTTTTTTTTTTTTCCAATTTCATAGCTTTATTTTTTTCAACTTTATTGAGGTATAGATGACAAATAAAATTGTAATATATTGGGTTGGCCAAAAAGTTCGTTTTGGTTTTTCCATAACATCTTATGGAAAAACCCGAAGGAACTTTTCGGCCAACCCAATACTTAGAGTAAACAGCAAGACAATTTGATATACGTATAAATTGTAAAAGGATTTCCACCATCGAGTTAATTAATGCATTCATCACCTCACGTTTTATCCTTTTCATTTTTCTTGGTGTGAACACTTAAGTTCTGTTCTCTTAGCAAATGTCAGTTGTGCAAACAGTATTATCAACTATAGTCACCATATTATACATAAGATCCTCAGACCTGAAGTGAAAGTTTGTACTCTTTTACCAACCACTCACTGTTTTCCCCAGCCTCTGGCAACCACCATCATTCTTTTCTCTGCTTCTATGAATTTGACTATTTTAGATTCAACATATAAGTGAGATAATGCAGTATTTGTCTTTCTGTATCTGATTTATTTCACTTAGCATAATGTCTTCCAGGTCCAGTCATATTGTCACAAATGTCAGGATTGCCTTCTTTTTAAAGGCTGAGTAATATTCCATTGTATTTTCTTTATCTATATATCCATCAGTGGACATTTAGATTATTTCCATATCTTGGCTATTGTGAATAATGGTGCAGTGAACATTGGAATGAGGGAGATATCTCTGAGATTCAGATTTCAATTTTTTTGAATATATACCCAGAAATGGGATTGCTGGATCATATGTATGGTAATTCTATTTTTAACTTTTTGAGGAACTTCCATACTGTTTTCCATAGTGCCTGTACCAGTTTACATTCCCATCAGCAGTGTACAAGAGTCCCCTTTACTCTACATCCTCACCAGTATTTGTTATCTCTTGTCTTTTTTATAATAGCCATCCTAACAGGTGATATTTGCTTTTTGCTGTTGAGTTATATGAGAACCTCTTCTATTTTAGATGTTAACCCCTTACTGGATATGGGTTTGTCAATATTTTCTTTCATTCCATAGGTTGCGTTTTCATTTTGTTGATGGTTTTCTTTGCTGTGCAGAAGCTTTTTAGTTTGATGTAGTCCTACTTATTTATTTTTGTTTTTGTGTCCTTTGCTTTTGGTGTCAAATCTAAAAAATCATTGTTAAGACTAATGATTTTTTCTAGGAGTTTTATTCAAGTCCTTAATTCATTTTGAGTTGAATTTTGTGTATGGTGTAAAATAGTGGTCCAGTTTCATTCTTTTGCACGTGACTGCCCAGTTTTCCTAACACCATTCTTTCCCTATTGTATATTTTTGGCTTCTCTGTCAAAATTAATTGACCATACATTCATGAATTTATTTCTGGGACTTCGAGTCTATTCCATTGATCTATATGTCTATTTTTATATCAGTACCATACTGTTTTTTGTTTGTTTGTTTGTTTTGTTTTTTTGCGGTCCGCAGGCCTCTCACTGTTGTGGCTTCTCACATTGCGGAGCACAGGCTCCGGACGCGCAGGCTCAGCAGCCATGGCTCACCGGCCTAGCCGCTCTGCGGCATGTGGGATCTTCCTGGACCAGGGCACAAACCCGTGTCCCCTGCATCAGCAGGTAGACTCTCAACCACTGCGCCACCAGGGAAGCCCTACCATACTGTTTTGATTACTATACCTTTGTAATATAGTTTAAAATCAGAAAGTGTGATGCTTCTTGCTTTATTGTTCTTTGGTTATTCATGGTCTTTTGTAGTTTCATACAAATTTTAGAATTTTTAAAAATTTTTGTGAAAAATGCCATTGGAATTTTGACAGAGATTGCATTGACTCTGTAGGTTACTTTGGGTAGTTTGAATGTTTTAATATTAATTCTGACTCATGAACATAGGATAACTGTCCATTTATGAGTCATCCTCAATTTCTTTCATCGGTGTCTTGTAGTTTTCAATGTATAGATCTTTCATTTCCTTGGGTAAGTTTATTCCTAAGTATCAATATTTTCTTTTTCTTTTGATGCTGTTGTAAATGGAATTTCCTGTATTTCTTTTTTCAGATAGTTTCTTGTTATTGTATAGAAATGCAACTGATTTTTGTATGTTAGGTTTGTATCCTGAAACTTGATTGAATTCATTTGTTAGTTATAACAGATTTTTGGTGGAATCTTTAGCATTTTCTATATAAAAGATCATGTCATCAGCAAACAGAGATAATTTTACTTCTCCTTTCCAATTTGGATGCCTTTCTTTTTTTCCTTGCATTGCTCTGGCTAGGACTTCCAGTACACTGTTATACAGGAGTGGTGAGAGTGGGCACCCTTGTCTTGTTCCAAATCTTGTGATTTTAATTGAAATATACTCCTTTTTTGTTGTGAATCCATTAAGAAATTATTGTAACTATTTTTAATACTTTTGTCCTTATCCTTTATACTAGAGTTAAGTGTTAACACACCACATTACAGTAGTACACTATTCTGAATCTGACTTTATACTTACTGTTACATGTATATATTCATGTATCTTGCCTTCATTTCTGGTGGACAGCTTTGCTGGGTAAAGTATTCATGGTTGGTAAGGTTTTTTTGTTTTGTTTTGTTTTTTCTTTCAGCACTTTGAATATATCATCCCACTCTTTCCTGGCCTGTAGAGTTTCTTCTGAGAAATCCACTTGTAGCATTATAGGGGTTCCCTTGTATGAGAGAAATTTGTTTCTCTTGCTGCTTTTAAAAAATTCTCTTTTCAATTTTAGGTAGTTTTATTATAATGTGACTCACTCAGGGAAAGTTGTTTTAGATTGAAATTATGGGGTGAACTATTATCTTCATGAACCTGGATGTCCAGATTTCTCCCCAGGTTTGGGAAGTTCTCAGCCATTATTTCTTTAAATAAGTTTTCTGCCTCTTTTTCCTTCTCTTTTCCTTCTGGGACTCCAGTAGTGCACAGATTGTTTCCCTTAATGGTGTTCCACAAGTCCAGTAGGCTTTCTCAATTCCTGTTCGTTATTTTTAGCTCCTCTGAGTGAATAATTTCTGCCTTCAATTTCACTGATTTCAGGGTGTCAAGTGTGGGGGCATATTGTGGCCCTGATACAGGCCAGGCGCGATGTCTCTTTGGCTCAGATTGCTTGGGTCACAGCATCAACAACGGTGTGGTCCTTGGCAAGCCCTGTGGGGGGATCTGCAGTGTTGAGGTCTTCAGCAACACGTCTAGGTCCAGCAGCTAGGGACCAGGGCGGGCAGAAGTGGTGGCCAGAGAAAGTAGTGTGCATACACTAGGTTGCAGGGGGCCAGCTGCAGGTACCTGTGTAGCAGACACTGGTTGCAGACACGTACATAGTGACAGGGGCCAAGGCAGCCAGCAAGGATTGGGGCCAGCTGTGGGCACACTGACAGCTGTGGATACCTTGGCTGTCAGCATGTGCTACTGTGGCCACTGGGTCTTGCCATGGGCACATGTCAGTGGAGGCAGGTACTGGAGGTGTGCAGGTACACAACTAGAGGGCTAGCTGCAAGTGAGCCCAGTGGTACAGGCCAGTGACTAGAGAAGGCTGAATCTGGTCCCCCAAATAGCTGTGGGGCCCTTGGCTTCTATGACTGCAGGATCTTGCTACAGGTGCATCCAGGGCAGTGGAGGCGAGTGATGGGCATAGACTAGCAGCGTGCAAGTGCACAGCCAGAACAGCTGGCCCCAAGCATATGCATGTGGTGGGAATCAGCCAAGGGAGTCTAGCCTGATGTCTTGCACCCAAGCAGCCACAGAGGCCTGGGCTGACTGCTAGTGAGGATCCTGGGCTACAGAGGGGGCAGGAGGGGAGGGAATAGGGCAGAACTCAGGTAGTTGGTGGTCTGCAAATGCAAACACCTTGAGGTGAAAAAAGGTAAAATCTGCAGGGATTTCATGGCAGCCATGTTGACAGTTGGTTTCATCAGCGACAAAAGATGCTGGATTCCTCTGCAGAGTGGTTTACAGGGAACCGTGGCTACTCCCACTGTGTGGCTCTTTTTGGCAGCCTCGGCTATTTTTCCTTGTTCCTAGACATCTCCATACATCTCAGCTGTGCTGGTCTCTGGATGGGGTGAAACCGAGGTGGATCCTTCACGTGGTGCCCCGAAAGACGGGTTGTTCACCCCACCCTGTTTTTCCCAGTCAGTGGAACTCTTCCTAGCTGGAAGTGCGCTCTTGGCCCTGAGCAGTGCCAGCCTGGGGGATGGGATGATGCAGGCAAAATGACATTATTCTTCCTTCCTTTTCCTGTAGTTATTTTTAGATTTCTTTGTTCCACTGTGTTGCTAAAGCTTCTTAAGTGGACTCCTGAGCTCTCTCAGAACTGTTTTTGTTTGTGATTATCTGTCTGATTGTTGATTTTTGTAGGGAGCTGGAGGCTGGGTTCTCCTACTCCAGCATCTTGGTGATATCACTCCCCAAAATGTTTGATGTTTTAAAATCAATATTTGGCAAATACAGCATGATATTGTGATATTATCAATGAGCATTTTCCCCCTAGCAAACTGCTGAAGGGTAAGTAAAATACACTATCATAGAAAATTAATAGATTATAAGCATGGTTACCAGAGCATATTTTAAAGTTGTTTGTGATTATTCCATTTACTTAACTTATAGGTCTAATGTGAAGGTATTACTTTTCCATTAAAACCCTCAATGTATAGGTACATATGACTAGGTACTGGAGAGATACCTAGAATCTTGAACTAAGAAGTAGGGAAATAGTTTCACATTCAGCTGCAGTGATTAACTTGTAAATATATTTTTTATACGTCTAGAACATATCTATTAGATGAATCCCTAAGAAATGGAAATTAATGGGTATATGGATTTTTATTTTGATGGTTATTGCCACAGATTTATACTTTATACCAAGGTACACTGCCACCAATAGTATATGAGAGGAAAACACGTCTTTTAGTTCATTTATTAGCTTGTTCTGTATTTAACAAAATTACTGCTCTACTTTGTTAAGGCCCTAAATGGTATGCTGGTGAGTTGAAAATGTTCTCATGCATACAGCTTTTCCTTTCTCCAAAGTGTCAGCTCTCATGCACTGATATATTGGAAAATTTGGCTGTTTCTATATTGGGCTGGCCAAAAAGTTCATTCGGGTTTTTCAAAACCCAAACTTCTTGACCAACCCAATAAAATGAATCATCCTTTTAAACTTTTTTTTCCCTTCTTTCCCTTATTTAATGTTGAAAAATAAATCCCCTACTCTTTTCTTCTATGTTGGGCATAGGGATGGAGAAAGTTGAAAGGTAGAAGGAGACAGTATTAAGTAGGGAGGAAATAGGTTGGTGATAGAGAGTTATAAGTTTTCATTGAATTATTGTTTGTGAATAATATCTATTATTTGTTGAGTGCTACTCATGTGCCAGGCACTGTTGTAAATATTTCACATGAACCGTCTCATTTAATCCTTATAGTCACCTTCTCAGGTAGGAATTACTATTTTCCCCGTTCTATCAATGAGGAAACTAAGGCTTTGAGGGGTTAATTTCCCCAAGGTAATTTCTAGTGAAGGGCTTAGGTTTGGGCTCTGTTGTTCCTTGCTGCCTACCAACTGAGATTACACCTGTTAACACTAACTAATTAGAGCTCACATTTAGTTAGCACTTGTTAAATGCAAGACATTGTCCGAACTGCTTTATATGTATGAATTTATGTACCCCTTATAATAACAACCTTGTGAGGCACATGCCAGTGTGATCCTCATCTTTCATGTAAGCAAACTGAAGCTCAGAGCGTTAAATAACTTTGACAGTGTCCCCAGCTATGAGAGCCGAGATTAGAACCCAGGCAGTCTAGCTCGAGAGTTCACACAAATACTGGAAAAATCACTGGCATGGGACTCAAGAAATATGGATCTGGATTTGTGTCCCAGTTGTGTCATGAGTGAACCTGGGGGGAAATCCCTTTACGTCTCTGGAACCCTATTCCCTCATATGTGAAAGGAGGGCATTTGTTCCTGGATAATTCCTGAGGACCTTCTTGCACTAACATTTTAGAATTCCTCAGATAAAAGGGACTAAGCCAGTCTGCTGCTTCTGATTCATCAGTTATTAAGGACAATCTTAGACTTTAGCAGCTATGTTATCCCACAGCCTCTGAGACTGTACCTAGAAGATGCTCAGCTGCTGCAATTTAATACATCGTCCTTTCCCAGCACATCAGGTGCCTTTGCATCTGTACAGAACAGAGCTCCGTACTCCAGTGCATATTGCCATTTGAAAGCTATTTATAAGGAGGTGTCACATTACCCCACTGTACATATGGGTGGAACCTCATAAGGAGAAAAACTCTTAAATTAAAAACAGTTGAAATATATATATTTCATCTCCTGCTAAGTTAAGGAAAAAAGTTTAGCTATAATGTGAAGTGCATGCATTTTCTCAGAACAACTCACTTCGTCATCCAGCTTGCCCTGTTAAAGATCTGTTGCAGAGATTTGTAGCCAAGTTCTTTTTTTTTAAACTTAAATTCTTTTTTTTTTGAATTTTTGAATTTTATTTTATTTATTTATTTATACACCAGGTTCTTATTAGTTATCCATTTTATATATATTAGTGTATATATGTCAATCCCAATCGCCCAATTCATCACACACACACACACACACGCACACACCCCGCTTTCCCCCCTTGGTGTCCATACATTTGTTCTCTACATCTGTGTCTCAATTTCTGCCCTGCAAACCGGTTCATCTGTACCATTTTTCTAGGTTCCACGTACATGCGTTAATATACGATATTTGCTTTTCTGTTTCTGACTTACTTCACTCTGTATGACAGTCTCTAGGTCCATCCACATCTCTACAAATGACCCAACTTCATTCCTTTTGTATGGCTTAGTAATATTCCATTGTATATATGTACCACATCTTCTTTATCCAGTCATCTGTCGATGGGCATTTAGGTTGCTTCCATGTCCTGGCTATTGTAAATAGTGCTGCAATTAACATTGGGGTGCATGTGTCTTTTTGAATTATGGTTTTCTCTGGGTATATGCCCAGTAGTGGGATTGCTGGATCATATGGTAATTCTATTTTTAGTTTTTCAAGGAACTTCCATACTGTTCTCCATAGTGGCTGTATCAATTTACATTCGCACCAAGTAGCCAAGTTCTCGAGGTAGATTTTTTTTTCAACATTTCACAAAATAGGGAAACATTCAGGCATTTGCTGGCATTAATCATCTAAATATTCTGAGTGATCTCTTCTTGTTTTGAACTGAATGCACATTCAACTAAACTGATATTTTAAAATAAATAAGTTGAGGACTTTGTACCGTTACATCTCCTTTTTCTTTTGGATACTTGCCGAAATCTAGATGAGGAAGGATGAATATAAAAACTAGATCCTTTTCATCTACTTCTGTACATTTAAAGGGTCTAAAGTTAGCCTGGATTTTATTTCTCAGAAAAGAAACTTGGATTACCTAGCTTCTTTATTTATTTATTTTTTAAAAATTCATATTTCTCCAAACCATACTAAAAATAAGATGGTATTCAAAATTGATTTTAGAAGGAGAAAATTAAAGTGGGTCTTCAGGTTCATAAGAAGTAAAACTTTCACCCTTAATGGTGCCATGGCATCTGTTAGAAAATTCTCCACCCACAAATTGTTGTCAGGAGGACATTATTCCTGTTGGCCTTTTCCTTTGATCTGCCAGGTACCATGCATATTGGTTGGAGGCCTCATTTGTTCTGTGAACACAATAAAGCACCTAGACTTACTGTGAAACCCTGCATAAGTCTCTCAGAGAACCTTTGTCTGTTCTAACCCTTACTGCTGAGTTTCCCCAAATCCTTTTGGAAGTAAAAATGAGATTCTAGCAAAGCACTCTGAGCTTCTTTGGGGGGAAAGTGATAGAAGATTTTTGGAGCTTTTGAATCTAGTTATATTGAGTATATTCTTTTCCTCCTCTCTTCCAAGCAACTTACATAGAAATGCAACATTAAAAAAAACACAACAACAACAGGCTACAATCAGAAGCAAACATTATGCCCTTTCCTTGAATACACAGATGGTGCTTACTCTGTTTGATCTGTTACCCATTCTGAGTCTGTTAGGAAAACACGACTCCTCTTCCAAGTGCATGCCACTCTTCTTTAATACAACATGCTTCATCTCTGTGAGCATGGAAGGTCTATTTCTGAACCTGCAGCTGCTGCTCATCTTCACACGAGCAGCAGTGTTTTCCTCCATGTGATAACGTTTAACCCCTCCCATTTTGTTGCATCTTGTCATTGTCAGGCCAGCGGCTTTCACCTCTTCTGCATCTTTCACCTGTAGTCACACACGATGCTTTCGGTCAGAATTCTTTGATTCAACTCTGATTTGCCTTAATCTTCCATGGGGGCCCATAAAGTGTTACCCATCTTCTGGGGGCACAGCAGCCCTTTTCCTTCTACTCCTCCTCCCCAGCCTCACAACTGCTTCAATGTCTGTGACATGAGCAGCTCACTCCCCACCCAGGGATTTTACAGCCTTTGTGCTCTCTTTAAGAACTATCATTCTTAAATCTGTGATCTGTTTTCCTGGATAGAATGTGATTTTTCTCATGATTCGACTCAATCTGTAGTGATAATCTCTGCTATTATCTACACTGTTTCTCTTTTCATGGACAAATATACCTTCTGTCCCATAAACCTTTAATGAAGTACATGGCCTACGTTTATTCTTTTTCCCTCTTATTTTCTCTTTTTGTACATGCTTATAGCATCTGCAGACTTGGTGTATAGCTGTAGGTCTGTTGGTGTTTTCTGCCTTCTCTCACTTCCCCTTCTCTGCTCCCTGCTATTCGTGGTCAAATCCTGGATTTTCCTGTTCTCTAAAAAGCCACACTCACCATCATTGTGATCATCACCACTGGTTAGATAGTTATTTCTCAGGCCCTGCTTTCACTGTGTTGCTCGCATAGCCTAGAATCTGGGTGGCTCTGGAGGCTTGGGACTCTCAGCCTGGTGCTCTGTGGTCATACCCCCGCCCATACCCTCAGTGCGGTCAGATGAGTCCTCCCACCCCACCAATAGAGTCTGGGTTCTCACTAATACTGTTTCACCTTCACCTCTCCACAGCTTATCTTGATTGCTCTAGCCTCTGAATTGCCGTCATTCTCATGATGTGTGTTATAGGTCCACAATCTGTTATCTACATTTATAAAAATCTCTAGGCATCTGAAGTTTTTTTTTTTAAGTTATTTATTTATTTATTTATTTTGGTGGCATTGGGTCTTTATTGCTGGGCACAGGCTTTCTCTAGTTGCGGCAAGCGGGGCCTACTCTTCGTTACAGTGTGCAGGCTTCTCATTGCAGTGGCTTCTCTTGTTGCGGAGCACGGGCTCTAGGCGTGCAGGCTCCAGTAGTTGCGATGCTTGGGCTCAGTAGTTGTGGCTTGCGGGCTCTAGAGCGGGAGGCTCAGTAGTTGTGGTGCACGGGCTTAGTTGCTCCGCGGCATGTGGGATCTTCCTGGACCAGGGATCTAACCCGTGTTGCCTGCATTGGCAGGCAGATTCTTAACCACTGTGCCACCAGGGAAGCCCCTGAAGTTTTTTTTTTAAACTCATTTTGCACCAAAATCTGACCTGAACTGTTGACTCTCATGAAGCTGTACATAGTCATTACTTTCTTTACTTAATATGAATGCTCATATTTCCATTGCAGAAATATTTATATGCTTGATTATGGGGTTCTGTATGGGGTTTATATTTATAAAACATCTCCAGATCCTTCTCCAGAAGGGTCTGGAGATGTTTTATAAATATATGGAATAAGTGCATATCACCTTTCTAAAAATCTGAAAAATTTCTGAATTCCAAAGTACGTCTGTTCCTAAAACTTTCAGATAAGAAATTGTGGATCTGTAGCGCTTTGAGGTTATAATCAGATTAGATCAGTAGGTGTTTATATACGGCATGGTAGGTACTGTGGTAGAAGAGAAAAAGTAGAAGCGTAAGACAGGTTTCCCGCTTTTGAGTGGTTTGCATTCAAACTGTGTTGCTTTGTTGTTTAACTGTTTGGAAGACAAGACACGTGAAGCAAGGTTGTAAATTCCTGGAGGGCAGGGGAACAGGTAAGTTCTTTGGCATTCCTGTTGGTAGAGTATTACTAATGATGAGGTTATTTCAGAGGACAGACTATTGATTTCCAGCCCATTTAGAGAAGACTGAAGTTCACCTCTCTGGAGCTCAGCTCTCATAAACAGCAGCACCAAAATCCCCACCAGCTCTCAGACCAGGCATCCCAAACATGATGGCACCTCTCACGAACACTGTGTCTGAACTAACGACGCAGGACTAAGGAAGGAGCTGCTGCTGCTTCAGTGGCACCTGCTGGTGGCCCCCAAGGAGGCCCCTCTAGGTAAGATCCATTCCAGCCAGGCTCACCCACAGCCTAGGGCTATTCCAGCTTGGGCAGGGACTAGGTAACTATGTCACCTTAAATGCCATTAATATGGAATTAATTTAAATATCTTTTAAGTTGATATTTTAAAAATATGATTTACTCCTTCTGCTTTTCCCCCCAGAAGTTCACATTTAGTTCTTTGTTTTAAATAATGGAAATGATCATGTCCTAACAGACCGACTCCTTTCAGTATCCAGTGAAGGAATGTCAGTTGAAGTGGTATTTACAGATCCCAGACTTGGCGGATGACCTGTTATTTGTAGTTGTTAGCCTGTTCTAGGGGCTAATAGAAAATACCCAGGCTTTGTTTGGCCATTTAAACTATGTGGGCATGAAGACAAAATGCTATGTTAACTGTCATTTACTTTAGTAAGCAGTGTTTCTTGCCTGATAGAGGAGCGGCATCTAATAAGAGCATATATTGAACACTCAGTTCTGACTCTGTTGAGTAAACTGAAGGCAAACAAAAGATCCTTGACTCATTTTCTTATCTCCACTGGAAGGATTCCCCTCCTTTTGTGTCATCGACTTCATCCTCCTCCTTAAACCACTGGTGCTGTGAACTCTGTTCCAGTCACTGACGTGTTCTGGTCATGCTTAACCCAGGAGCTGGATTCCAGCCCAAGGTGCCTTTGTGCAGGTTGCTCAAGACGTTAGTGCCTGTGGGCAGGGAAATGCCAAACTGGGATTACAGCTACTTCTCTATTTCAAACAGAACTGCCTACTTTGGGCTTTATATTTACAAAATTGCTGTCCCTGAAGGTTAATACTAGCTTTCCATAGCAGATGATTTCTCTTCTGTCTCGCCTTCTTTACTGTTATTAGGTTATCTTCCTTTAGAAGAGGAAATAGTGTTTGTTACCTAGATTTTCTTTTTTCTTTTCAGGAAAACGATGAAAAATGCCTTTCAATTAAATGTAAGACCCCAAGGGAAAAAATACATGTAATTATTAAATAAATATATTCAAAGATCCTTTAGATTGTTCATGGGTTAGTAATCATTAAGCAAACAGATAAAGACCTATTCATATTTTATTTTCTACCTTTTAATTACACTCTCAATAGAAGCAGTAGATTATTGGTAAGGGAAATGATTCCTGTATTATCTCACCTTTCAGTAGGAAGGAATATGAGTAGTGGTGCTCTACATTTATTATACTGCATCTTGTTTCACAATCTAAAATATGTTTAGTGTTAAAGATTTTAGGAGGCTCTTTTTACTTTTTTATCATTTTGCTAAGAATAGCATAACTTATTAAGCACAAAGAAGTTCTTATGAGAGTATCTTTTCCCAGTGCCATGAGTTCAGGAACGTTGGATCAAATATGAGATTTGGGAAGGCTCATATTAATAGTTTCTAGAGAGGAATTAGAATTTGGTTTATGAAGATAGTATTTCTGCACATAGTGGCTTGGAGTACAATACTGTGCCTGATATAGAAGAGGTAATTAACACCTTCTTTGAGGGCATCTGTGTGCATGGATGAAAATACATTAATGGCTCTGGATTGAAGGTTTACCTTGTGGGCAAATTTGGAGATAAAGTGATATGCGTGGGTAATTCGGTGCAGTGTTAAGGCAAGGGGTTGAAGAGCAAAGGTGCCCATTGTGACAAGGACAGCACAGCATTCTGATGTTAACATGTGCAGGTATTTATTAGTTGTGGAAAGTAGCACATATGAATGCATAATCATTTGATTTGTGTCCTTTAAATGGGTAGGATTTATGATTGGGGGGACATCTTAGTATTGTATGTGGGTGTCTCATTCGCCTGCAGGTAATTTTCCATCATCTTTATCATCTGTCTGCCTTAATTAGGTACTTTGCTTTGCATACATATTACAATTTAGGTGAAGTATCATTTTCTTGTGTATTTTAAGGTAAGCATTAGTGAGACCATAGCCAAGATAAGAAATTTCATTAAAATGTGTCATACCAAATTTTACATTGAAAAATTAAAATCTAGAATGTATACTCAGTAGAAGTAATGAAACTTATTTACCAGTGATAAGAAGGAACACTGTCTTCCTTTTGGATAAGAAAACGGTTTCAACAACAACTAGGCAGTTATAATTCTGTGGTGACTTAAGAAAAACCCAATGCTGCCTTGTAGGATAAGATATCTCATATTCTTCTGTCTTATAATAAGCCTCATGATTAAGCATACATTTGAAAAGTTTGCCATGAGGACATTCTGTAGTCATTGCTGCTTGTAATTGCATCATTGCAGTCTTTAACATTATAAATTAGGGGACTGGACATTGCTCTCAAGGTACCAACTATCAATATATCACTGAAAGGTATAGACAAACAATAAAACAGGAGAGGAAATGCCCTCTAAATTAATTTTATAAAGTATTATCCTACAGCAAATGACCATTATGTGTTCAGCCCTGAGAGTCCTAAACTGCTCAGGAAAAGCCCTGCCTTTGTTTTTCTTTAATTGAGGCTGGAGCCCGAGCAGGAGGGGAAGTAACTTAGGCCATAGCTTCTGTTTGACCAGTTCAGATGAAGAAAACTCGGAGCAGCTTGCAAAATTGTCGAGTACTGAGCATCGCAGTCTCTCCCCTCAGTTTTATGCCCTCTCCCCTTTCAAGTGCCCATTGTGTCCTTGCTTTTGAGTCCCCTTCTGCAGTCAAATTAGGAAGATAGTGGATATACTCAAGGTAGGAAGATAGGTAGCTTTGTGTGATGGTTTAAGACACAGACTTTGGAATTACTTAAATATAAATGTGAATCTTAGCTCTATGAACTGGGAACATTGCTTCAACTCTCTTGAGCCTCAGCTTCCTCATCTTTATTATAGGAACAATAATAAAATTACCTTTAGGACGTGGTATAAGAATATGAGGACATTTAAAGCATATTGTACAGCACCTACCTTAAGAGGCAAGGAGTAGGGGAAGAATCTTTTGTCAGTCCTTACAAGTTACAGTTGTTCTTTTGTCTACGCAGAGCCTAATGATGTCTATTTTAACCATGTTGACATTATTGAGCCAACTTCTTTGTTCCCCTTTTCTCTTCCTTTAACCTTAGATCCTCTCCTCCAGTCTTTATAAGATTTCTGAGTATTGAGGATCTAGAACCTATTTTCATGGTGTTCACACCCTTCTCTTGAACATGTTCAGACCTAACTCTGCCCTATTCTTTGCAGTTAGGAATTTAGACCCCAGCGTTTCTAGTCCAACTGACACAGCTTTCACAACATACTCTAGCACCCAAGACTTTTGTGGTGACCGCTGACTGAGAGTGGGAGTCACTGAACATCTACTCTGTGATGGCACCATGTGAGGTTTGGGGGAAACCTCCCAGTCTCCTTCTTAGAGTGTTAACAGGAAAGGATTTATAGGATGGAGTGCATGGACGGAACACAGAAATGAACCTTACTCTCTCAGAAATTGGGAAAGAGGAGTTATAAGCAAATAAAATCTCAAGTCTTGGGGAATAACATCCAGGTACACTTTATACATCGAATCTGTATAATGTGTAGTGGCAATCTGCATTGATCATGATTGATTCTAGATATTAGAAACCTAAGAATTGACTAAAAATCAGTAAAAAAAAAATTCTCAATTTGAAAGGAAAAGGTTGATTAATAACAGCACCCCTTTGACATTCACAGAGGAAACTTCACAGGCTTTTGAGAAACCCTACATTCTTAAATACCCCTATCTTTTATAGAATTCATATATGAGTTGAGAATAACAGAGACACAGCTTAACAGTTTCTATGCTCATTAACGAGCTAAATGACTATTCCATGTCAGAAATCTCCTCAGTCTTCATTCAAATTTGTGTCTCAACAAAGTTACAAATTACAACCTGTCATAACCTTGTAAAATTCACTCATGAATGGTTAAAACCAGCAATGTTAAATCTGTGAATGCCAAGGGTCTACTGTAATAATAAGAGACATTCATGCGAGTAGCTTCGGTAATTATCGTGGAGAACAGTAACAATTATATATCTCATTAAACAAGTGCCTAATTAATGTTGTTGTAAATTTTGCTTGATTAGAACACAGTCTCTATAGTTGTTGCTCATACAACATGGCTGGCTGCCCTCACAACTATTAATAAAAGTGAAAGGGAAAATTGACTTTTGGTTCACAGTTTTAGTCATGGCTTAGAGAGGTACTTAATGGATAGGAATGTAATATCCTTTATGCCTTGAGGAATCCATACTTAGTGAATGATGTATGATAACCATTTATTCATGTGTTAATTCCTTTAGTGTGGTGAAATCATATATCTATGGATTAGGAACTCAGTCATTAGAACACAAGTAAGCAATTGAATATTGGAGTCGAGAAACTCCTGCATCAAGGACAATCTGTTATAAAGTATTTATTGAGAATTTACTGCGTCCTTGCATCACGCCAGATTCCAGACTATGTTGGTGAATTCCCATTTGAATTCACCTCCACGTGCATGCTCCTCCAAAACGGAATGACTGTGATAAAATGGAAAGGTATAGTTTTTAAAAAAAAAAAAAACCCTCAACTTTATTGAGATATAATTGACATAACTCTATGACCCATTTTAAGTGTACAGTTTGATAAGCTTTGACAATTGTATACATTCATGCAACCACTACCTCAATCAAGGACATTTCTATCACCTGAAAAACTTCTCATACACACCCTCTACCACGACCACCCATCCTTGACACCTCAGGCAACCACTAATGTGACTTCTATCACAACATACTAGTTATGCTTTTTAAAAAGAATTTCACATAGAGGGAATCACAGCATGCTTTTTTGTGTCCAATTTCTTTAGCATTATATTTTTGAGATCCATGTTGTTGCTTGAATTAATTTCCTTTCATTGCTGAGTAGTATTCCATTTTATGAATACACCATAATTTGTTTAGACATTCAACTGTTGAGGGCTGTTTTGGTTTAAGGTTTTGGGATACAAGGAATAAAAACTTTAGTTTTCTTTTTTTGTAATATCTTTGTCTGGTTTTGGTATCAGGGTGATGCTAATCTCATAAAAGTAGTTACAAAGTGTTCTCTTTTCTCCCATTTGCAGAAAGAATTTAAGCGTAGTATTAATCCTTTAAATGTTTGGTAGAATTTACTAGTGATTCCATCAGGGCCTGGAGTTTCCCTGTAGAAAGAACTTTGTGTCTTTCAAGACATTACAGGTAGAATCATAGTAGTTTACTAATAAATTCATTATTCATACATTCTTCATATAATCTCTACTCTGAGGTTCTCTGGTTTTATAAAAATAATGAACATTAAAATATTTGGCTATGTCTGGTGTGCTATAAGTGGCAGTGTAAAGTTACCCAAGGATGTGATGCGGATGCTTAGCAGATGCTTGAATTGGGAAGGTAGCAATGGAGGAGAGACCAATTACAAACGAGGTATGAGGTTGTGGGGTGCTTAGTTTACCTTCCCTTATTACAACCTTAGGAACTGAGGGAAGATGGATGGTCCTTCACCAGGTTATGAGTTTTAGGTATCTTGTTAAGTGGAGGTTTTAAGAGGTAAGTTAATAATGACCTTTTAGAATTTAAGACAAAGTTTTAATAGATATTTTCATTTATCTCTTAAGATGGCAGATTCTTGAATATGTTTGCATGCCAGGAGGTAGGAATCCATGGCAAAAAAAAAAAAAAAAAGAGAGAGTTGAAAAATAAGAGAATGATATGGAAGGTCTTGTAGATGTGGGAGTGATTTGCACTAGTTAGAAGAAATCCTGTTTCCTCCAGGCTTAAGAAAATTCTTGAAGAGGCAGATGTCAGTTGGGGCTAGGAATTGGAGGGAACATTTTAGAGAAAAGTTTGGGAAGGTAGGAGAATGTGTTTAACAAGAACAATGTTTACGGTTTCCAGATCACAACGAAAGAGTCTGAGCAAAAGGGAGACATGGAAGGAAGTACAGAGCATTTTGAGGGTGAAATTATGAAACAAGAGAGAAGACCAAAAGGACTCCAACTTGGTAGTGGGGATAATGGTTCCAAATGGAACTCTAGTTTGAAGTTCTTCTACTGCCAGAGCAAGCAGAGTATCAGGGTGATTGTAGACTTGTTGACAAAAGCAACTTGAAATCTTGGTTCTGTCGTCCCCGAAAATAAACCTTAGTAACTCTAAAAGCTCTGTTTATGGGGTTTTAAAATATTATCTACATGAAAACAGATTAAAATATAACACCTAGTAAAATGTAGAGGTTTTGGTTTATTTGTTGAGTCAGAGAAAGTAAAAATATTTATTAAGATAATATATAATAAAACTTGAAAAACTAGTGTCGTTAGCACCTTGGAAGACAGGAATGAAAGTCTACATGACTTTAGTAAATCAGGAAAGTGAATATGGGTTTGTAGCTCAATAGAAATTGTTACAGTACATGTTAAGTAGGGAAATCAAAATACGTATTAGAGATTCAGAGTATCCCAAGGCTTTCTGGGAAAAAAACCACAAGAATAATAGAATAATATATATCATGTATCCATCAGTTAAAGTATTATAGGTAATTCAGTTTATATATACCAAGCACCAACCATATGAAAGGTATCATGCAAGACCCTTTTCTGTATACTGTGGTGATTAACTTTATTAAAAAGTCAGAATATGCAACGTTTAGGGTAGTTTATGGACTAGTGGAAAGAGAGCACAGGTACCCGGAATTTAGATTGAATTTAGTTCCTTAGGTATCTTGTCAGAAGCTAAATGGCCACGTAATGCAGAGGCAAGCACAGCATGCTGTTGCATAGCCCTGGTCCCTAATGCAGGGCCATCCCTAGGATGTGTGGGGCTTCCATCTATATAAAGAATTTGATTAACTATTGCACTACAAAATTCATGGGCTCATGTGAGGTATAATGATTATTGATGAAGGGTTACAATATTGGGTAGAGAAGAAGAACTTAACATTTGCTAATTGTCCATTCAGTGCGAGTGAAGACTGTTCATGGTGTCCAGACACCATTTCTTTCTGCTCAGTCCTAGGAATTCTCTTTTCTTGTCCAGTATTTTCAAGTGTACCGCTTCGGGCTGAATTTATATCTCAGGCCATGAGAAAAGGTTAGCAATGCTGTTATTGCTCATAAAGCCATGGCTCATCTAAAATAGCCAAGAAACAAAAGAAAATGCTAATTTTAATTTTAGGTTATTTTTTTTCTGAGTCTGTTTTCCTTGGACCAGCACCATGTATGTAATTTGTGAGGCTCAGTGCAAAGCAAAAATGCAGGGCCCCTTGTTTAAAAATTAAGCATGTCAAGATGGCAATACAAGGTCCATGAAGCAGGCCCTGCCTTGGACTTTTACCAGTGTGTACTGTCAGTATCAATAGTCATGTGGGAAGCACCCTAGAATCATGCAGAATGTGACAGGGGGAATGAATTTGTCACAGATAACTTACAACTTGGATAACGTGGCATATGATATAGAATATCAAGAGTTGATAGTTCATATTTCAGTGAAGTTATTGGTTAAATGTTGAATTCTTGCTGTTGCAGAACCACAGGCTAGGGTGTGGGGATGGAGGAGGATGACCAAAAGAGGTTCACTGTTTACTAGGTTGAAAGATACAGACATTAGGAACCATAAAACTGACAGAGCATGATGTCTGCTTGTTTATACCTATAATGGAGGTATAAACAAGAACAATAGGAAAAGTAGGAGTAAATAAACTTTGGTGGGTAGTGTGGAAAAGCCTTTTAGGAAGAAAAAAAATGAGTTTAGTCAGACCAAGATGGGTAGTATTTCAAGTGCCAGAGGTTAAGTGGCAGACCTTCCAGACAAAAAGGACAGCATGAGCAAAGACAGTGAAATGAAGAGCGTGTTGATAGATACGCCTACATGCTGGGACTTTCAGGCATTCTTTTGTTATATTTATTGAACATCTGTTTTCCAGGCACTGAGCCAGAAGCATGGGTATAAAAGTATAGGTTTAGGAATCAGACAAAGCATCTACCACTTACCAGCTGTGTGACTGGAGACACCTTACTTAACCACTCTGAGCCCCAGTTTTAGTCATCTGTAAAATGAAGACATTGGTTTTGCAGAATTAATATAAAAGTTAAATGAGGTAATGTCTATAAATACTCCAACCAGCACCCTCAATCCAGTGAAGGAGAAAGCAAATAAATAATTGTGATAACACATGCTGTGAAAGCACGGAAAGGAGAGTGGCTCTCTCTGTCTGAGGGTTTTGTGCCTCACTTCCTAAAAAGGGATGATATTTGAACTTGGGGCTGAAGGGTAAGTATGTGTTTATAAGCGAAAGGGAAGCCGAGAAAGATTCTCTTAGGCTGAGGTTTGAAAACGATGAACCCCTTTATGATCTGTATGGGGTTGGAAGACAGGGAGTAGCAACAGGAAACAAAAGCAGACCATGTATACGTCTATAAAATCTTTCATTGCCACTCCAAACCCTTTTTAGTCAATTCAAAATATCAGACTCTTCCACTGAGAAAAGGCAAGAGACCTGTGCTGAATGTTACCTCAAGTAAGATGTAAACAAGTTTGCATGAGAGCTTCTGTAGCAGATATTCTGTGTATTTTCTTCCTTCTACAAGAAGTTTGGAGCCAGGAGAGAGAGACAACTCTCAGGAAATGTAGTTGCTTTTCCCATCCTCATGTGGAACATTTTGCTTAGTTGGCAGACATTTAACAACACATGATTGGCTCTTTTAAAAACAGGAGTCTTAGCGGTCTTGGTTGATACGTCTTATCATGTGCTTGGTGCTTTAAAGTGCATGTCTTTTTCTGTCTTCTCCCTCCAGACTGAACACTTGCCTCTGCAGACTCAGTTCAAAGGAAGAGAGGCTGGCAGTCTCCAGCACTCTGTAAGTAACATGGTCCTCTAGTAGGGTCAGCCCAGGCGGAGCCGGGGACCACCATGTTTATTAAAATACTGTTTTATTTCCATGAAATTTTGTTTTATTCACCTCTGCTATCTGACCATCTGTGGTGTGATTTTGTAAAGTCCTTGAGCTTGCTTATTCCTCTTAGAAGTCATCAAGTTTTACGAAACCAGTAACCTGACAGAGGCTCAGTACCAGACACACCATAGAGCATCAGGGAGGTTCATTTTATGGTGTCAGCTGTGACCCAGAGTCAAGCGAGGAAGAAAGGTCAAGACAAGAGGCTATTTTTTGACAGCATTTCTTAATCCTCAGCCACGTTGGGCGTACAGTCAAATACCAGTTCATTTCACTGTGTCTCTTCCCTAATTCCCCAGTGCTGAATCCTGAAGCTTCTTTTGGTTTTGTTTTGGTTGTTTTAGTTCTCTTTATTATCTCATGCATGGATTCCAAGCTTGAGCCTTGCTGAGAGACTCCTGCAGTTCACAACCTTGTTTTTCTCCAGTTTACCTTAATTGATACCAGTTCCAAATTTTGAAACCTGAAACTGACCACAGTCCTCATTAGTCACAATTTTCTATTTAGGAGATGCTACCACTCTTGTACAGGTATTGTAAGCAACAAGTGACTGGAAAATGATAACTTGTTGAACTTTACCTTGCCATTCAATAGCTTGTGTGTAATGAATTCTGTTCTTGCCTGTTTTTGCCCAAGAGCTAGAAAAAATACAAACAGCTGCTCTGATAATGTAAGCAATGTTTGAATTTTTAGAATGGACTGAATAGCAGAAGATTTGACTACGAAGATGAGAATCCAGTGGGGGAAGATGGGATTCAGCAGATGTACCCCCTCTACAATCAGATGGGCTACCAAGACGGGAGTCCTGGCAAATATCATCCAAGCCGTGACCTGGAGAGAGTCTACATCAACCCACGGGAGCATTACGTGTGATTGTCCTCTTTCTCCAATGGTGTTCTAACAAATGTTTATTCTTAGATTGAGGGAGAGAAACTGAGGCCAATAGGTATGCTTTTATTCTGTCTCGTATAAAACAATCCCAGTCTAAGTATATCAGAAGTAGTGATGAATGACTTGGAGCCAATAGCACATTTCTTCCTTTCATTAAGAGTTTCTTAATCACCAGCTGTGTTTTTGAACTTGGCTCTAGCTTTGTGTGTTTCTGTGATGATGGTGTTTAACTACTAACATTTGGCCTACAACGGCATGTGCATTTAAAAGTAAAGCATCTGCCTGGGATGACAGCAGTGATTCTCCAGAACGAAAGGCCCCAGCTGGGAGTATTAACCTCACTGGGTCTCAGGCAGACCAGCCTGTTCATCTGTAACTCAAATGGGCAGGAAAAGGAGCTCAAAATCCATCTTACTAATTATTTAGTTGGGATTTGGCTTTTCCTGACATGCTTAATACAATTACAATACCTCCTTACAAACAGGAGGCCTGAGAAAAGAGGCAAAATTTGTTGTTTATCCCAGAAACAATAACAAAAGGCAGTTCGGACCTTCAAGTCTGTTGGTTTCGTTTAGACTCTTGTGATATTGTAATATGCATTCCTTCCTGATCACCAAGGTCCTGAGGGATGCGTATTTCTTGCTATTATCGGCCTGATCTTGATGAGCTGTGTGCTAACCAGGGTTCTTCTCTTACTCGGTCATTGTTCCCACAGTTCTGTTCTTTATAGTCCAGATTAGCCTATTTCCCACCTATTAAATTCTAGAAGCCCTGTCTAAATGGTGGACAACCTTGAGCCTTGAGCCCTCTTTTCTGTGGTATTGTATATGACAGACTCAGCTTTCACTACTGAAATTTCTTTCAAGCTAATCCTGTCCGCACAGGCTTTGGCTACCCTTTGCATTCTTCAGACTTTTTATTGTCTGTGTTTTATCTACCTCAGAAAAAAGCCTGCTGGAAAATCACCATGAAATAACCCCTACTCTTAAAACCCAGCTAGAGAATTTGAAAACCTAAAAAAACAAAAAGTGCCTTTAATATGGCATATATGCTAAACCCACATGTGGTCCTTGATCCCTCTTCCCCTACTTTAACTGGTCAATAATAAGAGTAAAGAGATACTAAAATGCAAATAATACAGTGACTGACTTACCAGTCTGGAGTTTTCTCACTTCCCTTTGCCAACTTTTCCTCGATGAGCTTGAAGATAGCAATTATAGTGGGGTGAGCAGAGGAAGAAACACAGGTACATGTGCAAGTGTCAATCATCTGCCCTCATATCTTAAGAAAAGCATTGCTTTACTATGTGTTCTGGAAGATTATGGGTCTGTCACAGATATAAAAAACACTGCAGACTTGTCATGTATTAGGAAAGAGTGACATAAGCACTAAAATAAAATAGTACACGTTTCCAACCTAAGCTTCAAGGGAATAGGAGAATATTAACATAGATTTCTAATGGGATACCAAAGATACATTATGATTCACGTTTTGCTGGCTGTAGTTCTTGCTTGTGTGTTTGTTTCCTTTCTTCAGTTGCCATGCTTTGTCAGACAAATTATCCAGGTTGTTCTACAGTAGTAATACACCACCCCCCTCCATTACCTGGGTGACCAGCAATTCCGTAAAAGTTGATGGTTACGTGGAATCAAAGGGTAAATTCCAAGAACCATCATTGCTCTTTCACTATGTTACCTCAGAGTTAGTGTACTGCCCTTGCTAGCAAGCTGACACAGAAAGAAGATATCTGACTTTATTACTTGGAATCCCATCAGTGAGTTAATGTAAGCTGAAGGTGTTGGGATCCTTGCAGTTGTTTTCCAACAGAAACATGACTCTAGTCAGAGCTCTCCTTGATAAGGAAGTGTTTTACACATACTAGATGTTACAGAGGAGGACACTGTGGTGCGTTGCCTCCTTTAGTGAGCTTTAAAAATGTCTTACACATTGGGGATGGTTTCTAGGTGCTGCTGGGAAGCAGGTTGTTGAATTAGTGTCACAAAAGTAGACCCTGGACCTAAAAAGGGGAGTTGAGATGTCTTCATTTGCACTAGGGAAAGAGAGTTGGAAGCACTGAGTTTCAGAGCCCTTTGACCTGTCTTCTACCCTCCCTACCATCAAGAAGCCACTATTGCAATTTTTAACATTCTCAGTGTAGTTATAGCAAAGAAATCTCAGGATGTAGACACTTCTCTCAACAGCCAGCTAGTTCAATACCCTCTTTGCCTCTCTGTCAGCTATGATATTTCTTTAACAGACTGGTAGATTTTATAGCTGTTGTTCCCTTACATGGGTCACAGAAGCTATATAATTGCTTATCCTGGTGCCTCCCATCTGTTCTAAATACTGAGTGGAATAGAGCTCAGTATTTTAAAGGAGCTTTAAAGGGGTTTGATCAGCCAGCCCCCTCGAGGAAAAAATGCCATCCAAAATTAGCCTGTTGATCTCTAAATTTGGAGGCTAGACCACTTGACGATGGCCATTTAAATTTGGAAGTTAGACTCCTAAAGGTCAGTGAGTGAGGCTTAAGGATATAAGCCACAGCTGATACTAGATACTCTTCCCATAACTGGTTTATTAAAACACACTGAAACAGAAGTAAATCCCCAGAGTGTGTTTCCACTTACGGTTGCAGTTTTGCGTTGCAAGGGGGAGTGTGCATGCTCCATCTTAAACACACAGCCTTGAATGCCTATTTTGTAGGCGGCCCAAGCTCCAAGAGCGTGCATCATCGCTGCAGTAGGAGATCACCAGGTTCTCTGCACACCGCACTAAAATAAAGCATCTGTACCAGTTAGGATTGCTCTGACATAATGGGATAAGAATTTAGGTTAATTCTTAAATGGCAATGATTTATTTTCTATGAGGACTCCCCTATCCCTGGCCGCCTTATATGTTCTAAAATTGAAGAAGTCCATGCTCTTTAGGACATGTAATATAAAATTCTTACCTGTGCTAGGCCTCCCTGTAACATGCACTTAGTAGATACTAAAGAAATGTGCTGTAAACTAAATGAACTGGTCCCCTCATTAATTTTTTATGGCCTTGTTTACTCACAGGGATAATATATTTTTTCATCCATCTTTTGAGAATGATTTCCTAATTCCTCTTTCACAGTAGTGTAAAATTTACTATTTTGTTTTTCGTTGTGCACTTTTCCCCTGCAGTGTGCTGGTCTCTCAGTGCTGTTCTTTATATCCAATAGAGCCTTTCTTCAAGCCTCTTTTTCCCTGGGGCAAAGAGGATAGACCATTATACCAAGAATCAGAAGAATAGGTTCTACTCCCACTTAATCTGTCTAGGACATCAGTTGCCCCTATCTGTAAAGCAGAGATTGTAATTCTTTCCCTGTCAGCCTCTCAGAAATGTGGGGAGAGTTAAAGAAGATAATAATGGATGGGAAATTGTAAGTTCTCTTCAAATGAAAATACCCATGACTCTATTACTGTTGCATATTGAACCTGAACTCCCATCACCCTTGCCAGCATTTTGAGTACCATAGCGTCTCCCCAGGGAGAACCAAGTGGCAGATGAAAATTTCACTTCGAGCTAATTTGAGTATAGCCAAGTGCAAGTGGAAGACATCCCTTTTCTATAATAAGCACTTGTCATATGGAAAGCTTGATACCTGGATTTTAGCCTTTTAAGCTCTGTTGACCTGTGGTTGCTCTTGTTTAACAAATTACTGCTGATAATAGCTACCATTATTGAGTGTGTCGTATGGACTGGATTCCAGGGCAAGCACCTTACAAGAGTCATCTCACTGACTAGAACCAAACTCCTGTTTTGTCCCCTTCCAGGAGACCCTGTGGGAACAGAAAGGCTCCCACTCCTACGCTGCACACCCACAGACCACACTAATCATCAGTCAGCTGTTACTTCTTTTAGTCTGCTTTTGGGGAGTGCTGTTAGGGAAGAGGCTTTCTTGATTTTTTTGGAAAACAGAGGTGTAAGAGGGTACATGGAAGAAAACCATAAAAAAATGTTTACTGAGAAGAAAGCAATTGCATGTGCTCGTTTTTACTTACTTTTCGAACTTCTCAAAATGCTCGTGAAGAGTCTCATACCCATTAGATTAACCACCTCTGCAAAAATAACCAACCGAATAATTAAAGCCGCTCCATCCCAGTTGGTTCGGTCTCAGAGGGCACAAACTTCTAACATCTCTTCCTCAGCTCAGTAATTTGATATACTTACTGCCCCTTTGAGTTTGTTTCACCTTTATTGAACTCCCAGGGGATGGTGGCACTGTTACAGTGGACATCTGGAAAGAGAGCTGGCTCTGGTAGAAAGCCAGAAGAATAGGAGGAAGGGTGTGAAAGTAGAAATGTCTGTGGTTCAGCTCTATGCTTCTCTTGTTCCTGTGCTGAACTGGCAACACCCTTCATCCTTGGGCCATTTACAGACTACCTAGGAGGACCAGGGACTTCTGGTTCTTCTGTTAAACTAGAAACTGCTCTTTGTAAGCCTACTTAACTGTGGACTATGCCTGGATGAATCTTATGGCCCCTGAAAGGTACTTGTGTTCCCTCCATTAAAGAAAATTGTTGTAAATTGGACTTTGCCAATTTGGTCACTTGCAATTATTAGGTGGTTTAGTGGCCTTCAGTAGGTAGGAGTTGGGTGAGGGCTATATGTCTCCTCCCCGCTAACCTTACCAGGTGGTATATTACACTGAAATCAGATTTTAAGCCAGTGTCTGCATCATTCATCTTTATAAACACTCAGGCACCAGAACAGACATCCTGTAATAGTCAACCTGTCATGTAAGCTTGAAAACGTCCCCACTCCATTCTTTTAGAGAACCCAATGATATCTTATATAAAAGGGTTATTAGAAATGAATCCAATAATATTACAGCAGATTCGGTGTCAGGCAGCCTGATTTCTGTTCAATTTCTAGACATAGAACAGGTTAGTAATCTAGGAATCTTAGGGCTAGTGGGCTTGCTAGAACTTTATGCCCTGTTCGTGAAAGGGATGGAGTGCCCTATGGTATTTGGGCCAATCCATATACATTTAACACCACTAACTTGACCACTGAAAAAAATCACTTATTAACAAAGTCTCTGGCGCTGAGTTCTTATGGTAGTAGCCTCTGAAGTGACTTGAGTTTTTCAAGTGCTAACTAACAACTTTTGGAGGGTGTATTCCCAACTAGGAAACTTTAAATGTTAACTAAACACTCCTAGGGTGTATATTAAGACCAATTAACATGTGCCAAAATAATTCAAATTACATTCAACATAACAGAATTTCTTAAGGATTCCTTGTGTTATCACACCTTCACACTGGGGTAAGGTATAGTCACTGCTCTAATGTCAACCACCTGCTGCCTGCTGGCATTTCTCCTTAGTAGTGACCTTGTTAGAGGTGTGCGTGTGTGCGTGTGTGTGTGTGTGTGTGTGTGTGTGTGTGTATGCATCAGAGAGAGAGAAAGACAGGCAGAGGGGAGAGAAGCCGACTTAAAATTCACAGTTGAAAAAAATTTTGGAGTTCACACATACAACAGAACCCTCACATCTACAAACATCTATTTCAGGCCCATTTTATTATCTTTACTTTAGCATTATCTCTGTAAAAAGGTTAGAGGTAGGAACAGAGGCCATATTTACCTTGACAGTGGAAATATATAAAATATTAGGTTTATTTCTACTGTATTTCCACTTATTAGGTTAGTTATTCTCTACTCACATTTGTATGACTGTGGAAGTTTGGAGCTGAGTAGACTAGAATGAAAGAGAATGTCAAAAATTCAGATGACACTAAACATCTTTTTATCAAACATTATCAATTGAGAACATGATTTGGAAGTTCCTTCTATATCTCAGGGAGAAGGGAAACCACCACTGACAAATAAAAGGATTCTCCATTCCATTGGTTGGGAATAAATCACTTCCATTTGTCCATTCCCCAGAATAGTAAGTGTTTGGGGGCTAAAGCCATGATATATATCAAATTACATACCTACATACCTCCCTACACCAAAAAGTTCTAGTTATATGCAGTATCTGGTACCTCTAGCTGTGAGGTATAGGGATAAATGCCTGAGTTTGAGGGGAACAGATGTTGTGAATATTTATGGAAAAAAGCAGCATCTCCGTGAATTAAAGGTTGGCAGGGCCATGTCCTCTAAGTGCTCCCATTCTAGAGCTGTGTTGTTTACAGTTGCCACTTGCACGTGATTGACATGGCATGTCCTTTGGACCCAAGGAGATAGACTAATGGACTTGAAGTTATTATTAGATTACAACTGCCATCCCAAACAATCTTCAATAAACAAAAAACAGCTTCCTGAGATGTTTCAGTGTTTTACCCCATCTAGAGACAGGAGACTGAACAGTTCCCTTCTTGAGGTTTTTCCCAGCCTTACCATTTAAAGATTTTATGATCAGGTTCCCTGTAGCCCAGCAGGACACTTGGTATCATGGCCTAGACCGGTTGTATTTATTATCATGACACGGGACTGAACTGTAAAGTCGATTAGAGGAGGACTCGAGGGAAAGCCCCCCTGGGAATCCAGAACATCAGATTGGCTACACTGGCTTAGAACTGTGGCTTATCCTGCTACAAATATGACTGACACTCATGAAGAGGTGTTTTATGTGTCTCCTCCAGAGGTTAGGAATGAACTTCAAACATTCGTAATGTGCCTTAATAACTCACAATGGGTCTATAAAGCCCAGGGTTCCACTGATTCCCAAATGCATGGGCACCACTATTTTGGTTTTCATTATTCTTGCCAATAATGACCAGCTTTTCTTTTTTTTTTTTAAATCCACCCTAACACATTGATCAGGCTAAGTTAATTTCTTCTCATAAGTCATGTTGATGGCTCCATGTCCGTCATAGTTTAACTACAGGCAGCAGTATTTCGTCCTAAATGCATTGGTTTGCACTTACCCACACTGTGGCTCATTAATGCCTCTTTTTTTCACATGGTTTCATGAGAACTTATTGCTGTATTCCCTTCAACTGAGCATTTCAATACCCAGAAGAGCATTTGTCATCTTAGGTTTCACTGTGTACTTGAAATTCCACGTCCTTTGTAAAAAAATGTTAAGTAGGTGGTGTTGCTACTGAATCCCTGGATTATTCCACTTGTCTATCCAGAAAAGTTCCTGTTTATCCTCTACCTTCTGTTTCTATTTCTAAGCCGAAGCTTAAGACATAACATCTGCTCCAGCCTATTCATTTTCCATGTGGTCTTAACCTCTTAACTTCCTTACTTCTCAGTTTCATCCCTGTAAGTTAGTACTCTCCACCTCACAGAGGTTTTATGGAGGGGGAAAAATAAGATGTTTAAGAGTCGTCTTCAAGAGAGCTCCTACTTTTAAAGTGATTTTATAAAAGCCCCTTGGCTTAGAAATGAGAAACTCTATAGCTATTATTTTTGCCTATCCTTGTTTTGCTGTTTTTATTTCTGAAAAGTGATCTCTGTCTGAATAGAGTCTGTACCCTGGTTTTAACTTTCTTCCCATTACCCCCCTTCACAATGAAATTGTCCTCTCTACCTTGTCCATCCTCTGAACTTTTTACTTACAGAGCCAAAAGTAGTTATCCCACAACAAATCCCACATGCTTTTACTTCCATGATTGAATAAATTAATGTCCTCCAGAAAGAGGCATCTGGCTCTGGACATAAGTCAGAAGGTAAATGAGGTCTCACTCTGGCACTGGCAAGATCTCACCGTGGTGCCTTGGTTCTCCCTGTATAAACTAAGGTTAATTCTGCTATTTCACAGCACCTGGGTGTTATGAGTCTTGACAAAAAAAAAGAAAAGAAAATGATGAAAAGTATTTTTCAGATGTCCTGTACTATATAAATGTGTAGTGAATAATCTGGAGAGTCTTGGGTAGAAATGTGTTCTTGTGTAGCTCAACTCAGATTACTAATCCACCCATTGTTTTCAAAAGAAATGTTTTACTAAACTGTTCTTTTTCTTTTTCAAGTGAAAATTAGTTTCTAATCATTTGAACTATTTTAATTTTTCCGTATGGGAAGAGATCAATAGTATACAGAAAATACCCAAATTGTATTTTAAGTGTTAAAACTGAAAGGGTTTCATAACAATGTAGTGGGATAAGGAGGAGGATTCTAGCTCAAATGTGGCAAGAAATAGAAGTTCTAAGATTAGCTTTGATTTTGAGATTGTATTATAAATAGTAGATGTTAATGTGGTTGTTTTTTTAGGTACTCTTTATTTTTAAGTTACCAGAAATTGTCTTTTATTTTTGAAGTTTTGAACTATGTGGTTCTTGACATGTTTTGAATAAAGCTTTTATCAACTAAACTTTTTCATTATCAATAAATCAAATATTAAAATACATTTAAAAATTAATAGCCTAATTATATGACTGTAAAATTCAAGATTTAAAGAACATCTTTTATAGAAATAGTAGATTTCTATACTGGAGTCCTTTTAAAAAATGATTTTAAAAATAGTAATAGTACTTTTATACTTCAAACAGTATTAGAAATATTTTTAAAACATGTGACAAGTACATATTATTGTAATTGCTTGGGGAAAACTTAATACTTTTTTAACGAAACTAAATTTATTCCACTTAAAGAATTGTTCGTCATTCCTGATTAGTCCTTAGGTGTTAAAATGTCCCTTCTTTTATGAAATGATATCGATGCTAGATGGTAACTTTTTAAATGTTGTTATTTTAAAAAGAGTTGGCATCTCTGATGGATCCCTGTATTTTGTTCTAGGGATGGGTGCTTTATTGGTCTGTGAAATCTCAAAATCTAGGAACCATTTTAAAACAAACATTTTATTGAGATACCATAATTTTCATCCTCTTAAATTGTAAAACTCAGTGCTTTTTAGTTATTCAGAGAGTTGTGTAATCGTCACCAAGGTCAATTTTAGAATATTTTCATCACCCCAGAAAGAAACCCACTCCCAGCTGCTCCTGCCTCCATTCCTCCATCCCCTTGCCAGTCCCTGGCAACACCAGTCTACTTTCTGTCTCTGTGAATTTGCCTGTTCTGGACATTATATGTAAATGGAATCCTGTAATGTGTAGGCTTCTTTCACTTAGCATAATGTTTTCAAGGTTCAACCATGGTGTAGCATTTATCATTCATTTCTTTTTATTGCCGAATAATATTCTATCTTATAGATATGCCACATTTTATCCATTCATCAGTTGAGGGACATTTGGGTTGTTTCCACTTTTTGGAAATAATTATGAATTATTCATGTACAAATCTTTGTGTGAACATACGTGTTTATTTTTCTTCCATATATACCTAGGAGTGGAATTGCTAAATCATATGGAAACTCTGGCTTAACGTTTTGAGGAACTGCCAGACTATTTGGCAAAGATGCTGCACCATTTTACATTCCCACCAACAGTGTATGAGGGTTCTAGGGTTCCAATTTCTCCACATCCTCACCAACACTTGTTGTTGTCTGTTCTTTTTGATTATAGCTATCCTAGTAGGTGTGAAGTGCTATCTCGTTGTGTTTTTTATTTTAATTTCCCTGACTGCCAATGATGTTTGTTTGTTTTCTACAACCCATTAAAAATGTGAAGCCACTCTTAGCTCATGGGTCATATTGAAGGCTGGATTTGACCTACAGGTAGCCAGCCTCTGACCTAGAGGGTAGAATTAGTAAACAAATACATTAAAGCAGTATTATAAATACCCTCTGTATGTTCAAGAATGTAGAGGAGGGGCTTCCCTGGTGGCGCAGTGGTTGAGAGTCTGCTAATGCAGGGGACACGGGTTCGAGCCCTGGTCTGGGAAGATCCCACATGCCGCAGAGCAACTAGGCCCGTGAGCCACAACTACTGAGCCTGCGCATCTGGAGCCTGTGCTCCGCAACAAGAGAGCCCGCGATAGTGAGAGGCCCACGCACCGCGATGAAGAGTGGCACCCGCTCGCCACAACTAGAGAAAGCCCTCGCACAGAAACGAAGACCCAACACAGCCCTAAATTAATTAATTAATTAATTAATTAAGGAAAAAAAAGAGTAAATCCTATTTTAAAAAAAAAGAATGTAGAGGAAAGTGTGAGCCATTTAAAGGGAGATGTGGGATATTAAAAAGAATACATGTGGTAGGGCACTGATAAATAGGCTTACTGGATTTAAAAAAAAAAAAAAAAAACTTGGTTTGCAACATTTGTTGATTTCCATGGTGTAAATACTCTGACCATGGCCAGCGTTAAGCTATGGACATGATACCAATGAACTTGAAGTTGGGAAGGGACATACACAATTGGCACCTGCAAGCTGGTGCCAGCTGACTGTAGCACACTGCTGATGTAAACCGTCTCTAACTGCACTAGAGCTACCATCTACCTGGCTGTCATCGGTCTTCTCCTCCACTCCTACAACCATTAGGAGGGAGACTATCTCCCTTCCTGTTATATTATTAGACTCCCAAATAGCCTTTGACTGTTTCTCAGCCTTCATTACTCTGGAATCATGGCCACATTTCCACAAGACAGCTAGGTGTGTACACATGCACACTCCCCAGAATGTCAAAAAAGTGCTGGAATGAAGTCAGAGCAACAAAGAGGAACATGTTACGATCCATCCAGAAAACTTACTGGAAAGTATATTTTAGTTGGGTGTTGAATGGATAGGAAATGGCTGGTAAACAAAAGAGCAGACATATTCCACACAAACAGATGGTTTGGGCAAGAATTCAAAAGTGGGAGTCAAAAAAGAGTCGGATGAGTCTTCACGTTTAGATACAGAATCATGAATTCTTGCGATCGGATATTTTGCCTCTGAATTTCTTCTCCCCAAAGGTTCTGGGAAAAGCCTCAACTTGAGATTTATGCTTTTACCAAAAAGCACCACATAAGGAAGAAAACATTCCTTCTACACCTGAAATTGCTGCAAGAAAGCTCTAGAGAAATTAGATGGCAAATCATCCAGAAATAAGTAGTTCATATCTCAGACTTTTAGCCCTTTGAAACTCTAGTCTAACATGTTTCCAAATTGGCATTAGTTCATGAACTGTGATTAAGAACAAACCAGCCTTCTTATCCACAATCTCCTGCCTCTCTGCTTCTAAACACTTCCCTTCCTACTGATGGTAAAGCCCCAAGTTACAGTGTGGGATTGATGCTGCTGACCAGTATTTGTCAGCTCAAAGCAAAGCAAAGCAAAAAGATGCTTTGCTAGGCAGAAGTGGTCATTACCTTACCTCACCTGGCTGCTCATTAGGATAACTGCATCCACCTGCCTGGCTAGGCAGTTGCACACCTGCCCTTTATTATGTGGGATTCTATCACGTGGAGTACTGTCCTACCCCCATCTGTGGTGCTTTCCTCATTGCTGGACACCTTGGTGATGCCAAAGCTCCTCGCTGGCATATTCCTGATGGCCTTGGTACATGGTATGTCCTCCAGGGCTTTCTTGCATTGGTTTTCAGGCCTCACATAATACATAATATATCTACTGTGGTATGTCCACATCCTGAGCCCTTTAATTCTTTCCTCCTCAATCTGCCAAGACATTCTGGCATTCCAACTTCACTTAGTATATGGGCCATTGCTTTTTCCATGCTTCTAGGTACCATCCTAGACACCATGTCCTGGGGTTCTTACCAAACTGTAAATCCTATATCTCTGGGGTGTGTTCCCAAATCGATAAACTCTCCCTCGTCCAGCCTTACATTCCAGCTCCTCTCAGTGAAGCAGCCTCAGAATCCAGTCCCACTGGTACCGCCCTGCGTCTGCCAGTGGGTGTTGGCTAGGCCTTGCAGCTTCTTTGGAGTCAAGTCCCTTTTCTCCCTTAACAGGCCCAACATGACCCTGGGTGATTATGTTGGAACTTAATCCTCCTTAGAGGCCTAATAGCCAGGAGGAGAGGTAGGGGTAGGTCTTGAGTAGGGCACTTGAAGGGGGGCAGTGGTGTCCGTATTGATTCCAAGCAAGAGGGAAGTGCTAAGAGGCTCAGAGAATTCAGAGGAATTAGAGAACAAACAACAGCCCCGATTTGCCCAGGACTGTCACACTTTTATCACAGAAAGTCCCACATCCCAGGAAACCCCTCAGTCACTGGAAATCAGGATAGTTGGTCACCCTACGATTCTGGAGATTCAAAATTTTCAGGGGAATCTTCCTAGATATTCCCATCCCGAGTGTCAGGACCTCCTTTCCCCCAGTGAGTAACAGGTCTGCTTGGTTAGGTATTTAACCGCCTCTGGAGATCAGCACTAGATTTACCCCTGAGCTTGGGCCTCAGCTGAAGGATATGAGAGCCTCTTTGTTAACTACCAGGGAGATCTTCTGACTTCCATATTTGACTCTCCATTGCCTATTAATTGCCTGCAGTTTTCCTTTATCTTTTTTGTATCAGTGGCTCTTAGCAAAACTCATGTAATCCCACTGTCCTTACAGTTACTATTTCTCCCTTAGGACTGTCACAATGGGCCAGAGGATGCCCGTGTTCCATCTGTCATCAGTTGGGTCCTCATTACCTGCCGGGTGGCTAGTGATTCGTCTCCCAAATCCCATATTATTGATAAACTTTCTAGGACCATTCCTGGATGCACTGTTGCAGGTTGGGTTCTCTGGAAGCAGATGCTGAGATGGATTTGGGTGTGCAGGGTATTTTCTTAGAGATGAGCACTTGTGGAAGGGAAGGGGCTGAAGCAGAATTGGGCAGAGAAACGTTAGGCCTGTGATGCAGTTCTGCAAAACATCGATCCACCCCACGGGGAGGTCTGAAGCATCATGTCCCGAGCTGAGCAGAAATGGCCCGTGTCCATGCTCAGCCTCCCTCAGTCAGTGGGTGTGGGCAGCCCGGAAAGGGCGTGTTCTTGGGTCAGGAGGCCCTTTGCAGCAGGTCAACCCTGGAGCTAAGGGCTGGGGTGAAAAGTCCTTCCCTGAAAGGGGATGTGGGTAGTGCTTTTCCGCTGCTCACACCAAGAGAGAAATTGGAGGAAGCTGATTACTTTCATTAGTTTGGTTACTATTCATTTATTTATGGACTAAGGAGGCTCTGTGAGTGGAAAGATAATGTTTAAGTTTTTATGCTTTCTGTCTATATTTTGCCCCTTTCTCCTTCCCCATTCAAGGGGATAGTTTCTTCATCTCAGGGCAGGTTTGTTTTTTTCTTTTCCGTTTTTTCCCCAGAAGCCTAAAACCATTGTTCTGAGAACAAAGTTTGAAGAGAAAGGCAATTTCTCTCAAACTAAAAAAAGATGCTCTAGGATGGTCGGTCTCAAAAGAGATACAGACATGCATGTTGTTTCTGGTATTTCTGTGTATGTAGCAGAGCCTCGGAGGAAATGGTTCCCCAGGAAATATGGGAGGTGAGACTGTTCTGTGTCCTAGTCCTGGCAAAGAAGGGCACAGTGCTGAGCCTGAAGAGACACCACCCACACCTCACCACTGTGTCAGACCCCAGGACTTTGAAATAACCTTGAGACAGAAAAGGCAAGAGAAGAATGTTGCAAGAATAACCTCAAATTTCCAACTCACCTGTTGGGATGGAAGCAGGGTTTTAGAAAAAGTTGACTAGAGAAAAAGAAAGAGATGTGATATTTATTGTACTCTTATGTGCAGGGACTGATCCTTCCCTGCTTCGCACATGTGAAAAGCCATCACGTCAGTCTCCCCATCCCTCCCCAAACCCTGTTAATTGCTCAGGTCCTTTCAGCCTCCCAGTCCCTCCACACATGCTTTCTGTGCCCTTAGCCATCTGGACCACATGTTACCAGATGGATGTGGAGAGGATATGAGGCCCTTCGTGCAAAGCCTCCCTCCAGCTCCTCTCTTGTCCATCTCAGAGCGGGAGCAAGCCAACCCCCCATCACCAACCCCAAACCCACTGGCTTGTGCTTGCATTGATCTAACCTCAACTCTAGTCCTACCAGTATTTCTTTATAGCGGCACTTTAGAGAAAGCTTGACTCCACCCATTTCTTATTTTTATCCTCTTTTTTTTTTCACTCTCACATTCATGCTCCTTTCCTTCATATCACCATCTCATATCTTTTTTCTTCCTTATTTTCAATTTCCACATATCTGACGTTCTTTGAGGCTTCTAATTGTAAAACAATGGATTATAATATTTGTCATAAGAAACCTCAAAATACTCTTTTAAAAATAAACTCTTGAATAAAACATACTAATGCTGATTTCTGACCAGTATTAAAGTGGATTTTTTTTTCAGTAATATCAAGCAGAATTAAAGATAGAGGGGGAAAAGTACATGTTTCCAAACCTCATTAGGAATATCCTGGAAAGAAAAGGTTGAGATTTTTTCATGTAGCAGGTCACTTAATGGGTCTCAATCAGATGTTCACTGTGCTTCGAAGATGATTCTCCTTTATGAAACTGGGCCTTATCAGGCCATGGTTCAGACACTCTGAGTAACAGCAGGGCTTCTGAGGAGAGGACATGCATTTCCTTATTTCCTCCTCTGGCACCTTCGTATAGCTCTCTATAGCTATCCCCCATTTCTCCAGAGCTCCCATCCACTTTACACCCTTAACACTTCTCAGCTTTCTGTGATGTTTATTTATGCATTCATCCATTCCTTTATTTGATATATGTGATTGGGTGCCTACTGAGTTCTGCTCCAGGTGCTGAGAATATGGCAATGAACAAAACAAAAAACTCTGCCTCTTGGGTGTAGAGGGTAACAGAGACAGGAAACAGTTTAATTGAGAAAGTTGTATGTTAGAAAGTGATACTTATGAATGAAAAACAAAGCAGGGAAGGGAGTTAGAAAATGTTGGGGGCATAAGGTTTACAACTTTAGATAAGGTGGCCAGGGAAGGCCTCACTGAGAAGGTGATATTTAAGTAAAGGTGGGAAGGGGGTGGAGGGATGTGCATCTGGGGAAAGAACTATCCAGGCGGAGGGAGCAGCAGGTGCCAAGGCCCTGTGGCAGGAGTATGGCCACCATGTTTAAGGAATAGCAATGAGTAAGTAAAAAGTAGAAGATGAGGTCTGAGAAGGAATGGGAGGCAGGCGCTGGATCAGGTAATACTTTGTGGGGTATTATGAGGACTGGGCTTCTCCTTGTGTGGTTTAGGAGTCATTGGAGGGTTCTCAACAGAGGAGTGATATACTCTGCTTATATGTTAACAGGATCACTCTGGCTGCCATGTTGGGACTGACCAAAGAGGGAAAGGACTCCAGTAGGGTGTCCAGTTCAGAGAACAGTTCAAACATTTAGCTGAGAGGCTGTGTGGCTTAGATCAGGGTGGGGGCAGTAAAAGTGATGTTTATAGTGAAGGCACACCCTCCTAACCGTCTGTCCATGCTCTAATCCTCCCCGAATTCTCCAAGGCTGGACCTCTTTCTGTAAGTTCACTCTTCTCATGTCACTGTCTCACTCAAAAACAGCAAAATAACTCCTTGCTGAGCAAATCATGCTCTGTTCTTTTTTCGAGGACTCTAACCCTTTGCAAGTTGGCATTCTTCCTATCTATGGTACTTGAGCCCCTCCTACTTCCTAGCTGAGCTCTCTACTCCCATCAGCTTATTTACTATTCCCCCAACGCACAGGACCTGCTATTCTAACTTCTGCAAGGGGAGCCCACGCTCTTCTTTGCCTAGATCCTTCTTTCCCCTCCTTAAAGCCCATTTCAGGTGCCCTCTTCTTCATGTCTTCCCGTTCAGGAAGTCCACTTGAGCACCTCTGTCCCTGGGCCTGGCCCTCAGGTGCTGCACCTCACATGCTGACAGTTTAGCTGACACCATTTTGCACTATTTTCTCATTTGGTTTGGTTGCTTCCATGAGTTCATAAGCTTAGTGGGAAGCAGCCGCATAGCACAGGGAGATCAGCTTGGTGCTTTGTGACTGCCTGGAGGGGTGGGATAGGGAGGGTGGGAGGGAGAGGCAAGAGGGAAGAGATATGGGGATATATGTATATGTATAGCTGATTCACTTTGTTATACAGCAGAAACTAACACACCATTGTAAAGCAATTATACTCCAATAAAGACATGTTAAAAAAACAACAAAGAGTAGATACAATATATTTTTGCCACCTTCATCCCCTCCAGCACAGGTGAGGCATGTAATATGTATTTGGCAAATTTTTACTGATTGAACAAAATATAACATATGAACTTCAAAACTAGGGTAGCTCTTCCAAAAAATGCCTTTCGTTGCATTTCGTGGCAAACTGTCTTGAACTTGTTAAAGACACGCAGGAAAACACGGTGATGTTGACCACCACGTACAACTCCTTCCCCGCGTCCCTAACTAATTTACCCTAAGGAATATTTCCTGGCGTGGTGACACGCTTTAATGCCTGCTTCCCAGGACTGTACTGAGGACATCTCACAGACCTCTTCTCTGATACCCATCTCCGCCAGCATGCTGCAGGGCACTCTTCTAACCAGCTGCCTTCCCTCCTTTTTTCCAGTCTCCCGGCTCCTCCCCACTTCGCCTACCCTTTCCCCACATTGTGTGCATTATTTGCAGGCATCACTTCAAGGATGAATCTCATCAGGATCTGCTGAGCTGCATATTTTATACAGTCTCCAGGTTTTTCTTACCAGCTGTGGACATTTTTGCAAACTCTACATTACCACCTAATTGAAACAGCGGCTTGGTTCCATTTCTCTTATTAAAGACAGATTAAGAAAATCAGTTCAATACCTTAGCCATTTTAAAGTCATCGTTAGTCTCATGCTCTTGATTTATAAGCTGGCTTTTTAAAAAAATGCTTCCCTGCAAATCCTTCTCCGTTTTTCAGCGCCCCCCGCTTGCTGGTGTCACAATACACTTCATTTTGGTTGCTCATTTCATTCCTTTTAGCCTACTTTAACAGTTAGGGGTTTTGTTAATTCCCCACTGGGCCTCTTCAAGTACTTTTTTTTTTCCCCTCACCTGTGAATCTCTTGCAATTTATCATTTGAAGCATCCAGTTGTTCATGAACTTGAATGGTGAGAACGAAATGCAATATTTTGAGTTTCATTGGGTGTGTTCTCAAGGGCTCTCTGCTTGTTTTCTCTGTTGCCATTCCCTGGCTCCTTGTCCCCTCCGCCTGCCAGTCCCCGTAGCTGAGACCTCTCAACCACATCTGGAGGCAGAGTCTGGGCTCAATCCCAGCTGTCACCACAAGAATGCGTGGAGTCCCAGCTCTTGCAGATCTCTTTGCCCAGCTTGCACCTTGCACGTGAGCTCTAGAAACTGGCCTCTTGTCTGGACGTCTAGGCCCAAGGATCTGACCTAACTTGTCCAGATTGTCAAATCATCCAGGGTCCCAAGGACCTTTGCTGGTCCTTCCCCGAACCACAGTTAAAAGCTGGGGGTCTGTCTTTGCTTGTTGCAACGCCTTGCTTAAGCCTCACGTTTGAGCTGACGGTGTATTCAGCTTTGCATCCCTGTCAAGGTCAGGGACGTCCACCAAGGATCACCCAAGGAACTCCCAATGCCAAGTGCCATCTGCTTGGGCAAGAGCTGCCACTTGGGATGGCACGCTCTGCCTTCCTAGCTGGATGTCCATCCACTGTGTGCTGCTTGACAGGAGGCTGCCCACCAGATGGGTAGGTCTGACCTCTTCCATTTCTAGCAAGCATCTGCATCTGACACCCATGGCTATAAGAGTGTTTAATGACTTCTGCCATTCCAGCATCCTCTCAAGGCTTTCCTCTCAGTAGGAACATCCTTACAAGACAAGTTATTAGACAGTGTTTGTCTCAATACCTTCATATCCTAAGATTCTTTTCTATCATCCAGCACCTCCTTTCCCAGTGTCCAAAGTCCTCCTGCTACAGCAGCTCTGACAGGGCTGCCCTTCCTACTCGGCTCCAAGCTTGAAAACAGCCCCCTTCTCAGCCCTGTCCCTATTCCCTTTCCTTTCTGCAGCCGGTGCTCTGATGTGTTGATTCCATAAGGCACAGCCTCAGAGACTGGTGAGTTTAACTCTATATTGAGAATATCACTGTTACCACCAAATAGTTCCATTTGTGAGAGTTAAGGACAGCCCTATGGGTAGAACTGCTATAGATGTTGTGAAGAAAGTATGCCATACACAAAATCACCCTTCTTTTTTTCTTAGAAAAATAAAACCTCTTAAAAACTATGAGGTTTGGCTATTTTTCACTCCTTATAGCAATAAAGAACTTTTAAATCATACTATTCAGTATTGGAAACAGGATAACGAAATAATACTCTCATACACTGCTTCTAGGAAAATAAACATACATTTTTCTAAAAAGAAAGCCCATACTCTCTGACTCAATCATTTCCCATTTTGCAATCTACTCTATGGATATAGTAAAACAATCAGACAAAGATGCTTGTATCAAGATGTTTATTAAATTACTATTTGAAAGAGCAAATTGGAAAAAATACAAAAGCTCATTAATAAAGTTAATATATAATGGTACATTTATTCTGTGGAACATTATGCTGCCATTGAAATGTTTTCGAAGAATATTTTACAACATAGGACAATATTAATGATATATTATTGGGTGAAAACAGTAAGATTCAAAATACTATATCCTGTAATCTCAATTATGTCACAGGTGGTAAGGCGTGTAAATGTGTTTGTGTAGGTGCACATTGTATAAATAACGCTGGGATAAATACATTAAAACATTAACAGCACTCCTTTATGAGGTTAAAATAGATTTTTCTATTTGTTTTTGTGTTTTGTCAGATATTCTACATTTCAGTAAATATGTATTAGTTTTATAGTCTCAAAAACAGTATTGAAAACAGGTAGTTAGGGCTGATTTCAATGTAAACATTTCCAGCAACTGGAGGGGCTGCCGGGATCACCCTCGGCGTCGAGAGGAGGGTCATTCAAGCAGAACAGTGATGTGCATGTCAGTGAGTTTGCCTGTCATGTTGCTTGAGAAATTACATCCTTTCAGCTTCTTAGCTGACGTGTGGAATTCATATTTTCTCGTGTTCAAGAGGAACAATTGGGCTTCCCTGGTGGCGCAGTGGTTGAGGGTCCGCCTGCCGATGCGGGGACGCGGGTTCGTGCCCCGGTTTGGGGGGATCCCACGTGCCATGGAGCGGCTGGGCCCGTGAGCCATGGCCGCTGGGCTTGCGCGTCCGGAGCCTGTGCTCCGCAGCGGGAGAGGCCACAGCAGCGTAATGCAAAAGATAAAAAAAAAAAAAAGAAAAGAGGAACAATTAAGGGGTGGAGCATGACAATCATAATGGTATAAATTTGTGTTTGTTGAGATGAACCCCATGCGGCAAGAATGCAGGAACTTAAACTTACCTTCGTGTCCTGGTGATTCGTGCCGGAGTCACAGAAAGGAGAGTGCAGGTTTGGCCTACGTGCTGGGCCCTCCCCAGGTGCAAAATGTCTGGCAGGCGCTCTGGAGACGTTCGCTAAAGGAAATGCCAATAAACTCAGAACATATACAGGAAGATTGAAAGCAATTTTGAACTCCTAGAACAATGGGTGTCTTCTATTTAAAAAAAAAAAAAATTTTTTTTTTTCTTTTTTCCCTGAAACAAACTTTGAGTAGCTTCCTAGAAAAACTGCCCCAAGTCTTTTGCTTGAGGAGGGAGAGGATGGATAGCCGGGTGGAGTCAGGCACACAGTGAGGAGGGACGCAAACCTCAGCCGCCTGCCTGGGCTGGTCCCACATGTGGCTGTGTCTTTTTAGGCCACAGAGCAGCTGTAGTGTAAAAGGCTGCTTCACCACCTTCCTCCCTGTTCCAGCAGACCTGATCTGGGTGGCAGGCCTTGCAGGCGGTCTTTGTGACTCCTTGTCTTGCCTTCCCAGGTTCCAGTGGGCGGGGCACGGCTCTGACCCCGCCGTCCTGCACTGCCTTGGCTTGGGCTCAGACGTACTCCTTTTACCGTGTCACCAAGTCGCCCAGCTCTGGCTTATGCATTCCTTACTATCAAGGCTCTATTTTCCTAACCTCAAACCAGAACATGTGGGATAAGGACACTTTTCCCCGATTTGTCTTGGAAAAGTCTTTTCAACATAAAAATTAGATCATATTTAGTTATCGTTAGCAAAATGCCTCTTTTGAGGAAAAAATGCATGAAATTGAGCTGTCCCAGCACATTTGGTTCTTATGGTCACTGTACTTCTGGCTGACTGTTCTGAAGACGCCCTGGAGAAGCAGCAGGGTCTTCCTCAGCCTCCCTTCCAGCCCAGGTCAGGCTACTCCAGCCTAAATGGGAAGCAGCGCTTTCTTCTTTCTGACGCTCCTGTCCCATGAGAATTTTGTGCACAATTACTTGGCCGCCTATGAACTAAGAGGCTAGCAGTTTGCAGCCATCGCCAAACATTTCTAAAGGAGCTTTAGTATTTTCACTGCTAAGTTTTTAAAACAGTCTCTACATCTGATAAGCAATAAAAAAAATTAGATCTGTCCTCTCTTATTTTGCATAGTTTCATTTTTCCAAAGGTCAACGAGAGACAAACAATTTATCTCAAATTGCAAATTATTTGCCCCAAATCTGACTAATCAGTTCTGATGGGAGCGTAGCCAGGGAGGGAGGAACTTCAGGGGGCTTTTCACAGCCCCTAGAGCCACACTGGGTGGGTGAGCGCTCCTTCTGTATAAGGTCGGATTTACTGCCAAGATAGCTCTTTTTCACTGAAGTGGGAACTATCTCTCATAAGTTCTGGGAGGGTTCCAATGCCCCATGGATCTTGTGATGTGACTCAGGATCTGAATTGGGATGAGAGTGCAGGATTTTTTTCTTAGGGAAGAAAGAGAAAAATCTCAGGATGTTCTTTTAAGGATAGTCCCCTGTCTTGGCCCCCTTAGTTTAGAAGATAGCCAAACTGAATGAGATGAAGTACCACTTCTGCCCTCTCTGGCTAATGCTGACTTTGAATCTTTGGCTGATCAGTAAAGAACAGAATTGTCACCACCATCTCAGGGCTTCAGGGTGCAGCCTGGCAGCTGCCTTTCGTGCCATGGCTGTGGAGAAAACCTGTGTTCCCAGCCTGGGGCGCCATCTTACCCTGGTCGAAGAGAAGCAGAGCGTAAGAGTATTCAGGAAGAGTGCAAATCCGTCACCCCAATGTCAATTCACCCAAAAGATCTGTCCTACCCTTGGAGAACAGCAGTGGCACCTTTCTCTCTGAAAAGGAGACCATTGCTATTATTCTGGTTTAAGGTTTTTATTTAATATAATTAAAAATGCTGTTTTATAAAAATGGAAAGCAAAAAGGAAGGTTTTTTTTTCAAGCTATTGTGATAGAATTGCCTTGAAATATATTAATGGACTCATCATTGAAGAAGAGGAGGGAGTAAGGATGTCTTAGTTGCATTTGTATTATTCAGTTCTTTCCTATAGAGATTTAGATAAACTTGTTTCTTTCTCCCTAATCATCTCCATGAGTGGAAAAGGATTTCTTCACAGAATTTTAATGCAGGAAGGAACCCTAGAGAATGTCAAGCCTGAGGGTAGATTTACCAGAAGAAAAAAACCAAGAAACTTTTATTCAGATATTCAAAAGAAACTTCGAGCTGGCTTCCCCTCCTGGGAGAGACTTATAAAGGTCATTGATCCCAGATTTGAAGTATAATGTTATCCAGGAAGACTTGATGAGGCAGGAAGGAAGAGAGCCAGATTTACCCAGGTATTTTTTTTTAAGAAATTTATTTATTTATGTATTTATTTTATTTTTGGCTGCACTGGGTATTCACTGCTGCACGCCAGCTTTCTCTAGTTGAGGCGAGCGGGGGCTACCCTTTGTTGCGGTGTGCAGGCTTCTCATTGCGGTGGCTTCCCTTGTTGCGGAGCACGGGCTCTAGGCATGCAGGCTTCATTAGTTGTGGCATGTGGGCTCAGTTGTTGTGGCTCGTAGTCTCAGTTGTTGTGGAGCACGGGCTTAGTTGCTCCGCGGCATGTGGGATCTTCCTGGACCAGGGCTCGAACCCGTGTCCCCTGCATTGGCAGGCAGATTCTTAACCAGTGCGCCACCAGGGAAGTCCCTTACCCAGGTATTTTTATTTTATTTTATTTTACTTTTTCCTTTGCGGTACGTGGGCCTCTCACTGTTGTGGCCTCTCCTGTTGCGGAGCACAGTCTCCGGACACGCAGGCTCAGCGGCCATGGCTCACGGGCCCAGCCGCTCCGCGGCACGTGGGATCCTCCCGGACCAGGGCACGAACCCGTGTCCCCTGCATCGGCAGGCGGACTCTCAACCACTGCGCCACCAGGGAAGCCCAACCCAGGTATTTTTAATATAAAACAATGGAAAATATTAGTTTTATTAAATAACCAAGAGAAAAAAATGGTCTTTGAAAGTAATAAATGCAAGCCATGAAATATGTTTTCAAGCAACCCATGGTAATAATAATACTGACAGTTAACCCTTATCTAGCCCTTGCCAGGTGCCAGATATTGCGCTGCGTGCTTTATGTTAACTCATTTAGTCCTTAGGACGTAGGTGTTCTATTACCATCCACACTTTACAGATGAGGACTCTGCAGAATAGAGAGATGAAATAACTTGTCCAAGGTTTTTTAAGTAGAAAGTGCTACAGCTGGTGCTCATAGCTTGGCAGTCTGGCTTCAGCATCTGCACTCTTCACCACTTACACGCACTGCCTTGAATTGACGGGCACTCTGTTATGGAGAAAATCTCAGTAAAGGACTAGAACAAGCATTTATTGAGGCCCTACTCAATTATTGAGCCAATTCTCACAACAACTCAGGGCAATCTGTTACCCAAGAAAATCTCAATAAAAGACTTCAGTGAGAATTTATTCAGCACCTATTGTGTGCCAGTTATTGGGTCAATTCTCATAAAATTTGAGGGGTAGTCTTCCTTATTCCTGTTTTACAAATGAGGAAACAGATTTAGAGAAGTGAAATAACTTGCCCAAGTTACAGCTGGTCAAGAAAGAGTGGACATGTGAAAAGGTGTCTGTTTGATTTCAAATTTGTGTCCCTTCCACTAAGAAGTACAGGCAATATCTAAATTTGTTTTGTTCTCAGATTTTTAGTTTTAAAAATACATAATTGTGTACAAAAATGAAACAGACCCACAGACAAAGAAAACAAACTTATGGTTACCAAAGGGGAAAGGGGGGGTAGGGTTAAATTAGGAGTTTGGAATTAACACATACATATTACTATATATATAAAATAGGTAGCCAACAAGGACCTACTGTATTGTATAGGGAACTCTACTCAATATCATGTAATAACCTATAATGGAAAAGAATCTAAAAAAGAGCATAAAACTGAATCACTTTGCTGTACACCTGAAACTAACACAATATTGTAAATTAACTATACTTCAATAAAAAAAGACAAACTTTACAAAAGAAAACAAAAAAATACATAATTATTAAATTTACCAGACTGCCCTGGTGGTACAGTGGTTAAGAATCCACCTGCCCCTGGTGGTGGGAATGTAAATTGATACGGTCACTATGGAGAACAGTATGGAGGTTCCTTAAAAACCTAAAAGTAGAACTACCATATGACCCAGCAATCCCACTACTGGGCATATACCTGAGAAAACCATAATTCAAAAACAGTCATGTACCACAATGTTCATTGCAGCTCTATTTACAATAGCCGGGACATGGAAGCAACCTAAGTGTCCAGCGACAGATGAATGGATAAAGAAGATGTGACACATATATACAATGGAATATTACTCAGCAATAAAAAGGAATGAAATTGAGTTATTTTTAGTGAGGTGGATGGACCTAGAGTCTCTCACACAGAGTGAAGTAAGTCAGAAAGAGGAAAACAAATACCATATGCTAACACATATATATGGAATCTAAAAAAAAAAAACCGTTCTGAAGAACCTAGGGGCAGGACAGGAATAAAGACGCAGACATAGAGAATGGACTTGAGGACACAGGGAGGGGGAAGGGTAAGCTGGGATGAAGTGAGAGAGTGGCATGGACATATATACACTACCAAATGTAAAATAGATAGCTAGTGGGAAGCAGCCGCATAGCACAGGGAGATCAGCTCAGTGCTTTGTGACCACCTAGAGGGGTGGGATAGGGAGGGTGGGAGGGAGGGAGATGCAAGAGGGAAGAGATATGGGGATGTATGTATCTGTATAGCTGATTCACTTTGTTATACAGCAGAAACTAACACACCACTGTAAAGCAATTATACTCCAATAAAGATGTTAAAAAAAAAAAATCTGGGCTTCCCTGGTAGCGCAGTGGTTGAGAGTCCGCCTGCCGATGCAGGGGACGCTGGTTTGTGCCCTGGTCCGGGAAGATCCCACATGCCACGGAGTGGGTAGGCCTGTGAGCCATGGCCGCTGAGCCTGCGCGTCCGGAGCCTGTGCTCCACAACGGGAGAGGCCACAACAGTGAGAGGCCTGCGTACCGCAAAAAAAAAAAAAAAAAAAAAAGAATCTGCCTGCCAATTCAGGGGACACGGGTTCGAGCCCTGGTCCAGGAAGATCCCACATGCCGTGGAGCAACTAAGTCCATGTGCCACAACTACTGAGCCTGCGTGCCATAACTACAGAAGCCTGTGAGCCTAGAGCCCATGCTCTGCAACAAGAGAAGCCACTGCAATGAGAAGCCCATGCACTGCAAAGAAGAGTAGCCTCCGCTTGCTGCAACTAAAGTCCGCACACAGCAATGAAGACCCAATGCAGCCAATAAATAAATAAATAAATAAATTTACCAGATGAAATTTTTATTGAACAATATAACAACAGTCAGTTAACACTAACTACTCTGTTTCAACCTACGATCGTAAGCACCTCTGCTTTGAAAGCAATAGCATGAGAAACAGCTGAAAGGATAAACAGTGCAATTCACATTCCCAAGATAATACCTGGTCATATCATACAAGCACCAGAGACACACATATAATTGTCCACCCTAACCTGAAGGACCTTCTAGGAAGAGAGACTTTAAAAATAGAGCCCAGAGCCTGCTGTTTCAAATCAGCCCTTTGCCACTCTACTCTGATTAAGGCTTCTTGCTTGACCAGGGAGGAGCAGAAACTGAATTACAGACTTTAGCCTTCTCTGAAGGCCCCTCTTATGCCAAAAAGCAGCTGATTTATCCTTCAGATCTGTGTACTAAATGAATTCACCCAGATAAACAGATGGCCTGACCAGAGTGGCATTTCACAGCAACATGTGTTTGTTTGAATAACATGGTCATAAACCTTTCACTCTGGGTCTAAAATTAAATTGTGGCTTTTGGATGTTACCTGGGGTAACTCAGGAGAGAGCACTCAAATGTCAAATTTATGGTTTAGTTTCTTCAGTAAGTTCTAAATAATTTTTATAGTCATTTATAAGAAGAACTTAAAGCATGTATACGTTTTGTGTACATGTGTGTGGTGGTGGGGTATTGTACATAAAGATCCAAACTCTGTGATTCTGCGTACAGCTAAACAGACAGATTCATGCACGGGTTTGTGCCTTATCAGATGAAAAATATACTTCACTGCCATTTTGGGCCTGAAGTTTTACTTTCCAACGTAACAGCAGGCCAAGACTCTGGGATCTACTCTGCTGTAAAATTACTGATTGTCTCTGTATAATAAAAAATTAAGAGAAAGATAAAGAAAGAAACCTTCAGTTTGTACAGCAATTCTGCCCTAAATGACAATCTGATGTTACTCTTTTTTTTTTTTTTTTTTTTGCTGTACGCGGGCCTCTCACTGTTGTGGCCTCTCCCGTTGCGGAGCACAGGCTCCGGACACGCAGGCTCAGCGGCCATGGCTCACGGGCCCAGCCGCTCCGCGGCATGTGGGATCTTCCCGGACCGGGGCACGAACCCATGTCCCCTGCATCGGCAGGCGGACTCTCAACCACTGTGCCACCAGGGAAGCCCTGATGTTACTCTTAACATCCTCTCAGAAGAGCCAAGGATGGTGTAGGCAGGATGACATATTTATCAAAGGTGGAATAGGATGCATAAGAGAGGAACCTGAGTCTGCAATGCAGTTCTGTACTGTTTTCTTCTCATATTTCATATTAACAGAGAATAACTGACTGATATTTTTGTCATACTAGAGTTATGTACTATTAGTTGAGATACTCTAATAAACCCCATCCTATTCTGTGTGTTTATCCAACTACTACCCACAAGAATACAAGAAACGGCCATTATTGTTTTAATGGTGTGATGACATTATGGAGATTATTTTTTCATTTCTATTCACTATTACGTTATACTTATTTTAAATAAAATTTTATTTTGAGATAATTATAGTTTCACATGTAGTCAGAAGAAACAATGCAGAGGGTTCCCTGTATATCTTTCACCTAGTTTCCCCTAATAATAAAATCTTGAAAACACTATAGTAAAATGTCACAAACAAGAAATTGACATTGATACAATTCATGAGCCGTATTCAGATTTCACCATTTTTACACGCACTCATTTTTGTGCGTGTGTGTGTGTGTGTGTATGTATTTAGCTCTACATCATTTTATTGCATGTATAGATTCATATGACAACCACTATGGTCAAGATACAAAACAATTCCAGCATAAGGATCTCTCTACTATCCTTTTATAGCCACAGCCATCTCCCTCCCTTTTCCCACTCACTAACCCCTCATAATCACTGATCTATTCTCTATCTCTATAGTTTTGTCATTCCAAGAATGCTATATAAATGGAATTGAATCATATAGTATCTAACATTTTGAGATTGGCTTTTAAACTCAGCATAATTCCCTTGAGATCTCTTCAAGTTGTATTTCATGGTGTAGATGTACTACACTTTTTTAAGTCATTCATTCCATTGAAGGGAAAATGGTTAGGCAAACTGGGTTTTTGTTTTTGTTTTCTTCCAGTTTGGGGCTATTATGAATAAAGCTGCTATGAACATACATGTACAGTCTTTTGGGTGAACATAAGTTTTCATTTTTCTGGGATAAATGCCCAAAAGTGCAATTGCTGGGTTTTATGGTAAGCACATACTTAGTTTTGTAAGAGACCTCCATACTCTTTCCAGATTGGCTAGACCATTTTACATTCCAACCAGCAGTATGTTAGATTGTTCTTATCATAATAAAATGACATTCCACACATCTTTGATAGCCCAGATCAAGTTCTCAGTGACATCTTCCCTCCCTCATCATTTTTATCTATGCTTACCTCTCTCTATCTTACTGCTCATTAAGATTTGTAGTCTTCCAATTTTTAAATATTCCTCCTCTTTCCAACTACACTGAAAACTGAGTCCTAGGATTGCTGTTTTCCTTTGGCATTTCCCTTGCTGAGCTTGGTACAATAATTAGTAATCAGAAAATAGGTTTCTGAATGTTTAAAATCTTTTATTTTAAATTAATTAATTTTTGGCTGTGTTGGGTCTTCGTTGCTGCATGCGGGCTTTCTCTAGTTGCAGTGAGCTACCCTTCGCTGCGGTGCGCAGGCTTCTCATTGTGGTAGCTTCCCTTGTTGTGGAGCACGGGCTTTAGGCGTACGGGCTCTAGGCGTACGGGCTTCAGTAGCTGTGGCACGCGGGCTCAGTAGTTGTGGCACATGGGCTTAGTTGCTCCATGGCATGTGGGATCTTCCCGGACCAGGGCTCAAACCTGTGTCCCCTGCATTGGCTGGCGGATTCTTAACCACTGAGCCACCAGGGAAGCCCTTAAGTCTTTCAAGTTGAATAGATAAAAAGTAATATGAATCAATGAAATGTGTTGTAGTTTTCAAAAAATGACCAACTTTGTTTTCAGAAGTGAAGTTATCACACTTAGGTAAATTCTAGAACCATTGTTATTAAGCAACTTACTACAGATACAGCAAATATGTGCTTATTCTATTTTGTTCCCAAAATAACCTTGATACTTTCTCTATGAAGACGTTAAACCATTACAGAAGTATCAAAATACTGTATCAGATTTTTAATTAGAATGGCTTAAATTACTGGTTTTCATTGCCTCTCTCTGGGTGTTTCTTGCCTAGCCATCCTGGCATTAGTTGACGTAAGAGCAATGATATGCTGGTAAATGTTTAACAGCAAGCTGTCTAGAAGGAAAAAAAAATGCCATGATGTATAGCCTTTGACAATTTCCATGATGTAAAGACTCTGACCACGGCCAATTTCAAGCTACCATTTTGACATCACCAAATGCAGATTCAGGAAGAGATGCTTACAATAGGCTCTAGTGAGCCAGTATGAGCTAGCTCCAGCACACCAGTGCTAGAGATATATCACATTTAATTCGGAAAATGTTTTACTGTATATCAAATTCAAATGAGTCATCTGCACATGGGAGTTTTTCGGTGACTTAAATCTCCAAAACCTATTTTCTCACCAGTAACCTCCAATGTTTAATGCTTTCCTGGATTTAGCCTACTCTTCCCCCAGCTAACATCTATGCATCCTTTTTGTCGTGCTCAGATGCCTCTTTCTTAGTTTCCATGGACCAGCAGCCTCCATCCCGCCACACCCAACTTACCACAGGACCACATGTTGTATTTTCTCACCACAGTCCTGACTTTCCCTTCAGAGTACGACATACAACTTATGAATATACGTTTCTTTTTGTTCCTCTTTGCCTGTTCTAGACTGGACACCATGTGAAGGCAGGGACTGGGTCTATTTTGCCCCCTCTAGCCCCAGCAGCCCGATGAATGAACGGGTAAATTCACCTCCTTCTGCACTGGGGTGGCCCTTCCTCTCTCACTTGGCCCATGAGCTTTTCAGTCTGTTAAGATATCACAGGGGAAAAGAAGCTATTGCCTTTCCAGCCATCCTCATCTGTTAGAGGAGGTCACGGAGAGGACGTGACTGTCGGCTGATCCACGAGCTGGACCAGGGCAGTCGGAGGCCGCTCACCCCCGCCCCTGTCCTTGGAATGTACATTCTGCCCACCTTTTTCCACAGCTGGAGCCGTTCTCAAGGATGCAGCTTTGAGAAAGCAAGGTGGCGTTGAGACCATCTGGATGGTGGGTGTGACTGAACCCAGGTAAGGCCTTTGTGTAAACGTTTAAGAGTCTGGCCAGGGATGCAGAGATCTCCTCCTCCGTGTACGAGCGCCAGTTTCAGATTTCACCCGGGGGTAGACTTGCAAGGTTCCTAATCATCATCATCCCAAGTCGTACTCACATCAGCAAAACACTGTGCACTATCACCATTGGTTGGTGCAGAGGCTGTTACGGAGCAAAGCGCCCCTTGCCCAAAGCCACATGGAGGCCAGATACTGTGGAGGCCTTCCGTGAAAAGAAAAAGCTTTATTTCAGGGCGGTCAAGCAAGGAGACAGGAGGCAAGGCTCAACTCTGTCTCCCCATGGCAGAGTGACGTGGCTATTTAAGAGTCAGGGTTCTGGGACGAGGAAGAAAAAGGTTGAGAGAGGCTGGTTCCAAAGTTTATTGACTAGCTGAACTCTTAACGCGCAGGCGCAATCAGGTTCCCTTAACGCGCAGGCGCAATCACAGGAGACCTGTGATTCAGGTCTCCGTGAGCCGCGTGTGCGAGTTTTAGGCGAGCGGGTATGAAACAGGTGGGGAAAATTTGGATTGTGTTGTCAAAAAGGTTACCCACTGGACAAGCAAGCTTATTCTAAGCAGACTCTGATCGGCCACATAGGTTCAATCCAGTTTTAGCCAGTTTTGTTGCGTTGTAAGCGGAGAGGTTTTTTTTTTTTTTTTTTGCGGTACGCGGGCCTCTCACTGTTGTGGCCTCTCCCGTTGCGCAGTGCGCAGGCTCCGGACGCGCAGGCTCAGCGGCCACGGCTCACGGGCCCAGCCGCTCCGCGGCATGTGGGATCCTCCCGGACCGGGGCACAAACCCGTGTTCCCTGCATCGGCAGGCGGACTGACTCTCAGCCACTGCGCCACCAGGCAAGCCCCGGAGAGGTTTTTAACAAGCTGTTGCCTTATCTGCTGTTGTGTAAGACAAGCTCAAGAAATTCTGTTAGTCATCGGTTTCTGTTAACCCTGTGGGGCACGTCTCAAGGTAGGGGGAATTTATTTCTTTCATCAACATTTACCAACTTTTTTCTTTTCCTCTTTTTTTTTTTTTTTTTTTTTTTGCGGTACGCGGGCCTCTCAGTGTTGTGGCTTCTCCCCTTGCGGAGCACAGGCTCCGGACGCGCAGGCTCAGTAGCCATGGCTCTTCAACTGGTTCATTCGGCCGTGCACATGTTCTCACCACCCCATTACCCCCTTGCACTCTCTCTCTCTCTCGTCTTTATTAACAATCATGTATGATTGTTTTATCATTATAGAGGTAAAGGGGCATTAAATGGTTCTGTTTCTTTCTTCGTTTTTGTATCACTTGCAGAAATTGCAAAGCTAGAAAGATTTTCTTTGCTCTGTTTTCTCTCTTCCCACACTAGCTCTCTGAAAGCATGTTTTTGTTTTTTATTGTATATTCCATCATCTGGGACCTAGAACAGTGCCTGCTACACAGTAGGCATTCAGAACACATATGTTGAATGAGTGAATTTATTTCTGAATCATTTAGATAAATTAGGAGAGTATGCAGTTCATTCTAGAAAGAAGCCTGAGGACAGATGTTTTATACAATAATGATATTTAAATATTTTAAAAAGTAAACCAATCTGTGAATAGATAACTATTAGTTAGTTATAATTAATTTAGCAACTAAATAAATACTTGAAATGAAATAACTGTAAAGTTACCAAAAAAATTCAGTATATTATGGGTTGATCTTTGTCTTGTCCTATAACACCTCTCAGGCTCTGGGTTTTGAAAGTACCAATTTCCTGAATTAACAGCTAGTTGATTTTTGTCTCAAAGATAATATTTTACATGTATGTGGCACTTTAGAGATTACAAAGCTGTTTCTTATATTGTCACACTTGATTATTATTCAAACTAAATGGAGAATTTCCCATGCTTTTAAGTCAGACTGTATGCTGTTGGATATAAAAGAAATAAATACTATGTCAGAATATGCTAGTTAACTTGGAAGATCTGTTTCTCTTTCCTTAGAAATAAGAACACTGCTTTTACACAGGGCACAGATCAGACATCTAAGAATCTATTTTTCTCAGCTCCCTTACAGCGCACTGTGAATATGTGGCTAAGTTTTTATCAATGAGATTTAAGTGACATTGTGAACAATTCCTCCCTTAAATGGAGAAGACATGCTCTTCTTCATCCTTTCCTACATCCAAATACCTGAAATGCATTTGTGATCGCTGGAGCTTTTTCAGTCATTTTAGACCAAGAGGGAAAAGGCCACAACCATGTCCATCTTATCCCCTGTTGTATTTTCAACACTTAGCACAAGACATAGCATATAGTAGCTATAAAATTTAATATTTACCAAATAAATGAATAAACATAATTTCCTTGATTATATTCTTTCCTGCCTTTATTTTCTTCTTGGAGAAGCTTTGGCTAGCTATATTCTAAGGAAGTAGTTATAATACTAGAGGTATTAAAGGTCCACGTTTGCACAGTCCTATGCCATGCCATAGATCATTTTTAGCCATTTACACAATTAACTAGGTTTTTTTTTAAAGCTGTAGAATTATTTTGAAGTCCCCATTGTAGTTCTTGGGAGAGTTACTGCATATAAGGCTTTACCATGACATAAGGAGCTTGTGCAAGAGAATTTATATCAGCTAAGAGATCTATAAGGTTAGGACTAGATTCTCACAAATCTCCAACAGTTTCAATAAGATAAGTTGGGGAAAGTATGCAGGTGACCTAAGGAGACATTAAGTACAGTTGGAGCCAGAAGGTAAAGGAAGATTAATCTCTGGAGGGAACTGAGGTCTGCATTGGGGTGTGATTCAGGGTGGGCTTCTGTGTCCTGGGCTATTGCATATGCAGTAGCTTTTACCCTTAGAGTTCTTACAGGTGTCATTCCGTCACTGGTAATTCCTGTGATTCTGTGACTAACTTTACTTAAAAACTACATTTTGATAGTAGCTGTCTCTGGTTGTCATTACATTATTGTTTTAAGATGTAAATTATATTAAAGCTTTTGGGAACAGATATCAATACATTATATGGTTATTATATTTCCAAATGATCATTTAGAATATCCTAAACTTACAAACTTCCAAAATTCCTTTAAAAATTGCTTGGTTAGTGTAGTATCAAAAAGATCTGAAGGCAATATTTATACAAAGTAATAGCATATCTTTCCTACCTTACTGGTTTGAAAGAAAGATAGCGACGTGCCGTAAATTGCTTAAAACATTATACATACCCAGTCTTACTGGATCCCAGGTGGACTCATTGCCTCATCTTTATAAAGGATGGATTTTTTTTGACATGTGTTTAATGGTGGTATTTTTTGTAGTAGCTAATGCTGAGATTTCAGGAGAGAAATTTGGTGCTGGAAATATATTTACTATACTTCTGGCACATAAACCAAAAGCTATTAGACTTTAATGGTTTTTTTCCCTAAACTTTTTATAGCCTTTCATTTTTAATCGCTGCCAATCTGCTGATTTTATTTTAAGTAGATACTTCAAGACTGTGCTTTGTCAAAACAGACAGATGTATCATTAAATTCCCTCCCAAATTACACATTAGGCAATGTCTTTGTGTCTTTGTTCATGTGCTACTGAGGTATTTGAATTTGTTATAATCTGGAGAAGAAAGAAGGCCAGAGAGGTGATTGACAGAGCAAAGAGCTCTGTAATTTAAAATTGATTGTTCTGATTGCAGATGACTTTGTGAAATGCATATTAGCCAAAGTGGGGGTGATAACAGCTTTATGTGCTCATGTTGGCAGGTCACTGTGGCACTGTTTTGCTGCAAGAGGCTAGTGGAAGAGTCCACACCAGAAGTCTCTGGAGTTGCTTTCCTGTCTATTAATCATCTCTTGATAGAAACGGGTGAGGGATAATTTGGGTAACTCTCAAATGTGCCTTTTCAATTGGGTTATGTAGTAACTTCCTGTTAGTGCTGTAACAAATTACCATAAACAAAGAGGTTTAAAACAACACAAAATTTAGTTTCTTACAGTTCTGGAAGTCAGGTCTGAAGTGGGTCTTACTGGGCTAAAAGTAAGATGTCAGTAGAGCTGCACTCCCTATGGAGGCTTTAGGGAAGAATTTGTTTCCTTGCCTTTTCTGGTTTCTAAAGGCTGTTTGCCTTCCTTGGCTTGTGGCCCTTTCTCCATCTTCAAAGCCAGCAGTGTAACATCTTCAAACTTTCTCTTACTCTGACCTTCCTGCCTTGTGATCACATTGAACCCACAAGAAAACACAGAATAATCTCCCCATCACAAGGTCCTTAAGTTCATCACATCTGTAAAGTCCTTTTTGCTATGTAAGGAGACATTTTCACAAGTCCCAGGGATTAGAACATAGACATCTTTACAGAGGCCATTATTCTGCCTTCCACAGATTATTTAAATCTAATAATGCATATTAAGGGACTTCTGTATGTAAGCCCCTTTTCTAAAGCTGAGAGCCCATGATAGACTTCCATAGTTGTTCCTGAACCACACTGTCTGGAAAGCCATCTTTTTACCAAATGAGTCTAGTTAATGGTTTTAGTAAAGGAAAAGAAGTAGAGATGATCTTGAGAAGAGGGGCATACCTTCCAATAAGGGGAGCATCTAAGTAAATTGAAGCTCCATGAGAACGACATGCATATCGTTGCCCATTGCCCCCACCCCATGATACACAGGACAGCGATACCACATCCTTGTTTTCAGTGACCTTTTTTTTTCTCATCCCATGAAGAAAATTTGAATCCATAATCTCAGAATTGAGTGAGAAAATGTTCCGTGAAAGGATATCTGGTATACCATGGTTATCATGTTTACGGTTCACCTGCGTCAAAGATTGAGGTTAAAAAGACTATTTGGTGATCTTCAGATAAAGCATCTCTAGATGCGAAAATATGAAAACTAGCACTGGAAGCCCTCATAATGGGGATGATGGAAAAATTCCATCAACTCTGGCAGCTGCTGTGTTCTGAGAATGTTGTGGTTTACCGAGTTGTGTGAAATGACTGTGCCTCTCAGAGTAAACAAAGCTACTGAGGAGAATCTAGCTGGTTCGAATGACAGAACGACAGAAGAAATGCAAGCCCTGCATTTTATGTGCAGCCTGTCATTGGAGAAGCCTTTGCATCGTTATTAGCAAGCTGTACTAAATCCTGAAAAGGTGCTGTTTCTAAAACTGTCCCCACTTTTGGGACTAAATGTTCTTTCTGTTCCTTTTACTGCCTCCAGCTACATTTAAACGTCCCTTTAGTACCTGGAGTTTGTCATGTGTTGGCCACTTCGGTTTTTGCTGAGCTGAGCAATACTCTGTTGGGTTTTGGAGGCTCCTCGATCATTTGCTTACTGGAGCGCCCTTGTGGGCACTGAATGAGGTTTTCTCTTTACCCACCAGGAAAAGATAGACATTTTTACATTTCTTTCCAGTTTCTTGGGACCTTAAACCCAAAGATGGATCTGTGCGGGCCTCCCTGTGCGTTGCCATCACCAGAGTCATCTTAACTTTCTCTCTGGGGACAGATTCAGATACCTGATGCCAACATGGGGGGCAGACAGGAGTCGATGTTCTACTTTTAAGGTAGTTTTGTCTCTGCTTTTTCTTTTCTCATGTCAAGTTAAGAAAAGGAATTGATGTTTATTTTCAGAGCCTCCTTTTTCTCCATGTAAAGTCTTGATCATTAATGTTCAAAACTTTAAAAATTTATTCTTCTACTCTTCCAACCTTCATTTGTTGACGGTCTACTACATACAAAGTACTGTGCTTAGAATTCATGAGGATTCTATATCTGAGTCCAAAGGATAAGCAGAGAACGGAGAGAATACAGGTTCTCTCTGAGATTCTAGACCTGGGTTTGTTATGATGTCACCAACACGTTGTGACCTTGAGTAAATCCTTTCCTCTTGGGAATTCTGTCTCCTCTGTGAAAGGGGTTGGTGCCGGTTGATCTCCAAGGCCGCACAGCTGTGTGTTCAGATGAGTGTAAGGCCAGGAGTGCAGCTCTCCTTACCTGCCCTGTTTCCACTAGTGAAGGGGAAATCTTAGGGAAAGGCAGGATGGCAAGATTCCTTCCAAAAGATGACACTTTAAGGGGAACACTCCCTTTCCCATTCCAGGACAAAATCTTTCCCCCCTTAGTGTATATAATGCCAGGAATCATAGACAAAATCTGTTTAAAGTAAACCCAAGGCAAACAAACAAATAAAATGCTTAGTTATTGCAAAAACAGGATGGTAGCAATTTTTAGAGAATTAACCAACTTGTTTTTAAATTAAAAAGGTAGCCCATACTAAAAAATTTAGAAAATAATAAAAAGCACAGAGGGGAGGGATAACATTTAGCAATAATCCCACTGTTCAGAGATACTCATTGTTAGCGTTTTAGTGTGCTTCCTTAGAGCCTTACAGTTCTTTGTAGTCCTGACATAGACTGGATGTTTGTGTCCCCCCAAGATTATATGTTGACGCCTAACCCCAATGTGATGGTATTAGGAGGTAAGGCCTTTGGGAGGTGATTAGGTCATGAGGGCAGAGTTCTCATGAATGAGATTAGTATCCTTACAAAAGAAAACCCACAGAGCTTCCCCGACCCACTGTGTGAGGACACAGTAAGAGGATAGCCATTTATGAGCTGGGAAGCTGGCCCTTACTAAGCGCCAAGTCTGCCAGTGCCTTCATCTTGAACTTCCCAGTCTCCAGAATTGTGAGAAGTAAATTCCTGTTGTTTTTAAGCCACCCAGTCTATGATTATCTGTTATAGCGACTCAAATGGACGAAGACGAGTCCCAATTAAAATTAAGAATGTGTTCCCTATAATACATCTTTTTTTTACATAACACTGTATTTTCAGTAGCTATAAAATAATATACATCTATTGTTATAATTTTGGAAATTACTTAATAATTATTATTTAATAATTATTAAATTACTTAATAATATAAGGAAGAAAAAATGAACACCTTAAACTTCATCTTAATTCTTAGGTAGTGGTGATTTTTTGTCTCTCTCACTTTCTGCTTCATGCTTTATTTTTCTCAAAGATCTCATTTGAGACTCGGTACTATTCTCAGACAGCATTGTTTCTTTTTAAGCACAGGTAGAACAGTGTGTGATTCCTGCCCTGTGGACACTTCCCTTGGCTGGCACAGTGATTAACCTGGCGTCAATTACACTAAGTGCTATTTAAGGAGGGAGGACATGCAACCTGGAAGTTAAACCATTAGCACTAAATTAAGGCCATTGTGAAACAGTCCAGACATCTTTTAGATACAGATACGCTTTGTTCTCTTTCTGCTGGACACAGAGATTTGGTGATTTCATCCAAGTTAAGCTGAGTTGGTCAGGTGGATATTTGAAGAAACATGGTTACTAGGACCACCTTTCCTTGCAGGAGAAGTGTCTTCTGCTTTGCACTAAGGCGGTGGGTGCCGTGCTGTTCAGGGTTCACAGAGAATTCACTCCCTCCCTGCAAAAACACACTTATGGTGCATATTATTTGTACTCTGTATTAAGCTTTGTGTGTGTGTATGTATCTGTGTATGAATGTGTGCCCACAAACACAGGTGACAGTTCATAGACACCTAGGCATTTTTAGGTGCAGAAACAAGTTATAAGTAGTATAGAAGGAATTTATAAAGGGATTTGAAGTCAGAATGCTTTTTTTTGGTAGTTTATATGTGCATTAATCTGGCTAATTGTGATTATTTTCTTATATGGAAGGTTTTAATATGTCACACAATTTACAGTAGCCATTTATTATTATTTTTTGAGGGCCTACCATGTGTCAGGCATCTACTAAGCATTGGAGCTGTAGGAGTGAACAAACAGACAAATTCTCTGCTCTCTCAGAATTTATGGTCCAGTGAATGGAGGCAAAGAAAAAAGCAAACAAACAAATTAAGTAGATGTTAATAGCTGCTTGGAAGAGACAAAAAAGCAAGGAGAGACAATAAAGCAGGGGCATAGGGAGTATGTATGAATGTTGCTGGGTGTTGGTGCAGAAGGGTTAGAGGGTGGCTATTTTAAATAGTGTCAGGGGGCTTCCCTGGTGGCGCAGTGGTTAAGAATCCACCTGACAATGCAGGGGACAAAGGTTTGAGCCCTGGTCCAGGAAGATCCTACATGCAGCAGAGCAACTAAGCCAGTGTGCCACAACTACTGAGCCTGCTCTTTAGAGCCCGCTAGCCACAACTACTGAAGCCCGCACGCCTAGAGCCTGTGCTCCACAATGAGAAGCCACTGCAATGAGAAGCCCACACACCACAGCGAAGAGTAGCCCCCACTCGCCGCAACTAGAGAAAGCCTGCGTGCAGTAATGAAGACCCAACACAGCCAAAAATAAATAAATAAAATAAGTAGTGTCAGGGAAGGCCTGACCATATATGGGACGAATCATGCAGATCATAAATGTGAGTGATAAGGAGGCATGTGAGTGGAGACCTGCAGCACATGAGGAAGGGAGTCATGCAGCCATCTGGAGGAGAGTGATGTAGGCAGAAGGATCATCATGTGCAAAGGTCCTGAGGCAGATACACGCTTGACGTATTTGAGGAAGAGCAAAGAGGCCTATATGGCTAGAATAGGGGAAGTGAGGAAAATAATGGTAAGAGGCGAGATCAGAGAGGAATCACGGTTCTCAACTTTAGTAAGCATTTCTCTTAGATGCTGTGTGCATATCATTTCACTCATACTTTGACCCAGTGTGCTCTGATTCCTGGGGGAAATCATACAAGGTAGCGTCCAGCCACATGGACTGGTGGTCGTTTGCTCTCCTGTTTTGGTAATCTGAGAGGGTGTACTAGTGTATTCATTTTCCATTGCTGCAAAACAAATGACCACAAATTTGGTGGCTTAAAACAATGCCATTTATCACCTATAATTTCTGTGGGTCACAAGTCCAGGCATAGATTAACTGGATCCTCTGCTCATGGTCTCACAAGCCAAATTCAAGGTGTTGACTGGTATAGGTTCTTATTTGGAGGCTCTGGGGAAGAATCCGATCACGAGCTCATTCAGGTGGCTGGCCACATTTTGTTCCTTGCAGTTGGAGGACTGAGGTCTTTATTTCCTTGCTGACTATCACCCAGTCTCAGTTTCTAGAGTCCGCTGCAGTTCCCTGCCACACGGCACTCTCTGTCTTCAAAGCCAGCAATGGAGAATCTTCCTCACATCAGATCCCTCTCATAGTTCTAATCTCTCACGTCAAGAAGGGCCCAGTCTCTTTTAAGGATTCATCTGATTAAATCAGGCCGGTCAAGGGTAATCTCCCTATCTTAGAGTCAACTGATTAGGGAATTAATTACATCTGCAAAATCCTTTCATAGCAGCACCTAGTTTAGCATTTGATTGAATTACTGGGAGAAGTTGTACAGGTGTATATACACCAAGGGGCAGGAATACTTTCTACCATCTTAGATTTCTACCTACCATAGTGGGGAGACCTACAACTAGAATAGACTGTATGTAGGAGGGGAATGTTTGTGGCTAAATGTCCTTAGGCACACTCAGACCCAAGTCATCCACATTTATGTTGGAAATGGGTGCAGTGGGTGAGGGTGAGGAGGAGGGGCATTTTACAGGTGCTGACTTGGAATCACCACTGCTGAAGGTGTGAGGAGTGGGGACAGGAAGCTGGCATTTGTTGAGTTTGATTGTGTGCCCCCTGCTGGAGGGTGTGAACACTGGCATAAATAGGGAAGGGCAAGAGGCGGTAAGGGGTAGGGGCTGCATAGGGAGACTGAAGATTAGGGATCAGAAACACAGAATTATGAGTAGCCTCGACAGTGAGTTTTATCTGCAGGGGCTATCTGGTTCGAGCATATGAGGAAAGTGAAGTTCAAAGAATAACATTTGAGGAGAGATGTGGCCAGGATGCCAGGCCAAGCCTCCTATAGGTCTGCTAATGCTGGTCAAAGTGTGGTCCACGAATTGACAATGTCAGCATCACCTGGGAGCTTCTTAGACATGAAGAATCTTAGGTCCCACCTCAGACTTTCTGAATCAGAATCTGCGTTTTATCAAGATCCCCAGGCGACTCCGTGTGCGTTAAATTTTGAGAAGCGCTGCTCTACCCTGTTGGCCCGAGGAGGAGACCTTTTGTCTAGACTTCTCAGTAATCTGGCAAATGTTCTGCAGCCAAGGCAACCCCCGAGTCTCCAATAAACCAGGGCAGTTGGTCCTCCAGCCTTCTGTCATCAAAGGCACAGTTAGTTATAACTATAAACACCTGCTAGATGTCACTGCTCTGGCCCTGTGCCACCCTCTCCGGTCCTCCCGCTGTCACCCAGGGATTATGTCACTCCTAGAAAGTAATTTGAGATCCTTTGGGCTGATAGAACTTCTTACAAATATCCAGCCAGAATAATGACCATGGCTGTCATAGACTCACTGAGTGCCTGTCGGGGATGAGAACTCGTGAGGCAGGACTCAGTCTGCCCAAGTCAATCTAGCAGAAAGGTTCTCCCTGGGAAGCCAAACTCTCTGAGGGTGGCCCCGTGGGAGCCAGCTGGACTGGCTGGAGCCATCAATCTTGTGAGCTGCTTCTCTAGCTCTTTAGAAATAATGAGTCTGTCTGGTGGAATGTGACTAAATGGCTTGAAGTTATCAAGCTGAGTGCCAGCTGAGGGCCTGTCCCTGCTCAACAAACCTGCCAGCAGCCTCCACTCAAAACCCCTCAAACAAGATGAATGGCCAGGCTACTTTGGAACTTCACCGAAGCTCCTCCCTCTTCCAGGATGACATGTCAGGCGTCTGCTATGCTGAGATAATGACAGAAACAGTTGTGGATTAATGGGGGTAGACTGTGGGCCAACTACAGTACTGAGTATTTGACTGTGTCTTCCCTTGGAAGCCTCACAACAGTTCTAGGCAATAGTTTATTTCACAGATGGGGAAACCGGAGTTCAAAAAAGAAAATAACTCAGAGAGCAGGTAGCAGGCCCAGCATTCTCACCTGGCTCTTTCTGACCCCCAGTACATGTTCTTAACATCGCTCTAATCTGAATTTGCCTTCGCGATCCTTTACCCACTGCAGAAACAGTCCACACAGGGGCACATGCTCCGGCAGAGGGGCATTTGTAAGCGTCGCATCAGAGCACAGCCCAGCCCACCGAACCTTAAAAGTTGCTCTCTCCTAGAGGAGGCAATGAATAGGAAATTTATTTCAAAATTGGAAAGATCTATAATCATCTGTGTTCCTAGTACCCGGTCCACAGCTGCGTGCGGGCATGCTACGTTTGGTAAATACAAGAACGACAATATCCAGCATTTTATGATATGTTATAGTTTACTCCCGCATACCATCTTCATTTGTGTTCACAATTACCTGTTGTATACATAGAAGAGATATTATTTCCACTGTTAAGGAAACTCAGGCTGAAAAGTGAAACTGGACTTGCCCGAAGTCATACAGCTAAGATACGGGTGAAAAACTCAACCCTGTGTGTCCTGACTCCCCGTTCTGTGCTCATTCCATGAGACCACAACTGTGGTGACAAATACAACTACACTTGGCAGTGTGTCCTGATCACAGCTCACCGTCTTGGAGGAAAGTACTACTGGGCGATAGAACCCGTGATAGTTGGCATAATACATGACAGACTCAAGTGGTCTTTGAACCTATGAGTTCTATCTGGATGACAGCATTTAGAGCTTATAAGGTGTGTTCACAGAAATTATCTAGTCATATGCACCCATCTTGTGAGGGACATAGGGCAACACTGAAGCCACTCACCACAGGTGGCTATCAATCACTTGAAATGTGGCAGCCCAGATGGAGATGTAAATGTAAAATACACACTGAGTTTCAAGGACAGAGTAGGAAAGAAAATGTAGAACATCTCTTTGATAAGTTGTTATATTGACTACATGTTGACATAATTATATTTTGTCTATGTTGGGTTAAATGAAATATAGTGTTAAAATTATTTCCACCTGTTTCTTTTTACTTTTTAATGTGGCTACTAGAAAATGTACAATCACCTATGCAGCTTGCCTTTGCATCTCTTGGACTTGCCTAAAGTCCACAGTAAGGTGATATCACAGTGAAGAGTAAAAGAAGTCCCACAGCCCTCTTTCCAGTTTGAACCCTTAAGAGAGCAGTACCTTTAGTGAGTGATTAACTCTGCACGGCTGAAAACGTGGGACCCTGTGGAGCAGCGCCTCTCAAATTTCATTTGCAGACAGAACACGCGCAGTTCTTGTTAAAATGCACATTCTGGTTCAGTAGGTCTGAGGGTGGGACCTGAGGTTCTTTATTCATAATGAGCTCGCAGGTGATGCTGATGCTGTGGTCCATGCTCCTGCTTTGAAAAGCAAGAACCTCTAGATGAGCAGAAACCACATTTCTGCACAGGGGGCTTTCATTGCTTCTCAAGTCATGCCATGAACACAATAACTGAGGCCAAGACTACCCTGGTGCTGAACACACCCATTCAACCTGTGTCAGGCACTGAAGTAGCTGAGGGCAACAAGCTTGTGTATGGATTTCAAATATGTGATGCCCAGAGCCACGGGAGGAGTGAAAGGGGTGTGGTGTGCATTGTGCATGCGTGTGTAGTTGGGGGGTGGACAGGAGGAGCTTGACCAGGTGAGCTGTTAGAGCCAGGAGTGCCTTTTCAAAATTTGGGTTGTTTGTGTGTTAACAGCCCTTTGAATTCTGCTGTACAATTTTCATGTCTACATAGAGCTAGAAGTTTTTTTTTTTTTTAAAATGACTATATGATATTTTCCTAAATGAGGCTTTAGGTGAGAAGCTTATTGGGGAAAAGTTTTGGTTGAACCAGACAGCAAATAGAAGCTGTAATAACCTCTCTCATCCTTTTAGTTAAAAATGTTTCTAAAGTCAGGCTGGAATTCCTCTTGTGTTAGTCCTAGTTAAGTTCAGTTAATGAAACTCAGATATTTTCTCTCCTTTGTTTCCCAGTGTTTTGTTGGGAATTTTTCTTACTCACAGCCCCTGAGTATTACCTGAGACAGTCTAATTCTCCTTTCCCTTTCCTTTTTTTTCCCCTTTCCTCTCCCGTCCCCTCCTCTCCCCTTCTTATCATTTCCTTGCCATCTCCTTTGGCTTTCAGCTGCTTGTCTCAGGGGCTTGTTTTTGTGCTGGAGGCTTGGGCTTGGACGAGGCTGTCTTAGCGCAGTATCTGTGTGCAGCCCTTAAGACCTGAAGTGCGCTCCTTGGAGCAGAATGCCTCTGTCTTGATGTCTTCCTCAGGTGGTGGGTCTGGAGTGCAGCTGCGGGAGCTCTCATGTTCTCGTTGTGCTGGAGCCCCTCCATGAGACATTCTCCAGTATCAAGTGGGCATTCTTTCCGGGGAAACCATTTCAGCCAAATTACGTACAACTTTCTCTCTTAGCATTGTTATTGTTATTTTTTAGCCTCTTGCCTCTCCTTAAATCCAACATTATCGTGTAGCCATCTGGGGAACTAAGCCTTTATTTTGCAATTTGCAGAAAATTCTGGTAAGAGCTTGGTGTAGAGCTCATAATCACTTTATAACCCAGGTTGTTAGGATGGCAAAAACTGGTGTTTGCAAACCAAAGCCAAGAAGCCAGTAGATTATATCTGAGGAGTAGTTGGCCAGTGGGAAGTATAGTGCAGGTGGCTTTCGAGAATAGAATGCTGTGCCTGTGTTTTCTCATGCTTTATGTTTTAATATACTTTATTTTTTAGAGCAGTTTTAGGTCCACAACAATATTGAACAGAAGGTTCTGAGATTTCCATTTACCGCCCTGTATTTACACATACAGAGCCTTCCCCATCATCAACATCCCCCACCAGAGTAGCACGTTTTTGCAATTGATGAACCTACATTGATACATATTTTACTATCCAAAGTCTGGAATTTATCTTAGGTTTCACTCTTGGTGCTGTGTATTCTATGGGTGTGAAAAAATATACACAGATGTGTATCCACCATTATAGTATCGTACAGAATATTTTCACTGCCCTAAAAATCTTCTCTGCTCCGCCTATTCACCCCTCCTTCCCCACAACCCCTGGCAATCCATTGATCTTTTGACCATCTCTGTAGTTTTGCTATTTCCAGATCTCATGTAGTTGGAATCATACAGATTATTATTTTCAGATTAGCTTCTTTCGCTTAGTAATAGGCATTTAAGGTTCCTTCGTGTCTTTTTCTGCCTTGATTGGCATTTCTTTTTAATGCCAAATAATATTTCATTGGCTGGATATGTCATAGTTTATCCTTTGACCTACTATACAGCATCTTGGTGGTTTCCAAGTTTTGGCAATTATGAATAAACATCTGTGTGCAGATTTTGGTGTGGACGTAAGTTTTCAACTCCTTTGGGTAAGTACTAAAGAGTGTGATCGCTGGATCGTGTATGTTTGGTTTTGTAAGAAATGACCAAACTGTCTTCCAAAGCGGCTGTACCGTTTTGCATTCCCATCAGCAGTGAAGGAGAGTTCCTGTCGCTCCACATTCTTGCCAGAATTTGGTCATTGTCAGGATTCTGGATTTCGTCCATTCGAATAGGTGTAGTAGTATCTTCTTATTGTTTTAATTTGAATTTCCCTGATGGCATATGATGTGAAGTTTTCTTTGTTTTCTCCTTAGTATGAAAGCAATACATGCTCGAAACTATCCAGCAGTTTCCCATCTCATTCTATGCTTTTATCACTCAGATGAGGATGTGGCTTGCCGGGGCTTAGTCTGGGTCAAGGACCCAGATATGTCAATATTTGCGAACATTCTTTAATCAGAAGCATATAGATTGTGTATCAGTCAGAGTTTGGTCAGTAAAACAGAAGCTACCCCAGGTATCTGAAGGAGGAAAAGGTTGAATAAATGGTACTGGAGTCAGCATAATTGGAAGGCCTTAGGTTGGAAGGCTGGGGGTGGGGGGAGGGTAAAGGGAAGCAAGATTTCTGTCTAGCAACCAGGAAGAACAGGCTTACAAGAAGCCCTCACTGTGGCTTTAGCTGACCTCCACATGGAAAAGTGGGTGGCTCTCGGGAGGATGCCTGATAGCCTCACGTAAAATCCTTGCCACGTCTGTCATCTGCTGATACACACCCACGTCCTGGTCTGCAGCTGCCACTTAGAGCACAACTGGCTCTTCTTCTCTTCTGCCTCAAAGTCTCAAGCAAATGCTTCTCACTGGCTGAATCTAACTGGGTCTACTGGCAAGGGAGCCTGGGAACCGTGGGTTTTGAGCTTCTCATCCCCACAGTACAGAGGAGAGCTTAGAAAGGTTGGAAAGGTGTGCTTTTCAACAACAATAGCCAGTGTGGACTGTGCGTTTGTTGATTAGGGAATTCCTGCCAATCATAAGCCGCCTGACATACGGCAACAGCAAATTTTAAAATCTGAACCTAGGGTAGCTAGTGGGTATCCTGGCTCATGTCACTAGAACCACCCTACAGGCTTCTTCTTTGTCCCACGTAGCATTTCCAAATGTGCCTCTGGAATGAGTGTCTGGGAGCGTGCCAGACACGGGATTCCCTTCTCCTCAGAGTGCAGTGCGTTTGTTTTTCCTTCACTGGAAAACCCAAGAAACTCTTCCCTCCAACCTCTTACACTATCCCTTTCTCTCAGATGTACCCCCCCCACACACACACACACCTGACAGGTGCTCTGGGAATAACCTTGGCTCCACTTGCTTGCAGGTGTGCCTGCAGCCAATGGGCCAGTGGCCCCAAGCATCCAGGTCTCAGTGTTTCCCTGACCATCCAGACAGGCTGAGATGGGAGGGAAGCAAGGAGTGCTGAGCCGGAGGGAAGCCTTGATAATACTCCACGGAGGTCAGAGCAGGCAGAGTAAGTATTGTCCTGACTTCTGCATTAGAGCAGAAATGAGGCAGAACAGCTTGCCGGTGATGGCGTGGTTGCCGTGGTGCTTGTGACCTCTCCTGGTGAGTCAGCAGCAGCCCTGCCAGGAATAGATCTTTGGACAATGGCTCCTATTCCATTTTGCTCAGACAGCTTGGAGACTTTGGTCTCAGCTAGTTTGGGACACATCCTGCAAACCAGTGTTCAAAAACGGAACCAGCATCATCTATGAATTGCTCTCAGGCCTGTTTCATTGTCCTATTATATTATGTAATGTTGAAAGGCCTTCAGACAGATACAGTCATATAGTTGGCTGGAGATTGTGAAGGCAGGCCAGTGAAAGGAAGTCTCATGTCCTCCTGGGTCATAGGAACATGAAGATGGTGGCACTCCTGTTAGCCTAGAGTAGTCCAGTAACAGCTCAGAGCATCAGTGCGTCATACTTCTCTTCCAAGAGACAACGTGCTTCCCTTCTCTCCTAGTGGCCCCATTAACTTGCACTTCCCCATTTGACATCATGATTGGTCACTGAGAAGTACCCTAAGATACCCAAAGCCATGGTCTTGAATTTTATGTAGGGTGTCAAATTCTTTCTCTCACCACAAAAACTGTAGAGCTCTTTGGATGCATCTCTTCGTTAGATGTTTGACTCTTCGGAATACTATTCACTGTAAGGAAAACAGAAATTTCACAGGCAAATATGTAATACTCTTTCACACCCCCATGATTGCTAGCAACACAATCTAAGGACTTCACCGAAAAAATGCTCCTTCCATCTGTGGCCTGTTGATTCAGGAACTGACTTCAGTTCCTTTATTATGTCCCCTTGGAGATTGCAGAATCACTTATTTTATGCTCTGTGCTGTACACTGTTCCTCTCTTGATGTCTGGGGACCCTTCCCTCCACATCGAGGCTGTCCTGCTCCACAAACACCAGCCTCCCTATCTCCTCCACCCGCACCCCACAGACTCCTTCCCTGTGCTTCCAAATAATGCACAAGCCACTTTGATTGGGATGTGGTCTTTGAATATCCTGCTAATAGTTATCCTCTATATTTTAACCTCAAGGCTTCTCAACTAAGTGATCTCTACTTATGAGTGCATTTCCTAACTCTTCCCACTGTTCTTTATTCCTTGAAATCTAGTTTTTGCACTTGTAATTTGCCTAAAACATCATCATTTATTTATTTATTTTTTGAGAGACACACATTTTCACTGTCTATCACAGGATATTCCTTTAGAGCCATTTCAGACCATATGCTCTTAAATAATAATTCTACATTTCTAAAGAATTCTGTACCGACAGCACTGATTCAGAAGCACAGACACATTTTATTCAAGATAGCTGATGAAAAAGGCTCTATCGTCAGGTAATCCAGCCTGCAACAACAATATGTGTTCAGCTAGCAATATGTTCAGAGTCCACCCCGATGGTATGTTTGAATTCCAACTCCCTGCCCCTCTTGAAAGCCTAGTCTTCATACACTGCCAGCCTGTATTCTCCTTACAGTCTAATGGGACTATGTTTCATTGTCAAACAAATACTACAAACTACATCAGCATTTATTCTTAAACATCTCTATGGGCTACCCTGTTTCCAAACTCAGTACTTTTTCTCTATATCATCTCTGACATATTTGCTCAAGTTAGCTATCCTGATGCTTAGCTGTAGCTGCGTAACAAACCAGCCCCAAACTCGATGTAAAACAACCATCAGACATTATTGCTCACCCATTTTGCAGGCTGTTAGGGCTTTGGCTGATAGAGGATGGATTTGGCTGGTGGCTCTTGCTTCAGGCTGTGGCTGCTGGGGTAGCTCTGCTGTACACTATGGTCAGCCAAGGAGGCTCTTCCCCACATTTCTCCCATCCTCTTCCCATGATCGGTGAGCAAGCTGGGGCATGTTCTTCTCACGGTAATGGCAGAGACACAAGAAGCTGAGTGGAAACATGGAAAACTTCTTAGAGCCTAGGCTTGGAGCTGCCACCTTGTCACATGTTCCCACACACCGTTGGTCAGAACAGGTCGTATGGGTAAACTCAAAGTCTGAGGCAGAAAGGTACATTCATCTCTGATGAGCCCATGGCAAAGGTTGGATGCAGGGAATTGAAGCCAACCATTCAGGGCATCACACCTGAGACCATCTCTTACTCTGGCTTCTGTGACTCTACACTTCTGAGACTCTTATAATGTTTCCAGGGACCTTTCACTGGATCCTCTAATTACGTAACTATGGCATTTCAGCAGTACTCATGTTTCTTGTACTATGCTCTTCTCTTCATTAATAATACCATTAAATTCAATTATTACCTCAATGGTGAAGTACCCTTCAGATATGTATTTCAAGCCCAATTTTCTCACTAGTTTTAGTTTGTTTCCTCTACTGAGATTTTAGTTTGTGTAATTCACTGTCATCTTAGGTTCAACAATTCTAAAAAGAATTTATCATCTTTCACCTAAAAGCATCTTTTCCCGTTACTGTCTTGTTTTTCAAGTATTTATTTATTTATTTGTGCTAGGTCTTAGTTGTGGCACATGGGCTCCTTAGTTGCAGCTCGTGGATTCCTTAGTTGCATCTCACGGGCTCCTCTGTTGTGGCATGCCAACTCTTAGTTGTGGCATGCATGTGGGATCTAGTTCCCTGACCAGGGATCGAACCCAGGCCCCCTGTATTGGGAGCGTGGGGTCTTAACCACTGCACCACCAGGGAAGTCTCCCCCTTACTTTCTTTTGACCCTTGTCAGTGGGACCACCATTACACTTTGGAGTTGTCATTTTTTCTTCTATATTCTTCACACTCCATACCATGCACCACACTAGGTCTTAACGAATTTTCTTAAGAAATGGTTCTCCTATCTTCCTGCGATGGCTTCTGTTTTCCTTACCCTCTCCCCACGAGTCAAGTTCTATACCCATCTTGTAAGGGTCAGCACACGGTCAAGCTTTCTGTGCAGCCACCTTCTCTGACATCTCTAGATTTCTTTGGTTTTCTTTGCTTTTGAACTTCAAAACAATTTCTAATCTGTGCTACAAAAGTTATCAACTTTGTCAATGATCAGTTCAGCGATAGCTGGCATAATTTGATTTCTTCAGTTTGTATATATCTACTCTCTCCAAACAGACTGCAACCCAAGGAGGCAATGTGCCGCATTGAGGGAGTACAGGATTTAGAGTCAGGCGAGCCTGGTTCGAGTCGTATTTGGCTTCTTATGACCTATAAGCCTTGAGAAAATTACCTCTCTCATCTACAAAAAATGGGTTATTTACACTAAAGAATCTTGGGAAGGAATGTAAGAGATCATGTATGGAAAGCAGTTAGCACACAATAGGCTCTCAATAATGTTTTGGTTTCCTTCCCACTTTCCTTTTATTTTTTCCCCATGGCTTCTTGTTGCTGTTTAATATTACTGTGTTCTCTTTACATGTTTTCATTCACTCTCCTTAATTCTAAAGCAGGTTCCTCAAGTTAAGAAATCGGTGTCCTTTGTATCTAATAGTTATTTGCATTTGTGGAAGGTGTAAATCATGTGGTCTGAGAGTCTTCATCTACAAGATAAAAAAGCCTTTTCCTCCAAAGTGTCTAGGAAAGAGAGTCTGCTTTTATTAGGAGAGCTCACTGAACTGTGAATTAATTGAAGTTTCCATTGAATGCTTCCTCTTTTGGATAACTTTTTTCTACCCTGTTTAGGAATCCAGTCACTTTTCTCCAAAAAAAACCCATTTTCTCAGAGAGTATCTAATATTGGTCATTTCTTGTTCAGTGTGAATTTTAGCCTGGGTATTTCTTCTTCTGGGCCTCTCCTTAATGATGGATTGATTGATTTTTCTGTGACCAGCGGCTTTTGTCTCCTTGCAGAGATTGCGTCCCTCTGGGCCACACCATCCACGAGTATGTCCAAAAGATGCCCACTACCCTTGTTTTCTTACGCACTGAGATGGAGTAGTGCTACTCACTTACTAGCAGCAATTTAAGAAAATGCTCTTTTCCACATGACTTGGATGAAAGCTTCTTGTTGGTTTGTAGCTTTGTAGCTGACACAAAAGTGGGAAAAATAGAAAGAATTCAAAGTGTTATTAATAGGATAGAACACGGGCATCTTACTCATAAGATAAAATCCAAGAGACAAAGACCTATATTTAGTACCGAATAAACTTGACCTTATAATGTTACAACAAAACAAAAACGAAGAGACAAAAACCCCTAACACAATGTGATTCTGTCTTGGTAAAGGTACAGAGTTACTCTTTGTTAATGGAAATCTTAGTCCCATTTCACTAGCTACATATGGAGCACTGAGTTAATTCTGCATGACACACTCCAGAAAGATCGCTGACAAACTGGGAGCAGTTAGAGGAGGTCATCCAGGGAATGGAGGGTCTGGAAACCCTTCATGACAGGAGGCACAGTGCAGAGCATGGCTCTAGCTGCCTCTGAGTATCAGGAGGTCTGCCTCTCTGGATAGAGTAGCCTTGCTTTATTCAGTCCCAGAAGACAGAACCAGTACTGTCAAATAGTGGAAGGTCTGCCTTGTAAGGGGCTGAGTTTCCTGAAGTTTCAAGCTAGAGCTCAATGGCCACTTGAAAATGACAGGGACCACTTACATTTACTGATTACCAGGCGTTAGTATAAATAGACACTGTTGATACATACGTATATTATATATATATACATTATAATACAAGCTTTCTTTACAAAATTGAAAAGATAGAGGGTATAATGAAAAGCATGTGTCCCTTCCATCCCTAATGCCAAGCTGTTCTCCCCAGAAGGAACCAATGATACCAGTTTCTAATGAATCTTCCAGAGGTGTTCTATGTGTACATACATATGAGTGCACACAATAATTGCATTTTTTACGGTGAACAGGTTATACAAACTGTTTTGTACTTCATTTTTTCACTCTAGATACAGATATATTAATTCTCACAACAACCCTAAAAGTCAGGTCCTATAATTATTCCCATTTTAGAGATGAGGAGATGAGGCTCAGAGAGTTTGTTGCCCAAGGTCACACAGATAATTAGGGGCGGAGCTGGCATTTGAATCCAGGTATTCCAGTACCGTTCTGTCTCTAAAAGGTGGTCTGGTTGGGATTCCCACATGGAGTGTGCACTTAGCCTGCATGTGCTCTAAGTTCCCTTTCATCTCTAAATCTTTTCCATAGAGCTAGTTCTTGGTCTATAAGTAACAGTTAAACATTCATATAGGCTTCATCTGTGCTTTGGATAATTTCATAAATTTATTTGAATCCTGTGTATTTTAAGTATTATCTGGAAGTGGAGCAAAAATAATATAAAAATTAGGGCATACAAATGATTTCCTCTTTTTTTTTGGCGGTATGCGGGCCTCTCACCACTCTGGCCTCTCCCGTTGTGGAGCACAGGCTCCGGACGCACAGACCCCGTGGCCATGGCTCACGGGCCCAGCCGCTCCGCGGCATGTGGGATCTTCCCAGACCGGGGCACGAACCCGTGTCCCCTGCATCAGCAGGCAGACTCTCAACCACTGCGCCACCAGGGAAGCCCGATTTCCTCTTTCTTGAGAAGTGATTGTACATTCAAAAAGGTTATAATATAACCTTTTTCTTGAATCATGCAATAAACCCTGGAGTTCTTTATACATCTCTGGGAGTTATTAGAGTTTCTCTGAATGATTCAGATGGGAGAACAGAAAGAGAGGACATCAGTATTTGGTGAGCATTTTCTAGATTCCAGGAACTGTGTTTGGAGATTTATGTATACTGTCTTACTTAAAATAAGCTAACGAGCTGGACATAATTCCCATTTTATAGATGAGTAAACCAAGGCTCATAGGAATTACTCACCTTACACCACTAGTAAGCTGCAGAGAATACATCTGCAGCTAGAGGGATCTGGTGGCAAAACATGCTTTTCCAACTCTACTATATTGCTTCTCAGTCACAAACACATGGAAGCTACTGTGGGTTTGGCCAAGTTTAAGAACACCATGGGGAGTAGATATTTTCCCCTTTCTACACTGACGTGCTCACACTCTCTCCTCTGTTTAGAGCTTCTGAGAAATTTGAGGAAGGAGGAGTGACTGAAAAGTCTGGGCATTCAGAGGGAAGAATTCTTACATAAGGTTTGGGTGCTTGATAAATACTTTTGCTTTTACTGTTTATACTTATTCTCCTATTGCCACCTTTCACAGCCAAATTTTATGAAACTCTACTAAATTTTAGGCATTCTATATTCATATACATCATATGTCTCATTCTGACAATAAGTCTGTGAAGTAAATATTAATAATCTCATTTTACAGACGAGAAACAAAGGCTCGGCGAGAGAAAATAGCTTTCACAAAGTCAGAAACTGTGGAGTGATGGGAAGAGAACTTAAACTCAGGTCTGTCTGACTCCAAAGTCCATGCTCTTTCTACTGTACAGTGCACCTCTCCCCAAAAGATAAGACCTGCACCCAATACCAATTACAAAATACCACAGGTAGGAGGCAACTTTTCTTTATCTGAGATTCAGTCCAAAGACATCTTCCACTAATCAGAGGAATCCACTGCCACTAATCTATCATACTTGAACGTCATAGAAATGCAACTGATTTTTGCATGTTAATTTTGTATCCTAAAACCTTACTAAATTCATTTATTACTTCTAATACATTTGTGTGTGTGTGTATAGTCTAAAGTTATCTACATATAAGATCATGTCATCTGTAAATGGAGATAACTTTACTTCGTTTCCAATTTGAACCCTTTTTATTTCTTTTTCTTGACTGATTGCTGTGGCTAGGACTTCCTGTATTATGCTGAATAGAAGTAGTGAGAGTGGGCATCCTTATCTTGTTCCTGATCTTAATGGAAAAGCTTTCAGTTTTCAGCAAGATGTTAGTTGTGGGCTTTTCGTATGTGGCCTTTATTGTGTTGAGGTAAGTTCCTTCTATACCTAGTTTGTGAGAGTTTTATCATGAACTGGTGTTGAATTTTGTCAAATGCTTTTTCTGTATCTATCGAGATGATCATGTGGTTTTTATCCTTTTTTCTGTTAATGTGGTGTATCACATTAATTAATTTGTATATGTTGAACAGTCCTTGCATCCTAGAGATAAATTGCATTTGGTCACAGTGAATGGTCCTAGACTGTTAGAAATAATCAACAAATTCAGTAAACCTGCAGGTTACAAAATCAACATTAAAAAGATCAGTTGCCTTTCTATACACTAATAATGAGCTCATTATTTCCAAAAAGGAAATTAAGGAAATAATACCATTTACAATTATCAAAAAGAATAAAATACTTAGGAATAAACTTAACCAAGGAGGTGAAGGACTCTGGTGGAAGCAGGAGGAGAGAGGTGAAAGCAAGGGTGGATGGGACAGTTTGAATGATGTTCTAGTATATAAGTCAGTAGTGGGTTCACAAGCATTCATTCTCTTATTATATTCTATAACATGTATGTTATATTCTTTAGTAAGTATCAAATATTGCATAATAAAAAAGTGAGTATTGAAAAAAAGACAGTCACATTGTTGGGTCTAAGGTTGGACTAGGCCAGTGGTTGGTCAACCTGGCTGCACCCTGGAGCCACAGAAGGAAGAGTCAGTTCTCCTGAATCAAAATCTCTGATGTAAGCTTCATTCACACAGGAATATCTGATTCATTTACTTCTGTATCCTTGCACCTATACCAATGCCTGAAACCTTTTGACAACTATGTATTAAATGAATGAATGCATGAATAGGACTGAGCAATCCGCATTTTAGTAAATGCCCACGTGATTCTGCAAGTTAGTCCACTGAACAAGACTGCCACCTTCCTCTCTCACACGCCCCAGATCCTTTCTCCTAACAACTGGGCAATCATCACACGAAAGCTCATTTCATGCAAAAGGAACAAGATGTGTATCATCACCTCAAAGGAAACCTTGAAGAAAGGAGATACACACCTTGGCAGGGATCATGGGAGACAGGCAGGCTGATGGAGAGCAGCATGTAGCCAGTCTGCAGCTGAGCCTGTACCCTTCAGGGACAGCTGGTTTGTGCTTACCTTGACCTCAGTCTCAGTATTGAAGGAACCCTCAGTCTGGCATCCAAAGTAACTGATGTCCCTTCCAGTCCTAGACCTCTTCCCTGGGTCCTGGCTCTGGCCCCAGTCATCTGCCATGAACCTCAGAGGGTCCTGGTTCATGTCCTGAGACGTGCTTTTCACCAGCCTCATGGTGGCTGAGGCCTGAGGAAGAGAGAAATGGTGGGACAGAGGAGGCTTCAAAGCCTAACCTGACGAGGGAGAAAACCTGGACTCCTGAGCAGTCACCTGTTTCCTTCTCCAGCACCTGCTGACTCTGCCCAGCAACACCCTCCTCTCGATCCCACCCTCCCCTCCCCATGTGACACTTTTCTCGAAGTGTCTGCTCTCTTCTTTTCTTCCTAGAAACACCCGGAAAATGGTGCTCAGCTCACTCAACTTCAGCAAGTCACCTCTGTGTGCTGCTCAGTAGGAAAAGTTTGGGAAAGATCCAGACTTTCTGTATCAGCTCTCTACTGCTGCATAACAAATTACCCCAAAATGTAGTGGCTTAAAGCAACAATATATTTATGTCAGTTTCTGTAGGTTAGGAATCTGGGAGCAACTTAACTGTGTGGTTCTAGATCAGCATCTCTCGTGAAGTCACAGCCAAGCAATCAATAAAATATGCAGCCTCTGAGGCTTCACTGGGGCTGAAGGAACCACTTCCAAGCTTACTAACCGGACTCTTCACTTCCTCACTACGAAGGTCTCTCCATAGGGCTCCTACTCCGTGGTTTCCCCTACAGGAAAGTAATACAAGAGAGAGGAAACCTAAGATGGAAGGGTTTTTTTTAAATAACCGGCTCTTGGAAGTGACACAGTATTACTTCTGTTATATGATATTGATCACCCAGACCAGCCCTGGTAAAATGTGGGAGGGGATTACATACAGGTGTGCATACCAGGAGGCAGGCATCATTGGGGCTTTCTCCGAGGCTGGCCACCCCTTTCCATTGATGGGCTTTCAAGCCCTATGGGTCCTTCAGTTAAATGTAGGTGTTTCCAGAGATTAACATAGTAACAGGCCATTAACTAATTAACCAAATAGCTGCCACTCTGAAAAGCAGAAAATAGATGGGCAAGTTGTGTGTGGAAGGAATAGGAGCCATGAGAAAAATTCCTCTGTGGGGCTTTGGAGGAGGGTCAATGGGGAAGGATCTACTATTTGTGGGAGGAAGTCAGCCCAGTATGATAATAAAGACACTGAAAAGCAAGATCCCTGTCTAAGAGGAGGGGACAGAGTGGGGGATGGAGAGACATTCCATTTGCTGTCTTTGCAAACATCACCTACTGAGACCTTGGTATCTGTGCAGAGATGGGGAGAAAGCTGGTGATGTGCCTCACTGCTGGTTAATTAAATGTTCCTTCCAAGGCAGCTGGTGGAGTATGTGCCTATATACCATTCTCAGTTTGGTTTTTCCCCTTTTTCCTAAATCACACATTTTAATTAACCTTCAAGCCCTCGCTGAGGCTTTGAAAGAACTTAATTGGCCTGCAGGGATTGAAACACACAACAGCCAGAAAAAGGCTACATCTCGGTTGTTTTCACTCTGAGGACTTGTAACATTGAAGTTACTGTTTTATTTCAGCCTTTGAAGCCCAGAGCTATGTGTGCATTTTTGTTTGGAACTGGCAGAAGCATCTCTGAGTGCTTAACTGAAGATTGCGAAAAGGTATTGCAGCCACAGTGACATGTGAGTATTTAACACTTGAGTTGTTCATTCATCTTGTGTTTTTGGGTTGACAATAAGAGTTGTACTCCTACTGGCTTTTTTTTTGTTGTTGTGTTTTTTTTTTGGCTTCCTCATTGTGGATGGGAAATATTTGGACTGGAATTTAATATGCAGACTTTCACAGTCAGGTGGGAAATCTCTTGAAATCAGAACCACGTAAGAGACTTTCAGATGTTTTCAGTTTTGTCCAACATAATTCTGAGATCCACAGTCCATGTGTGTATTTTATTTTCCATATGGGTCCATATGAAAAGCAACTGACAGGGGCTTATTGAAAATCAATGATGTGCAGAGATCAGGCAATAGATAAACACTTGTTTGACTTCAGAATAGAGTTAATTGTCAGGGGAAACCCACACGAGTGAGTGAGCTCACCAAAGGAGTGAGACGGGGAGAGAATAGCAGAGAGTCAAGAACTGGGATGCTGAGAATCTAGAGGAAAAGAAGCTGGCAAAGGTGGTGGGGAAGGAGACTGTGAGGTCAGGGGTCGGGGGAGGAAAGTAGTGAAGAAAATCCAGGAGGCATCTCAAAATAAGGGTGATTAGTCATCTTAAAAGTGCAGAGGGCTTCCCTGGTGGTGCAGTGGTTGAGAGTCCGCCTGCCGATGCAGGGGACACGGGTTCGTGCCCCGGTCCGGAAGCATCCCACATGCCGCGGAGCGGCTGGGCCCGTGGGCCATGGCTGCTGGGCCTGCGCGTCCGGAGCCTGTGCTCCGCAGTGGGAGAGGCCGCAGCAGTGAGAGGCCCGCGTACCGCAAAAAAAAAAAAAAGTTGCAGAACTACCAAGGGAAAAAAAAAAAGAATGAAAAAAAAGGCAACTGGATGTAACAAAAATGGGAGGTGGGGGTGATTGGTTTCCTGTGCTTCACTTTTATTCTGAATCAAAAGTTTGCCACACTAGGTCCTTTCCCCTAGTGTGTCAGTTATCTATTACTGAGTAAAAAAACAAGCCAGAAATTAGTAGCTTAAAACTATAACTGTGTATGTGATCACAGTTCCATGCATTAGCGATTTGGGCTTATGATTCCACACCCATTTGCAATGTGTGGGTTTTTTCCCCACACCACCAAGCAATTCTCTGACGCCAGCTGGGTGTCCTACATGCCAACTCAATTCTGACACTGTCTACCTGGAGATAGGGTCACGTGCTGCATGGTAAGGGCTGAGTTCTATAAAGCTGCAGCCCCCCTTCAGACGCCAGGCACACATCCAGGTTGTCACCTGTGCTCCTGATGGGCCAGCTATAGGTTGAAGATTCCGATGACCCCTTCCTTGGGTTTGACTGATTTGCTAGAGTAGTTCACAGATTTCAGAGAAACATTTATTTACTAGATCACCAGTTTACTATAAAAGGGTATAGCTCAGGAACAGTCAGCTGGAAGAGATGCTCAGGGCAAGGTATGGGGAAGGGGCACGGAGCTTCCGTGCTCTCTCCAGTGGACCATTCTCCCTACATCTTCACACGTTCACCAACCGGGAAGCTCTCTAAACCCCATTCTTTTAGGTTTTTTATGGAGGCTTCATTACACAAGCAGATTTGATTAAATCATTGGCCATTGGCAGTTGATTCAACCTCCAGCCCTTCTTCCCTCCTGGGAAGTCAGGAGGTTGGGACTGAAAGTCCTAATCCTCTAACCAACATGGTTGGTTCTCCTGACAACCAGCCTCCATCCTTAGGTGCAGTTCCAGTGTAACTTCATTAACATAACAAAAGACACCTTTGTTACTCTCATCGCGTAGGAAATTCCAAGGGTTTTAGGAGCTCTACCAGAAACATGAGGCCAAGACCAAATTTCTTATTATAACTCATAGTGTCACAGGACTAGACTCAGCTGGGAAATCCTTTTGCTCCTCTAGTATTGGCTGGACTCATTCACATGTTCCCAGAGAGTTGGTTGATGAGCTTGGGGCCAGGCCATTCCTAGATGACCTCATTTGCTTGTCTGATGGTTGGTGTTGGCTCTCGACGGGGCCTCTCCACAAGCTGCAAGGCATCTTCCGGCTTAGCCTTGGAAGCCACACACTCACTTTACCACATTCTATTGGTCCAAAAAAGTCACAAGCCCAGCTGACATTCAAATGATGGGGATGTAGATTCTACTTGAGAGGAGGAGTGGCAAGCCACACTGCAAAGAGAAGCGGACACGGGAAAACGTCATTCATTAGGGCCATTATTGTAACAACGTATCATACATGCCAGGATGGATAACCAGAGACACACAAAAGGATCAGAGTTTTCTGACCGTGTACTAATTCATGCACATTATTATTAACATTTTTTCATGTCAGAATACATCCTACAATGGTACATTGCTTCTATTCAATTAGGAAAAAGTTAAGGCATAAGGAAGTGAAGGCATAATGGATAAGTAATCAAAGGAGATTTCAACCTTGGCTTAAACCCAGATTCCTGCTTCTTGGCCCATGAGAGACCCATCTAACTTCGCTCTTTCAAGGAGACAACCACTTTATCAATTTTTTGAATTTTTGGTCACTGAAACTGGGTTAGAGGCAGACCTTCAAGCTCCTCTGCATGAGTTCAGGGGCCTTCACTTGAGGTGATGGGAGAGACCACTCACTTTGCAAGATTATGGGAATGAACCCATGGATCTATAAAGTGCCTCCTGTCAGTGGAGTTGAGCTCTTCTCCAACCCCCATTCCCTTAATCTATTTCTCTCTCCTTTTTAATATTCCAAAGAATGAATGTTATGTGAACTTTATTTAGCATGTGTGGATTGCAATTGATTCAGAAGGATTTACTTGTCAGTAATAACCTGGAAATGGAATATCCAGACTTGACAGGCATCACATTTTCCTTCAGTGTTGCCATGAAAAGTCAGGGTTTGGTCCTTAAGGAATAGTTTCATAATCAGTAGTGGGGAGTAACTTGAACCTAACAATAAGCCACAATAACAAAAGAAACAGAAGATACAAGAGCAAAGAGAGAAGGGATCTAACATTATCCTCAGCTCCTGTTGTGAGCCAGGGACCAGAAGATACAAGAGCAAAGAGAGAAGGGATCTAACATTATCCTCAGCTCCTGTTGTGAGCCAGGGACTGAGGTGGGCGTGTCGTCCACGTGCTCTAACTTGGTTCCAGGGCCACCAGCAAGACAGCTACTTTAACCCCAGTTCTACAGATGAAAAACCTGCAGCTTGAAGAGGTTAGTATTGGGTTTGCGAAAAAGTTCATTCATCTTTACTGTAAAATCTTATGGAAAAAACCGAATGAAATTTTTGACCAACCCAATAACTTGTCTAAAGTCACACAGCAAGTAATTGGTAGAGCTTGTTTTTTTTATTTTTATTTTTTAAGACGTCTTTATTGGAGTATAATTGCTTTGAAATGGTTTGTTAGTTTCTGCTTTATAACAAAGTGAATCAGTTATACATATACATATGTCCCCATATTTCTTCCCTCTCATGTCTCCCTCCCTCCCACCTTCCCTATCCCACCCCTCTAGGTGGTCACAAAGCACCGAGCTGATCTCCCTGTGCTATGCGGCTGCTTCCCACTAGCTATCTATTTTACGTTTGGTAGTGTATATATGTCCATGCTACTCTCTCACTTTGTCCCAGCTTACCCTTCCCCCTCCCCATATCCTCAAGTCCATTCTCTAGTAGGTCTGTGTCTTTATTCCCGTCTTGCCCCTAGTTTCTTCATGACCATTTTTTTTTTTTAGGTTCCATATATATGTGTTAGCATATGGTATTTGTTTTTCTCTTTCTGACTTACTTCACTCTGTATGACAGACTCTATGTCCATCCACCTCACTACAAATAACTCAATTTCGTTTCTTTTTATGGCTGAGTAATATTCCATTGTATATATGTGCCACATCTTCTTTATCCATTCATCTGTTGATGGACACTTAAGTTGCTTCCATGCCCTGGCTATTGTAAATAGAGCTGCAATGAACATTTTGGTACATGACTCTTTTTGAATTGTGGTTTTCTCAGGGTATGTGCCCAGTAGTGGGATTGTTGGGTCATATAGTAGTTCTATTTGTAGTTTTTTAAGGAACCTCCATACTGTTCTCCATAGTGGCTGTATCAATTTACATTCTCACCAACAGTGCAGGAGGGTTCCCTTTTCTGCACACCCTCTCCAGCATTTATTGTTTGTAGATTTTTTGATGATGGCCATTCTGACTGGTGTGAGATGATATCTCATTGTAGTTTTGATTTGCATTTCTCTAATGATGAATGATGTTGAGCATTCTTTCATGTGTTTGTTGGCAATCTGTATATCTTCTTTGGAGAAATGTCTGTTTAGGTCTTCCACCCATTTTTGGATTGGGTTGTTTGCTTTTTTGATATTGAGCTTCATGAGCTGCTTGTAAATTTTGGAGATTAATCCTTTGTCAGTTGCTTCATTTGCAAATATTTTCTCCCATTCTGAGGGTTGTCTTTTCATCTTGTTTATAGTTTCCTTTGCTGTGCAAAAGCTTTGAAGTTTCATCAGGTCCCATTTGTTTATTTTTGTTTTTATTTCCATTTCTCTACGAGGTGGGTCAAAAAGGATCTTGCTGTGATTTATGTCATAGAGTGTTCTGCCTGTATTTTCCTCTAAGAGTTTGACAGTGTCTGGCCTTACATTTAGGTCTTTAATCCATTTTGAGTTTATTTTTGTGTATGGTGTTAGGGAGGGTTCTAATTTCATTCTTTTAGATGTAGCTGTCTAGTTTTCCCAGCACCACTTATTGAAGAGGCTGTCTTTTCTCCACTGCATATTCTTGCCTCCTTTATCAAAGATAAGTCGACCATATGTGCATGGGTTTATCTCTGGGCTTTCTATCCTGTTCCATTGATCTATCTTTCTGTTTTTGTGCCAGTACCATACTGTCTTGATTACTGTAGCTTTGTAGTATAGTCTGAAGTCAGGGAGCCTGATTCCTCCAGCTCCATTTTTCTTTCTCAAGATTGCTTTGGCTATTCGAGAGCTTGGGTTTTGACTAAAGTTTGTCTGATTTCAATGTGCGTATTCTGTTCATTTCACCAGGGTAATAGAGTCATCCTCACCAATAGTAAAACTTCATTAGGAAAATCATATTCTCCATGTTCTGCTGGGTTCTTTTGTTCTCTGTTTTAAAATTTAATTTTTGTCTCCTGTGAAGTCTTTTTTTAAAATAAATTTTATTTATTATTTATTTATTTATTTATTTTTGGCTGCATTGGGTCTTCTTCATTCCTGCCTCTGGGCTTTCTCTAGTTGTGGCGAGTGGGGCTGCTCTTTGTTGCAGTGCACAGGCTTCTCATTGTAGTGGCTTCTTCTGTTGCGGAGCATGGGCTCTAGGCACACGGGCTTCAGTAGTTTCAGCACGTAGGCTCAGTAGTTGCGGCACATGGGCCCTAGAGCATGTGGGCTTCAGTAGTTGTGGCTTGCAGGCTCTAGAACGCAGGCTCAGTAGTTGTGGTGCACAGGCTTAGTTGCTCTGTGCCATGTGGGATCTTCCTGGACCAGGGATTGAACCCGTGTCCCCTGCATTGGCAGGCAGATTCTTAACCGCTGTGCCACCAGGGAAGTCCCTATGATGTCTTGAATCCATGATGATTTAAAATGCAAAGGATGCATGGTATCCTCAACTCTACAGACTGTTTAAATTTTATCCTGACCTAGAGTGTTTCTTTTCCTCCCTTTTTAGCAATTGGTGATCAGGTCAGAATAAACATGCAAATGCTGTTCAGTCCATGTGTTTGATGGTTAGCTGCTTGTTAGGGAAGAAGATAAAAATAGTTGCTAAGACAAATTTACATTTTTTTCAAGGGACTTCAATTGCCTTTGTTATCTCCATCCACCACTGTTCTGTAAAAGAGAGGGTTCACATGCTCTTACAGCCTCTCCTGATTTTGAAAAGAATACTCCTTGGAGGACGAAAGCACAAAAACTTGGGCAATTGAATTCATAAAAGTGTGAACATCACAGAAATTTTTTTCCAAGGAAAAGTTCATCTTAGGAAAACTTTAATTGATTTTAGTTATTATTGTTAGCGATTTGGGGAACTAGCAAGGAATTATCTTTATCACTTTTGTGCCTCTATTTAATGCTAATTCAAACTTCTACTCAGGCTGTTTAATTGGTTCTCTGTTTCATAAAAAAAGAAAAAGGAGATGCATAAACCTGGGCAGTGACTTTGTTTCTAGTTAATAAAATAGCTTAGTTTAATTATAACTGCGTTTGTGTCTCATTGTAATTTACGAATTTGAGATGTTCACACTAAGTCTTTGCTCAGCTTCAATGTAAAAAAAAAAAGTCTTCCTATTTTTATATCTTGTTATTTCTCCTGTGTTCCTAAAATGATACTCACCAATTGTGGACTGTATTGAGAGAGAGAAAATGTGAAGTAATAATTAGGAACGGCATCTGTGGAGTTACCATGTGCCTGGCTTGGGGATAAGACTTTCTATACCTTAATTCATTGAATCCTTGCATATCCCTATGGGGTAGGTGCTATTACTAACCCATTCAAAAGACGAGGGATTTCTGGTTCAGGGAGGTTAAGACAAAATCAAACAACTACTAATGATGGAATTGGGACTGGAAACTTGTTCTGTGTGACAACAAACTCTGTATTCTATACTTGACTCTCAACTCAAATGCTATACTTGCCTCTCTAGAGATTTTTTAAATTAAACCTTTAATTTTGAAATAATGGTAGATTCACATGCAATTGTAAGACATAAAACAGAGAAGATCCTGTATACCATTTCCTCAATTTCCCCAATGACATCTTGCAAACTATAGTACAGTACAATAACCAGGATATTGATATTGATACAATCAAGATACAAAGCAGTTCCATTACAAGGAACCCTCCTGTTACCCTCTTACAGGCACACTCACTTCCTTCTCACCCCCATCTCTCACTCCTGGCAACTACTAATCTGTTCTCCATTTGTATAATTTTGTCATTTCAAGAATGCTATATAAATAGAATCATGAAGTATATAGCTTTTGGGGACTGGCTTTTAAAAGTTATAATACGTCATACCAAGTATTTTTTCTGACCACAGTAGAATGAAACTAGAATTCAATAGAAGAAGAAAAACTGGAAAATTCACAATTTTGTGGGAATTAAACCGCATACTCTTAAACAACCAATTGGTCAAAGAAGAAATCACAAGGAAAGTTTGAAAATATCTTGAGACAAATGAAAATGAAAACACACATCAAAACTTATGGGATAAAGTGAAAGCAGTAAAAAGAGATCAGTTGATAGTGGAAAGTACATCCATTAAAAAAGAAGAAATTTCTCAAATAAACAACCTAATTTTATACCTCAAGGAATTAGAAGAAGAGCTAAACCTAAAGTTAGTAGAAGGAGGGACATAATAAAGATTAGAGTGTAAATAAATCAAATAGTAGAAAAACAATAGAAAAACTTAACAGACCTAAAAGTTGGTTTTGTGAAAAGATCAATAAAATTGATAAACTCATAGCTAGAGTATGTAAAAAAGAGAGAAGACTGAATAACTAAAATCAGAAATGAAAGAGTAGACATTATAATTGATGTCATAGTGGGAAACTAGAACAATGATATGCCAATAAAGTAGATAACTTAGAAGAAATGGATAAATTCCCAGAAATTTATAACCTTCCAGAATGATTCACAAAGAAATAAAAATTATGAACAGAACTATAACCAGTAAGGATTATGAGTTAAGTAATCAAAAACCTCCCAACAAAGAAAAGCCCAGCATCAGATAGCTTCACTGGAGAATTCTACCAAACATTTAAAGAAAAATTAATATGAATCCTCCTTAAATTCTTCAAAAAATTAGAAGAGAGGGACCATTTCCAAACTCATTTTATGAAGCCAGCATTACCCTGACCCTGATACCAAAGCCAAACAAAGACACTACAAGAAAATGAAGATACAGACCAATATCCTTGATGAATATTAATGCAAAAATCCTCAACAAACAAATAGCAAACCAAATTCAACAGCACATTAAAAAGATTATACACCATGGGACTTCCCTGGTGGTCCAGTGGCTAAGACTCCATGCTCCCAATGCAGGGGGCCCGGGTTCGAGCCCTGGTCAGGGAACTAGATTCCCACATGCCACAACTAAGAGTCATATGGTGCAACTAAAGATCTCGCATGCCACAATGAATATCTCGCACGCAGCAATGAAGATCCTGCATGCTGCAACTAAGACGTGGCGCAGCCAAATAAATATTTTTAAAAAAAGATTATACACCATGAAAAGGGGGATTTATTCCTGGAATGCAAGAATGCTTCAACATACAAAAATCTATCAGTGTGATATACCACATTAGCAGAATGAAGGATAAGACCCACTTGATCGTTTCAATGGATGCAGGAAAAGCATGTGACAAAATTCAATACCCTTTCATGATAAAAACACTTAACTAGGACTAGAAGGAAACTACCGCAGTATAATAAAGGCCATATATGATGATCCCACAGTTAATATCATATCCAGTGGGGAAAAACTGAAAGCTTTTCCTCTAAGATGAGGAGCAAGGCAAGAATGCTCACTCTCACTACTTTATTTAATATAGTACAGGCAGTCCTAACCAGAGCAATTAGACTAGAAAAATAAATAAAAGGCATCCAAATTGGAAAGGAAGAAGTTAAATTATCTCTGTTTGCAGATGACATACTCTTGTACATAGAAAACCCTAAAAATTCCACCAAAAAACTGTTAGAGTTAATAAACAAATTCAGCAAAGTTGCAGGATACAAAACCAACATACAAGAATCAGGTGCATTTCTATATACTAACAATGAGCAAAAGAAAAGAAATTAAGAAAACAGTCACATTTACAATAACATTTTAAAAAGGCTTATGAATAAATTTAACTAAGGTAAAAGACTTGTACATTAAAAAGTGTAACATATTTTGAAAGAAATTAAAGACACAAATAAATGGAAGGGCATCCCATGCTCATGGATTAGAAGACATGATATTGTTAAAAAGTCTGTACTACCCAAAGCAGTCTATAGATTCAATGCAATCCCTATCAAAATTTCAGTGGTATTTTTTGCAGAAATTCATATGGCATCTCAAGGGACCCCAAATAGCCAAAACAATCTTGAAACAGAACAAAGTTGGAGGTCTCACAGATCCTGATTTTAAAACATATTACAAAGCTATAGTAATCAAAACAGTATGGTGCTGGCATAGAGACATACATATAGACAAATGAAACAGAACAGAGAGCCCAGAAATAACCGCCCCCCCCCCCACATGCATGGTCTTCAACAACGGTTCTTAGACTGCACAATGGGGAAAGGAACAAATGGTTCTGGAAAAACTGGATAGCCATGTGAAAAAAGAAGGAAATTGGACACTTTATGCTACATAAGGAAATTAACTCAAAATGAATTAAAGACCTACATGTAAGACCTAAAGCTATGAAATACCTAGGACAAAACAGAGGGAAGCTTCATGACATTGGCTTTGACAATAATTTTTTTTAGCTTTATTGAGGTATAATTGACAAAATTATTAGTTCTAATGTTCTGGTTGAATCACTTATTTGAGCTTTAATGCCTAAAGAGGCTTTCTTAATTTTCTTCATCTCATCTTGAGGACCTTTGTAATAGGAATATTGGAATGTTTTAGAGACTGATTTTTTGTTTTCCTTTTTTTCAGCTTCATTGAGGTATAATTGATAAATAAAATTATAAGATATTTAAAGTGTACAACACAATTATTTGACATACATATATACTGTGAAGGGATTCCCACTATTGACTTAATTCACATATCCATCACCTCACATATTTACCTTTTTTTTCTTTTTAGGTGGGAACATTCAATAGTGTTATCAACTGTAGTTAACAATGTTATACATTAGATCCTCAGACTATTCATTCTATAACTGAAAGTTTGTATCCTTTTACCACCCTCTCTCTACTTCCCTCCCTCCCCAGTCCCTGGAAACCACTTTTCTACTCTGTTTCTATGAGTTAGACTTTTTTTTAAGATTCTACATCTAAGTGATGCCAAGTAGTAGTTGTCTTTCTGCATCAATTGATATCCTTAGAAAATTCTACATAGTTCTGTGCAAGATAAGGATATTTGGAAGTCCACATAGAAATGAAAATTTGATTTTGACAAATTTCTTCTGATGGCAACTTTTAAAATCATTTACCCAAGTCTTCCTCCCTTCAACTCAGATCACATTGTCCTAAGTTTCCCTGCCTGTTAGCTTCATTGTCTCCCTTTTATCTCCCCAATAACTTTCTAGCACTGCTCCAAACCAGGCTGATAGACACATCCCTGTGCTTGGGAAAAATAAGTAGTTTAACAGTAACTTGCTAGAAATTACATATCCACCATCATCATCTTCCTGAAGGTGTCTCAGCAATGGGAGCCTGTCCAGGTGGTGGGCCTGCCACACCTCCTCTCAGCAGAATCTGTCCTTCCCTCCACTGCTAAGGCAAGCCTCACCTTTGTCTTCATGAATTCGGTGCAATTCTGTTTGAAGGGAGAAGCTAGGTTAAACAACTTCTTAGCATCTATTCTAGGTCTATAAATCCATGATACTTTTACTTATCAGATAGAAACTTACTACGGTTAAAAAAATGTTTTCCTACAATGACACTTAGTATGTCTTAGCAACTTAGCACTTAGCGTTTCAGTAATTACCAGGCAGTGATCATTAGCTTCCCCCTTCACAAAGAGAGGTACTATAACTGACATCATTTGCTTTAAGAAATAAAGTGAATACCAACCATCCTTCCCTCTCTACTTTTCCTTCTTTCCTCTTTTTCTGCCTTCAGCTAACATTGAATAAACACTAGATATTGGAGTGACAGAGAGGTAGGCTTGGGCAGTAAAATGGTGTTAATACTTATTTGTGTCTTTAAAGATTCACATTCTTTGACAAGACATGTTCTCAAAGTAAGAGGATAAAAAGCAAAACAGGAACCTGAAGTAATATGATCATAATCACAAACTAATAATTGAAAGAGCTGGGGTTTGAAACTAGATATGTCTGATTCCAAAGCCTGAAGCATTTCCACTACGCTGTGCCACCTTGATACTGAGTTTAGAGAAGGGAGAAATACCCATTTGTTGGGACAATGGTGGAAGGGTTCACAGAAGAGGCAACCTATAACCTGCACGTGGAAGGATGGCCAGGATTCTCAGTAGACGGAAGGAGCTGGAGACCCTAAGAGTGTGTTTCAGCAATAGCAAAACAGATTCTGGATGTGGCGTGCAAATTTGTCTTCAGGTTGAAGCACATGGTTGTTTTTGCTACTGTAACATTTCTGTTGGACAACAAAAAGGTGATTTGGGATAAGAATATGTAGAAATGCCAGGCTAAGTAGTTTGTACTTTATTCTTAAACCTTGAGGTTTATGCTCAACCTCAAATATGAGTTTTAGTGTACTGTTACATTACTAGCCCTGTGAATATTGACGTCTGGAATTTCAGAGTTTTGTGTGATTTCTCTCCCACAGTGGTTCTGGGTTTGGCTCTGTGACTTGCCATGTGATTTTGGCCAACAGAACATCAATAAAAATGATGCAGACAGAGTCTTAATATGTACTTGAGTATTGGGGTTGCTGTTTTGGAAGGCTGCTGCCTCCATGTAAGGAACATGGAAAGGTCATGTGGAAGAGAACTGAGGAACCGCAGGTCTAGTTAATAAACAAGGCCATTTTGTATCATCCACCCCTGGTCAGGCCACCATGAGTAATCTCAGGAAGATGAGCAAAAGAACTGCCCAGCTGAGCCCAGCCCAAATTGCAGAATCATAAGCCAGTAAGTTGTTTTCGGTCCTTAAATTTTGAAATAGTTTGTTAAATAGTGATAAATAATTTATTGACAGATATGTAAACTCATTGAAGGTAGGGCTTATATCCTGGTTACCTAGATAAGTAACTTCATGGCTGACCCAGGCACTCTGCAGCAACGAGGCAGAGCTACAGTTACCTGGAAAAGGTAAGAATAGCGAGTGTCTATGAGGGAAGGATATACAGAGATACCCTAACAAGCCCTTGAATTATAATGATGGGTCGTCACTTAGACAAAAACTCACTTTGCCCCAAACAGTAGATTGTTGGCTAATTCAAAATCCCTCTCAGTGATTCTGTGGTCACTCAGATGTTGTTGAGATTTCATCTTGCATATTATATCTTCATTTGAAAATACATTTTCATTGAGAGATTGTAGCATTAAAATGAGCAACTTTATGATCCATTTCATTTTGCTCCTTGCAGTCTGGGTAGCCATCCATTTTAATAAGCAAATGTCTGTGGAACTCCTGTCCACACATGTAAATGAGAAGGTACACTTATCTTTATTCTTCACTGTGATTACCTTCTATTTATTTCTGAAAGCTTCCTGGATTTCAGCTCATTGTTCAATTGGGAATCGTATCTGTTTTATTCAGAGTAGTATTTTAATTTTCAGATTCTGAGCAGACATTTGTGTGATTCATTTCACTCTGCCTTTTTGCTTTGGCTTTGCTGAATGTAACTTCTGTCATTTAAAAAAATACCCTGTGCCTGTTAGAAATCACTTTAACTGTGAAGTCTTTGTCTTTTTCTCTCCCCCTTCTCGCTTCCCACTCTAATTCCCAAGAGAAAACTTCCCTTGGGCATAGAGAAAATGGGAATTTTGTGAGGTAGATTTTTGCTTTCGAATGTTTTTATTTTCATGTGTGATTACCTCGGGGCTTCAGTGAATGGTATATTTTATGAACCAAAAAAAGAAGTATTACAAACCAAATGAAATTATCAATAGCTCCTAGGGATATGAAGTAACGAGAGAGCATTTTATTCTGTACTGTTTCTCAAAATAACTGGTGTCCAGAACAATACAACATGTGTCAAGAATGACTCATTGAAAGTCTGAAATAGAGTGGAGAAGGAGGGGAAAATGAATACATATTGCGTGGTGTAAAATCGTGCGCTACGAGGTATGAACTCCCGTTTTGGAAAATACTATGAATCATGTTCCAAACCAGTGGTTCTCAAATGTCATCTATATCTTCCCCTCCCAGCAGTCATAACCAGTTCTGTCCCTCATTTGACCCACTGTCCCTCAATCAGATGCAATCTATCCTCCTGGAATTCCAGCACATCCACAGATGAGAGGTGTGCGAGGAGGATTCCCCGAGTATGTTTTCATACGCTCTGTGATCTGCTCTATTCATGTGAAGTGGGGCTTTCCAACATCAGTCTGAACTCCTGCTTATCAGGAGTGTGGCACTGGGACAAGTTGCATGCTGAACCAGCATCTTACTGTGAAACAGACCAAGTTCCTGGGGATGATCTATGGTGCAAAGTACACTTAATTTTTTATATGCAGATACTTGCAGTCTGAGCCACACAGGCTGACTGGAGTCATGGTTAATCTGTTTTAATCTGATTTCTGCCTTTTTTATGCATAAAAGCATATAAAACAATCTCTGTCATTGAAATTAGCCCATATAAAATGGAGTTTAGATGGGAGGATTTCAGTTGTCAGTGCTGCATATAGCTGTCCATGTTCTTAACTCAAATCTCATTCTGTAACTTAGATCCTCCATCTGTACACTTGGGATGTCTGAATTTCTTCCTCTTCAGTCAGGGCTATCTCATTTTTAAGGAACAAAGACCCAGTCAGATCAGATCCAGTAAAGGTGGGAGGACATTATAAGAATACAGAGCTCACATAGGGGTCTGAAGATTGGAACCACTATAACTAGGCCTTGTGGAAACAGAAGGCACCAGGTATCAAAACTTCTTCTCTATTACTCAGGCCCTGATAAAATACCAGCAGTCCTCCCCTGCACATACACTCTTTTCTCCTTTCTTTAAATACTTACCTTATCTTATTAATCAGCTTCTCTGTGACCGCTTAAATTGTAAGATATCCTCCAATATTCATGATCTTACTACTCTAACATTCACCATTGACTAACAACATATTTTGCATTTAAGAGAGAATCTTTAAAGAATTAATTAATGTTTTCTAGTTTTATCAAGAGGTAATTGATATACATAACTGTAAGTTTAAGGCATATAGCATATATTGTGAAATGATTACCACAATAGGTTAACATCTGTCTTCAGAGAGAGAGAATCTTATGAGACCATTTCCTTTTAGTAATACAAAGCACTCTGGTCATGAATTGGTGGCCTTTGGTTGGGATATTTATCTGTATTCCAGCCAGTCATGGTCTAGGTTGGGGTGGAAGCGCATATTGAATACCATGGAACTGTAGGAAGGGCAGGCCCGCAAAACATTTGGATTAAGTTCTCACCACAGGGAGACGAAGAGAAGTGTTAAGTCAATAGAGAAGAATTACATATGCTGTTAACACCACAAAAAGCAATTGTGCTCTGAGCTTTCTGTGTTGAAATGATATACGTGCACTACACATCACTATGGGCAAAGATGAACTTTTGACCCATGGAGTAATTAAAATGTATATTTTTGTTTTTATTTCCATTTCTCAAGGAGGTGGGTCAAAAAGGATCTTGTGTGATTTATGTCATAGAGTGTTCTGCCTATGTTTTCCTCTAACAGTTTGATAGTTTCTGGCCTTACATTTAGGTCTTTAATCCATTTTGAGCTTATTTTTGTGTTTGCAAATGAAGCAACTAACAAAGGATTAATCTCCAAAATTTACAAGCAGCTCATGCAGCTCAATAACAAAAAAACAAACAACCCAATCCAAAAATAGGCAGAAGACCTCAATAGACATTTCTCCAAAGAAGATATACAGATTGCCAACAAACACGTGAAAGAATGCTCAACATCATTAATCATTAGAGAAATGCAAATCAAAACTACAATGAGATATCATCTCACACGGATCAGAATGGCCATCATCAAAAACTCTAGAAACAACAAATGCTGGAGAGGGTGTGGAGAAAAGGGAACACTCTTGCACTGCTGGTGGGAATGTGAATTGGTACAGCCACTATGGAGAACAGTATGGAGGTTCCTTAAAAAACTACAAATAGAACTACCATATGACCCAGCAATCCCACTACTGGGCATATACCCTGAGAAAACCATAATTCAAAAAGAGTCATGTACCAAAATGTTCATTGCAGCTCTATTTACAATAGCCAGGAGATGGAAGCAACCTAAGTGTCCATCATCAGATGAATGGATAAAGAAGATGTGGCACATATATACAGTGGAATATTACTCAGCCATAAAAAGAAACGAAATTGAGTTATTTGTAGTGAGGTGGATGGACATAGAGTCTGTCATACAGAGTGAAGTAAGTCCGAAAGAGAAAGCCAAATACCGTATGCTAACACATATATATGGAATCTAAGAAAAAAAAAATGTCATGAAGAACCTAGGGGTAAGATGGGAATAAAGACACAGACCTACTAGAGAATGGCCTTGAGGATATGGGGAGGGGGAAGGGTAAGCTGTGACAAAGTGAGAGAGTGGCATGGACATATATACACTACCAAACGTAAAATAGGTAGTGGGAAGCAGCCGCATAGCACAGGGAGATCAGCTCGGTGCTTTGTGTCCACCTAGAGGGGTGGGATAGGAAGGGTGGGAGGGAGGGAGATGCAAGAGGGAAGAGATATGGGAACATATGTATATGTATAACTGATTCACTTTGTTATAAAGCAGAAACTAACACACCATTGTAAAGCAATTATACTCCAGTGAAGATATAAAAACACACACACACACAAAATGTATAGCAGTGATTTGAAATGGATATTTTCTATTTATCATGCATATCCTGCATGCATCAGAGGGCAGAAGAAAAGACTGAAGGTAGAAGTTAGGCAGAAGTAAATTTTATAAAACAGCATTATGTAAAAGTACATTCTCACATTTAGAGTGTTTTAAAAGCTAGACGAGCTGTCTCATTTAGTGGTGAGTTACTTGTCACCGGATGTGTTCACATTCCACTGTTGAAGGAGTATCTTACAATTTTAAGATTCCAATTCTCTGACTGTAACTTTGAGCTAATTGGTCTTTCAAGAAACAAATGAATTATTGACAAAGACTGGATGCTTGATACATACTGTGTTAAGACAAAAATTGTAAATTTTTTTTTTCTTGGTGATGTTCAGTGAAGTCAGTAAGCTAAATCACTCTCTTGAACAGGGATAGCTCATTCTGATTGTGGTACCAGAGGAGCAGGGGGTGTCAAAGTTAGTATCTTATAACAAACATTAGAGAACCTCATCTATATTTTACTTAGCAAAAATCCATCTCATGGTCACAGCACTGTTATCAGTCAACAGCACAAAAAAATCAGCAGTTTAGACACCTTTAAAAGATCTCAGTCTTGAAGTGGCCCCTATAAAACATCCACTCAAAGTATAACTGACAAATTGTGGTTAAAGGAGACGGGCTGAGCAGTACCTTATCTAGGTTCTTCAGACTCTATCCTTGTAAAAAATGAGATCATCAGGATGTTATATACCAGGACTGCTATCTTAACTTCCCACAAAGTTATATTCATGTCAAACTTTTCTCTGTGTTGTTGGGTTTTTATTACATTTTGATACAGGGAAGAACTAGTTGAAGACTATTTCAGTATCACCTCCAAAATTATTATTTTTCATTGTACTTACTCTATTGCTTACTGTTTCATATCTGATGAGAATGGGAAACCATTGTCCAGGAATTTAGTGCCATGAAAATGCCTCCCCAGGTAAAATTATGGGCTTCCTTTTAATGTAGCTGTATAATGTTACATTTAATGTTAGCCTTGACTATTAAGAAGCTGGTGGATAAAATACGTGTTTAATTACAGTAGTGATCTCATTTTAGGTATGAATAAAATTATTATCCTTTCTCCCCTAAATTGGTTCTTTAACCTTCATTTTAAGTATGTGTATTTAAATCATATAGTATTCTTTTTAGAAGCAGATAAAATTTAAGTGAGTAAAAGTGGGAGAATAAAGGAGACAGCTATGGAACCACATAGGCTATTGTGTCAGTTAATATAAGATTCCAGAGAATCCTTGGTGTTTGAAATATGGGTGCTTTGTGAGTCTGACCTAATCCAAGCTTCCCTTGCTCTGCTAAATATGCTGCAATAAATTACCAGCAATAAACTTCAAAGGCACTGTAACTTGGAAGAAAATGTTCTAATAATCCATAGGGCTATTACTGATAACAGATCAATGTATTTATTTACCATTCAGAAAAAAAAATCTCCTATTGAAGAAATGAACACTTTAAAGTACAATCTGTGGTGCACTGCCAGGAGGGCTGAAGCTGCCAACAGATATAAATACCTGCTTTATTACAGTCTAAGATTTTATTCCACATCATATATCTTATTTATGTACTTATAATTAGGGTTCCTGTATGTTTAATTGTGCCAGATTCTGCACTTTAATCTAAGCATTGACTCCTCTTCTTGGGGGGTGAAATGCAGGGAAGTGTTTATAGTGGCACCTTGGACAGAGTCACCATATCCATTCTTTTATTGCCCTGCAGCATAGCCATTTGCAGATGGATTTTTATAAAAGGGTGGGGAGAGGGAGGCGATCACCATGGTGAAGTAGGAAGACTCCAAGCTCACTTCCTTCCAAGGGCATACCAAAATTACAACTACTCACAAAGCAACTATCTATAATAACAACCTGAAGACAAGCAGAAAAGACTGTCCACAACTGAAGATATAAAGAAGGAGCCACATGAGACAGGTAGGGGAGTAGAGACACAGTCTAGTCAAGAACCACACACTTGGGTTGGTGACCGACAAATGGGAGGGATATTGCAACTGCAGAGATCCTCCCTTATGTGGATCCTCCCCAGCTCCACATCTGGCTTCCCAGCCTGGGGATCCTGCACCAGGAAGATAAGCCCCCAGAAAGATGGGCTTTGAAAACAAATGGAGCTTGTGTTCAAGAGAGCTGAAGGGCTATAGGGAACAGAGATCCATTCTTTTTTTTTTTTTTTTTTTGCAGTACGCGGCCCTCTCACTGCTGTGGCCTCTCCCGTTGCGGAGCACAGGCTCCAGACGCGCAGGCTCAGTGGCCATGGCTCACGGGCCCAGCCGCTCCGCGGCATGTGGGATCCTCCCGGACCAGGGCACGAACCCGCGTTCTCTGCATCGGCAGGCGGACTCTCAACCACTGCGCCACCAGAGAAGCCCCAGAGATCCATTCTTAAAGAACACACACAAAATCTCAATTCTCTGAGTCCCTGCACAGAGACAGTAGTTTGAAAGGCATTGGGGTCAGACCCACTTCCTGATCTTGAAGAGCCTCTCAGAGAGACAGGAGGCAACTGGACTCCCCCTGGGTATGGAGACACTGGCAGCAGTCATTTTTGAAATCTTGTTCTACCACACTGACACCTGCACTGGCAAGTGCCACTTTGGAATTCTTCCTCTAGCCTGTTAACACCAGGGGCCTGTCCCATCCACCAATGAGCCAGCAGCAGTCGGGCTTCACCAGGCTACACAGCCAGGTGCCTGGGGAGCCATCCTTGCTCGCCAGTGGGTCTGCAGCAACCACATGAGGCAGAGCCTCACAATTAGCCAGGCCAGGGGCCAGCCCCACATACCACTTCACCCACAATTAGCAGCACTAAAAAAAGCATGCAGTCCATGTAGGGGACACTCCTGGAGCATCTAGTACTGGTGGTCAGAGGGAGTGTGCTGCTGGTCCCCACAGGTCTACTCTCTAAGATTAGAACATGTAACAAACCTACCTTATGTATAGAAATAAACACAGGGAATTAGACAAAATGAGGAGACAGAGGAATATGTTCCAAATGAAGGAATGAAACAAAACCTCAGAGAAAGAACTAAACAAAATGAAGATAAGCAATCTATCCATAAAGAGTTCAAGGTAATGATCATAAAGATGCTCACTGATATCAGGAGAAGAATGGATGAACACAGAACTTCAACAAAAATTAGAAAATATAAAATATATATATATCAGAACTGAAGAATACAATACCTGGAATGAAAAATACATTAGAAGGAATCCACAGTAGATTAGCTGATACAAAAGAACAGATCAGCAGTCTGAAGACAGAGTAGTAGAAATCACCCAAGCTGAACAGAAAAAAGAAAAAAAGTTTTTAAAATGGGGATAGCTTAAGGGACTTCTGGGACAACATTAAGCATACTAACATTTGCATTATAAGGTCCAAGAAGAGGAGAGAGAGGAAGCAGCAGTCACATATATGAAAAAATAATAGCTGAAAACTTTCCTAACCTAGGAAAGGAAACCAACATCCAGGTCCAGGAAGCACAGTCCAGAGTAAGGCATATTATAATTAAAATGGCAAGAATTAAAGATAGAGAGAGAATCTTAAAAGCAGCAAGAGAAAAGCAACTAGTTACATACAAGGGCACTCCCATAAGACTATCAGCTGACTTTTCAGCAGAAACTTTGCAGGCCAGAAAGGAGTGGCACAAATAAATATATTCAAAGTAATGAAAGGAAAAAACCTACAACCAACAATGCTCCACCCAGAAAGGTTATCAATCGGAATTGAAGGAGAGATAAAGAATGTTATAGACAAGCAAAAGCTAAGAGAGTTCGTCACCAATAAACTGGCATTACAAGAAATGTTAAAGGGACTTTTCTGAGTGGCAAAGAAAAGGCCACAGCTAGAAATATTAAAATTATGAAAGGAATAATCTCACTGGTAAAGGCAAACATATAGTAAATGTAGTAGATCAGTCACTTATAAAACTAGTAGGAAGGTTATTAAACAAAAGTAGTAAAATCATCTATATCCACAATAAGTAATTAAAGGATATGCAAAATAAAAGATGTAAAATATGACATCAAAAACATAAAACAGGGCAGGGGAGATAAAAATATAAGGCTGTTAGAATGTGTTTGAGCATAAGAGATGATTAACTTAAAATAGATACCAATAGATATAGATTTTTTATATGTGAACCTCATGATAACCACAAACTAAAAACCTATAATAGATACACAAAAAAAGAAGAGGAAGGAATCCAAACATAACACTAAAGATAGTCATAAAATAACAAGTGAAGATCAAGAGCATAAAAAAGGAGTAGAGAACTATAAAACATAAAACAATTAATAAACTGGCAATAAATATACACCTATTTATAATTACTTTAAATGTAAATGGATTAATTCTCCAGTCAAAGAACATAGAGTGGCTGAATGGATAAAAAAATGAGACCCATATATATGCTGCCTAGAAGAACTCACTTCATATCTAAAGACACACACAGACTGAAAGTGAGGGGAGTGAAAAAGATATTCCATATAAATGGATATGAAAAGAAAGCTGGGGTGGCAATATTTATATCTCACAAAATAGGCTTTAAAGCAAAGACTGTAGCAGGAGACAAAGAAGGGTATTACATAATGATAAAGGGATCAATCCAAGAAGATATAACAATTGTAAGTATATATGCGTCCAACAAAGGAGCACCTAAATACATAAAGCAAACATTAACAGACATAAAAGGAGATATTGACAGTAACATGGTAATAGTAGGGAGTGTTAACCCTCCACTGATATCAATGGACAGATCATCCAGACAGAAAATCAGTAAGGAAACATTGGCCTTAAACAACACTTCATATGGACTTAATAGCTATATGTAGAACGTTCCATCCCCAAACAGCAGAACATACATTCCTTTCAAGTGCACATGGAACATTCTCCAAGATAGATATCACATGCTGGGCCACAAAACAAATGTCAGTAAATTTAAGAAGATAGAAATGATATCCAGCATCTTTTCTAACCACAATGGTATGAGACTAGAAATCAACTATAAAAAAAAACCCTAAAAAGACATAAACGTGTGGAATCTAAACAGTATGTTCCTAACAATATGGGTCATTGAAGAAATCAAAGAGGAAATTTAAAAATACCTGGAGACAAATGAAAATGTAAACACAGCATTCCAAAATCTATGGGACACAACAAAAGAAGTTCTGAGAGGAAAGTTTATAGCAATACAGGCCTACCTTAGGAGACAAGAAAACTCTCAAATAAACTATCTAACCTTACATCCAAAAAAAAAAAAAAAAAAAGCTAGAGAAAGAAGTCAAACAAAACCCAAAGTTAGTAGAAGGAAAGAAATAATAAAGATGAAAGTGAAAAAAATGAAATAGGGAATTAAAAAATAGAAAAGATCAATAAAAGCAAGAACTGATTGTTTGAAAGAACTGATTGTTTGAAAAGATAAACAAAATTGATAAACCTTTAGTCACACTAATCAAGAAAAAAAGACAGTGGGACCAAATAAAATTGGAAATGAAAGAGAAGTTACCACTGGCAACACAGAAATACAAAGGATCATAAGAGAATACTATGAACAATTACATGTCAGTAAACTGGACAACCTAGAAGAAATGGATAAACTCCTAGAAATGTACAATTTCCCAAGACTGAACCAGGAAAACATAGAAAATATGGACAGACCAATTATCAGTAATGAAATTGAATCAGGAATTCAAAAACTCCCAATAAACGAAAGTCCAGGGCCAGATAGATTCACAGGTGAATTCTACAAAACATTTAAAGAAGAGTTAACACCTATTCGCCTCAAACTATTCCAAAAAATTGAAGAGAAAGGAATGCTTCCAAATTCATTCTCTGAGGTGAGTATCGCCTTGATACCAAAACCAAAGACACCCCCCCCACACACACATACAAACTACAGACCAATATCACTGATAAACATAGATGCAAAAATCCTCAACAAAATATTAGCAAGCCAAATTCAACAATACATTAAGAGTCACACAACATGATCAAGTGGGATTTATTCCAAAGATGCAAGTATGGTCCAGTATCTGCAAATCAATCAATGTGATACACCACATTAACAAACTGAAGAATGAAAATCATATGATCATCTCAATAGATGCAGAAAAAGCTTTTGATAAAATTCAACATTCATTTATGATAAAAACTCAATAAAGTGGGTAAAGAGGAAGCATACCTCAACGTAATAAAGGTTGTGTATGACAAAACCACAGTGAACATCATACTCAACAGTGAGAAGCTGAAAGCATTTTCTCTAAGATCAGGAATAAGACAAGGATTCCCAGTGTCACCACTTTTATTTAATATAGTATTAGAAGTACTAGTTACAGCAATCGAACAAGAAAAAGAATAAAGGGAATATAAATTGGAAAGGAAGAGGTAAAACTCTCATTGTTTGCAGATGACATGATACTATCTACAGAAAATCCAGGAGACATTACCAGAAACCTATAGAACTAAATTATGAATTCAGTAAAGTTGCAGGGTAGAAAATTAATATATGGAAATCTGTTGCATTTCTATAAACTAATAATGAGCTGTCAGTAAGAAAAATATCCCATTTACAATTGCATCAGTGAGAAAATATATAGGTATAAATCTAACCAAAGGGGAAAAAGACTTTTACTCTGACATCTGTAGGATATTGATGAAAGAAATTGAAGATGACAGAAACAGATGGAAAAATATACCATGCTCATGAATTGGAAGAATTAATATTGTTAAAATGTCCATACTACCCAGAGCAATCTACAGATTCAGGGTAATTCCTAACCAAATTCCAGTGTCATATTTCACAGAACTAGAACAAATAATTCTAAAATTTGTATGAAACTACAGAAGACCCCAAGTAGCTAAAGCAATCTTGAGAAAGTAGAACAAAGCTGGAGGTATCACTGCCTTGATTTCAAACTATACTACAAAGCTACAGTAATTAAATAATATAGTACTGGTATAAAAATAGACATATAGATCAATGGAACAGAGTAGAGAGCTCAGAAGTAAACTCAAGCTTATATGGTCAATTAATCTAAGACAAAGGAGGCAAGAATATACAGTGGGGAAAAGACAGCCTCTTTAATAAATGGTGTTGGGAGAACTAGACAGCTACATGCAAATGAATCAAACTGAACTACTTTCTCATACCGCATCAAAAATAAACTCAAAATGTATTAAAGGCCTAAATGTAAGACCTGAAACCATAAAACTCCTAGAAGAAAAACATAGGCATTACACTCTTTGACATGGGTCTTAGCAATATTTTTGGGGGATATATGTCCTAAGGCAAGGGAAACAAAAGCAAAAATAAACAAATGAGACTACATCAAACTAAAAAGCTTTGCACAGCAAAGGAAACTATCAACTAAACGAAAAGGCCGCCTACTGAATGGGATAAGATATTTGCAAATGATATATTTGATAAGGATTTAATATAAAAAATATACAAAGAACTCATACAACTCAATATCAAAAAAGCATACAACCCAGTTAAAAATGGGCAAAGGACATTTTCCAAGGAAGACATACAGATAGCCAACAGACTCATGAAAATATTCTCAACATTGCTACTCATCAGGGAAAGGCAAATTAAAACCACAATGAGATACAACCCCATACTTGTCAAAATGGCTATTTTCAAAAAAACAACAAATAACAAGTGTTGGTGAGGATGTGGAGAAATGGGAACCTTCATACACTGTTGGTGGGAATGTAAATTGGTGCAGCCACTATGGCAAACAGTATGGAGGTTCCTCAAAAAATTAAAAATTGAACTGCCATATGGTTCGGTAATTTCAGTTCTGGATATTTACATGAAGAAAATAAAAACATTAATTTGAAAAGATAAATGCAGATATATGCACACCAATGTTCAATGTAGCATTATTTACAAGTGCCCATTGACAGATGAATGGATAAAGGTGATATGGTATGTTCAGACAATAGAATATTACTCAGCCGTAAAGAGAAAGAAATCTTGCGTTTTTGACAACATGGATGGATCCAGAGGGTATCATGCTAAATGAAATAAGTCAGACAAAGACAGATATTGTATGCTCTTACTTATATGTGGAATCTAAAAAACAAAAGAAACAAAATTAAAACAGGTTCCTAGATACAGAGAACAAAGGGTGGTTGCTAGGGGGGAGGTGGAAGAAGGGGTGAAATAGGTGAAGGAGATTAAAAGGGATAAACTTCCAGTTGTAAAATAAATAAGCCACAGGGATATAATAATATACAACATAAGGAATATGGTCAATAACACAATTTTGTATGGAGACAGATGGTTACTAGATTTACTGTGGTGATCATTTTATAATGTATGCAAATATCAAATCACTAAGTGGTACACCTGGAATGAACAATGTTATATGTCAACTATATTTCAATACAAAATAAAATGGTTAGATTTAAATCAGCCATTTTGCTGTTTAAAAAAACAGGTGTAATCAGTAGGAATGATTACTTTTGATGCTTTGATCATTTTTGTACGCTTGGTACCTAACATGGTATATTCTCAATAAATATTGTAGTAGGTGTGCTGACTGAAGTACTGATGAAAAGGCATATTTCAGTTTGCAACAGCAGAAGTAGAATAATATGAGTCTGGTTTCAGATGGCTGGGCAGAAAGCTAAGTAATGGTGAGGGGGTTTGCTTAGGTGAGTAGGAAGAAGTGCTAACTAGGGGTAGGCTCTTTCTTGCAGAGAACTATCAATTATCTGATTTTCATAGGTCATAGGAATAGGGATATAAAAAGCTATAATTGCTTTCTTCCCCATTTATCAAGCATAAACACACAATCATCTTTAATTACGATGAGCATGACTTAGAAAATGCTAATATATTGTCCATAGCCTTAAGGTAATTTCAGCCACTAAAACGTGCACTGACTCACTTCATTTGGGAGACTAGGAGATCTGTCATAACTCCTTTTTTCATCCCATTAATTTAAAAACAAGGACACCAAGATTTTCTTTTGCATAAGTAGAGATTCTGCTGCTAATATTTCCCAACCCCCAGTTCTTGTTTTGTCTTATTACCTAGGGCCAGGAGATTTATCTTCAGCTACATTTCCTACTTTTGTAAATTAAAACTTATTTGTTTATTCATTTATTTATTTACTTAGGCCCACTGTCCAACCCCAAATGGTGTTTTCAGAGCAGCTAGGTGGGTCTAGTTCTTCTATCATGTGAGAAACCTGGATTCCTGGCCCAGAATCCCTTCTTACTAGGCATGCAGTCTTGAGCAAACCACTTATCTCTGAGGCTTTCTTCACCTAGAGAAAGCAGAATGGTTAGAAGACCAAGTAAACTAATATGTGTGAATGTACTTTGAAAACCGAAAGGAGCTGTTACAGAGAAGATTGTAGCTGTTGAGGGGTGCAAGGCATGACCTGGTCACCTTGGAGATTCCACAGAGGATACGGAGGGGAGAGCTTGTCCACTCAAGGTTCTGCGAGGATGCAGAGTTGCCTTCCCCTTGAGGAAGGAGACAGCGTGTAATGGGGTTTGGTGCACCATTTCTTGAGTTGCTCACCTGCCAGTGAGAAGGGTAATTGTATTATTGCTTCTTCCCCAGTCCTGTGAGTGTGAAAATATTCCGTATTACTATGGACTAACCAGTATTGATCACCTGATTATTCCTGCCATTCATTGTGGACCGACTAACAGCCTGGGACAAAAAGAAATTAAGGGGAAGATGGATCAATGTTTCTCAAAAGAAAAGGATGGCAGCAGCCTATGAGAAGATTTGAGTTTCTAGGAGTGATAGACCGTTTTTTTCTATTAGAGACATCTATGGTTTATAAATACTTCTCATTCTGAGTTCCCCAGAATGACTCAGAGGAGCAGTGATCACATCCCACCACATCATTGTTTCATGTCCTCTGCCTCCACTAAATTTGAGTTGTGCCTTCCCACACTGCAGTGTTTTCTGTGCACTTACTTTTCAACTTAAATAATGAATGATGCATGATTTAAGAGGACAATTATTCTTTGAGTGCAAATCTTAAGAATAAGGGTGATAATTATCCAGAGGAACAGGGCACAGCAGAGCATACCGAGAGAGCAATATTCTTCCATGTCATTTTCCCTCTTGGTTAGAAGGAAATCTACTATACATCCTCATACTGCTTTTCCATAAACAGACAAATACAGGTATGCTGTTTCTAAAAGAACTTCACCCCCTCACAGACCATCTTCTTGCCCAACGTCCTCTCCCAGTTTTCATTCTCTTTCTTTCCCTGTGCTTTTCTGTTCCTTCCTTCCTCTCTCTCCCTTTTGCTGCCTGCTCCCTCTCTCCCCCCTTTAGGCACCATCATATATTTCCTTTTATCAATATGGAGTATCCTGAAAACTAAGGTGAAACCAAAATCTGGCTCAGAGCCCAGACATCACTTTCTGAAGTGACAGGCTCTGGTAATAGGGGAGGGTTTGCAATTATACAGATCATTGCTTCGACCTGGTGCAAAGTCAACCAGGCCACAATACAAGAACAGAAAAGCTTAATTTCTGCAGCTTCCAGAAGGGCTGTGAGCAGTGCCTCTGTGTTCACTGACCTGCCTACTGTGCTGGGCAACCGCCTGTGCTCTTCTTCCATTGAAGCCCTTTGATAAACAGCTCAGCTCATTTGCTGCTCCCCTTGTGAGCTTCTGCCTTATAAAGTAAAAATTAATGTCCTTATTACATATGTTCTTTTCCCTCACCATCTACTCAAAAATGATTTGCACAAGTGAAAAGTATACCCTCTTAATGATGCAAGGCTCTATATTCTAAATATCTGATTAGCTGTACCTTTCACATCTCAGCATCAGCTTTGATAGCATTTGACAAGGCACTTTCTAATCTTTCTTTGAAATAAAATTTCTTCTTGCAGGCTAGCTTATTAGCATGTGGTCTGTGAAGAATATAAGGGCGAGGGAGATAGTTTCTTTCAAAATATATTAAGACCTTCTAATCACTTTCAAAGTAAAATGAGGGCAGGAACTCAAATTACTTGAGTGTGTTTGTCACCCAGGTAAGTGGAGTGCATGGTCTGTAGTTGAACCCCTTTTTCCTATTCGCTTTGACTTTCTGAGTTCAGCTTGTCTTGAGGCATCCATGTTTTTAGGCCTTGGGGAATTAGAAATTTAAATGAGATGTGGGAGAGAGAAGGGGCGCTCTCTGGTGAGAATGCAGCACATCTCTGGACTCAGCAGTCTCCAGGTGGGGAGAGAGCGGCATCAGAGTGAGGAGGAAGGAATGAAAGCATCTCTCAAGGCAAGAAGGAGCGGACAGCCTTTGGCAGCTTGCAGAGTCTTCAGAAGTCAAAACGTGAACAGTTGAATCATTTGCAGTTTTAGCATTTTCTTATAGATTATTCATGCCCCGTTACATTACTGTTTTTTTAAATTTCTTGTTTTTTCCAGCTTCTCAGACAAAAAAAAAATTTTAAGCATCTGAATTGATTTGGCTTCATCATTCTACCTAGTCCACCCTTTCTTTATTCCATGTCTCGAGAACATAGATACTTGTCCTTCAGCCTTGCAGTTGTGCCGTGCTGGGTGTCTCTTCTCAAGGAGTAGCATCTACCGTGGAGACGACTTACGTGTTTCCCTGTCCTCCCTGCCTCGCTCCCTGGAGCCTGCGTTAGAGCACGTGTGTGTCTACCACCCACTAGGACTTCTCCTCAGCCTCAGCCTCCCTTTATGCCCCTGCCCGAGGTCAACAACAACGACAGAGCAGTTCGGAGGTGACCTGGGTGCACTATGGCTTTAGATGACGAGCATGTCCCCCAGCGTCTCTGTCCTTTCCACTCATGTCTTGTTGCGGTGTGCATAGAGTCACTGGGGAGCAGGTCTGGGGTGTGGAATAGGGAGGAGCCTTTACCTGTGATAACTGAGGTTTGATTTCGGAAAGGAAGAGATGGAAGAAGCCAGTTGTGTTCATTTCCTAGCGCTGTTATAATAAATTACCCAGGCTTGGTGGCTTCAAACAACATAGATCGATTCTCAGCGTTCTGGAGGCAAGCGGTCTGAAATTGGGGTGTCCGCAGGGCCTAGCCTCTTCGGAAGGCTCTGAGGGGGACACCTGCCTTGCCTCTTTCAGTTTCTGGTGTCTCCAGGGATTTCTTGGCTTGTGGGAGCCTAACTCTAATCTCTGCTTTTGTCTTCACATGGCCTTCTTCTCTGTATCCTTTCTTCTTATAAGGACAGCTGTCATTGTATTCAGGGCCCATCCTAAATCTAAGATGATTTAATCTTTTGATTCTTAACTAACTACATTTACAAAGACACTGTTGCCCCAAAAAGGTCACGTACTGAGGTTCCAGGTGTATATGAATTTGTGGATAACACTATGAAATTCAACCCATTACAATAGTAGAAGCATGTAAAGTAAAAGCTGGAAGGGAGAAAACTAAAGGTCATCAAGTCTAACCCCTCTAGTATGCCGTTGAGGTAACAAAAGATGCGTTACCAAAGCTTTATGCAGATGAATTAACAAAAGATACATTACCCAAAACTTACAGAGATTGTAAGAGAAATGTTTATTAGCCTTTATTAGTGGTAGATACACTAGGCTGCGTGGAGAGAGGAGCATATTTAAGAGGAAAGGAGAGTGTAGCGTTTTAAAAAATTGGCTGCAAATTTTTTGACACTCCTCCCATCGAGAGCTGAGGTCTGTCGCGTCCCCTGAGCGTGGACGGCCTGCTTTGACTATTGAGTGCAGTGGTGATGCTGCTGTGTGACTGCTGAGCTGGACTCATAAGAGGTGAGGCAGCTCTGCCTTGTTCACTGTAACAAGCGTGTTCACTGTAACGCTCTCTTTTGGAGCCCTGGACCACCGACTGAGGAGTCTGACTACCCTGAGGCCACCATGCTCTGAGGGAGTCAAGTCACATGGACAGACCACATGTCAGTACAGTCCAGGCACCAGATATGTGAGTGAAGGAGCCTCCAGATGATTCCAGCCCCAGCCGTCAAGTCATCCCCGGTCTTTAAGTCTTCTCAGATAAGGTGCCAGACTTCACGGAGGAGAGACAAACCACCCCTTCTGTGCTGGCTGCCACTGTACTTGTTAATCCATGCATGTCACAAAATGGTTGTGGTTTGAAGCCATACATTCTGGGATAGTTACACAGCAATAAATAGTAACTGTGTGGTAATAGGGGAATAAATATATATGCCTCTTTATTCTACAAGGCAAAGAAATAACCGCCAAGATTCAGACCAGTTTAATTCCAACAAGGATAGAATCTCCAGCGGTGCACGCTGATGAAAGCTGACCCCATTGAGAAAATGAGCCCAGCACACTGACTCTGGGAGAGGCAGGGTGGTTTGTTCATTGTCATTTGTAAATTTAGCTGGGGGTGTTTCGAGGTCCTAGGAATGGCCACATAATTGTTGTTGCTGTGATCACTCAGCTGGAGAGAGCACAGATTGAAAGGACAGAGTTCACAGTTCAAGAGCATTTGAACCCGAAAACTTATAAACTCTTCTCTCTGGGTTTTCAGTGCTGAAAATAAATGAAATCTGGAGTCTGGTGTGACATGACCATCCTGAATTCTTAGGCAGAGATGAAAGTAAGCCAGAGGTCACTGGCTTTTACAGAGAGACCAAAAAAAGTTATAATTTCTAATTTGTCTCAAGCAAAGGATAGACCTGTCTTCATTCATCTTTTCAGGCAAGATACCATTAATTCGCTAAATGTGAAGAGTACCCCTGGTCCAGGTACTCTTCTAGGTCCTAAGGATACAAGTACCCATATATAAGAGTAATGTGGATGTGTGACAAAGACATTCCTTTATTATGTAACCTACATTCTGGAAGAAAGAGAGACAGTGACTATCTGAATAAATACTGTTTGGGTAATGTGAAGTACTTTGAAGGCAATTAAATAGGGGAATGTGAAAGACAACGTGTGTGTACATAGGGGTTATTTAAAAGGAGTGCTCAGGGACGTCCCTGGAAGTCCAGTGACTGGGGCTTCACCTTCCAATGTGGGGAGTGCAGGTTCTATCCCTGGTTGGGGAGCTGGGATCCCACATGCCTCCCGGCCAAAAGGCCAAGACATGGAACAGAGGCAGTATTGTAACAAATTCAGTAAAGACTCTGAAAAAGAAAAAGGTCCACATCCAAAGAAAGAATCTTCAAAAGGAGCGCTCAGGAAGGCCTCTCTTACAAGGTGAGTTGAGCGAATCCTTAGTGATCTGAGCAAAGAGCATGACCCACAGCATCAGCTAGCATGACTCAGCATCTTCAGGTGGCTGACCTATTTGAAGGTCACGTGAATGGCAGATTTTCCAATTCAGTGATTACCTGTTGAGCACAAGTTGTGAAACTGTCCTGGTTAGGAATTGCTGCTGACCCTAATACTTCTTAGTGGTAAGTACTCCAGTAGACTAGAATTTCCCAATTCTATTATAGGCAGTTAAATTCTGAGTAGGTTAAATGCCAGTGCTGGGATTGTACCTTGGTGTTAAATTGCCTCCAGGATCTATTTTAAACAAAGTATAAAATTAAGCCCTAAATACCATGCTCTATAAAAGGGATGGCATTTACAATGCATGTAGGAAAAAAAACAAAAGGAACTACCACCAATCACCTTCTATAAAGAAAGAAGAAAGAAGACAGGAGGTAAAGAAATAGATGAGTGAACAAACAAAATGTTCAGAAGTATGACTGGATAGAGACTCCCAGATGGACTTAGGCAAATGTGATAAAAACATATTTTAAACTCTGTGTCTCATAATTTGGGTATCTACGTTCTTGGTAGGTCAGATTCTCTAATTAGTTATTTCTGTTATCACCCACACTATCTTATTCCTTGAATGTTAGTGACTGCCTTTTTAAAAAAAATTGTGAACTTTTATTCCTTAGAACATTATCTGTGGAATTCCTTTAGGTTTGTGTATAAAGTTTGCTTACCAGAGAGCATTAGTGTTTGCTCTTGCCAACCTGAGATCACTTTAAACCAGCGGTCGGCAAACTTTTGCTGTAAAGGGCCAGAGAGTAAATATTTTAGGCTTTGGGCTATACAGGCTTTGTCACAATGACTCAACTCTGCCATTGTAGAGTGAAAGGACCTATAGACAGTGTGTAAACAGATGAGCATGACTGTGCACCAGTGAAACTTGGTTGGAGACTGAAATTCAAATTTCATGTAACATTCCTGTGTCATGATAATATTTTCTGATTTTGATTTTCTTTCAATCATATAAACCTGTAAAAACTGTTTTAGCTCGTGGACTGTACAAAAGCAGATGGCAGGCTGGATTTGGCCATGGACCATACCAATGCCTGATTTAAACTAAATTTTTAGCATGTGGTTTTTTTGAGTCTTACAATCGATGTGAATTTTAGCACTAAATTTGTGTGAGGGCAGAGATGTGGTTAGGATTTCAGAGGAATCATTTTCTTTTTTCCCCTTTTCGCAGAGCCAAGGCCCAAACAGATAAATATCTTACCAGCTCTCAGTGTGAGGCAGTTCTTTTCTTAGTTGACCCACGGAAACTTCCTGTGGCCCTTGTTTGATACAAACATCCCTGATCTGCACTCCCATGATGCCTGTACCTCAGTGGTCTCCCCATCGTCTGCCAAAGCCAAGTTAGAGTCCATCAGGACTGGCAGAGGACACAGGCTAATGTTTCATTTCTGGGTGACAAATTCTGATAGTTCATGTCTGGATTTGAAACTTCGTTTTTATTCTGACCTCTAAGGGCATTTCTTACTTTCCAGCCAGGTTAGCCATGCATTTATTTTTTTTTTAAAGGCTTTTACATATTGCCCAGAAATTTTAGGTGTTCTGTGTACCTAACAATATTGCTGAAAACACAAGTGTCTTTGGGATCTCTCTCTTGTAGTTTTTTCCAGGATTGCACTCTGGTTTATGTTTCATGCTACTCCAGAAGGTTGGTTGTGGTTAGGAACAAAGCTATGGGAGAAAGGAAACTTTTGCAGAACACGTGCCTTCTAGAGAGGAAGCAGAGGTAGAGCCGCCAAGAGATGGAGTGGTAAAGAAGTGAAAAACCTTCAGAGAGGAAAACATTCCTGAAAAGTAGCTGAAAGTAAAGATGAAGTGGTGAATATCGAAGTGGCTGAAGTTACTTTCCCACTGAAGGAGGCTCCAGAAGTGAAGTGTAATATTCAGATTAAAGAAGAGGAACGATAATATTGCATCAGAAAACAGCAACAAATAGCCTGGAGGTAAGAAGGCAGGAGGCAAATTCAAGACACGGTGAAATGAATGTGCAGTGGGAATGGAGCTGTGTGTATTCAGAGGTGGAGGGATATGAATACCTGCATGAAATAAGAACGATTGTGTGTTTGCAAATGGATAAGATGTGATGAAAACTATGACTTATGAAAGATTAATCCTCTAGCACAACACAAGCTAGTTTGGGTCATAAAGAAATTGGTTGCAAAGAAGGCCAACAAAGAGACTGTTGAAATATTTGAGATGTGAATGTTGAAGAATTTTACCTGTGATGGAAGTGAAAGGAACAGGCAGATCTGAGAAAAGTGGAAGAAGGGCAGCAGAACGCAATGACCAACTAGAAAAGGGAGCAGATGTGAGAGAAATCTAAAGTGGGAGAGAGCGCGTGGATTCCAGTGTGGCTTCTAAAGTTCCCTTTGTTTTGAATCAACCTCCAAAAGTATAACATTCAAGCTCATTCCTGGGGAATCAGGTAGATTCCAAGAAACAAGGGTCTCACAGGTTCAGTTTGAGTTTCATGTTATTGTTTTTCCTTCCAAATTGACCAAGTTGGGAGTACGGTGTTCTCAGATCACTTTTATCTTTATATCTGAGCGTTGACAGTGGTATGAGCCAGCTCCCTCAGTGTTTTCCATAGTAACACAGTGGATGAGCTTCCCTGAAAGCCTCCGTGGCAGCTGAGCCAACTGTTGTCCGTGCACTGCCTTGCCCCAGCACACTGATCAGTGAGTCAGAGGCGGCAGTTACTCACAGCGATGCAGATCAGAGGAGGAAAACTCATTTTGTACGAACCAGAGTCGAAAATTGAAAACGTTCCACCTTAACTGCTTTTCATGCTTGACACACTTCAGAAGCTATTCTTTCTGACAGCATAATGAAGGTTAGTGGTGGGCTTAGTGTTTTGTTTTGCCTTCTTTATCATGAAGATGTTGGTGCAGTTTCTAAATGAATGATCCCGAGAATCACCCTTTGGAATGGCGATGTCATTTTTAGGAAGCGGGCAGAGTGGTCTTCCCGCTTCCTGCTGGGGCAGCTCTCTACACCCTAGGTGTCTATTGCCTTCTCAGAGAGCATAATTCATTTATGAAATAGATGCTCTTGGAGACAGAGGTACAAACTGTGGCCAGCTGTGTGGTTAGGAGGAAAATAGGCAAGAAGCTAGATGGGGAAGTAACACCAACGTGGCATTACTGAAGTGCAGCTGGAAATAACACGAGTGGTTTTTTTCTCCTCTGGGGCAATGACCCCACCCTTCATTTTGCTTCTGCTGAGACATTTTGGAAGAGCCACCTTGAAGGAACAATCATTTCTTAACTCACTTCTTCATGGGACTGAAGGAAATACAATACAGATGAAAGGAAATATATTTCTTTCTAGAGCAAGAAGGTCTAGAACTTTGATGGTAGAGCTCTGACAACTGAAAAAGTTGTCCAGTGTGATAAAAAGGGATGAACCTTGGACTGGAAGTCAGGATTTTTGATTCTAGTCTGGCTTCTGTCAATACTTGTAATGATCTTCATTTATCAAGTGGTCACTGTGTCAGACATTGGGCTAAGAGCTTTTCATGCATTATCTCATTTGATCCTTTTCACATTTCCAGGAGTACTATTCCTATTTCTGTTTCAGATGTGAAAGTTGAAACTCAGGAAGGTTAACTAACTTGCCCAAGGTCCCACAACCAATAGATGTTGGTGCTGGAATCTAAACGAGTGTGTAGGACTCCAGAGCTGGAGCTCTCCGTCATTGCTTCCACAAAGAGTACGGGGCCTTGGAAGAGTCAGCCAACCACTTTCAGCATCGGCGGTATTATAAAATAGGGAAATTGGGCTTGATGACGCATGAGGTTGCTTCCAGTTTCAAGATCCTGTCCAACTCTGTCTTCTGATGGACAGAGTATTAAAGAGGTAACATGACATAAAAGATTAAAAATATGAGCTCCGTGGCCTTGAGAAAAGCCAGTGAGAGGCCAGGCAAATTCTTTTGGGGAAAAAAAAGCCACCACCACAAACTGAGTAGTGAAGTCCTAGAAGAATCCTGGAAAGATTTCTAGAATAGTGGATATGTGTTGGAAACAGAAGGGTGAATCCTAATTTTGGAGAAATGACTCATAAGGGATTGAAACATATTATGTAGTTTCTTTTTCCCCCTTAATTGGATACTCAGAAGACAGGGCCTGAAGCTATGCAAAAATACAAAGTGATTCCATTTTGAGGGATGCCCAGGTAATCTGCCTTCTTCTGGGATCTTCTGCTTTCTGAAATCCATTTGTCTCATTTAGGGGTGGATTATTAAACATTATTAAACATATTGAACCTGAATTGAAAACTAGCCAAAAACCTATTAAGGCCTGTAGGCAAGAAAACTCAGAATTAAATGAAAATCCAGCTGTACCTCCTTAAACATGGGCAGAGGCCTCAGCATGTGCTCACTTAATCTACATAGTGTTGAAAGTCATTTTAGTCCTGATGAAGTGTTGTGGACAGGTATGCCATTTAAGTTTCCTTTCTCTTTCCTTCCCTCAGTCTCCCCTACATTTCTTTTCATTATAAGCAAGGTTATTACCCTTTAAGCACAAAAATAGACAAGGTAATATTAACAGCCAATCTGATTACAGGTATCCTCCATTTCTCTTTCATCTTCTGATAGTAATATAAAGCTGGCTTCTGCACTCCAAATCATTTCCATTCAAATTTTATTATTTGCATGATTTTTAAAAAACATTCCAGGCAATAAAGTTATTCTGGTAATCCTATGGTTAATTGTGTACAGGCTAACTACAATTTAACCAATATGAAATTTTTTTTGGAAGGAGATGACCTCTGAGCTCTTGTAACTGCAGTGTAGGACCCAACCAGCTGCTGTGATGCATGAAAACCATCTTAGTTCATTAAGATTAAAGGAGCTCTTCTTGTTCGCAGGGCTGATTCCTGCAGCTGAAAAAGTATTTACACCAATTAACAACTTTTTAAACCCCTCTGTTCGAATTGTTAACCTTCAAGTAAACTCTCTGTGTGGAAATGGTTGATGATACAACCACTGTCCCAAAATTCATCTGCCTGATCTTTATTGAACTTGATGTGCAAACATTTAAAGGGTAATTGAAACACTAATTAAATACTGTGTCTGGGCACTAGAGTCAGGAATTCAGAGAGAAAGGCTGACTTATTGTTGACAATATCAGGAGACAAAAGCCCAAGGTGCTGCCAGTTTTTAGCAGGAGCAGGCTAGACCCTGTCTGGGTTGCCCTGATGTCTATTGACGCGTGAAAGGCACTTCTAGTTGTGCCATCAGTGCGACACAGGGAATACATACAGTTTGTAATCCCAACCAATCAGCAAAAGGATTCTCCATCTGTTCTAGAGATGTGATATCAATGACTTAATCTAGTCATGAGTGATGATTCAGACTGGGGTACAGAGGACTAGGTGAAATTGTATTTTTGGATCAGGCCATTGTTTAGATTTTTTTTTTTGGTTTTGTTTCTTTGTGTTCAGGGTGTATGTTTTTCAGTTTGAATTTGGGAGTACTGGGTGTTTACTCTTTTCATTCAATGGCTTAAAGTAATGGTTCTAAAATCTGACTATATATGAACATCAACTGGAAGATACTGATGCTAGGGCTGCATTTGATGCCAATTGTATCAGAATCTCTGGACGTGAGGCCCAGGCACTGGCAAGTTAAAGTAACTCTGCGGGTGATAATGATCTGCAGTCATGATTAAGAACCACTACACTAGCTGTAAGCTCCGTTAGGTCAGGGACTATGTTGATTTCATTCACCCTTGCGTTTGTAGAATGTAGCACAGGGCCTGACACATAATGGTTATTTAATACATATTTTTGAAGACATGTGCTGTGTAAGAATCCTGGGTAACAGCCAGACTGGCTAGGGCTTCTATGAGGGTTACAGATGTACCAGGTAAATGAGAGAGGCAGGCAGTGTATTACCACTTTGGTTCTCCTGTTGCTCCCCAACACCAGAAAAACAATGACGCTGGAGCAAGCCCTGGGCACTTGAATGTTTTCCAAGCTGCACGCTTTCTCTCAGTCCCACCAGTTGTGCTCCCTCCCTATGATTCCCGTGACTGGATCCATCTCGATTTTCGTATTGCACTCCAATTTCTTGCTGGCACTGGCACCTCGTCCTGAATCTAACCTAGCACAGGACATGTTCCCCAGCTGCTGGACTGCTACTGACAGACACTCCTTAGCTATCAACCACCTATCAATAAGAGAATCACCTCCAAGTTCATGCCCCCATTTGAGGGCAGCCCATACATAATCAAAGAGGTGAGGGTGTAAAGACTCACACTCAGGGCAACTCTGATGGTCCATCTCAGCTCCAGAGATCCTGTGGGATAAGCTGAAGCTTTGTTTGGGACTGTATCATAGCTAGACTTCTTCCTCTGCCAGCCCTTCTTGCTTCCCTTCCTCCACAGGTATTGCTAATAAGAACACTTCCCAATGAACTCCTTCACTCTAATCTCCACACCAGAGTCTACTCACTGAGCACACAGTGACAATGGCATGAATTACTTGACCTCATCTCTCCACGCCTCTCAGACTGGGCTCCTCACACCCATCTCTGCCATGTGCCAGACACCATGGCAGTACTGATCAAGACAGACAAAATTCCTTCCCTCATTGAACTTATATTCTGGTGGGAGAGATAAGCAAGAAACAAATATCTAACTGTGGGTGATGATGAAAGCCATTTAGAAAAATAAAGCAGGGAACAGGGTAAGAGAACAGAGTTATAGGGGTGAAGTGGGGTGGTGGTATGCTGGAGCTGCCGCATGCTGGCTCATATGAACCCACTGTTAAATTCACAGGAATCTTGAAAGGCACTGTTAAAACAGAGCCATTATAATTTTTTCCTTTTTTATTGAAGTATGGTTGATTTAAATATTATATTAGTTTCAGGTGTACAACATAGTAATTCAAAATTTTTATGGATTATATTCCACTTATAGTTATTATAAAATATTGGCTATATTCCCCATGTTGTACAAAATATCGTTGTAGCTTATTTATTTTATACATAGTAGTATAAACCACTAGTGTGTTCTCTATATCTGAGTCTGTTTTTGTTGTTATATTCACTAGTTTGTTTTATTTTTTAGATTCTACATATAAGTGATTATATAGTATTTATCTTTCTCTGACATATTTCACTAAGCATAATATCCTCAAGGTCCATCCATATGGTTGCAAATGGCAAAATTTCAGTCATTTTATGGCTCAGTAGTATTCGGCTGTGTGTGTGTGTGTGTGTGTGTGTGTACCATATCTTCTTTTTGTGTTTATCTGTTGATGGACACTTAAGTTGCTTCCTTACCTTGGCAATTGTAAATAATGCTGCTGTGAACATTGTGATGCATGTATCTTTTTGAATTCATGTTTTCATTTTCTGCAGATATATACCCAGGAGTGGAATTGCTGGGTCATATGGTAGCTCTGTTTTTAATTTTTTGAGGAACCTCCATACTGTTTTCCACAGTAGATGCACCGATTTACACTCCCACCAACAGTGTACAAGGGTTTTCTTTTCTCCACATCCTTGCCAACATTTGTTATTTGTGTTCTTTTTGATGATAGCCATTTTGACAAGTGTGAGGTGATATGCCATTGTGGTTTTGACTTGAATTTCTCTGGTGACTCCCGATGTTGAGCATCTTTTCACCTGCCTGTTGGGCATCTGTATTTCCTCTTTGAAAAAATGTTCAGTTCTTCTGCTAGTTTTTTAATTGGGTTGTTTGGTTTTTTGATGTTGAGTTGTATGAGCTGTTTATATATGTTGGATATTAACCCCTTAGCAGTCTTTTTAAAAAATTTTATTGAAGTATAGTTGATTTACACTCTGGTGTTAATTTCTGCTGTACAGCAGTGTGATTCAGTTATACATACATACATACATATATATATATATATGTATACATTCTTTTTCATATTATCTTCCATTATGTTTTACCACAGGATATTAAATATAGTTCCCTGTGCTATACAGTAGGACCTTATAGTTTATATATTCTTTATGTAATAGTTTGTATCTGCTTATCCCAAACTCCCAATACTTCCCTCTCCCATCCCCTCTCCCCCTTGGCAACCACAAGTCTGTTCTTTATGTCTGTTTCTGTTTTGTGGATATGTCCATTTGTGTCGTACTTAGATTCCACATATAAGTGATATCATATGATATTTGTCTTTCTCTTTCTGATTTACTTTGCTTAGTATGATAATCTCTAGGTCCATCCATGTTCCTGCACCCCTCAGCAGTCTTATCATTTACAAATATTTTCTCCCATTCATTCAGTATGTTGTCTTTTTGTTTTGTCAGTGATTTCCTTTGCTGAATGTGATGTAACACATTTATTGTTTTGTGAATATTGAACCATCCTTGCATCCCTGGTAAAAATCCCATTTGATCATAGTGTATGATCCTTTTAATGTATTTTTGAATTTGGTTTTATTGAAGGTTTTTGTATCTATGCTCATCAGTGATATTGGCCTGCAATTTTCTGTTTTTGTGATATCTTTGTCTAGATTTGGAATCAAGGTGATGCTGCCCTTGTAGAATGAGTTTGAAAGCATTCCTTCCTCTGCAGTTTTTTGGAATAGTTTGAGAAGGTTAGGTGGTAACTCTTTTAAATGTTCAGTAGGATTCACCTGTGAAGCCATCTGGTCCTGGACTTTTGTTTGTTGGGAAGTTTTTTTGTTTGTTTTTTACTGCTGATTCAGTTTCATTACTGATAACTGGTCTGTTCATATTTTCTATTTCTTCCCAGTTTAGTCTTGGGAGTTTTTACATTTCTAGGAATTTGTCCATTTCATATAGGTTGTCCGTTTTATTAGCATAGTTCTTCATAGTAATCTTTTATGGTCCTTTGTATTTCTGTAGTGTCTGTGGTAAGTTCTCTTTCATTTCGATTTTTATTGATTTGGGTCCTCTCTCTTTTTCTCTTGATGCATCTGGCTAAAGGTTTTTTCAATTTTGTTTTTCTTTTCAAAGAACCACCTTTTAGTTTCGTTGATCTTTTCTATTTTTGTTTTGTCTCTATTTCATTTATTTCTGTTTTGATCTTTATGGTTTCTCTCCTTCTACTAACTTTGGGTTTTGTTTGTTCTTCTTTTTCTAGTTCCTTTGGATGTAAGATTAGGTTGTTTATTTGAGATTTTTCTTGTTTCCTGAAGCAAGCTTGTGTTACTATAAGCTTCTCTCTTAGAACTGCTTTTGCTGTATCCCATAGATTTTTGAATCATTGTGTTTTTGTTTTCATTTGTCTCCAGGTTTTGTTTTTGTTTTTTTTTTTGTTTTTTGGCCACACTGCGTGGCTTGTGGGATTTTAGTTCCCCGACCAGGGATTGAACCTGGGCCACTGCAGTGAAAGCACTGAGTCTTAACCACTGGACCACCAGGGAATTCCCCTCCAGGTATTTTAAAATTTCTTCTTTGATTTATTCAGTGCTCCATTGGTTGTTTAGTTGCATGTTGTTTAGCCACCATGTATGTGTGTGTTTTGCACTTTTTCTTGTAGTTGATTTCTAGTCTCACAGTTTTGTGGTCAGAAAAGATCCTTCATGTGATTTCAATTTTCTTAAATTTACAGAGGCTTGTAATATGACCTAGCATATGATCTGTCCTGGAGAATCTTCCATGTGCACTTGAAAAGAATATGTATTTTGCTGCTTTTGGGTGGAATGTTCTGTATGTATCTGTTGAGTGCATCTGATGTAACATGTCATGTAAGATCAGTGTTTCCTTATTGATTTTCTGTCTGGACGATCTGTCCATTGCTGTAAGTGGAGTCTTAAAGTTCCCTACTGTTATTGTATTACTGTCAGTTTCTCCCTTTATGTTTGTTAATATTTGCTTTTATGTGTGTAGTTCGTCCTATGTTGAGTGCATATATATTTACAGCTGTTATATCTTCTTGGATTGATCCGTTGATCATTAGGTAATGTCCTTCTTTGTCTCTTGCAACAGCCTTTGTTTTAAAGTCTATTTTGTCTGATATAAACATTCCTATCTGGCTTTTTTGGATTTCCATTTGCATAGAATATCTTTTTCCATCCCCTCACTTTCAGACTGGTTTCTTTAGATCTGAAGTGAGTCTCTTGTAGGTAGCATATATACAAGTATTGATTTTCTATCTATTCAGCCAGTCTGTCTTTTGGTTAGAACATTTAGATATACAATTAAAGTAATTATCGATATGTGTGTACTTATTGACATTTTTTCATTGTTTTGGGGTTGCTTTTGTAGTCCCTCTTTTGTTCCTTTCATCTTCATTTGTTCCCAGTTCTTCTGTATCATCTAATCTACTGTTTATTCCTTATAGTGTATTTTTTATTTCAATTACTGAATTCTTCAGCTCTGTATGGGTCTGTTTTCTAACACTTTGTTCAGCTTTTCACTGTGTTTGTCCATTCTTCTCCCTAGGTCTTGAGCATCTTTATGATCATTACCTTGAACTCTTTATTGGGTAGATTGCATCTCCATTTCATTTAGTTCTTCTTATGGTTTTTTTTTTTCTTGTTTCTTCATTTGGAACATGTTCCTCTGTTGCTTCATTTTGCCTAACTTGCTGTTTTTATTTCTATGTATCTAGTAGGTTGGTTATGTTTCTTGATCTTGGATAAGTGGCCTTTTGTAGAAGATGTCCTATGTGTCCCAGCAGTGCACTTCTTTCTGGTCACCAGAGCTATATGCTCTAGTGGTGCCTCTATATGGGCTGTGTGGGTCCTCTTGTTGTGGCGGGTTGACTACTGTGGGAGGTGTGGTAGGTATGGATGGCCCCTGGTCTGGTTTGTTGCTAGGCCTCCCATTGTGTGGCGGCTGCCAGTGTTGGTTGGCAGGGCTGGGTCATGAGGAAGCTGACTGTGGATCCCAGGGAGGCCCCAGGGCTAGAACTGGCTTACTGGTGGGTGGAGTCAGGGTCCAGGAGATCCCAGGGCTGGTGCCAGCCCACTGGAAGGCAGAGCCAGGTCCTGGGATCTGGCTGCCAGGCCCCGGGTCCCAGAGCTGGTGTCAGACCACAGGTAGATGGGATCGGTTCCTGACACAGCTGGCAGTGGTGTGTGGGGTGTCCTGAAGCTTGTGTTGGCCTGCTGATGGGTGGGTTGGGTCCTGCCATGGCAGGATGTGGGGCTTTGGTTTTGCTGTGGCTGGTGTCCACCTGCTGGTGGATGAGGCTGGTTCCAAGGCTAGAGCAGGCTCACTGGTGGGGCTGGGGCCCAGGGCATTCTGGGGCTGGTGCCTGCCCACTGGTAGGCAGAGCTGGGTCCTGGGGTCCCAGGTCTATTGCCTGCTTATTGGTGTGTGGTGCTGGCTCCTGGGCCTTCTGGTTGGCAGGGACATGTACAGGGATTACTGTGGGTTCAAGAGGTCTTAAGGCAGCCTGTCTGCTGGTAGGCTGTGTCCCCACCCATTTAGTTGCTTGGCCTGAGGCATCCCACAGCTGGTGTCTACAGACTGTTAGGCCAAGGCAGGGCTGGGTCCTGAGGCTAATAATCTGGAGGAAGGATTCCAAAATGTTGATTGCCAGCACCCGTGTCCTCATGGTAGGATGAGCTCCCCAAAATGGCTACCACCAGTGTCTGTGTCCCCAGGGTGTGCTTCACGTCGTGCCTCTTTTCCAGGAGACTCTCTAAGATCAGCACATAAGTCTGATTCAGGCACCTTTCAAATTACTGTTTCTGCTCTGGGTCCTGGAATGTGTGAGATTTTGTGTGAATCTTCACCTTTAAGAGTGAAGTCTATATTTCCCACAGCCCTCTGTGTTTCCCCAAAATAAGCCCTGCTGACCTTCAAAACTAAGCGTTCTGGGGCTGATCTTCCTGGCATAGGACCCCGAGTTGGGGAGCCTGATGTGGTGCTCAAACCCCTTACTCTTTGCGGAGAACCTCTGCAATTATAATTATTTTTCCATTTGTGGATTGCCTACCTGGGGTTATCAGTCTTGGCTATAACATAATTCCGTCCCTCCTACTCATCTTGTTGTGGTTCTTTCTTTATATGTAAACCTAAAGATGTGGAAGATATTTTCTGTTAGGCTCTGGTCTTTTTCATTGATAGTTGTTCTGTAAATAGTTGTAATTTTGGTGTGCCTGCGAGAAGAGGTGAACTCAGGGTCTTTCTACTCTGCCATCTTGGGAATTCCCCCCCACCCCCATGCCACAAACAGAGCCATTATTAACAAAAATTATATCACCTTAAAAATCAAATAAGTCATATTAGAAACAAGAGTAATACATATTCAAAACTCATCACATTCTCATTTTACTGGATTTTGCTGTTATATATGCTCTGGTGGTTATTTACATTTATTTTATCTGTTTGGTGGAAATATTATACAGTGGTGCACTACTGTACATCTCCTCCTAATTAGACATTCAGTGACATCAATGAGTCTGGACTATACTCATTAAATTGCAACCATACGTTGGCCATGGCCACAAAAGTATGGCAAAAATCAGCAAATGCATTCTGTGAGAATCAGCTGACTGTGTAGAATTTACAATAAAAAATAATGCATGTCATTTTTATTTCTAAATTGTGGGAAATACATCTTTTATATCAGTAAAATTTATAATAAACATATGTACGTACATACATGCATACATCCCCAACCCAGCCCCCCACACCCCCCCACGATCTGATTGTAAACAGTAACTAGTACATCACTGTGTAGAGGGCTTCATTTTCAGGTATTAGGGGAGAATTATATAATATTTGAACTGATTGAATCCAGGGAGCCTGTGTTTATTACTCTTTGTGAGAAAATATGCTGTCCCAAATCCTAGGTGTCCTCATTTTTAATTCTCAGATGATGGTCTCTAGACAATTTTATTAGCACTTCTCCCATATGAATGATTTTTCTCTCTCAACCTCTACTGATATCTTTTAGGATTTTGAGGACCTCTATTAGATCACAGCTCAAGGTATTATCTTTTACAGTGAGGATAAACTCAGCTTACTTGATTCATTATTATTTACATTCTTATAGCACATTTTCTTTGTAATTGCCTAGTTGTAAATGTATTTAGTCATCCTTAGTTGTTTATATGGTTATTACAGGTGTTTTTGTAAAGTAAAGAGTCACTCTCTTCGTTATAAATTTTATTGCTTCTAGGAATTTAGATACTTGAGTGTTGAATTAAATTTTTTGTTAGTCATATCTAAAAGATACTGTAGGTATCAAAGTGCTGGTATTATTATAGGAAAGTTGTAAAATAGAAAATAAGTTGGGTGTCCCAAACCACTTTTTGGCTTTATGACTGTGAACAAATCACGCAACATCCTTAAGCCTCAATGTCCTCATCTGCACAATGGGAATTTAATTTGGCAAACTTGTTGACTATTAAGACAACTAAGGCATGGTTCCTGCCCTCAGGGTGTTAACAATTAGTCCTAAAACTATTCCTCATTTCGTGTGATGAACACTAACAATAGCTGTATCGTGAATACAGAGTTGTGTGAAAAATCAGAGGGAACATAAGTCATCATGTTTTGTGAACAAGGAAAGTATTGTACCATAGATATGCAAAATACAATCGCTCATAGAGCCTTTGGGTACCTGGTGCTGGGTGCCTTATGGCACTTGATAAATGCCTATGGAAGGAATGAATTTAGTAGTATGCCAACAGTAGTATGCCAGTTGAGTTAAAGACGACCATGTCTTTGTAAGTCAACTCTACTCCAATAAAAATTTCTAAAAAATAGACTACCATGTCTTTAGGTAAAGTCTAGATCTGCTGCTGTATGGTTATGTTTAAGCTTCTTAATTAACACATGGTCAACTTTGGTCTAAAATGAATATGCAGTTACAGAATTTAGTCTAATCATGGTATAAGATGTTCAAGTAAACGAAATATTTCTTTAATAGAACCAAATCATACTATTTTATTAATCTGTGACTTTTCTGGGTGTTTAATTTTAGCATCTATGGTTGCTGCATTCGGTCTTTTCAAAAGCCTTCAGAGTGATGGTAACTACCCAGCTACTTCATGTTACAGATGAGGCACCATGCAGGAAAGTGATCATAATTTGAGGTTAATAGAAGGAATTCTTTCATTGCTTATTAGAAAGTGCTTACATGTAATTGAGGTTTTTTTAAGAAAGAAAAGAAAGTGTTCCTCATCACTGCAGGTTATACCTGTTCATTAAAAATTTTAGACAGCACTGAACAGTAAAAATATAATCACTTGCTGGTCCACCACCCAAAGACCATCACTTTTAACTTCTTGGTGTCTGTTCCTCCAGTCTTTATCTATGAGCATTTTTATGTGGTTGTAATAATCTGTGATGTATAATTTTATACCCTGCTTTTTTCATTTAATGTTATAACAAAAGCATTTTCTAAGCTATTAAGCATCTTTTCAAATGTCCATTTAAATAACAGTGTGTATTTCATTGGGGGACTGTGTCATACTTGTGGCTGGTCTCTGAACCACAATACCAAAGCTTATTTGAAGGAATGAATGTTGATTCTGCTTTAATCACTTGGGAAGATTATTCCGATGATATCGACATTCCTTAAATTATTTTTGAAATGACATTTTTGGAAACACCTTCAGAACAACCCAGAAAACTGGTGTCTATCAATATACAATTTTTAAACAAAAACATAATTTTACCTGCCTTGTTCCTTTTAATTAACTAAGAGTGTGACTTTTGGCTATTTCTAATATCCAAATCCATCTTAAGGAAGAAGCATCTATTAACACTGAAGACCCTCGAAAGAAAGCTGAATAGGCTTTCATGGCAATTTCCAAAGAGAAGTTCGAAAATATTTTGTGAAATGACTATATGTTAGGATAAAGTATACTTTCTTACAGAGTGACTACTTGAGGTGAAAAAAAAAAGAATACTAATTCACTTGAGCAAGTTTCACCATGTTTGCTAAAAATCAGGTATTTTATGTTACAGTCATCACGTCATCTCTGAAGACCCTCAAGAGTTGATTGTTGATGAAGTCTTAGGAGTTTAAAGTCTCTCGAGCTGCTTTGTCCCTCAGGTGTGCCCTTGAGTTTCAAGGTTCCAAATTTGGACACTGTTGTTAGAGCACCACTCTTAAAGATGTTTCTGCTCTGATGTTAGAAGTAGAGAATCCTCCAAGGTCTTGAGGCAGAAGAGAATCCATTCTTAGTCATGAAAAGAAAAGAAAAGAAAAACAAAAACAAAAACCACTGCCTCAGGCCTTTCTTATCCAGGAAACTTGTCCTGTTTGGAGTGTCACTCCTTTATTAACGACTGCTGAGTATGAAGTCGTGTGCTGAGCATCAAATTCCGCCTTGATGAGAGAGCCCTCTGGGGTCATCTTTAGTAGCTTGAATACCATTTGCTTGGATTGGTGAAAAGAGCAGCGGCTTAGTAGTCAGGGGCTTGAAATGCTAATAAATTTTATCTCCCCTTCTAACTTAGACAGATCTCTTTCTTTTTGCCTCATTTTCTCCTTTTGTAAAATGGTGGGAATGGCTGTAGGGGACTTCTTATGAGATGATCTCTAGATTACCATTAAGCTCTATGCCTCCTTAGCTCTGCAAATGTGGTCAGGAGTACAGGTCAGGGGAGATCAGGATGATTTTAGCCATAGTGATGATTGTTTTACCGAGGTACGAAGACTCAGGAGTGCTTTCAAAGGCAGAGAAACGAGGACCAGTGTAGTATCAAGGGGATAAAAACTCTTCCAAATGAATTGTCATATTCTTTTATTTTTTCCCTTTAAGAATTATTCTTTAACTGACCTCCTCTTATTTTGATCATTCTTTTACAGGGGCCCCTGGGATGTAGATTTTATATACTATGTACTATTTTTCTGAATTGTCATACTCTTGACCTGGCTCCTGGAAGTATCAACTGGAATTTTAACTATCTTTGAAGTGTTCTTCTACCCTATGAGTAGAAAGTTTGAAATGCAGAGATTACCTGTACCTAGTTCTCTTTTTTCCATCAACTCAGTGAGGGGAGGCTTAGTCTGGGTTGGTGTGGGAGGTGGTAAGAAGGGCTTGTGATCTCTTGAGGGGATTGTCCAGGGCCTCTTACCTGCCAGCATGATGAGGGGATCAAATGCTCAGAGAGGGTGAGGCTAGAACGGATTGGGATGAGAGGGAAGTTTTAGTAGTTGTCCAGAATAAACAAAAGGAGGGAGAGTTAAGAAGCACTTTTCAAGAAGGAAAGGAATTTTGACAGCTCTGGTTCAATCCCCAGTTGTTTGAGGATGCAAGGATGTGAGGAGCAGAATGAGACGTGGCTTGCAATGTGCACCGTAGGGACCATATTACATGGTGCTATAGTGTGTTGAGATGGGGCATAATAAAACAGGGCACCGGATTCTAGAATATGGGGTCAGCAGGAGTAGTGCTTCAAAGAAGTCCCTCACATCTTACTTCTGAGTAGTGGACAGAATTCTCTCAGGTAGCAGAGACTCTTGGCTTCTATTGGCTTTGAAAAGGAGAACAGATTGGCTTCTGTACAGGGATTTCTCATACAAAGTCAAAACACCAGAGGGCCAGGTTGATGGCCCATTTCAGCCCTTGGAGCAGTGATAGACTTTCGTGGCATAACTCCATTAGCAGTGGGGTGGACAGCACTGCCCAGCAGCCTGTAATGTGGCGGGCAGGGGCATCGCAGCCTGTCGAGTTTGGTGAAGCTGGCATTTGGGATGAGGATGGAAACCACATTTTTCAGCTTGGCTTTGGGGAAAGTGGTGATGGATGGGGTGGATGAAGGGACATTGAGGGAGTAGAAACAGCAGCCTCCTTTCACCCTCTTCTGTGGAAAATCTCGGATGGGGCCTACTTCCTTTCTTGTCTGTCTGTGCCTCGGAGATTCAGTTTCCGCTTGTGCAGGATGAAAGCCTCAGGGTTCTTGCATTAATAAGCCCGTTTAAAAATGTCAGACGAGAAGCGCTAAAGACCTTTCCACCAGCCACTTTTCAATCTTGTTATTTTAATACTTGCCTCTACCCTAAGCTTCGTAGAAATGTAAAAGGTAATGAAGTGTTTCATATGCTGTTCTCTGTCTTTTTATTCTAATTTAAATCTATCATTGAGCATGTGCTTTAAAAATGATGTTTACTGGAGTTGGAGTATTTATTCCATGCAGCCCAGAAATGCATATGTGGGCTTGTGTCTTAGACGTATTATGTATGGTATCATTGTACACAATCAGCACAGTGAGAGGAGAAATATATTTTAAAATCTTTAGGCCTCAGTTTTAACCTGGAAATCTGTGGGTTTTCTGTAATGTACCCCATTGAACCAAGGTTCACCTGCTATCCTATCCTCTCATGAGCTGGAGGGCAGGATCACATTCCCAGCTTCCTGAGTTAGGTACTCCTTTGCTTCGCCTCGAGGTGGTGACTCCTTCGTCCCTTGGCTTTATCCTTTTTAGGTATAAAAGATGGGGGAAAATGAATACTCATTTCTACATTATGTTGCAGAACAGTTAAGTATCTTATTAGTATCAAAAAGATTTCTAAATGATCATTCTGATTTATTGAGCATATTCTCCATGTCTAATGGTGTGAGGTGTGAGAGAGACCAAGTCCCTGTCCTCCAGCGCTGCTCAATTTGATGAGACAGGCTAAGGGGTGAAGAACAATACAATGTCATGTGATAAAGCCAAGCATGCACCAGAGAGCCCTGTACATACCGTGAACTACCAGAAGGGGGAGCAATGGACACCACCTAGACGTTTCAGGAAAAGAGAGAGGAGATTGTAGCATCTGTTGATAGTTTGAAAAAGGAATCAAGGAAGGTTAGGACTCTCCAGACAAAGGAAGGAGCATATGTACAAGAACCATTAGAAAATGCTCAGTGTATCTCAGGACCAGTGAGAAACTGAGTGTGGCTAAAGCATGAAGTGCAAGGCAGGGGCAACAGGAGTGAGGTATAAGCCTGGAAACAAGGGTGGGATTGAGAATGCCTTGAACTGCTGTGCAATGCATTTAGACTTAGCCTGTAGCCATCTGAAAGCCGCGTAGAACCTACATCTGGAGGTAATATCCATATAAATGTTTTAAGGGAGTCCAATCTGGTGTCAGTGTAGATGAAGGGTGAGGGGGGCGTGACGGTGATTATAGCCGTTTAGGTGAAAAAGGATGATGGCATGGATTCATGTAAAGGGGGTGGAGACGGAGAAGAGGGGCTGCACATCCAGGAAATATTTCTGAAGTAGAATTAATAGTATTAGTGACATTTTAACACACATGGTGAGAATAAGAGCTGGTTTTAGGAAGGAAAATTGTGGATTCGAGTCAAATTTGTTTCTAATCCTCTGGAACGCACTTTGTGGGCTTTGACCTCGCTCTGTGAGACATTCAATCAAAATCTTCTCCTAGATCCTTAATTCACACTAATGTGAACTTAGTGATTACTGATGACAGCTTGAAGTACTACTCCTGAATGGTAGGATTTATGTTTTACTTGTAACTTTTAATAATTTATATTTCTAACTTTATATCACAAAAATTTGTCCACAAAGATATTCACGAGAGTGGGTTTTATATAACGGAATCATTATAATAGTAATGATTTGTTGAATCAACACTGTATGTCCAAAGGTGATTATCTAGAACAGCCATCTAAAAATATGTAGAAATACATTTACTGACTTGGAAAGTTGTTCAAAATATATTAGGGTAAAAAAGAACAGTTTACAAGTAGTACGGACAGTATAACCCCATCTTCTACAAGTATGTATTTTTAAACATGTTTCTAGGCAGAGACAGAACAAATATTCCCCCAAATGCTGACAGTAATTATATTTGTGTGAGAAGTGAAATCATTATCAATTATTTTGTTTTCTTTATCACGTGATCCTGTAGGTTCCAAATTTTCAATACTATGTGTAGTAAAATGTTAAATGGGAAGTTCCCAGGAAGCACCAAGATATAATGGGTATGACATTCTAAAGTGGGATTCTGGACCAGGTTGCAAAATTTCAAGGTAATTTCAGAAGCACAGTTTTACAACTTCTAATACCGTCATGCACAGTGAGGGTGTAAAGTGCCAGGTGCTGGCAGTCAGTGTTGTGGGGTTTCTGGAGGGACTCCTTTGAAAAGCTTGGGCCGTAGGTCCCGTGCCCACCACGGAGGAGAGAGGGCAGCGTGCTTCTCTTTCCTCTCTAGCCAAGAATGGTTTCAAGAGGACCACTGGAAGAATTTGATGTGTGTCCCCTCTAGTTGAAGGATGATGTTCTCGAGTCTGACTCCCATCTGAAAAATTGAAAGTGAGAGGTGGACAGTCTAGATCTTGCCAGATGAGCTCAAGTTAAGGGGGCTGCTTTAGGATCAGCCCACACTCCCAGAGCTCGTAAGGACAAAGAGCAAATAATTACTAATATTTCCTGTGGTCCACAGTGGGCCACATGCAAAAGAGAGCCAGCGTGGGCTATGTGAGGCCCTGCTCAATAGAGGGCTGAAGGGACAGATAGAAGTTCAACATATTTCTGGATTCCTAGGGATTGCAGGAGGAGTAAGGAATGCGATCAGGAATAATGAGTCACCCACTTTATGGGAATTACATGTTAGACATCCCCAACACTGGTGATGGATGGTCCCTGGAGAAGCCAAGAAAATTTCTGTTAGAGAATGTGTCTCCAGTCAGGTTCAGAAATAATGAAAGCATCTTATAACAGTACCAGTCCAAACAGAACATCTTCGTGTCCCTCCTTCCTTCCTTGAATTCAACCTTGGAGGGATCAGAAACCACAGCTAGTAAGAGGAGGAGGAGGGATGAACGCCATAGCACAGGAAAAGGGAAAAGAAGAACCATGCTTCCATTTCTCCAGCTTCCCGCTTGCAACTGGGGAGAAGATTTAACTTTAAGTCACATTTGGAATTTTGATATTGTGAGATTAGACATTTTTAATACATCAAGATTAGGTTTGAAAAAAAAAGATTAGGTTTGGTGATTTGGGGGGCATGTAGAATTATTTCCTAAGAATGACTGAAAAAATCATGGAACTATTTGAGTTTTCATCGATGGGCATGGAAAAGAGCATCCTCCCATCTTTTTTTTTTTTTTTTTTTTTTTTTTTTGCAGTACGCGGGCCTCTCCCTGTTGTGGCCTCTCCCGTTGCAGAGCACAGGCTCCAGACGCACAGGCTCAGCGGCCATGGCTCACGGGCCCAGCCGCTCCGCGGCATGTGGGAGCCTCCCGGACTGGGGCACGAACCCGCGTCCCCTGCATCGGCAGGCGGACTCTCAACCACTGCGCCACCAGGGAAGCGCCCCTCCCACCTTATATATGAAAACATTTTAAGGAGATAGTTGGAAAAAAAAGCTACTTTATAACTTTATCAACTAAGTTGCTAACTCTTAGATCAGGGGCTTCTTTTTAAAGCTTTCCCACTGGTTGCCACTCTAATACCTTATTGTCATCTTTGTCGGGGCAAAAATCAACCATGGCCTACATCTTGAGTGACTTTCCCAGAAGCCACCAGTATCTTACAAACTTTCTTTCTGTGCTAACAATGATTAGAGTATCACTGATGCTGATTCCATATACAAAAAGGTGACTTCTCCTCTACCCAGTTAAGGTGTCTCTCCAACCTTCCTTTAGAGAACAAGGGACAAACTTCCTCCGGAATACTAACTTGTAACTCTCCAAGAGCTGACAGAACAGACTACTGCTCTTTGATTCACTTCTAGGAAACACTGGTGAACAATGCAAATTAAGAGCTCATCTACAAAATGCACAAACAAATCTAATAGTCACCATCTGTTACAATCGCTTTTGAGAAACTTGAAAGAGAATTTTCTTAAGGCAAAGGCAGAGGAACACTTTAAATTATTTGAAAATTTGAATTATATATTTAAAATCACTCTGGGGAACAAGATAGATGTAAAACATGAAGGGTGTGTGTGTGTGTGTGTGTATGTGTATGTAGAGGGGAGTTTTCCATAATATATCCTGAAGTTTGAAATATCAATTTAGGGACGTCCCTGGTGGTGCAGTGGTTAAGAATCCTCCTGCCAATGCAGGGGACACGGGTTCGAGCCCTGGTCCAGGAAGATCCCACATGCCACGGGGCAACTAAGCCTGTGCACCACAGCTACTGAGCCTGCATTCTAGAGCCCGTGAGCCACAATTACTGAGCCCGAGTGCCACAACTACTGAAGCCTGCACGCCTAGAGCCTGTGCTTTGCAACACGAGAAGCCACTGCAACGAGAAGCCCACGCACCGCAATGAAGAGTAGCCCCCGCTCGCCACAACTAGAGAAGGCCCGTGCACAGCAACGAAGACCCAACGCAGCCAAAAATAAATAAAATAAAATAAATTTATTTAAAAAAAAATTTAATTGGATCTGTTACATTCACATAAGCTTTCCTCTGAAGCTACTGTTCCCAGGTCACCCAAAAGGAGGCATGGGAACCATTACTGTCCCTCTGTCCCCAAGTATGTGTCCATTGAGTGGGACCGAGAGACCATTTCAGCAAATGTCATAGAGAAAAAAGCAGAGACCTCAGTGACCTGCTTCTGTTTGACTTTCTCTTCAGTGCACTCATCAGGTAAGAGCAGACAAATGGCTACACTTGCTTTTTCTATTTCATTCCAGCAATGAGGAGCTGGGTACATGATGTGTTAAGGGGAGAGCATAGAAAAAAGAATAAGGCAAGTCCTAAGCAGATCAGAGAATTCACTGCAGGAGACATGTTACTAGGGCTCCCTGATGGGAGACCTTTGTGCGTTCACAGAAGCTGGGAGGGATGCTCTCTCTCCATGTTGCTAGGCCTAATGTCTGTAGGCAGCAGCATTGTAGGACAGGCAGTGGGAAGGAGGGCTGTGGAGTCAGACCCCTGTATTTTAGTCTGTTTACTGATGGTGTGCCTTTGGGCAATTCCTAATCTCCCTGTGCCTTACATGCATTGTGAGTATAATTTGGATAAGAGTTGTACCAACATCATAAAATTGTTGTGAGATTAAATGAGATTATAGATAGGTAGATATTACTTAGAATACCTTCCACATAGTAAAAGAGTTCAATAACTATTGCTTATTATTATAAGAAAGAAGAAAAGAAACTAATGCTTACTGAATACATACCACGTTCCAGGAATTATGCTAAAAACTTTCACATTTCCTCATTTCCTCCTCATAACAACTCTGTAAGGTTACTAGTTCAGAGTGATTAAATGGCTTACCCAAGAACAAGTAGCTAATCTGTGACAGATCTTAGATTTAAAATCAGGTCTTTATTTCACAATAGGATACTTCCTGTCCTGTGCCTCAGTGTTTGATACACAGAAAGAAAAGGGCAGAATAGATGTGTATTCAGAAGGCCATGTCTCTGAGAGCTAATGAACTGTCAGGGTTCTCCCTCAAAGATGCTCTAAGTATGAGTGGTTGGCACGCTGCCCACCTGTATTAGTAAGGGAAGGCTTGTTGCTGGAAGAAACAACCCATAGATTTCAGTGGCTTTTCATAGAAGTTTATTGTTCTTACATCAAGGCCAATCATTGTTAATGAATGGGGAGGGGGTGGAGCTTCTGTACTTAGGAATGTAGATTCCTTCCTTCTTGCCAGTCCTGGGGTCCTCGGTTGCATCCTTTGCCTGCAGCTAGCAAATGAGGGAGAAGGGTGAGATTGGCACATTTAGATTACTTATGAGTCAGACCTGGAAGTGGACACAGCACTTTTGCCCCATGTTCCTAACCACTAGAATTTGACCACATGCAAAAGAGGCCAGAAAAGTAGTTTGATTGAGAGCACAGGAGGAAAATAGGTCTTGTGACTAGAAAGCCTATGCCACAGCCTACTCTCTGGTCACCAAATACTAATTTTACTCTTTCTTCCATATACAGAACCCACTGTTCCCCTACGCAGGGGAGACAGTGCTAAGTCCCAGGCAGTTCCTGCATCCAGCTCAGAGTCCAGGATCTCTGGGCAATGCAGAGTCCTCATCAGGCTTGGATGTGGAGCCTCTGGTGACCTGTGAAGTGAAAACATAACTTATCAGTTCCCACTTTCCACCCCTCCACACCACCCTTTCCCCCTCAATAGATAATGGTCAAGCAATGTACAACTTAAAACAACGTAAAAGGGCAGAATGAGAGACACAGAGCAGCCACTGGTCCAGCATACTTTCTCTTAGCCAGACATTCTGAAGGGCCCTTCCCTGGCAGCAGGGGAGGTGACTTGGCCAGACCCAGAGGCTGCTCTGGGCGGAACTCCCCTGTCCCTCATTCTCCATGACACTTAATCCGCCCACTAGGGGTTTCTTCGTTCTCTGTTTTCCTCCAGGGTCACCTCTGAAGTAGGCATTGGGCAATAAGTTTTCCCTGGGAGCTTAATAGCCTGCTTCCTGCTCATGCAAGTTTAGGGGCTCAAGAATAGTTTTAAGCCTTGAACAATCAGAAACCTAATTAGAGCAAGCTTGTGCTTAGTTTGGCAATGTAATTTCCTCAAAGACCCATGAGGCTTCTGACCTATTTGCTTCTAATCAGTAACCACAGTCAAGTTCCTTTCTAGATATAATTCCTTTTTAAAAAAATGTATTTTACTGAAGTATAGTTGATTTACAATGTTGTGTTAATTTCTACTGTACAACAAAGTGATTGAGATATACACACACACATACATATATATATATATATTCTTTTTCACAGTCTTTTCCATTATGGTTTATCACAGGATATTGAGTAAGTTCCCTGTGCCTAGACATAATTCTCAAGTCTGATATTTTTTCTTTTCTCTTTCATTTCCATGTATCCTTCTCTCAAGTTCCTGGCAGCTAACTTGAGGCTCACTGAAACAGTAGGCTTGGATGCCAGGATATGCCCCTTATCCTGGTCTTTGCTACAAAGCCACAGTGTGTCCTCAAGAAGTCTTAGTGGGTCTTTGTAACTCAGGACATTCTCCAGTCCTATCTCGTACTGTTTGGAGTTCAGCAGTAATTGGCTCTTCTAAATTTGTAAGACTCTTGATCTTTGGACTTTATTCCTTCAGTCTGTGCATGAAAAGCTCTCCTTTCTTGCCTAAGCTCCTGTACTAAAGGCATTTAAGAGTAATCAACATGCTTTTCACTCTGCCTCTTTCTAGCCAGTTTCCTCACAGCTTCAGGCTCAGAAGCATGTAGTCCTTAAGTTATTACAGATGATACGTATATGAAATGTTTGGCCAGAGATCAGCAAGGCTGTACAGCTCTCTAGCTTGCTATATTTACTTCCTTACTGTCCGCTATCTGACTGCTAAAACAGTACTACACATTTTAGGCTTTCACTAAGTCAGCATCCCAGTTTTTCTGTCTTGATTTCTGTATAAGACAGAGAAGCCTAACTGCTAGAACCAATAACCCCAAAGTATCAGTGGCTAGCACGTTAGAAGTTTATTTCTTCCTTATGTCAGGTCTAATTGGCAGCAGGTACTGGAGGACTCCTGTCTCCACATGCACTCAGGATCCCAGGCTCCCCCACTTTTGTGGCTTTGTCATCTCGTAGACCTCGAGTCCGCTGCTGGATTTTCTATACGAGGTCTCAGCCTGCCTGGAAGGGACTCACATGTTCCGTGTTCTACTGGCCAGAACTCCTCAAAGGCCGCATCTGATTGCAAGGCAAGGTGGAAAATGTAGTCTAGCCGTGTGGCCAGGGATAAGTGGATATGAGTTGGACAAAGAACTAATGTGTCTCCACTGCACTGCCTCTGCCCTGAGGTGCTGAGATGCTCTCAGCTGTAGCATCTGAGAACACAGGAGGTGAGTATAGCCTGGGGCAGAGGGGGCCCCCTCTTGGTGGACACAGGTCATTGTGCCCTTAAGATAACAAATTAATTTTTTCCCTAGGCTTTATATTGAGTGAAATCTTTGAATATTGGAGGGCCACTGAAGATAAGGCATAATGTCATATTTTCAGCATCCAACAATTGTTAAATCTTATTTTGCAGAAATAGATATGATTGGTGTGACTTTCTAGAGGGGAACTGCCTCTTCGACAGTTGTTCCTTCTAAAAAATACCTTCTGCACGTTCAAATCCCTCCCTGTTTTCTCCATGTCAGACTGTTTTACATAGAAGTCATTATTATCTCCTTGTTATTATAGCTACTTACATAGCAAGAGATATAAGATTCTAAATAAAGTAAAATCATCTCTAGGAGACGGTGTTAAGCTGACTACACTAAGAATCAAGACTTGTTTCAATATGTTGTTAAAAATACAAACGCCGAGATCTACCTCTGGAGATTGAACTTGATTACAGAACACCCAGGATGACCTTGATGTTTGGTGTGGTTTGGGGATCACTGTTCAGAGAAGACACTGTTGTTCTTGTCTGTCCAAATTTTAAGTTAGTATCTTTGGACTGACTATGTAACATGAGTCTTTGAGGATGCACGCTCTATGGGAGCTCTGGGTTTTGCACCTGGTGTTTCTTCCTGGAGCCAGGCAGGAGGACCCTCTCCCATCTTTCATTTGGTTGAATCATTGAATGGTTCCTTGTTCTCTTCTTATCTGTTACCTAAGCCTGTGAGTTGTCTGATAGCTAAATAATTAAAGGCAACTTTCCAGATTTCTAAAAAAGAATAAAAGGCTCTTTGTGGTGCTGGCCTGTTTTCAAAAAACAAAACAGACTTCAGATGCTTCGGGTTCTCTTTTCTTTATGTGAGAGGATAAAGTTAAGAAGTGTAAGCAACGAGCACACTGGAGACAAGCTACAAACCTGGGGAGTTTTGCTAGTGGCACACGCTGGGCAAGAAAGAGGGAAGTGGCTGTTTGCCAGAAACTTGCTCCTTTCTTATCCTGTGCTACAGGAGGGCACACCCTGAGTTGATGAAACACTGATGTTTAGTCATCGGTGTGCCAAGAAAGGTAGAGCAGGGATGCACATGGCCATTACCTCCCGTTCTAGGAGAGGAAGAGGTTGATCTCTGACCCTGTAGCGTGTGAGCATCAGAGGCAGGTGCACTTCTGCCCTTCATTTCTCAGGCATGGAAATGATGTACAAGCAACAAAGGTTTGGGAAATTTCTTGTGTGGTCAGAAGGCACCACTGCCTCTTCCTTTCTCTTGCTCCAGCTCTCCTTGTTGTAAGGACACTGGACTCTGAGTCAAAAGACCTGAATCTTATTCTGTGTTTAGCTAACTTTGTGACCTCAGGCAACTCACCCAGCGTCTCTGGGAATTTTCTCATCTGTAAAAGAAGAGGGAGGAATCTGGAATGTCTAGGATCCCTTGCAACTCTACTATGGTTGTAAAGCCTGGTGGTAACCTCCCCTGCCTCCAGGAAATCCTAATTGGATCTGGAACAATGGACTGTCCTGTGAATCACTGCTTGAGTGATATTTTAGTGCACATTTAAAGATGATAGTTTGGAAGAAAAAATTGCAGGCTCATCTTGGGCATTTTGTGGAGGCAAAAGCATGAGTGTTTTCACATTTTTAACCGTGAAATTCAAGAGGTATGTAAATAATCGATCTACATCAGAGGTAATGGGAATTTTGATGATGGAACAATGTGGAATAATGTGCCTCTTTCCTAGTGTTCCAGGGGACCTGGGGAAGGCAGTCAAGGGCAATTCCTGTGATGTGAGGTGGCAGGATTGCTCTCAGAATAGCAGCTACAGCTATTTCATCATTCATCCTCCTATCCTTTGAAAAGTGTTAAAACCGCAGGCTACGTTTTCTTCCACGGAGGAAGTAATGTTTCAAAGAGAACTAAGAAAATGTCTAATAGCTCTCAGGTTACTGATGCTGACTTGAAGATGAGATGCACTCAGAACCCAGAGGCACAGTGGTACAGAGTGGGTTCTGATAGAAACCTGAGGTGGTACCTAGGTGCGTGTTTACTAACAGGGACCATATTCAAAGGCTGCCTGGATCTCATCCAAAAGGCCAAGTTATTGAGGGTCATTTTGGTATTTAAAGATTATGATGTGGGTTTTAAGCTCTTAAATAGAAGCCAAGTCAATAAGGCTACGCATCCAGCTGTTGGAGGGTGGCTGTGAATGGGGTAGGTCTGGGTTTTAGCCAGGTGTTCGACAAGGTCTCCTGTGTTACCTGTGGGGCAAGAAGTAGTGCTGTGGGCCAGCAAGAGTATGGGGTGGGGGTGGGGGGATGACTTAGTAACTGGTTGAATGAGACGAAAAGGATTAATGAATGGGTCAGTGTTGATCTTATCCCCTTGCCACAGGGATTTATTCTTGACTCTGTCCTGTTTGTAATTTTTATTCATGACTTGAGTGAGAACATTGAATAGCAAACTAAAAATATGAATTCAGTGAGATGAAATTCAGCAGAGGCAAATGCAAAGCCCAGCACTTAGAATCAGGATATTAGCTGCGTAAGAACAGCGTAAAGGAGGCATCGTTTCACAGCAGGACGTTAAACACTTTTACATCCTGTTACAGTTGGCTGTAAGCTCAGTCTGAATGGATACTGTGATACACCTGCCAAAAAGGCTAACGAGGTTCTGGACAGCACTAACAGAGAGCATCTACTCTGTGCTGGGCAGAGCACGCTTGAGGAAGAGAGGGCTGTTTAGGGTCCCAGATGAACAGCAGAAGCTGGCAAACTGGGAATGTGTATGGACAGGTTGAAGGAGCCAAGGGGATTTATGTTGGATGAGGAGGCTAGAGGGTGGATAATTGTCTCATCAAACCTGCCTCACTCTTCTGTGGAAGAGCATTTTCAGACTTACTCTGGGTGGCTCCAGAGTACAGGACTAAAGCTTATAAGGAAATAATAGAGTGTGGAATATTTCAGCTCAACACGTGGCATTGCCTGACAATGTACCTAAAAATTAAAGTACTAGCCTGGGAGATGGCAACTTTTGCATCCCTGGGGTGTCCAAGCCGACATGGATGAACACTCCATGAACAAACTGTAGAAGGGAATTTAAGCAAAATGTGGGTAGATGACGTCTAATATCTAACCTTGGGTATAAAAGTTGCAGAGAAGCTTATAGACAGCATAGTCTGAGACTAGTTTTGGACAGAATCAGCCTTCACTGATTATCCGCTTCCTGGATAATCTTTGAGTGGCGTTATATTGGTTCATGAGCTGAGGCTGATAAAACCTTTAGAAGGTAGGTTAAGTTTTTTAGGAAACTATTGTTAAGACATAGGCAGAGTTCTGGAATGAAAATTAGGAAGCAGGAGTGAGATTTATGGTGCCAGATTGATCTTCAGGAGTCACCAGGCAGCTTGCTATGACCCAGTGTCCTTAACTATAGAAGAGGATTCAACTTTTATATATTCATAGAGGCTCTGAATTACATGTTGTGCTTTGAACAGCCCCAGGGCAGAGGTATAGTAAATTATGAAAACACTTTGAGGGACTGTGGTGTGTATTACCAAGGAGGAGTTCCTTCTGAGCGTGAATTCCTTTGTTGAACAGATCTCCGTATGAATACAAATAATCATTAAGAGAGACAGCTGGCTTCTGCTGTGCATCACCAATAAAACACTCTTCACACATCCCTGTCTTTTCTTCCTGGGAATTTTGCCAGAAGGGCTGGTAGCAAGTGTTTGGGTAAGCAAGTGGGGTCTGCTGTCTGCTGCTGTAAGGCCCCATGGGGTGTACTGATTCTCCTATATCTGTAACATCAGGGATGAACATGAGTCTAACAGACTGGGATAAATAGACTATGCAGGGGCAGTTCTCCCGAGCTGTCTTTGTTAATAGGAAGGCCAATGAGATTAAAGAGGCAAGGTCATTTGCACTCTCAATAGTGGAAGGTTTCTGGGACTTCTGCCTATTAAGGCTGTTGGGAGGAGCAGACAGCAGAGAGGGGAAGATCTGAGAGGCTAAAGTCTGTCCTCCTCTGTTCTGTGCTACTACACCTGCTCAGGAATCTCAGCCATTCCCATGATTTCAGCTGTGACCTATAGGCAAATGACCTCCACATCTGTATCCCCTGATCTGCGCTTCAGACTTGTGTGACCAAATTCCTGTTTGACATCTTCGTCTGAATATCACACAGGAACCTCAAACTCAACATGTTGAAAGACAGACTCACCATTCCTCTGAAATTACTTCTGCCTTTGCATTTTCTTTACAAGTGAATGATAGCACAATCCACCCAGACATCCCTGGAAGAATGTTTTATTCATTCACTCACTGACCTGAAAAAAATATTTATTTTACAGCTTACTCTGTCCCAGGCAATATTTGCTTGTCGTCAGCATAGTAAAGACAAAATCTCTGTCCTTAAGACGGTGCATTTTAGTGGGGAGAGATTGGTCATAAGTGTGGTAAGAATAACAATAAAACTAAAGCAAAATAGGCACCTATATAAGAGAATTTCAGGTAATAATAAGATCTAAAAAGAACAGTGAATAAACGGGAGGGCAAGGGCTTGGGGGCTGGTCAGAAGCTACTCTAGCCAAGGTGGTCAGGGAAGAAAGTTGAGGAGCTGACATTGGAATTAATGATGACAGCCTGCTGCCATAGGAAGATTTGGAGAAAGGTTAAATGCAAAGACTTCATATCTGTGTGTGTTTGTGTGTGCATGTTCTGCAGGTGTGTCTGTGTGTATACATACGTATGTATGAATATATAAATATGCATATTGTAGATACATTACACATACACATTTTACACATGTATACATATACATATATAAGTACGTGTATGTGTGCGTGTATAAATTCTCATCCAAAACTAGAAGTCAAAAGTGCTACATAAGGGATTAAATAAAATTATAAAACTTAATACAAGGTTACATAAACAAATATTAAAATAAATGGGAAAAGATGAAAATAAACTGATTTTTATTTAAAAGTAAGAATGGCAACAATTTTAAATCATGGCCAACTCAAGACCTCATTGGTGATATACTTACTGATAAAAGAGTTCTTTCTGAAATGTTCTAGAAATCTAACCATCTGCCTGTGTACCCAAAGAGAAAGAGCTTTGCAGTTTTATCAAGCATCATGCCAGGTTTCTCAATGAATCACCGAATGGAGGGACTTCAGGAAAGTCAAGGAACGTGCAAAGTTTACGTTTAGCATGTTCAAAAATCGCATTCTTGTTAACATAATAAGTTACGAGTAAAATAGATCTTAGTATTATGGAAAAATGAAAGTCTGTAAGCTATGAACTATACATTTTTTCATTCAAGCAGCGTTTATTGTGAGCCTAAAATACCAGGCACTGGGCTAAGCCCTGTGAAGTGTATGAACACTGTTCAGATACAGAGCTTTCCCTTAAGGAACTGAGGATCCAGTGAAAGGGAGGACAACTGTACATAAATGCCTATAATTCAAGACAGAAAGAGATGAGTTTCCTAAGTTAAGATTTTAAGGTATTAAAAGGAGAGTGAGATCAATTCCATCTGCAGGACTTCAGGGGTAACATGGTGTTCAAGGTGGCCTTTGAAAGGTTGGTGGAATTTGAACATGTGGAGAAGCAGAAAAAGGTGGAACGGTGAGAAATGGCCAGAATGGACAGGGGTGTAGCCATTTAGGGCTCTTCACACATATTCTGGTTCTCACCTCCTGCTAGGCACAGGGTAGGGCTGTTCACCCCTGCCCATTTGAAGTTTGTCATGGCCACGTGGCTTGCTTTGGTCAGTGAAATATGAACAGAAGTGACGTTCATTACTTCCAGGTAGGAAGATCACATAAATCACCTAATTCCCTGACCTGTCACAGTGCTACTGGAGGCATGAGTCAGGATGGAACTTCCATCAACCTGGGTCACTGAGTGTTTAAAATTAGCGAAATCTTCTCACTTCTGACAAGCCTGAACAAAAATATTTTGTGTGTGTGCACGCTGAGCAACTGAAATTTGGGGCTAGCTTATCCTGACTAATACAGGAATTGTGTGAAGTTCAACTGGCAGAAGCTTAGGATGTATGAAAAGCAGTAGTGAGCGAGTAGAGGGAGATAAAATTGCTCTAATCAAGGTTAATATTTTCAACATAGGAAGATTTTACATAGACAAACAATAAAACCTTTAGCCCACAATAGATAAGTGCACAAAAAATAGGCACAGATGTTGATAAACATAATAAGCATATTAAAATGTTAAACATTATTGGTGATTAAATAAATTTAAGTGTATATAATGTGATGATATGAACTGCCTTCACATTTAGCAAAAATATTGAATATAATAATATCCTCCCATGTGTTTACTGATAGGAATACAAACTCTAGAATTTTCTTAGGGACAGTGGGGCCATATGCATGAATGGCCTTAAATTTAGTTTAGCCAAGTAATACCTCTTTAAGAAATATTGCTGTGTATTTTTTTACTAATTGAGTTTCTTTTATTTGAAAGTTGCTGAAACCAGCCAGAGATAGTATATCAAACAGAGGTATTTATTGGAAGGATACTGATGAATCTGGGGACACAAGAAATGGTTGAAAAGCCAAGCTTTGGGAAGAGCAGAAACCAGAGAAGCTTTGGGGATCTCATCAGCAGGAGACTATGGTCCTTCCCTGTAGAATGTGCCAATCATATGACCTGGCTAGGAATAACACTCAAGTTTCTATGTCTCTCAGGTTAAAATTCCACACTTCAAAAATAGATTCATTTGGGTCTGGTAGACAACATTGCACCAATTAGTTATGGTCAGAAGGGCAAGATTCCACAGCTTAAATATAAATATAGGAGACACCAGTGGATGGGGCAGGTGGTTTCCAGAGAAGAGTTGTACGGGGAACTCGATATGTGTCCTAAGGGAATAATCAGAAATGGGAACAAAAATTTGTAAGGTGCTCACCCTAGTATTATTTATAGCAGCAGAGAAAGAGAAACCCCAATGTCTAGTAGGAAGGGAATGTTTCTGTAAATTATGATAAACTCTTATTAAGCCAGTTAAAATTGTGCTCATGAATAATTCAGTGATATGAGGAAAGTGCAAATGATATAATCAAATGAAACCATTTTAATGAAAGTTTTTAAAAGACCACAAAAATCATCAAAATATTAATTGAGGTTTAGTGGTGGTGGCAGTGATGATTATAGAAAATTAACCCTTAGATTTTAATATTTTCTTGATTTGTGTAAATTCCCTACAGTGGTCACGTCTGACTTAAAAATAATCAGCAAATTAGGCTGTTTTACAGAACACGTATAGAGGCAGTATTTTGTAGTTATGAAACTCCAGAGTTAAACATTCTGTGTTTGTATTTTGGTTGTGCCACTTACCAGCTGAGCAATCTTGGTCACATGGATTGACCTCCTTTAGCCTGAGTTTTTGTATCTGAAAAGTAGAGAAATAGTAATTTTTACTGCCTAGGGCTTTGTGAGCATTAAGTGCATGTAAAACTCGTAGCCTGCTGCTGTGTCTAACGTGTGATTAAAATTAACTATTGTTGTAATAACTGAGAAGCACAGATAAGGGACAACTAATCCTGACCTAGAGAGCAAGAGGATGTGACATTTAAACTGGACCTTGTTCTATTCATATTCATTTCTTGAATTAAGGTGCTACTGAGAATTGGATTTTTCTTTTTAAACAAAATTGGAGACAAGACAAATCCACTAATGTAAACATTCCCATGATGTATGGATCTTCTCCACCTTAAAAATGTACCAGGTGGCATCTGAGCTGTGCTCACAGGGAAGATCCATGGGTCTAAGCAATGCAACTAAATATGGCCTAATTCTTTCTGTGTCCTCTGAGCCTTGGGCATCTGCAGGGGGGCAAGCTAGACCTGCTTTGATAGAGTCGGAAGAGTGTCATCTCTAGCCTGTGGTGTAGGCAAACCATTAGTCTTTCTCTCGGCACAGGGATAGCCTAAAGACTGCAAGGCCAGGACCGATTGGAGACTGCCGTCTTTACATAAGGAGTGGAGTAGTAGGGTAGGGGGTTGGTGGGCATGTCCCACCTCAGTGCTGTTTCTGCCTTCATGCTTCCCTTCTTGCCTCTTCATATCAGTACCTATAAGTGAAAATAAGATTCAGAAGCTGAAGCTCTCTCATGACACTTTTTAAAAAATCGGCAAATAGTTCTAATATATTTTCCACATAAGTCTTACTATCTCATTCTGCTAAATTTTTCCAAGCTTCAAGGTACTTCAGATTATTTGTGGATAATGGGAAAAGCAGAGGCATGCTGATTGCTGATATGGAGAAAGTGGTCTGGATAGAAGATCAAACCAGCCACAAAATTCCCTTAAGCCAAAACCAAATCCAGAGCAAGCTCTATGAAGTTCTTAACTCAGTTCTGTGAAGGCTGAGAGGTGAAGCAGTTGCAGAGGAAAAGTTTGAAGTTAGCAGAGGTTGGTTCATGAGGTTTAAAGAGACAGTGTCTCCATAACATCAAAGTACAAGGTGAAGCAGCAAGTGCTGGTGTAGAAGCTGCAGCAAGTTATCTAGAAGATCCAGCTAAGATAATTCATGAATGTGGCTACACGAAATGACAGCTTTTCAGTGTAGACAGAACAGCCTTTTATTGGAAGAAGATTGCCTTCTAAGACTTTCATAGTGAGAGAGGAGAAGTCAATGCCTGGCTTCAAAGCTTCGAATGACAGGCTGAGTCTCTAGTTATTGGCCATGCAGCTGGTGACTTTAAGTTGTAGCTTATTTATCATTCTGAAAATCCTAGGGCCCTTAAGAGTTATGTTAAATCAACTCTGCCTGTGCTCTATTAAAGGAAGAGCAAAGCCTAGGTGACAGCACATGATTTACTGAATATTTTAAGCTTACACCTACTGCTCAGAAAAAAAGATTCCTTTTAAAATATTAAATTGACAATGCACCAGGTCACCCAAGAGCTCTGATGGAGATGTACAATGAGATACATGTTGTTTTCATGCCTGCTAACACAACATCCATTCTGCAGCCCATGGATCAAGGAGTCATTTTGACTTTCAAGTCTTATTATTTAAGAAACACATTTGATAAGGCTGTAGCCTGCATAGATAGTGATTCCTCTGATGAATCTGGACAAAGTAAAGTGAAAATCTCTGGAAAGCATTCACCATCCTAGAAGCCATTAAGAACACTAGTGACTCATGGGAAGAGGTCAAGATATCAACATTAATAGGAGTTTGGAAGAAGTTGATTCCAACCCTCATGGAAGAGTTTGAGGGATTCAAGGCTTCCATGGAGGAAATAACTGCAGATTTGGTAGAAATACCAAGAGAACTAGAATTAAAAGTGGAGCCTGAAGATGTGGCTGAATTGCTGCAATCTCATGATAAAACTTGAATGGATGAGGAGTTGCTTCTTATGGATAAAAAAAGAAAGTGGTTTCTTGAGATGGAATCCACTCCTGGTGAAGATGCTATGAAGATTGTTGAAATGACAACAGAGGATTTAGAATATGACATAAACTTAGTTGATAAAGCACCAGCACGGTTTGAGAGGGTTGACTTCACTTTTGAAAGAAGATCTACTGTGGGTAACATGCTATCAACATTATGTGCTACAGAGAAATCATTCATGAAAGGGAGAGTCAATCAATACAGCAAATTTCACTGTCATCTTATTTTAAGAAATGGCCACAGCCACCCCAGCCTTCAGCAACCACCACCCTGATCAGTCAGCAGCCATCAGCATGGAGGCGAGACCCTCCACCAGCAAAAAGATGATGGTTAATATTTTGTAGCAATAAAGTATTTTAATTAAGGTATGTTTATTGTCTTTTTAGGTGTAATGCTATTGCACACTTAATAGACTACAGTATAGTATAAACATAACTTCTGAATGTACTGGGAAACCAAAATATTCCAATATTTGCTTTTACTGTTGTGGTCTGGAATCAAGCCTGCAATATCTCCAAGTTATGCTTGTATTACTGCTATGATGGTGATGATGATGATGATGATGATGTGTGATAAAACACCTAACCATTATCTACCCTTTTAGCAGAATTTTAAGTGTATAGTATTGCAAGCTGCAGGCACTATGCTGTACAGTAGGTCTCTAAGACATATCCTGCATAACTGAAACTTTATACCCTTTGACTAATACTTCCCCATTTTCACCTCGCACCAGCTCCTGGCAATTACCATTCTGTTCTTTGTTTCTATGAGTTGGACTATTTTAGATTCTTCATATAAGTGGTATCATGTAGTATTTGTCCTTTCTATAGGCATTTATTGCTATGAACTTCTCTCTTATGAGATATAGTAAAAGATACTACTTTTGCTGTATCTCATAAGTTTATGTTGTATTCTTGTTTTTGTTTGTCTCAAGATACTTTATAATTTCCCTCTAGATTCTTCTTTGACCCAATGATTGCTCAAGAATGTATTGTTTAATTTCCATGTATTCGTGAGTTTTCCTATTTTGTTTTTGATTTCTAGTTTTATTACATTTTGGTTGGAAAAGATACTTGAAATGATTTCAGTCTTCTTAAATTTGTTGACCTGTTTTATGACCTAGTATGTGATCTATCCTGGAGAATGTTCCAGGTGCCATTGAGAAGAATGTCCATTCTGCCATTGTTGGGTGAAATGTTTTGTGTATGTCTTTTAGGTCTAACTGGTATTGTATTGTTCAAGTCTGCTGTTACCTTATTAATTTTCTGTCTGTATGATTTATTCATTATTAAAAGTGGGATATTGAAGTCTCCTACTATTATTGTATTATATCTGTCAATGTGTGCTTTTTATGTATATGGGTGATCTGATATTGAGTGAATATATATTTATAATTGTCATATCTTCCTATTCAGTTGACCCTTTTATCATTATGTAATGAACTTTGTCTCTTGTGACAACTTTTGACTTAAAGTTTGTTTTATCTGACATAATTATAGCCACCCCTACTCTCTTTTGGTTAACATTTGCATGGAATTTTTTCCCATTTTTTCACTTTAAGCCTATGTGTGTCTTTAAATCTAAAATTAATCTCTTGTAAATGGTATATAGTTGGCTCTTGTTTTTTATGTATTCACTCTATGTCTTTTGATTGGTGAATTTAATCCATTTACATTTAAAGTAATTATTGATAGGTAGGACTTACTATTACCATTTTGTTCATTGTTTTCTGTCTGTTTTGTGGTTCTTTTGCTCCTCTCTTCCTCTCTTGCTGTCTTTCTTTGTGGGTTTTTTTGTAGTAATATACTTTGATTCTTCTTTTCTCTTTTGTATCCACTGTAGTTTTTTTTGTGGTTATCATGAAGCTTGCCTATGACTTATAATAATAACCAGTTTTAAGCTGATAATAACTTCAGTTGCATGCAAAACTCTATCTTTTACTTTTTCACTCACTTTTAATGTTATTGATGTCAGAATTACTTCTTTTTATATTGTGTATCCAGTAAAAAAATTTCTGTGGTTATAATTATTTTTAATACTTTTGTCTTTTAACATTTATCTAGGGTTAAAACTTATTTATGCACAATCATTACAGTATTACATTATTCTGTATTTGTCTATATATTTACCATTACTGGTGAGATTCATATGCTTTTGTGTTGCTGTTCAGTGTCCTTTTCTTTTTTTTTTTTGAGGTACGTGGGCCTCTCACTGTTGTGCCCTCTCCCGCTGCGGAGCACAGGCTCCAGACGGGCAGGCTCAGCGGCCATGGCTCACGGGCCCAGCCGCTCCGCGGCATATGGGATCCTCCTGGACTGGGGCATGAACCCACGTCCCCTGCATCGGCAGACGGGCTCTCAACCACTGCGCCACCAGGGAAGCCCTCAGTGTACTTTTATTTCAACTTAAAGAACTTCTTTTAGCCCTCCTCATAAGGCAGTTCTAGTACTGACAAATTTTCTTAGTTTTTGGTTGTCTTAGAAAGTCTATCTCTCCTTCATTTTTAAAGGACAATTTTACCAGATATAGTGTTTTTGGCTGGCGGTTTTTTCTTTTAGAACTTTGAATATGTCATTCCACTCTTTTCTGGCCTGCAAGGTTTTGCTGAGCAATCTGTTGATGATCTTCTGGGTTCTCTTTTATGTCAGGAGTAACTTATATTGTTTCTTTCAAATTTTTCTCTTTGTCTTTTGATAGTTCAATTTTAATATGACTTGCAGTAGACTTCTTTAGGTTCAACATATTTGAGGTCTTATGGGCTTCATGAATCTGGATGTCCTTTTCCCTTCACACATTTTGGAAGTTTTCAGTCATATTTCTTTAAATAAACTTACCACCTCTTTCTCTTCTTCTTCTGAGATTCCAGTAATGCATGGTGTCCCACAAGTCCTGTAGGCTTTTTTCTTTTTTTTTTTTACTATTCTTTATTCTTTGTTCATTTTGTTTTTCTTTCTGTATATTATCAAATGACCTGTCTTTAAGTTCACTGATTCTTCTGCTTGATCAAATTTGGTCTTGTAGCTCTCTAGTGAATTTTTCATTTCAGTCATTGTTATTTTCAACTCCAGAACTTCTGTTTTGTTCTTTTTTGTGGTTTCTATTTCTTTGTTGAACTTTTCATTTTGTTCATGTAATGTTTTCCTGATACCATTTTATTGTCATTCTGTGTTCTCTTGAAGCTCAGTGAGCTTCTTTAGGATAATTATTTTGAATTTGTTGTCAGGCACTTTGTAGATCTCCATTTCTTTAAGGTCAGTTACTAAAGCTTTATTTTGTTCCTTTGTTGGTGTCATGTTTCCCTGATTCTTTGTGATCTTTGTAGCCTTGTGTTGGTGTCTGTGCATTTGAAGAAGCAGTCAGCTCTTCCCTGGGCAGGCCTGATGGTGGTGTCCACTGGCAGGTCTGATACTGGGGTTCACAGGCAAGTGAGCCTAGTGTTAGGATCCACAAGTGGGCTTACTCTATTCTCCCCATATAGGAGAACTTGTGGGCCAATGGTATCTCTGTCAGCCCTCTACTGTGCCAGGTTGGGGATACAGTGATGTGGGTAAATGAAACTGTTCTTACCTTTTCAATCAGGCTTTTCTTGTTCTGAGTTCCACCACATGCTATTCTCTCACTTGGATTCCAGAGCTCAAATAAGTTATTTTTGTCTGTGTATGGCTATTAAATCAGTATTTTTGTTGGGGGGATGGGAGCTAGGACCTCTTATTGTGCCACCTTCTTACATTTTTCTGAGTTTCTGTTCCCGTGTCATCGCTTTTTGCTTTCCCTTACAATATGTGCTAAGTGTGCCCAATGGATTCAATACAGACCTTGGAGAGAGCTGATTTTGACTGGCCTCCCTACCCTTTCCCATTCTAATACTCTTCAAATCATAGTTGTGTAAGTGACCTGGAAATTGTCTTGCCTAAACCTTTTCATTTTGAAAATATGGAAACAGACCCAGAGATGCTAAGTGATTTGCTTAGGGCCCTACATTTAGTGTTAAAACTAGGTCTTCAGGCATTTCGTTGTGTAAAAAGTAAAAAACAGCTAAGCTATGCTTGGTTAGGTAGCTAATTTACATCTTAAAGATTTCTTGAAGCCTGTAGTCCAAGTGGACCATGAGATTGGACAAAAGTAATTTACCTCATTATGGCTTCTTCTCCATCTCTTCTCTATACCTCTAAGACAGCAGCTCTCAGTCTGAACTGCAGATTAGAAACCCTTGTTTTTTATTTTTGTTTTTCAATAACAATACCAGGTCTCACTCTAGACCTGTTAGAGTCTCTGGGGATGGGCCCAGGAACGAGTATTTTTCAAAAATCTCCCCAGGTGGTTCTCTTGTGCCGCTAGCATTGAGAAACACTAAGCTAAGAGATTGTTTCTTTGGTTTTTGTTTTGTTTTTAGCCTCACATTTTTTTTTCATGTCTGCCTCTTTTTTCTGATTCCCTCTCCACTACCTATAATATGGAATTGAAATTTATTATATTTGTTATATGTATTGAGTTTTGTTAGCTGCTTGGCCTTAATTTTTTAATCACGTGATTTGAATCTTTTTTCTTTTCTTCTAATTATCTCTTTTTCAGCCTCCACTAAACTTAATTAGGCTGTTGTTACATGTAGCCTTCAATTAACTTATTTTCTTGTGTGAAATAGACCTCTGTAGGAAAAAAAAGGGACCTAACTCTATTTGGAATTTTGGAAGAGGCATTATTTCATAATTACAAAAACATTTTTGATGTCACTGACCACGTTTTCTTTTCAATACCCTTGATCTTGTATTGTTCTGGTCTCCAATCATATCCTGACTGATCTTTCCTAGCTTCGGTTTCTCTTCTAGAACTAACAACACACTTCTTTTCTCATTGCACACATTCCTCCTTGGTGATCTCACCTACTTCACAGCTTAACTCTCATGACTCTCACTCACTCTTATTCTTGCTTTCAATCTGTCTCTCCAGCTTTATAGCTATTGGTTGAATAATCTCCATCCTTACCTTCCTTATTTCTTCAAAATCAGTGTAAATTCATCTTCTTTCTTCTCTTTCTTTCCCATCCCCATGAAAGGTTCTTTTTCCATTTATTAACATACATAGTTGTTAATTTATGAATTCATTTGTTCAAATACTAATTATTAACTATCTAAATATACCAAGTGCAATGATAGGCCTGGGAAAGCAATTGTAGGAAATTATATTATTATTAACAGTTATTCATTCCTTCCTTCTCCTTGAGAAGGTTATACATCCCCACTCATTGTTATGTGAATTACAGTGTCTTCTGTGTGAAGGATCATTCCCTGCTCCATTGACTATGGGCTTGGTTGGCCATGTGACATGTTTTGACCAAAGGAATATGAGATATGATGTATACCAGCAATGAGCAAATTTTTTTTAGAAAGCATCACAAGTTTCCAGTTCTCTGGTCTCTGCCTTCTTCCCTGAGAACAATATTTCCAGAGAGGACCTACCCCTTCAGACTGGGTCCTCAAATGATGGTCATACGCGACAGACCTGCAACTGACTTACAACCTACTTACAGTGTGAGCAAGAAATTAGTGTTTGTTGAAAGCAAATGGTGCTTTGGAGTCATTATAGCAGCTACGTTACTAACACAGTGATAATGAATGAAACCCTGTCCTTGTCATCAAGGGCTCAGAATTCAGTAGAAGATCTCCAATTCATTAGGATTTCTCTCTTCAGACATTTTCAGTTTTTCCTTTTTCACCACACCCCACATTCAACAGAATTCAATTCATCCTCTGGATTCAACATGCATGTTGTCAACTCCTTTTCACTATTCTCCATCCTCTCAACTATTGCAGTAGCCCCTATTTGGCTTTCCCATCCTGATCCACCTTCTTCACCCATTATTTTCCTGATGGACAATTGCCACTTTATGTATTGGTTATTAATCCGTGTTGCAAGTGACCAAAATCTCAGCTTAAACCAACCTAAAGAGATATTTATCTAGTTCATGTAACTGAAAGCTTTGAGGTAGCAATGACTCAGGCAAAGCTTGTTCCAATGGCTTAAACAATGCTAAGGACTTAATTTCTCTGCATCTTTTCTCTCTGAATTTTTAAAGAAGCTTCATTGAGATATACTTCACATACCATAAAATTTACCTGTTGAAAATATACAATTAAATGGTTCTTAGTATAGTTGCAGTCTGGGCAGCCATCCCTACAGTCAATTTTAGAACAATTTTTATTACCTCAAAAAAAAAATCTCTATACCTGTTGGCTATTACCCCCTGGTATCTCCATACCCTACCCCAGCACCCCTAAGCAGCCACTGATTACTTTCTGTATCTCTAAATTTGCCTAATCTGTATATTTTATATAAATAGAATCATGCAATATGTTATCCTTTGTGACTGGCTTCTTTCACTTAGAATATTTTTAAGGTTCATCCATGTTATAGCATATAGTAGTACTTTGTTGCTTTTTATGACTGAGTCATATTCTACTGGATGGATATACCACATTTTGTTTGTCCATTTATTAGTTGATAAACATTTAGGTGGTTTACATCTTTTGGCTATTATGAGTAGTGTTGTTATGAATATTTATGTGTAAGTTTTTGTGTGGGTATGTTTTCAGTTCTCTTGGGTATATACCTAGGAGTGGAATTACTGGGTTATATGGTAACTGTGTATTTAATTTTTAAAGAAAATGCCAAATGGTTTCCAAAGTAGCTGCATCATTTTGCATTCCCACCAGCAGAGTACAAGGGTTTCAGTTTCTCCACATCCTCACAATTATTGTCTGTCTTTTTCATTATAGCCATTCCAATGGGTGTGAAGTGGTGTTTCATTGTGGCTTTTATTTGTATTTCCCTAATGGCTAGTGATGTGAGCATTTATCATGGTTTCTTGGCCATCTGTATATCTTCTTTGGAGATAGATCTATTCATATCACTTGTACATTTCTAAATTGAGTTGTCATATTAGTCTTGCATCAATAATAATACAAGTTGCCTATAAGATATTTGATTTGCAAATATTTTCTCACGTGATTTGGGCTGCCTTTTAATTTTTATGATAGTATCTTTTGAAGCATAAAGGTTTTTAATTTTGATGAAGTCCAATTTATCTATTTCTTTTTCTTTTGTCACTTGTACTTTTGCTGTCATATCTAAGAACCTGTTACCAAATCTAAGGTCACAAAGATTTACCCTTGTTTTAAGAATTTTATAGTTTCAGCTCTTACATTTAGGTCTTTGATCTATTTTGAGTTAATTTTTGTATATTGTGTGATGTAGAAGTCTGACTTCATTCTTTTGCATGTGGCTGTCAGTTGTCCCACCACCATTTGTTGAGAAGACTATTCTTTCTGCATCAGATGGTCTTGGCATTGCATTAAAACTGTAGATCAGTTTGAGACTCAAAATAATATTAATTCTTTCAGTCCTTTAACATGGGATTTTCATTTTTTCAGACTTTTAAAATTTCTTTTAATGATGGTTTATAAAAGTTTCAGTGTACAAATCTTGTACTTCTTTAATTTAGTCCTAAGGATTTTATTCTTTTTGATTCTGTTGCAAGTGGAATTGTTTTCTTAATTTCAATTTCTGATTGTTTATTGCTAGCAAATAGAAATAGAATTGATTTTTGTGTATTGACCTTGTATCCTGCAAAGTTGCTGAATTCATTGATTAGTTCTAGTGGGTTTTTTTTTTTTCCTCTCTTTTTTTTTTTTGTAGATTCTTTAGGATTTTCTAAATAGAAGGTCATGTCATCAAAAAATAGTCATGGTTTTACTTCTTTCTTTTTCTGGATTCTTTTTTCTTTTCCTTTTCTTTTTTTCTCATTTTTCTTTTCTTTTCTATCTTTTATTTCCCCCAAATGACCTGGTAATAACCCCTAGTACAATGTTGAATAGGAGTGACAAGAATGGACCTCCTTTTCTTGTTCCTGATCTTAGAGAGTAAAGCTTTCAATCTTTCTCCATTAAGCATGATACTAGCTGTGGGCTTTTGCAAGTGCCCTTTATCAGGTTGAGGAAGTTTCCTTCTTCTATTTCTAGTTTTATTGTTTTTTTTTTTTTTTTTTTCTTCTTCTTCTTGCGGTACACGGGCCTCCCACTGCTGTGGCCTCTCCCGTTGTGGAGCACAGGCTCCGGACGCGCAGGCTCAGCGGCCATGGCTCACGGGCCCAGCCGCTCCGCGGCATGTGGGATCCTCCTGGACCAGGGCACGAACCCGCGTCCCCTGCATCGGCAGGCGGACTCTCAACCACTGCGCCACCAGAGAAGCCCTATTGTTGTTGTTTTTAATCATCAAATGGTATTGGATTTTTTGTAAGCCCCCATACATTGCTGGTGGGGATGTTAAATGGTGCAGCCACTTTGGAAAACAGCCTGGCAATTCCTTAAAATAGTTAAACACAGAATTACCATATGACCCAGAAATTTCACTCTTTTTTGTTGTTGTTGTTAAAACCATTGCACATTTTTCTTTAACATCTTTATTGGAGTATAATTGCTTTACAATGTTGTGTTAGTTTCAAAGTGAATCAGCTATACGTATACGTATATCCCCACATCTTCTCCCTCTTGCGTCTCCCTCTCCCCCTCCCTATCCCACCCCTCTAGGTGGTCACAAAGCACCGAGCTGATCTCCCTGTGCTATGTGGCTGCTTCCCAGTAGCTATCTATTTTACATTTGGTAGTGTATATATGTCAATGCCACTCTCTCACTTCATCCCAGCTTGCCATTCTCCCTCCCTGAGAAATTTCACTCTTAAGTATATATTCAAAGCAGTTGAAAACATATGTCTACACAAAAACTTGTAAACAAATGTTCATAGCAACCTTATTCATAATAGTCAAAATTAAAACAATCCTAATGTTCATCAACTGATGAATGGATTAACAAAATATGATATATCCATCCAGTAGAATATTATTCAGGCATAAAAAGCAATGAAGGCTTCCCTGGTGGTGCAGTGGTTAAGAATCCACTTGCCAATGCAGGGGACACGGGCTTGAGCCGTGGTCTGGGAAGATCCCACATTCTGCAGAGCAACTAAGCCCATGTGCCACAACTACTGAGCCTGTGCTCTAGAGCCTGCAAGCCACAACTACTGAAGCCTGTGCACCTAGAGCCCATGTTCCACGACAAGAGAAGCCACCACAGTGAGAAGCCCACGCACTGCAATGAAGAGTAGCCCCCGCTCGCCACAACTAGAGAAAGTCTGCATGCAGCAACAAAGACCCAATGCAGCCATAAATAAATAAATAAATTATATAAAAAAAAAAAACACAAGGAAATACTGATATATGCTACAACATGGATGAATCTTGAAAACATTATGCTAAGTGAAGGAAGCCAGACACTAAAGACCACATGTTGCATGATCCTATATATATGAAATGTCCAGAATAGGCATATAGAAAGAAAGACAGAAAATAGATTAATGGTTGCCAGGGTCTGGGGGGAGGGGGAGCGGGGAGTGACTCTGTGAAGGGGTATGGGGTTTCTTTTGGGGGTCATAAAAATGTTCTGGAATTAAATAGTGGTGATGGTTGCATGACTTTGTGAATATACTAAAAATCACTGACTTGCACACTTTAAAAGGGTGATTTTATGGTATGTGAATTATGTTTCAACAAAATATTTCTACCCATTCTTTAAGCTTTATTGATTGTCCTTCATATCCACCCCAATCTGATGTGTTCAATTCTTCCTTTGAAACTTTACCTTTGGGCAAATCTCTTCTATAGCAACTCCTGTGGCCTTGACATACAAGTATTTGTGTGGCTTTCAAAGGTTTAAGGGAGGTATATATTGAAATGGATATCACCTCGAGAGGCAGGTACTGTACGGGTAGCATTACGGTAAAGAATTTGCTAGGGTCTTATCAATGATTCCAGCCTCACTATCCAGAAATTCTATCTTGTCAATGTTCCAGAGTCAACCAAACCCGCACAGTTCCTAAATTCGCAAGAGTATGAACATGAACCCAGAATGCCATTATGTTTATTGTGATTGAGATCAGCTGTCTAGTGGAGTGGTCCTACCAGAGCATGTTCTTCCTCTGGGTACATATCAATACAAGCTGGGATAGCTGAGAAATTTGCTTGGTGGACACGTAGTCAGAGCAATGCTGTGATCCTAAAGCTTGGTACAAGATAAAAAGCAGCTTCACAGCAGGGCTAAAGCCGACAACAGAACTTAATAGTGTTTATCTCTGTGTCTCTCCTTTATCCAAGAATCACCTGATTCTTGTCCATCTGACTTCAAGTCCAGGAAACATTTTATCTCTAAGCTCCCTTTGTACAGACTTCTGATCATTCCTTATGTGCTAAATTTATAGTTTAAATCCTAGAAAGCAGCCTTGCAGTAGCCCCAGCTAGTGCTCAGTGTTTTCTTCATGAAACTGTAAGTTCCATAAGGCAAAGATTGACCAACACATCTAAGTATCTCTTATAGCATCTAGCACAGACTTGCATGTTATAAGTATGATTGAGATGAACTATAACTTGAGGTAATTTATTATCCTCAAAACACATTGATTGGTAATTTTCTTTTCCTTCATAGTGTTATATATGACAATAGCAGAAATTTAAGAGTCTATCAATGTGGTTAATATGAATTTCTTAAGTTCTACAGTTATCTGTATATTGAGTAGACTTATTGAGGATAATCTGCATTGTTTTATGTGAAGTTACTGAAACAGTGAGGCCTCAAAGATAGTTACTGCAAGTGCACTGTCTTCTATTTCAGTAGTCCTCAAACTTAGGTGTGGATCAGAATCACCAGGAGGACTTGCTAACACACAGAGGTCCCAACCCCAGAGCTTCTGATTCTGTAGGTCTGGGATAGGGACCGAAAAATTGAATTTCTACCAGGCTTGTTCTCAGGTGATGCTGATGTGACTCGTCTAGGACTAACTACACTTTGAGAACTATTGCCTTCCTTGGTCTGTAGGTTTGAACTGGAGCCCTACAGTGTGGTCTGTGGACCAGAGCAATGGCAGTACCCGAGAGCATTTTAGAAATCAGGGATCTCAGACCCCATCATGACTCCAGAGTCAGATCTTGCAATGTAACAAGATACCTCCAGTGATTAGCATGCAGTCACTAAAATTAGAGAAACACTGAATTGGAGCACTGAGAAAAGTCATTTGCCGAACAGGCCAGAGAGGTGTTAAGTGAAAGATACTCTAATGAAAAGTACCAGGAAACTATAAGTGCGCTAGAATATGCGTCTTCGAACTAAGCTGAAAGAGCAGAGAAAACAAGGTGACTAGATCAGTCAGGGTCCCGGCGGGACACAGGTGGGATACTCAAAGAGGAAACTGAAGAAATTTTTATGAAGACACTCTTTGCAAAGGTGTGGTCAGGCTCAAGGTAGCCTATAGTGGATGGTGAAGCATTCAGATATTAATAACAGTGAAAATCTGTTACCACCCTTAGGCGTGAAAGGGCAAGGTGACAGCTGTAGGGGGTAGAGGACAGATAAATATCCAGACCTCTTTTTCTTCTCATCCTTTAGTGTCCTCAGTGTGCCTTCTAATGGCCAAATCCACCTAGAAGGGGGAAGGCAAGGAAGCCTAGCTGATACAATTCCTAGAAGTCAGCCTCCTGGGGCACAGAGCAGAGTGTAGAAGGGTGGAGAGCTCTCCCTTAAAAGAATCTTTTATTATCCATGCACTAGTCAGAATAGTTTGGGTCAAAAGTTATACCCATCTTTTTTTTTTTTTTTCCTCCAAATGAAAGTAGTATATGGGGAAAGTGTCTGTTATCTTGACATGGAAAATCCAAATATTCCCCTTCCACCTGCGACCTGAGCACGCTTGAATGACTCCACCAGACAAGAAAGAATGTGAGGGAACAGGTAATGATATATTAGTGAGCAGTGGGTCAACTTGCTGACTGAGTTTGTCTGCAGAGTTTATGTGTTAAGTCGAGGCCCTGCCGTGGAAAAGTAAACAGGCAGTCAATCATCTTAGTGACTCCAGGAACTGTGCAAAGGCTGGAGAAACTTGCCTGGGACAAGCATAACTGATAGAGGGTTCAAGCCAGAACTCATGTGCAAACAAGAGTGAATGGGGAAATTATTCTCTTGAGTAGTTTTTAAATGTTTTAGTATAGATTCTCCTTTTTTGACAGATTTATTAAGATATTAATTGATATACAAAGAACTGTATGTATTTAATGTGTACATTCAGATGAGTTTGGACACATGCAAACACCCACGATTCCATCTCCACAATTAAGGTAATAGACATATTCAACACCTCCCAAAGTTTACTTGTGTCCCTTTGTTGTTTTGTTTATATATGCATGTGGTAAGAATACTTAACATTAGATCTACCCTCTTAACAAAGTTTGAAATGCACAGTAGTTAACTATAGGTACTGTGTTGTACAGCAGATCTCTAGAACTCATTCATTTAGCACAACTGAAACTTTATACCCATTAAACAGCAATTTCCCATTTCTTGCACTCCCAGCCCCTGGCAACCACTATTATATTCTCTGCTTCTATGAGTTTTACTGTTTTAGCTGTCTCATATTAATGGAATCATGAAATATTTGTCCTTCTGTGACTAGCGTATTTCACTTAACAGAAAGTCTTCCAGGTTCATTCATGTTGTCGCAAATGGCAGGATTTCCTTCTTTTCTTAGGTTGAATAATACTCTATTGTATGTATACACCACATTTTCTTTATCCATTCATTTGTTCACAGACACTTGGGTTGTTTCTCTGTCTTGGCTATCATAAATGAGTGTGCATTCTCTTGAAAGCTGATACTCTGACCTAAGGTAAACTTGTTTACCTTAGGTCAGAGTTTTTCAAAATGTTCTAAGTACATATAAATTGCCTGGGGAGCTTGCTAAAATGCAGATTCTTATTCTGGAGGTCTGGAGTGGGTCCTGAGATTAGAGCTCCCAGGTGATGCTGATGCTAAGGCCTTAGGAATATACTTTAAGGAGCAAGGTCCTAAGGTACCGAAGATCAAGAGCAGTCTGATTCTACTGAAACTGGAATTTTGTGTCTTTAGCCTTTGGAAAATGGGTGGTAGATTAGAGAAGATCCATGGAAGGTGGAGAGAATGGCTCATCATTCTTTTTATTTTCAACTTCCCTTGTCTTAGCCCTTAATTTCATACTCCTTTGACATATTTACCCTATCAACAATCCCTTCAATCTTTAAATGAACGTGGTTTCATCCTATTACAGATATCGAAACAGGAATCACAGTTCCATTTAATTTGTCTTCCATACTTCCTTGGAATTGGTTTCTCATGTACGTAAGTCTAATATAAGTCAGGGAAAGAGGTAAATTTGATCCGACTGTTTTTGATGATAAAGCGTACCCTTTAAGCTGAAGGCATAATTTTAGTCTAAAAATGGCATCACCCAACATTCCCATGGACATAGAATCCTTGGGCATCAGTCTTCACCATTGTCTGACGGCACAGGTAAAAAGTAAAAACTACGCCCAAAGGGCAAGTCAGAATCCTACAGTGCCCTCTTGAAGAGGTTTCAGATTCCTTGGCAGTGAATTAACCAAGAAACACTCACTGAATACCTACTACATGCATTGTGTTATGGTAGATATTGTGAGACTATAGAAAAAAACAAGGACCCTGGATCCAGATGATGCCAACACCAGAGGGAAGACAAAATCAACATGTGAGGGCTTCCCTGGTGGCGCAGTGGTTGAGAGTCTGCCTGCCGATGCAGGGGACACAGCTTCGTGCCCTGGTCCAGGAAGATCCCACATGCTGTGGAGTGGCTGGGCCCGTGAGCCATGGCCACTGAGTCTGTGCGTCTGGAGCCTGTGCTCCGCAACGGGAGAGGCCACAACAGTGAGAGGCCCGCGTACCGCAAAAAAAAAAAAAAGAAAAAAAATCAACCTGTGAAACAACAAACTGATTAGTCAGGGAAGACTGCCATCTCAAGTTAGCTCTATACCGTATACTATATGCAAAAGGACATCCCAGCACTGATTTCACAATTTCAGTGCTGGGATGTCCTCACCCCTCAAAACGCATCCCATCTGCTCTCAGCTATCGATCTTAAAAACTTATTCTGTTCTTCCTTTGCTGTTTGACTTGGTTGTGAGTTATCTCTCCAATCCCAACCTTAGATCAATCTGGGATCCTTTCAACCCTTTTTGTTCTCCACCCAATTATACTGCCTCAGGTTAGTATGACTAATGCCAGTCCCTGAAGACCAATCCATCTTGTGGTTGGAGCTCCTACAGGGTGGACCCAGTAGAAGTGATATTTGAATTGTGTGTGAGAAAAAGAGTTTGTCAAGTAAAAAAGTTGGGAAAAGTATTTACGATGGTGGCAAGTGTGGTTTCTGAACAGTGACAATGATAAGGAATATGGCCTAAAGGCATGTAACAGTATCAGGTAGATACCAAGGAATAGTGGGAAATGGCATTGAAAAGCCATTCGCAAAGGACCATGATGTGATCCTCCTAGGGTGGAATGATACCAATTGTTCTTCCATATGTTTTGAGGCCATCGAGTACAGGTCAGCTTGCAATAAAGGTCTGTGCAGGGTGAACCCTTGATCTTACTGGCACCAGATTCTGCTTTGAAGCAGATGTGACCCTGACTTTATGTCCTAAGGATTCTCAAGAATGGGAAGGTCCTAGTTATTTCCAAGCCTAAAAATTTCCCTAAGCAGTCTATGGGACACATTAGTCTTTTATTTTTTTTTTTGCGGTACGCGGGCCTCTCACTGCTGTGGCCTCTCCCGTTGCGGAGCACAGGCTCCGGAAGCGCAGGCTCAGCAGCCATGGCTCACGGGCCTAGCCGCTCCGCGGCATGCGGGATCTTCCCGGACTGGGGCATGAACCCGTGTCCCCTGCATCCGCAGGCGGACTCTCAACCACTGCGCCACCAGGGAAGCCCGAGACACATTAGTCTTAAGGTGATATTAATCATATTTGGGACAGACAAGCAGGCATTGATCAAAAATTAAACAGCTTGGCAAATACTTTAGTAAATTATTAAAATTTTGGTCACAGACCCTCGTGCTTTTTGACCTTTGTTTGTTTTTTCAAAACACCACCAAGACCACCAGCATTGTCAGGGAAAGTGATTAATAGTCTAGCAATAAGATTTAAATTTAGAATGGAATACCACTAAAATGTCACGTTGTCCAGTACATGAGGGCAAAATACACCCAGAATATTTGGTTCATATGGAAACGAAAATACCAGAGAGCAATCTATGCAATGACCTGTGGAGAGTTGACACGTGTGCTGATGCTCTGTATCCATCATTCTGAGAACTCCCAGGTTGATCCTATACATAGTTCAGCAGAAGCCTCATCTGTCCTCTTTCGCCAAGATGTAACTGTGCTCTGGCTTGATCAGCTGTCTCACGATCTTAAGGCCTTTTATTCCTTTCCCTATATAAATAGCAAGGCCAGGCCTTTTGACTTCACTCTGGAACGCTATCAAAACCCAACAGGTGTTGGCCGTTGCTGACCTCTGGGGCCCTTTTCCCCTTTAGGGAGGGGACTGTCTACTCTTCCCAAAAGGGGTAGCCCCAAAACTTGACACCATAGGATGACAGCTGGTCTCCTCTCCCAACACATACCAGCAAGGAGGAAAGCTCCGAAGTGACAGCCAAGAATGCGTGGCACTATCCGCTCTTCTCTCTTGTAAACCACCCTTAGGAGTAAAACAACTGCTGAGAATCTTATGTTTCCCGTGAATGCAGTTACCACAAATGTAGAAGATTTGGGAAGTTACAGATTGCCATCAAAAAAACTCAGTTACTTAGAGGTAAAAGTAATGTCTTCAGAACATGATTAATAAGAATGTAAATCAAAGTTGTTCAAGATGTTTCTCATAGGAAAAGACTGAAGGTGGTGATGCTACATGGCCTTTTTGGGGTGGGGAGGACTGTGAGGTTTTGGCCTCCAGGGTAGGGTTTCCATATTATGCAAATAAAAATAGAGGATGCCCAGTTCAATTTTAATTTCAGATGAACAACAAAAAATTTTTGTATAAATATATTCCAGACAAAATTTGGGCTATACTTATACTAGAAAGTTATTTGTTATGTAACCTAAAATGCAAATTTAACTGCGTCTTTTGTATTTTTTACTGATCATTTGACGCCAAATCCAACAGTGTGTTTCTCTTTCTGATTTCTGATGAGTCCCCTCCTGAGATCAATAGTGGCATTCCTATGCCAAACAAAACTTGACTCCAAGCTTTTGAGAGAAATAGGAAACCTCAACCACAGGGCCTCCATTACAGAACTGGGTTTGGCTCTCTGTGTAGTGCTGCTTCTTTCTGCTCACTCCAACTTTAATTCAAGTTTCAAGAATATGTCTTTTGTTTTAGAATACTGTGTAAGTAACTTCTTTGTCAGAAGAACTATGACAAATATATTAAATGAAATTTAATTTAATTTGACTAATATTTGTCCTGTGCTGAGTCAGGCATGACCTGGAAGGAGAGGGGCTGGTGAGGTGGTTTGTCAGGAATGTTCTGCTGATTCTGCTCCTGATAGACTGTGGAGTTGCCTTCAGTACAGACAAGAATAGATCAATGTGGCATACCCTTTAGCACAGTTAAACAGATACTTACTCAGGGCTCGCTGTGTACCATCTGCTGGACTAGACGCTGAGGATGTAGAAACGGATAAGCCATTGCCCCACAGTGCTGACTCTCTTGAGGAGATATATACATAATGGGGGAAAGATGAACGTTATTTGGTAGCATAAGGGAACGCTTCACAGAAGAGGTGATGGAAACAGCAAAACTCCTTCTTCGGGAAAGTGTATCAGGGGCCAGAAGTCTGGGAAAGTAGAAGAGGTAGTGTATTGTCATGGGATTTCCTTAGTCTTTCTAGTCATCTCCCTACTTGCTTCATTTTATAGGAAACACTGTTGTATTTCCTGCATGTTAATAGCATTTATTGGTAAATTTTAGAAAGTTAACATAATGCTGTCACTAGGGAGTAGGGAATCCATACACGGCTTTGGAGGTTTATGAACCTCTTAAAATTATACATAAAAATTTATCTGTGCAGACAATGTGAATTTTTCTAGGGGAGAGTGGCTTATAGTTTTTTTATTTTAATTCTTATTCTGTGATCTCCCAAAAGTTAAAAACATCTGTCATAGAGAAGTCAGATAGAATGTTCATCCAAAATAACATAGCTCATAATCAATAAATATATGTTGAGAATCAACTTCCTATAGAGCTGCTATTATAAGCTTTGGAGAGCAAAACAAGAAGAGTTACTATGCTTGTGTAAAAACAGTCTCAAGCTTTGGAGGAAAAAAGTGAGAACATGTCCTCAAAATAATGTATTTATCATAGAATCATACTACAGATGGGGCACTTGAGAGAGTGTCTATTCCATTAGAACTGATCTTCTGCTCACCACGGGGTGTCCCTGGCTCCATGAATGTGCAGGTAGATTTCGCAGCAGTCTCAACATTTCCTATATTTATTATATTCATAAACATTGACTCATGAAACCAAGACATGATAAAATTCAGAGCAGATCCCCTAAATCCATACTTTCTCCTACTTTTTATTATTTTAGATTTTCTTCATAATCTGTTTCTGAGAGGAGAATATTAATTGAGTGACTATTTTGTCATTACAACAACCCTATGAGGCATGTTTTTTAATTCCCATTTTACACATGGTGATATTGAGACTCAACAAAGTTAAGTTACACTTACCTGTGGCAGGAGAGCTAAAACGACGTCTGAGTAGTATTGTCAAGAAAGGATGGAAACAGCTTAGTATACAACGGAGTGGAGAGGTCCAAGCTGGACAGCGTTGTTGAGGAGAATCGTGTTGCATTGATGATGCCATTTACCTGCTATCTGGATTTGTAGGTCTCTGAACAAGCCCGCCATTATCCCATGATACACTGACTGGAAATTTGCTGATTTTGTATGTTTTCATTTTATAAAAAATGTTACTGAAGGCAGATGTTATAATTAAACACAATATAATTTTATGTATGATGCAATAATGGAACATATTATCATGGCATTTCCTGGGCTTCAGATATCTGATAAGATAATCTCTCTGTGGATCAAAGTGAATCAAAGAGGTAGTTTTAATTATGATTGAATAATATAGTTTAGATTAAAACAGAACTAGCAAAAAAAAGTTAAAACAATTTATCCAATAGATATTGAAATTTGTTAATTGATTCAGGTCCAACATAGACTCTTGTGCAGAGGTCACTATTGCTCACCAATTTCCAGGTACTTCTCTGCATTTCCCAGCCCTTCCTTGCAGTTGAATTGGGGCCACATGCCTGGCATATGTCATGCGTTACTTCTAGATAGAGGCATTTAAAAGCCATACTGCCAGCTCCATCCCTTTCATCTCCTACTCTGGTAATTTTGGAGGCCAAAACTACCAAAAGGAAACAGCTATGAGAGGGAGGAGGACCATCCAATCCATATTGGGCTTTCCATGAGTGAGAAGTAAACATTCAGTGTGTCCAGCCACTGAGATTTTGAGGCTTAGTTTATCACAGTTGCCCTCAAAGTGTAGTTACAGATCAGCAGCACCAGCCTCCCCTTGAAGCTTGTTAGAAATGCAGAATCTCTTTCTCTACCCAATAATACCAGAATCTACATTTTAACAAGATCCCTGGATGATTGATACACATATTAATTTGAGAAGCTCTGTTATAAACCATACCTGAAGTTCTGGTAATTTGGACTACTAGTAGTGATATTCAGGTCTGGGAATTCCAAACCTGATTTAACACCAAAGTTAATAGCATAGGTTTTTAAAAACACAGATATGAGATGTACTGGATAAGAATCTCTAGAGGTGAGTCCAGGAATGTCTATTTATTAAAACTTCCCAGTGATTCTGATTATCAGCTAGGTTTAGAATTTTGTCAGTTCTAATTGGGAATACAGATAGATACACAGCATCAGCTTAAATTTTGCTATTTCATAATCTTTATGAATGATACAAATCTTCAGAGTTTAGAAAACAGATAATCCATGAAAGGCCCTGACACTTATGTGTAGAGTTAATGGAATTAAGCATTTTTGTCACTTGTTATCTGATCTCGGGAAGCAAAGTGACTCTTTTCTTAGCCTCAGGAACTCTGGGGAAAAGCTGAGCAGCGGGAGAGGGCAGAATGCATGGCCTCCATTGGCACTGCCATTTCCAGCAGACGGGTTTGCTTCACCCCTTTCTGGGCTAAATGTGTCTCTGAGTTTAAAAAACCCTGAAGCAGTCTTCGTTTAACAGCTTCCTCATCAGAATGAGGCAGCTCCATTTTCCTTTGTGTACAGACATCAAAATACTGGCTCTTCCCTTCTTTATTTCTGCCTTTCCTCCTCATGGGTCAAAACTGCTCACAAAAAAAGAAGCATTGTAATCCAATAAGCTCACTACCAAAGAACAGGAGAGAGCCTGGCTGCTGCATGAAACAGCCAGTTAGAGTCCTTCTTTTTAAATTTCACTCTGGGATGGTTGTTATTTTGCATATCACTTCTAAAATTTCGTCTCTGTCCCCTTGAACTAGATCAGCAGCCTTCAGCTCCCTTGGTACCCACTCTTGGCTCCTGGCCTTTTGCCTCTGAATGCTCTTTAAGCATGTAACAAAACAGGAAAAATCTTGAAACACAGTTTTGATGGTTGTTTTCTCATGACAACACCAATGCTAAATTACAAAAAAAAACAACAATAACAACAAACCCTCCATGGTGCATCCAAGATGATCATCCAAGATGGGTGATGGTGGGCACAGCTGAACAGTTGCCTGGTTTCACAGGGGCTCCTAGCCCTGTTTGGAACAGAATATTTCCAACAAGGGCATAAGCTACAGAAGCTAATGAAGATATGTCATTTATTTCAAGGATTTAGGGACATGGGACATGGCTGGACAGGAGGACAAAGCAGGAGTCACCAGGTTCTCTAGGAGCTTTGGACTCAAGGGAAGGGCAAGGAGGAACAAAAGGAGTAGGATAAAAGAGGTGGCAAGGGAGATTGGTTCATGATGGCAGAGTAGAAGGATGTGCGCTCACTCCCTCTTGCGAGAGCACTGGAATCACAACTAACTGCTGAACAATCATTGACAGGAAGACACTGGAACTCACCAAAAAAGATACCCCACATGCAAAGACAAAGGAGAAGCCGCAATGAGATGGTAGGAGGGGGTGCAATCACAATAAAATCAATTCCCATAACTGCTGGGTGGGTGACTCACAAACTGGAGAACACTTATACCACAGAAGTCCACCCAGAGGAGTGAAGGTTCTGAGTCAGACTTCCCAACCCAGGGGTCTGGCACTGGGAGGAGGAATTCCCAGAGAATCAGACTTTGAAGCCTAGTGGGATTTGACTACAGGACTTCGACGGGTCTGGGGGAAACAGAGACTCCCCTTTTGGAGGGCACACAAAAAGTAGTGTGTGCATCAAGACTCAGGGGAAGGAGCAGTGACCCCATAGGAGACTGAACCAGACCTACCTGCTAGTGTTGGAGGGTCCCCTGCAGAGGCGGGGGCAGCTGTGGCTCACCACGGAGACAAGGACACTGGCAGCAGAAGTTCTGGGAAGTACTCCTTGGTGTGAGCTCTCTCAGAGTCTGACATTAGCCCCACCAAAGGGCCTGTAGGCTCCAGTGCTGGGTCGCTTCAGGCCAAACAACCAACAGGGAAGGAACTCAGCCCCACCCATCAGCAGACAAGTGGATTAAAGTTTTACTGAGCCCTGCTCACCAGAGCAACACCCAGCTGTACCCACCACAAGTCCCCCAAGTCAGGAAGCTTGCACAAACCTCGTAGATAGCTTCATCCACCAGAGGGCAGATAGCAGAAGCAAGAGAACTACAGTCCTTCAGCCTGTGGAACAAAAACCACATTCACAGAAAGATAGACAAAATGAAAAGGCAGAGGACCAGGTACCAGATGAAGGAAAAAGGTAAAACCCCAGAAAAACAACTAAATGAAGTGAAGATGGGCAACCTTCCAGAAAAAGAATTCAGAATAATCATAGTGATGATGATCCAGGACCTTGGAAAAAGAATGGAGGCAAAGATCGAGAAGATGTAAGAAATGTTTAACAAAGACCTAGAAGAATTAAAGAACAAACAGAGATGAACAATACAATAACTGAAATGAAAAATACACCAGAGGGAATCAATAGCAGAATAACTGAGACAGAAGAATGGGTAAGTGACCTGGAAGACAGAATGTTGGAATTCACTGTCGTGGAACAGAATACAGAAAAAAAATCAAGACAGCCTAAGAGACCTCTGGGACAACATTAAATGGATCAACATTCACATTATAGGGGTCCCAGAAGGAGAAGAGAGAGAGAAAGGACCTGAGAAAATATTTAAGAGATTATAGTCAAAAAATTCCCTAACATGGGAAAGGAAATAGCAACCCAAGTATAGGAAGCACAGAGAGTCTCAGGCAGGATAAACCCAAGAAGAAACATGCCAAGACACATAATAATCAAATTGACAAAAATTAAAGACAAAAATTATTAAAAGCAACAAGGGAAAAATGACAAATAACATAGAAGGGAACTCTGCTGAGCTGATTCCTCAGCAGAAACTCTACAAGCCAGAAGGGAGTGGCACAATATATTTAAAGTGATGAGAGGGAAGAACCTACAACCAAGATTACCCAGCAAGGATCTCATTCAGATTCGATGAAGAAATCAAAAGCTTTACAGACAAGCAAAAGCTACGAGAATTCAGCATCACCAAACCAGCTCTACAACAAATGCTAAAGAAACTTCTCTAAGTGGGAAACATAAGAGAAGAAAAGGACCTACAAAAACAAACCCAAAACTATTAAGAAAATGGTCATAGGAACATACATATCGATAATTACTTTAAATGTGAATGGATTAAATGCTCCAGCCAAAAGACACAGGCTCAATGAATGGATACAAAAACAAGACCTATATATATGCTTTCTACAAGAGACCCACTTCAGACCTAGGGACACATACAGACTGGAAGTGAGGGGATGGAAAAAGATATTCCATGCAAATGGAAATCAGAAGGAAGCTGGAGTAGCAATACTTTTATTAGGTAAAATAGACTTTAAAATAAAGAATGTTACAGGTGACAAGGAAGGACACTACATAATGATCAAGGGATCAATCCAAGAAGAAGATATAACAATTATAAATATATATGCATCCAACATAGGAACACCTCAATGCATAAGGCAAATGCTAACAGCTATAAAAGAGGAAACCGACAGTAACACACTATTAGTGGGGGACACTAACATCTCACTTACACAAATGGACAGATCATCCAGATGGAAAATTAATAAGGAAACACAAGCTTTAAATGACACAATAGACCAAATAGATTTAATTGATATTTATAAGACATTCCATCTGAAAACAGCAGATTACACTTTCTTCTCAAGTGCACATGGAACATTCTCCAGGATGGTCACATCTCGGGTCACAAATCAAGCCTTGGTAAATTTAAGAAAATTGAAATCATATCAAGCATCTTTTCTGACCACAAGGCTATGAGACTAGAAATAAATTACAGGGGAAAAAACATTGAAAACAAAAACACATGGAGGCTAAACAATACGGTACTAAATAACCAAGAGATCATTGAAGAAATTAAAGAGGAAATAAAAAAATACATAGAGACAAATAACAATGGAAACACGGCGATCCAAAACCTATGGGATGCAGCAAAAGCAGTTCTAAGAGGGAAGTTTATAGCAATACAGTCATACCTCAAGAAACAAGAAACATCTCAAATAAATAATCTAACCTTACACCTAAGGAACTAGAGAAAGAAGAACAAACAAAACCCAAAGTTAGTCGAAGGAAAGAAATCATAAAGATCAGAGAAGAAATAAATGAATAGAAACAAAGAAAACAATAGCAAAGATCAATAAAACTAAAAGCTAGTTCTTTGAGAAGATAAACAAAATTGATAAACCTTTGGCCAGACTCATCAAGAAAAAGAGGGAGAGGACTCAAATCAATAAAATTAGAAATGAAAAAGGAGAAGTTAAAACAGACACCGCAGAAATACAAAGCATTCAAAGAGACTACTACAAACAACTCTATGCCAATAAAATGGTCAACCTGGAAGAAAGGGACAAATTCTTAGAAAGGTATAATCTTCCAAGCCTGAACCAGGAAGAACTAGAAAATATGAACAGAACAATCACAAGTAATGAAATTGAAACTGTGACTAAAAATCTTCCAACAAACAAAAGTCCAGGACCAGACGGCTTCACAGGATAAATTCTATGAAACATTTAGAGAAGAGCTAACACCCATCCTTCTCAAACTCTTCCAGAAAATTGCAGAGGAAGGAACACTCCCAAACTCATTCTGTGAGGCCACCCTCACCCTGATACCAAAACTAGACAAAGATACTACAAAAAAAGAAAATTACAGACCAGTATCACTGCTGAATATAGATGCAAAAATCCTCAACAAAATACTAGCAAACAGAATCCAAAAACACATTAAAAGGATCATACACCATGATCAAGTTGGATTTATCCCAGGGATGCAAGGATTCTTCAATATACTCAAATCAATGGATGTGATACACCATATTAACAAATTGAACAATAAAAACCATATGATCATCTCAATAGATGCAGAAAAAGCTTTGAAAAATCCAACACCCATTTATGATAAAAACTCTCCAGAAGGTGGGCATAGAGGGAACCTACCTCAACATAATAGAGTCTGTGTATGACAAATGCACAGAAATCATCATTCTCCATGGTGAAAACTAAAAGCATTTCTTCTAAGATCAGGAAAAAGACAAAGATATTCACTCTTGCCACTCTTATTCAACGTAGCTTTGGAAGTCCTAGCTGCAGCAATCAGAGAAGAAAAAGAAATGAAAAGAATCCAAATTGGAAAAGAAGTAAAGCTGTCACTGTTTGCAGATGATATGATACTATACATAGATAATGCTAAAGATGCCACCAGAATACTACTAGAGCTAATCATTGAATTTGGTAAAGTTGCAGGATACAAAATTAATGCACAGAAATCTCTTGCATTCCTATGCACTAACAACGAAAGATCAGAAAACAAAATTAAGGAAACAATCCCATTCTCTATTGCAACTAAAAGAATAAAATACCTAGGAATAAACCTACCTAAGGAGGTAAAAGACCTGCACTCAGAAAAATATAAAACAGTGATGAAAAAAATCAAAGATGACACACACAGATGGAGAGATATACCATGTTCTTGGATTGGAAGAATAATTATTGTGAAAATGACTGTACTACCCAAAGCAATCTACAGATTCAATGCAATCCCTATCAAATTATCAATGGCATTTTTTACAGAACTAGAACAAAAAATCTTAAAATTTGTATGGAGACACAAAAGACCCCAAATAGCCAAAGCAATCTTGAGGGAAAAAAATGGAGCTGGAGGAATCAGAGTCCCTGACTTCAGACTATACTACAAAGCTACAGTAATCAAGACAGTGTGGTACTGGCACAAAAAGAGAAATATATATCAATGGAACAGGATAGAAAGCCCAGAGATAAACCCACGCACCTATGGTCAACTAATCTATGACAGAGGAGGCAAGGATATACAATGGAGAAAGGACAGTCTCTTCAGTAAGTGGTGCTGGGAAAACTGGACAGCTACATGTAAAAGAATTAAATTAGAACACTCCCTAACACCATACACAAAAAGAAACCCAAAATGGATTAGAGACCTAAGTGTAAGACCAGATACTATAAAACTCTTAGAGGAAAATACAGGAAGAACACTCTTCTTTTTTTAAATAAATTTATTTATTTGTTTATTTATTTTTGGCTGCATTGGGTCTTCGTTGCTGCACGTGGGCATTCTCCAGCTGTGGCAAACGGGGGCAACTCTTTGATGTGGTGCATGGGATTCTCATTGTCGTGGCTTCTCTTGTTGCGGAGCAAGGGCTTTAGGTGCATGGGCTTCAGTTGTGGCATGAGGGCTCAGTAGCTGTGGCTCATGGGCTCTAGAGCGCAGGCTCAGTAGCTGTAGCACATGGGCTTAGTTGCTTTGTGGCATGTGGGATCTTCCTGGACCAGGGCTCAAACCCATGTCCCCTGCATTGGCAGGCAGATTCTTCCACTGCACCAACAGGGAAGTCCCGGGAAGAACACTCTTTGACATAAATCACAGAAAGATCTCTTTTGACCCACCTCATAGAGCTATGGAAATAAAAACAAAAATAAACAAATGGGACCTAATGAAACTTAAAAGCTTTTGCACAGCAAAGGAAGCTGTAAACAAGACGAAAGACCACCCTCAGAATAGGAGAAAATATTTGCAAATGAAGCAACGGACAAAGAATTAATCTCCAAAATATATAAACAACTCATGTAGCTCAATATTAAAAAAACAACCCAATCAAAAAATGGGCAGATGACCTAAATAGACAGTTCTCCAAAGAAGATGTACAGATGAACAAGAGGCACATGAAAAGATGCTTAACATCACTAATTATTAGAGAAATGCAAACCAAAACTACAATGAGGTATCACCTCACAACAGTTAGAATGCGCATCATCAGAAAATCTACGAACAACAAATGCTGGAGGGGGTGTGGAGAAAAGGGATCCCTCTTGCACTGTTGATGGGAACGTAAATTGATAGAGCCACTATGGAGAACAGTATGGAGGTTCCTTAAAAAACTAAAAATAGAAATACCATTTGACCTAGCAATCCCACTACTGGGCATATACCCAGAGAAAACCATAATTCAAAAAGACACATGCGGGCTTCCCTGGTGGCGCAGTGGTTGAGAATCTGCCTGCCAATGCAGGTGACACGGGTTCGAGCCCTGGTCTGGGAGGATCCCACATGCTGCGGAGTGACTAGGCCTGTGAGCCACAACTACTGAGCCTGCGCGTCTGGAGCTTGTGGTCCGCAATGGAGCGGGGACCGTGACAGTGAGAGGCCCGCGCACCACAATGAAGAGTGGCCCCCACTCGCCGCAACTAGAGAAAGCCCTCACACAGAAACAAGGGCCCAACACAGCCAAAAATAAATAAAGAAAGAAGTTTTCATTAAAAAAAAAAAACACACATGCACTGCAATGTTCATTGCAGCTCTATTTACAATAGCCAGGTCATAGAAGCAAGCTAAACGCCTATCGACAACGGAATGGATAAACAAGATGTGGTACATATATACAATGGAATATTACTCAGCCATAAAAAGGAATGAAATTGGATCACTTCTAGAGAGGTGGATGGACTTAGAGACTATCATACAGAGTGAAGTAAATCAGAAAGAGAAAAACAAATATCGTATATTAATGCATATATGTGGAATCTAGAAAAATGGTACAGATGAACTGGTTTGCAAGGCAGAAATAGAGACACAGATGTAGAGAACAAACGTATGGACACCAAGGGGGAAAGTGGGGGTGGGGAGTTTGGGTGGGATGAATTAGGACGTTGTGATTGACATTATACACTAGTAAGTATAAAATAGATAACTAATAAGAACCTGCTGTATAAAAAATAAATAAATAAAACTAAAAAAAAAAAAGTGGCAAGGAACAGATCCTGAGGACGAAAGGAGAGAGTGAAGGAGCAGTACTGAGAGTAAGGATATTGTTTTGCAGGATTAAGTAGTGAATCCCTCTCATGAAACAAAACAATGCAAAACAAAACTGCAATTTTCAGTACCCATAGAGTAGATATATGCAAAGCAAATTGGACTGAAGATAAAGAAAAATGTATTTCAACTCAAACAACTGGCCAATAATTGGTTAGTATTTGTGTGGAGTGTTGTTGTTATTAATAGGTTTATAAGTAAATAATGCCTTACATGTTCATTTATTCCTCCTACCCAGAATAATTAAACTGATTGGACACATGAAATGTTTAATGAAGGCAGAGTTGTGAGGAAATGTTGGATTTCTTTTAAAACCTCCACACAATGTATTTCTCCATAACACAGAAATTCTCTATTTTGTGCCTTTTGGATTTTTCAGCTCAGAATCTTCTCTGACCTGTTGTCGCTCTAAACCGAGACTGCCTTTGGCTCTCTTTTCTTCCCTTTCTTTAAGCTGCTTTCTCTCATTCTTCTTTGACCTTCAGTCTGTACTTTGCCTTCATATCCCTGCTCCTCCCTGGAGGCCACATTTCTTGCCTTCTCTGAACGTGTTTTAAACGGCTAATGCAGAGCGGCCACCTAGTGCTTCTTAGTAAGGCCGTAGAAGGGCCCGATAGTTTTGCAAGAGAAAATGAGCGTTTGGACTCCCTGCAGGAGCAGCCCTGAATTCCTTGGAGCTCATTGTGGAGGCGACAGTGAGTCCTGTGAGCCATCAAAGGCAGGTACAAAATAGTTCTTCTTCCCACACAGAGAGATACCTGGGTTAGAAGCTCCAAAATAGGATTCCTCAAAAGCCTAGAAGATACCCTGATGAAAGAAATGATGAGGTTGACACCCCAGAGAGCTTGATTCTCAGAACGAAGGCTGAGCAGCCCTTTGTAAGACAGGCAGCGAGTCAACCAGGAGACGCAAGATGAAAATGCATCACTGACTGCCCCTGTGGCATTAGCTAAAATGGGTCACAGGAGTCTTGATTTCCAGTTTTGTGAATAGGAGGAGGGAAAGAAGGAAGGGCAGAAGGATGGAGAGGAAGTAAAATGAAAAACATGACAAACCTAACCTGTGCAGAAGAGAGTTAGCGTTAGCAGTCCTGAGATTGCTATCCTATGAAAGGCCTGCTTACAAGATTGGTCGTTGGCTGGAGCCTAGGAACTCAGATTTTAGATTCCCATAATTTCCTGATAAGAAAACCTCACTGTGCCTCACCTCTTTGTGAAAATGTTGTGGCTTGTGTAGGATGCATGTGTGCCTTCCGGGAGTCAGGAATCTTGATACCGGCTCAGTAGAGGGAGCTTCCCTGATGAACAGCATTTCACATGTGTTGCCACGGTTTGTTGCTGAAGGAATTGTCAACACTCCACTGGGAGAGGATCTTAGAAGATTGTACGTGGTTTTCTCTGGACCTCGCCCCATGTACATTTTCTCTTTTCTAATTTTGTTTTGTATCCTTTTGCTGTAAGAAATCATAGCAGCAAGCACAACTCCATGCTGAGTCCTCTGAGTCCTAGCAAATTGTTGGACCTGGCAGTGGTCTTGGGGACCCATGACATATCTTCTTTCTGATATCATTTAAAAACTTCAATTTTTTAAAAAACTATGTGTTGACTTTATAACTACCCAAGAGAAATTTTGATTCATCTTTTCTATACCCACTATTTTGTTTGATGAGTGATATCAAAATGAATAGTCGTTAGAAATGTTTGGAAGGTGAGACCAATGGGGAATGTTAATGTTTTTTAGATTATATACAGCTAATTACTGCACAACCGAAATGTTGGTGGCATAGTGCCAAGTGAGAAACAGGTCAGCGCAGGGCCAGAAATTTGAGTGTGAGGCTCGGCTCTACCACTTAATTGCTCTGTGACTTTGTGCAAGTTAACTTTTCTGATGTTAAGGTTTTTTTTAAAAGGGAAGAGGGAGCAGTAGTACCCACCTGCAGATATAGTTCTGGGAATTAACTTGAGATAACTTATACAATACACTTAACGTAGTACCTGGCATGTTCTAAGTGCTGGATCAGGGTATAAGCAGATGTTGCTAGTGAACAATACAACAGAAACAACTCAGAGGTACTGTCAAGATCACTTCTGGGGCAATCTGAGAAGCAAAAGCCGCCTGGACCTGGAGGCTCCAGTCACATCTAGAGCAGCCCCAAGAGGTCTCATTTTAAGACCATTATAGCCCGCTCAGGGGTAAACGTACACCTCATAGATCTCCCCTGAGTGCTCCCTGGGCCCACTCCCAATCTCCCCCTCATGACCTCAGTCTTGCAGATACCTTCAGGGGAAAGGGGACTTTAAGGGTTATTTAAATCCTTCCTTCTGAACTTCAGTAGCACCATCCCCCATGCAGGGTAGAGTGATTGAGGGAGAAAGACACATGGCCCCATCTCTGTTTGTTTCACCCCAGGTGACCTTGGGAAAGTCACTTCTCTGAACCTCAATGTGTCTCACTGTAAAATAGATTAATTAAAAATATCTGTTCCACCTCATTTTACACTTATCGAGAAAGAAAACTTTAGATAATGTTGGCAAAGTGCTTTGGAAATGGTAAAATACTATAAAGAGAACCACTCAGGACCTGCTCTGGGTTTTTTCTAGGGTGGTTTTTCGTTACCCATGGTTGTTTAGGTACTTAACAGAGGAAAGTGACTGGAGCCTGGGACTTATTGACAAAAGAGATACCCTGCTATCACATTATTCTTAAAAGTATCATTTGAGTCCTGGGTATTTATTGAGATGCCACAAAACCTGACAGAAATCAGATGTCCCTCCACATTGAGCAGGAGTAATAGATATCATCCCATTTTTTTTTTCTATAATGAAGTAGCATGATTATTTGGGATTTATTTCTTTGTTGTTAAAATTTGTTGTTCATTATTTTTCTCCCTTAGTAGCCTTCTGCACTAATTGATTGATTTGATTGTTAGAGCTTTGATTCCATCTCTAAAGATGGATTGGAATAATTACTGCAGCCTGCTTTTAATCATCCTGCCACACAATTAGTACTGAGACTGTGCTCTGCACCAGCACTTTATTAGCTATAGTAATTATAGTTGGGTTTAATAATTTAATAACACACTTGGAGATGATAACTTGCTCCTTATTCAGGGGCACTTCTATGGAACCTGCAGGTTCCTAGGCAAGTGAGAGGCTTGGTACCCATTTCTCCTCTTTGGTGACCTTTCAAGAATTTCTTGAACATTCCACCTTCCAGACAACTATGTCCATAAAGACCCAACCTGGAGAGCTGGAATGAAGCATTGCATAGCTCAGGGGACGCCAACTGTTTAGAGCCTGAACCTTATCTTCCTTGAGTGCCACCATCCCCGAGCTTTGGGGTATTATGTGAATGGCTGACCCAGGAAGAATATATGTTCTTTGTTAATTATATCCCATGATACTTTTGATAAACTTGTAAAGCTCCTTCCCCAAGGTTTCGTCTTTGAAATCAGAATGAGCAGAGCAGGGTAGTGTTCAGAAGTAAAGTGCAATGGTTTAATAGTATGAGGCGAAGCATCCTTTTTTTCTACTCTGATCTTGTTGCGCTGAGTTGGGTGAACTTTCCCTACATCCCTATGACCTGGTGCTGAACTTTCCCCGTGCTCCTCCCTGAGAAAAGAGATGAGGACAAATGCCAGATGCTGCTCTGGATAGATCTAACTTTGTTTCAAAACTCAAGACAGGGGCCCAGTCCTAATTCAGCTGCACATGGACCACATACTAAATTATTCACTCACTGTTTTACTTCTCACATAATGAAGACAGCCACACTTATTTGTGAAGATATTTGAGATTCTCATAAAAAAAGCATTGTATAGTGGTAAGTTGTATTAATAGTCTGCTGTATCTGTGTTGTCTAGATTGGAAGAAAAACACTTTGGCAGCTAATTCTGATCTCCTCCTTTGTTTTCTGCTTTAATCACAATTATAGGATTCACTAAATCATTTGGGAAGAAAACAGTTTTTAAAAACATTTGCTATTTAATAGCCCAGTTTTTAAAAACATTTGCTATTTAATCTCCACCTCTCTGTCTGTCTCTGTCTCTGTGTCTCTTTCTCTCACACCATTGACATAATTACTTATTCCTATTATCTCTTATGTCAGTATCTCTGATCTTGGAGCCTATGATTTGGGCAAATGATAGTCTACAAATCACGAGGAAGTAAGTTGTCCAGACTTCCTTTGACATTCAGAACTGTACAGTTTCCCTCCTTGTTTGTTAGATTTTTTTGACGTTGAGGTATAAGGAAAAATTGACATATGAGAATCTTTGTGTAAAATCCTCTCGACTTATGCTTAGAAGAAATTCACTTTGCAAATTTTTTTGCAATTAGAATTTCTTTTATTGATTTTTGTTAAGCTTCAGTATTTTTTCCCAATCCAACTATACCTCTATCAAAGAAGCCATGTTGGTTGGAGAACAAATCAGTAAATTTGGAACAAATGTCATACATAGAGACCTGGCAACAATCCCTAACATGATAGCAAGCCCCTTTTCTATTTCTTTCAGTAGAGCAAGGTAACAAGGAGAGACACCTAGGTCTGAAAGAAACCTAATGTTTCCCATTTTCCCCTTGATGGCAATTTTAGGCACCAATAGATCTTGCTGTGACTTTGCAGGGTGGAAGAGAGAGAATACAACCCTGTCTGACCATGTCATACAGAGAATCAGTAATAACAGCTACGTTCTGTAAGGTGGGCTACCTGACCTTCCTGAGCACTTCCACTGATCCTCAGAAAATATATCTGACTCAGCTTGTTTCTAGGAAACCATAACAGATTCTTTCTCTTACGAGTTAAGTGGGAGGAAGCTAGTAGTCCTGTAGTCCTTCTCTCATCAAGTGTATAGCCTTAGTAGAAGCTTGAGATATAAGGATTCTTTGCTGCAATAGATCATAAGCACTATGAGTTTCGCAGAGATATCTATACTTTGATTGGGTATTTAGTTTATATATAATTTCCATTTTGCTCCATCAAGTACAATAATAATAATAATAATAATAATAATAATAATGTGGTAGGGTGAATAATGACTCCCCTAATTATCCAGGCCCTAATCCCTGGAATTGTGAATGTTACCTTATATGGCTAAAGAGACTTTGTAGATGTGATTAAGGATCTTGAGAATAGAAGATTATCTTGGATTATCCAGGTGGACCTTAAATATAATCACCGTGACCTTAAGAAGCAGGCAAAAGGAGATTTGACAGAAGAGAAGACCGTGTGAAGGAAGCAGAGAGAAGCAGAGTCAGAAAGGGATATTACACCGTTGGCTTTAGAGATGGAGGATGTAGGTACAAACCTAGAAACACAGCCAGTCACTAGAAGCTGGAGAAGATACTGAAATAGATTCTCCTCTAGAGCATCTAGAGAGTGTGTAGCCTACCAACACCTTGATTTCAGCACATCAAAACCCATTTTGGAAACTGCTGGCCTCCAAAACCATAAGAGAAAAAAATCTGTGCTGGTTTTAGCTGCCAACTTTATGGTAATTTGTTATGGCAGCCACAGGAAACCAATACAAGTGACACCAATAATAACTAACATGTAATGACCATTTGCTCTTCTACTTACTAGTTAAGAACTGTGCTAAATATTCTACATGGAGTTCTACAATTTTACACTCATAAAACAATGTGAAGTAGGTATTAAAATTATTCTAGTTTTACAGATGAGGAAACTGAGGCTCAGAGAAGAGCTGGGATTAAACTTACCATATCTGTCTGACCCCAAAACCCCTTCTCTGAACCTGTACAGGGAAGGTGTGTCCCCAAGATGTCAGCATTCCAGGGAGGAACCACTGTTGCTCCCAGAGAGCCCTGCACTATGAGAACCCTGTCCTGCTGTGGACAAAGTTTCTGATGTCTGAGAGAGCAGATCAAAGTGATCATCCATTCAGAGGATGATTCTTCTTGAAATACTCCCTTCCTTGTCACATCTGTGACACCATGTGACGCCTCTGACTGGTTCTTCTCAGGCTGCCTGTGAGTCCATACACCCAACCCTTGAATGTTGAACTTCTCCAAAGCTGTCCTACGTTCCTCTTCTTTTCTCACTTTACTCTCTCATTCTCCAGAGTACATCAGGCTTTTCTGCTCTCTGCTTTCAGAACACAGACTCTTTTTCATCATAACACTCCAGTTTGTAGTTCTGCGCAGAATCCGTGATGATGAATATCTCCATCCTCCATCCCCCCCCCGCCCCCCCCAAGAGACCGTAAGCCCATGAGAGCAGACTGTACTTCCTTTTACTCACTGTTTCCTAGGACAATGTTTGGCTTTGTGTACACACTCATCAAATATTGGTTGAATAAATGAATGAGAGAGTTTTTATCCCTAGTTGAGAGGAACCACTGAGGCATCTCAACTTGAGATTTGCACTTGACATAGAACATGGGCTGTTGCGTGGAGAACAGATGAGAGAAAAGTAAGACTGGAGATGTTAGAAAGGATCATAATAACCCAAATAAGAAATGCTGAGGAAACCGCTGTGGAGGGGGAGAAAGGAAACATATTTGAGAAAAATATTTATGAGGTAGAATTCATAGAACTTGGTGATTAACTGAATGTGAGGAACAAGGGAAAGAGAGGGACAAGATGGCTTATTGACTGGCTAAGTGGTTATGCAATTCAGTGAAATAGATACTATGTGGGGAAAGAAGCTGTTGGTAGGTTAAATATAATAAACTTAGATTTAGGCATATTAAATTTAAGATGCCTACTGGACATGTTCCCAGGTTTTTGGATGTGGGTATGGCACTCAGAGGATGAGCCTGTAGGTATAAATTAAAAATAAATGTGGAGTTGTATTCACTTTCCCCTTCCACTTATTTTTTTCTTTTGTTGTCCCAAAGCAGATATCAAATAGTTGAAATGCAATGAAATGGGTGATTGATTTCCTGCTTCCTTTCAGAAAGAAAGTGAGGCAACAGTACAGGTCTTAGTTAAATGCCCTCAGTTGGGAGAGAAGTTTTCATAGTAACTCTGTTAGAAAAAAGCCAGTATGGCCCTGCTCTTTACCCTGAAGATGCACGGGGTCTTGTGGTAGCAGAATACTCTACAGTAAGTTCAGCCTCAAGTAGGATTCTTGAGACCCAGCTGGAAGAGGTTTATTCATACAACATATCTGAATATTTTCTAAATATGGTATCCAAAAGCTGTTATTCATAATGTGAGTTTTGAGTTTTAGCATTTAGGTGTTATGGGGCAGCAGTAATGTGCTCTGATCGGGGCTGGTAGAGAATGAGTTAAGAGAAGAAAACAGCAAGTTCATATTCTGCTAATAGTCTCTCTCCACATTCTGGTGAGATTCATAAACAAGGCTTAGTGGGTCTAGGCACATTTATAAGAAACTACTGCTGTGTATAATCTTAATAAGCAGAATTGGAAATGAGCTTAAGCAGAAAACGTCAAATCTACATCCACATATCATCCAAAAAGATGGTTCTAAATGATCACATATCTGCACCACGACCTTCTTTTGTCCTCATGTCCAGCTAGTGGAGTTATGCCAGCTTGGTTAGATCTGTAAACTTTCAGACCTTGGTCTCTATTTTAGTCCCCTGTGAATAAATGTCAATATAAAGGTATTTTTTCCCTTGCAGTATGTAAGATGCAGTGACATAGGATGCCAAGGACTAATTAGAGAAGGTAGATATTAAAGGTAAGAGTAAGTCCATCAGGATGAAGGTAGAGGTTGAAAATTCCTTCTGCCTCACTTTATTAGATTCCCTCTACCCCCTCAGCACTTTTGCCATAGGGATGGGGATAATTATGGCAATGAATTGGAAAATGAGATGAAATTTTTGAGAAAGGACGTAAGAAATTACTGTAAATTCTGGAGGTTATTAAATTTTATTTAAGCCCCTCTCTCTCAGTGTAGCTTTAGTTGGATTTTTTTAAAGTTTACGCTCCCAGCATGAGAGATAGCATGTTGCCAACAAAAATTCCTAATATTCTGCAACCCAGTAGTCCTTCTTTTAACGTGTGAAACTCCAGGATACCGTGAGACATAGCAACAGGGGATATGATGCGTCCTTGTCTCTGAAACAGTCATGCCCTTTGAAGGACAGTTTGGGTGATTTAAAAGCCCTTTCTTAGGCTTCTTATGTCTGGATACCCTTCACCATTACAGCATCTGATGAAGATATATTTGTAAGCTGAAATATAAAAGCTGGAGTCAAATGGCATGAGAAGTCAATACCCTGAAATAAAGGAGTTGATATCTGGTTCCTTTAAAACCATAGATGGGTTAGATGGAAAGAGTGGAGTTGCTTCACATGATGGCACTTTGTGACATCTCCTCCTTCTGGAGTTGTTCACTGTCATGTTGTTTTACCCCCAAAGTATTTGACAGTCAAAATTATAGTAGTTCTGTGAGCACTGCATTTGACTGATTTTCTACAATCCTATTGTGCAGAAGCTTAGGAAATATTGTTGCCCACTGCTTCCCTCCATACACCCTGAGCTATAGTAAAGAAGAAATATGTGGTAGTTCCTTGAATACTGTGCCCTTTTACTCAGTTTAGGGAAATTCTTGGCTGAAGATCAAGAAAGACCCTCTTTTTCCTTTTTCCTAAAAGAACTTCTTTTTCCAATAGTAATTAATTTTATCTATATATAAGGGAGTGAATAAAGTCAGCATTCCAGGAGTCAGCCAATAGAAAGATAATTTTTTTCCCACATCTTTATTGCAGCATAAATGCTTTAAAATGTTCTGTTAGCTTCTGCTGTATAACAAAGTGAATCAACTATATACATACAAATATCCCCATGTGCCCTCCCTCTTGAACCTCCTCCCACCCTCCCTATCCCACCCCTCTAGGTCATCACAAAGCACCGAGCTGATCTCCCTGTGCTGTGCAGCAGCTTCCCACTGGCCATCCATTTTACATTTGGTAGTGTGTATACGTCAATGCTACTCTCTCACTTCGTCCCAGCTTCCCCTTCCCCCACCATACCCTTAAGTCTGTTCTCTATGTCTGCGTCTTTATTCCTGCCCTGCCACTAGGTTCATCAGTACTGCTTTTTAAAATTCCATATATATGTGTTACCATATAGTATTTGTTTTTCTCTTTCTGACTTACTTCACTCTCTATGACAGATTCTAGATCCATCCACCTCACTACAAATAACTCAATTTCATTCCTTTTTATGGCTGAGTAATATTCCATTATATTTATGTGCCACATCTGCTTTATCCAATAACCTGTTGATGGACATTTAGGTTGTTTCCATGTCCTGGCTATTGTAAATAGTGCTGCAATGAACATTGTGGTACATGTATCTTTTTGAATTATGGTTTTTTCAGGGTATATGCCCAGGAGTGGGATTGTTGGGTCATATGGTGGTTCTATTTTTAGTTTTTTAAGGAACCTCCATACTGTTTTCCATAGTAGCTGTATCAATTTACATTCTCACCAACAGTGCAGGAGGGTTCCCTTTTCTCCACAGCCTCTCCAGCATTTATTGTTTATAGATTTTTTTGGATGAGGGCCATTCTGACCGGTGTGAGGTGATACCTCATTGTGGTTTTGATTTGCATTTCTCTAATGATTAGTGATGTTGAGCAGCTTTTCATGCATTTGTTGGCAATCTGTATGTCTTCTTTGGAAAAATGTCTATTTAGATCTTCTGCCCAATTTTGGACTGGGTTGTTTGTTTTTGTGATATTGAGCTGCATAAGCTGCTTGTATATTTTGGAGATTAATCTTTTGTCAGTTGCTTCATTTGCAAATATTTTCTCCCATTCTGAGGGTTGTCTTTTTGCCTTGTTTATGGTTTCCTTTGCTGTACAACAGCTTTTAAGTTTCATTAGGTTCCATTTGTTTATTCTTTCTTTTTATTTCCCTTAATCTAGGAGGTGGGTCAAAAAGGATCTTGCTGTGATTTATGTCTTAGAGTGTTCTGCCTATGTCTTCCGCTAAGAGTTTTATAGCGTCTGGCCTTTCATGTAGGTTTTTAATCCATTTTGAGTTTATTTTTGCGTATGGTGTTAGGGAGTGTTCTAATTTCATTCTTTTACATGTAGCTGTCCAGTTTTCCCAGCAACACTTATTGAAGAAGCTGTCTTTTCTCCACTGTATATTCTTGCCTCCTTTATCAAAGATAAGGTGACCATATGTTCGTGGGTTTATCTCTGGGCTTTCTATCCTGTTCCATTGATCTATATTTTGGTTTTTGTGCCAGTACCATATTGTCTTGATTACTGTAGCTTTGTAATGTAGTCTGAAGTCAGGGAGCCTGATCCCTCCAGCTCCATTTTCTTTCTCAAGGTTGCTTTGGCTATTTGGGGTCTTTTGTGTTTCCATACAAATTGTACAATTTCTTGTTCTAGCTCTGTGAAAAATGCCATTGGTGATTTGATAGGGACTGCATTGAACATGTAGATTGCTTTGGGTAGTATAGTCATTTTCACAGTATTGTTTCTTCCAATCCAGGAGCATGGTGTATCTCTCCATCTGTTTGTGTCGTCTTTGATTTCTTTCATCAGTGTTTTATAGTTTTCTGAATACAGTAGTTTTACCTCCTTAGGTAGGTTTATTCTTAGGTATTTTATTCTTTTAGTTGCAATGGTGAATGGGATTGTTTCCTTAATTTCTCTTCTGATATTTCATTGTTAGTGTATAGGAATGCAAGAGATTTCTGTGCATTAATTTTGTATCCTTCAACCTTACCAATTTCATTGATTGGATCTAGTAGTTTTCTGGTGCCTTCTTTAGGATTTTCTATGTAGAGTATCATGTCATCGGCAAACAGTGACAGTTTTGCTTCTTTTCCAATTTATATTCATTTTATTTATTTTTCTTCTCTGATAGCTGTGGCTAGCACTTCCAAAACTATGTTGAATAATAGTGAATAATAGTGGCAAGAGTGGACATCCTTGTCTTCTTCCTGATCTCAGAGGAAATGCTTTCAGTTTTTCACCATTGAGAAGGATGTTTTCTGTGGGTTTGTCACATGTGCCTCTACTATGTTGACGTAGGTTCCCTGTATGCCCACTTTCTGGAGAGTTTTTATCATAAATCGATGTTGAATTTTGTCAAGCACTTTTTCTGCATCTATTGAGATGATCATATGGTTTTTATTCTTTAATTTGTGTATGGTGTATAACATTGATTGTTTTGTGTATATTGAGGAATCCTTGCCTCCCTGGGATAAATCCCACTTGATCATGGTGTATGATCCTTTTAATGTGTTGTTGGATTCTGTTTGCTAGTATTTTGTTGAGGATTTTTGCATCTATGTTCATCAATGATACTGGTCTATAATTTTCTTTTTTTTGTGATATCTTTGGCTTTGGTATCAGGGTTATGGAGGCCTTGTAGGCAAGTTTGGGAGTATTCCTCCCTCTGCTATATTTTGTAAGAGTTTGAGAAGGAGAGGTGTCAACTCTTCTCTAAATGTTTGATAGAATTCGCCTGTGAAGCCGTCTAGTCCTGGACTATTGTTTGTTGGAAGATTTTTAATTACAGTTTCAATTTCATTACCTGTGATGGGTTTGTTTATATTTTCTGATTCTTCCTGGTTCAATCTTGGAAGGTTGTACTTTTCCAAGAATTTGTCCATTTTTTTCAGGTTGTCCATTTTATTGGCATAGAGTTGCTCTTGGTAGTCTCTTATGATCTTTTGTATTTCTGCAGTGTCAGTTGTAATATCTCCTTTTTCATTTCTAATTTTATTCATTTGAGTCCTCTCCCTTTTTTCCTTGATGAGTCTCGCTAAAGGTTTATCAATTTTGTTTATCTTCTCAGAGAACCAGCTTTTAGTTTTATAGATCTTTGCTATTGTTTCTTTGTTTCTATTTCATTTATTTCTGCTCTGATCTTTATGATTTCTTTCCTTCTGCTAATTTTGGGTTTCCTTTTTTCTTTTTCTCGTTGCTTTATGTGTAAGGTTAGATTGTTTATTTGAGATTTTTCTTGTTTCTTGAGGTGAGCTTGAATTGCTATGAACTTGCCTCTTAGAACTGCTGCGTCCCATAGGTTTTGGATTATCGTGTTATCTTTGTCATTTGTTTCTAGGAATTTTTTGATTTCCTCTTTGATTTCCTCAGTGATCTCTTGGTTATTTAGCAGTGCACTGTTTAGCCTCCATGAATTTGTGTTTTTTACTGTTTTTTTCCTTTAATTGATTTCTAATCTCATAGCATTCTGGTCAGAAGAGATGCTTGATATGATTTCAATTTTCTTAAATTTTCCAAGGTTTGATTTGTGACCCGAAATGTGATATATTCTGAAGAACGTTCCATGTGCACTTGAGAAGAAAGTGTATTCTTCCGCTTTGAGGTGGAATGTCCTAAAAATATCAATTAAGTCTGTCTGGTCTATTGTGTCTTCTAAAGCTTGTGTTTCATTATTTATTTTCTGTCTCTATGATCTGTCTATTGGTGTAAGTGGGGTGTAAAGTCTCCCACTATTATTGTGTTACTGTCGATTTCTCCTTTTATGGCTGTTAGCATTCCCCTTTTGTATTGAAGTGCTGCTATGTTGGGTGCATAAATATTTATAATTGTTATGTTTTCTTCTTGTATTGATCCCTTGATCATTATGTAGTGTCCTTCTTTATCTCTTGTAATAGTCTTTATTTTAAAGTCTATTTTATCTGATATGAGTATTGCTACTCCAGATTTCCTGTGATTTCCATTTACATGGAATATCTTTTTCCATCCCCTCACTTTCAGTCTGTATGTGTCCCTGGATCTGAAGTGGGTTTCTTGTAGACAGCATATATAAGGGTCTTGTTTTTGTATCCATTCAGCCAGTCTGTGTCTTTTGTTTGGAGCATTTAATCCATTTACATTCCAGATGATTATTGATATATACATTCCTATTACCATTTTCTTAATTCATTTGTGTTTATTTTTGTGGGTCTTTTTCTTCTCTTGTGTTTCCCTCATCGAGAATTTCCTTTAGCATTTGTTGTAAGGCTGGTTTGGTGATGCTGAATTCTCATAGCTTTTGCATGCCGTAAAGCTTTTGATTTATCCATTGAATCTGAATGAGATCCTTGCTGGGTAGCATAATCTTGGTTGTAGGTTTTTCCCTTTCATCACTTTAAACATGTCCTGCCACTACATTCTGGCTTGCAGAGTTTCTGCTGAAAGATCAGCTGTTAACCTTATGAGGATTCCCTTGTATGTTATTTGTTGCTTTTCCCTTGCTGCTTTTAATATTTTTTCTTTGTATTTAATTTTTGATAGTTTGATTAATATGTGTCTTGGTGTGTTTCTTCTTGGATTTATCCTGTATGGGACTCTCTGCACTTCCTGGACTTGATTTACTGTTTCCTTTACCATGGTAGGGAAGTTTTCAACTATAATCTCCTCAAATATTTTCTCAGTCCCTTTCTTTTTCTCTTCTTCTTCTGAGACCCCTGTAATTCGAATGTTGGTGTGTTTAATGTTGTCCCAGAGGTCTCTGAGACTGTCCTCAATTCTTTTCATTCTTTTTTCTTTATTCTGCTCTGTGGTAATTATTTCTACTATTTTATCTTCCAGCTCATGTATCCGTTCTTCTGCCTCAGTTATTAGCTATTAATTCCTTCTAGAGTATTTTAAATTTCATTTATTGTGTTGTCCATCATTGTTTGTTTGCTCGCTCTTTAATTCTTCTAGATCCTTGTTAAATGTTTCTTGCATTTTCTCCATTCTGTTTCCAAGATTTTGGATCATCTTTACTATCATTGCTCTGAATTCTTTTTCAGGTAGGTCAACTATTTCATCTTGATTTCTTTGGTCTTGTAGGTTTTTACCTTGCTTCTTCATCTGTAACATATTTTTTTGTCGTTTCTTTTTTTTTTTTTTGATGGGTGGGGCTGTATTCCTGTCCTACTGGTTGTTTGGCCTGAGACTTCCAGCATTGGATTTTGCAGGCAGTTAGATAGAGCCAGATCTTGGTGCTGAGGTGAGGAACTCAGGGAGGCCTCACTACAATTAATATTCCCTGGGGTCTGAGGTTCTCTGTTAGTCCAGCAGTTTGGACTCAGAGCTCCCACCACAGGAGCTCAGCAGTGACCTCTAGCCTGGGAACGAAGATTTCACAGGCTGTGTGGCATGGCAAAAAAAAAAAAAAAAAAAAAGGAGCAATACAATAACAAAGAATAAAAGACAAAATAAAATTAGATAAGGAAATATATTAGGAAAAATAAAAATATAATTGAAACAATTGCAACAAAGTAAAATAAAACCACAACAGAAAAAAAGAAAAAAAAAAAGGTGTTTGTGGGGGGAACAAACCAAAAGGAACAGAACAATAACAAAGTATAAAGAATAAAATAAAATTAGAAAAATAAAGGATTTATTAGAAAAAATAAAAATATAAATGAATCAATAACAATGAATCAACAAGGTAAAACAGAACCCCAATCTAAAAGAGGAAAAAAGAAAAAAAAGCCTTGGCTACGGGGCATTGAGTTCAGGCGGTTGTGGAACTCAGGCAGGGGTGAGGTTTAGCATGGGGCGGGACCTAGGTGAATGGGGGTGATGTTTGAGCAGGGGGTGGGGCCTCTGCTTAGGACCTGCACATGGAAGGGGAGAGGCAGCACATCAAAGAAGGGCCTCCAGAGTGTGTGGAGTTCTGGAGTTTGGAGGGAAGGCCCTGGGTGAGGGTGTGTGGGTGGGGTTTAGGCCCATTGTGTTGGAGGAGGTCTCAGAACGGGTCTCTGAGTGTAGATATAGGGCCCTGGGTGAGGATGTAGGGGCAGGGCTTGGGCTCTGCGCAGTAGGAGGGAGGCTCCGAGAGCAGAGGATTAGGCCCGGGAGTGCAACAGCCTCCCCGGTGCCTAAGTGAACAGGGAAAGCACTGGCCACGTTCCCTTCCTTTCCTCCACGTCCCTGCCCACCGTCTCCCCCAGGGTCTCCCCTGTCGCCGCTGGACCCCTAACTGTGGGTGGGTCCCGCTGGGTGTAGGAACTCCTCCCCTCCCCCAGCCACCCCTCAGAGATGCTGGTCCCAGAGGTCTGGCCTTTACTTTTGCTTCCCCTTCCCTCCCTCCCACTCCCTCAGGACCTGCCCAGCTGGAGGGGGCCTCAGTGGACAGAGGATCAGGCCCAGGATCTCAGCAAACTTCCAGCGGCCCAAGTGGGCAAGGGAAACCTGGACATGCTCCCTTTTGACCCTCTGCCCTACCAGTGGTCCCCCAATTTCCCCCTTCAGGCGTGGGATCCCTTCCCCTCCCTCAGCCTCCCCTCAGGAGCACTGGTCCTGTCCCGCCTCCAATTCTTCTCCTGCTTCACTCCCCCCAGGTGCCACGTCCTACCCAGTCACTGGGGGTTCCTCCTGTGCCGTTAGGTGTCCGTGGTCCCCCACCGGTGCCTGGTAGTTGCCCTAGTTGTGTGGAGATGCGAATTCCGCATCCTCTTGGTACGCCATCTTGACTTCACCCCCAATAGAAAGATATTTCATAAGCTTCTATTTATTTTCTACACAAAGCACCATTAAGTTAAAAAAATCAGATCTTATACAATGGTATCTCAGCCCTTTGCTATTGAGGTGTTTTTTGCTTCAATAATCTGAACAGTGAAGATCTTCCCTATTTTAAGAGGAAAAAGGAAGATCTTTCAAGATCCAGCCCTTTGGAACCCACCTGCTTATATCACCCACCTGGGGTGTGTGACTTCCTTTTATACTCAAAATGGTTAACAGCAATAATATAAAACTATAACTTTTTCACTTGTGGCAGGAGGAAGTGGGCTTCCTGTATTCCTTAGCAGAAATATTACAAAGTAGCAACCATGCAGAAATTTTCACAGCATACAGAATAAAAGCTGCATAGCATGTCATATTTTTGTTGTTTTATATTGTAACTATCTTGAGAATGGAACAGCCCAGGGTCTCTTGGTTTATCCATTTCACAGATATAATGAGTTGAATTGTGTCCCTCTCCACCAAAAGATATATTGAAGTTCTAATCTCTGGTTCCTGTGTATGTTATCTTATTTAGAAATAGGGTCTTTGCAAATGTAATCAAGTTAAGATCAGGTAATTAGAGCAAGCCTTAATCCAATATGGCTGGTGCCCTTATAAGGTGAGGAGAACACCATGGGAAGACAGAAACACACAGGGACAATGCCACTGATGACAGAGGCAGAGATCAGAGTGGTGCACCTGCAAGCTCAGGAGCACCAACAGTCAATGGCCAACACAAGAAGCCAGGAAGAAGCAAGGAAGAGGATCATAAGAGACTACTACAAACAACTATATGATACTAAAATGGACAACCTGGAAGAAATTGACAAATTCTTGGAAAGGTACAACTTTCCAAGACTGAACCAGGAAGAATAAGAAAATATAAACAGACCAACCACAAGATATGAAGTTGAAACTGTAATTAAAAATCTTCCAACAGCAAAGAAAGTCCAGGACCAGATGGCTTCACAGGTGAATTCTATCAAACATTTAGAGAAGAGTTAGCATCTATCCTTCTCAAACTCTTCCAAAAAATTGCAGAGGAAGGAACACTCCCAAACTCATTCTATGGGGCCACGATCACCCTGATACCAAAACCAGACAAACATATTACAAAAAAAGAAAATTAGAGACCACTGTCACTGATGAACATAGATGTAAAAATCCTCAACAAAATACTGGCAATCCGAATCCAACAATACATTAAAAGGATCATAGCATGATCAAGTGGGACTTATCCCAGGGATGCAAGGATTCTTCAATATATGCAAATCAACGTGACACACCATATTAACAAGTTGATGAATAAAAACCATATGATCATCTCAATAGATGCAGCAAAAGCTTTTGACAAAATTCGACAGCGATTTATGATAAAAGCTCTCCAGAAAGCGGGCATAGAGGGAACCTACCTCAACAGAATAAAGACCATATATGACAAACCCACAGAAAACATCCTTCTCAATGGTGAAAAACTGAAAGCATTTCCTCTAAGATCAGGAAAAAGACAAGGTTGTCCACTCTCACCACTATTATTCAACATAGTTTTGGAAGTCCTGACCATAGCCATCAGAGAAGAAAAAGAAATAAAAGGAATACAAATTGGAAAAGAAGAAGTAGAACTGTCACTGTTTGCAAATGACATGATACTCTACGTAGAAAATCCTAAGGAAGCCACCAGAAAACTACTAGAGCTCTTGAATGAACTTGGCAAAGTTACAGGATAAAAAATTAATGCACAGAAATCTCGTGCATTCCTATACACTAAAAATGAAAGGTCAGCAAGAAATATTAAGGAAACAATCCCACTTACTATCACAACAAAAAGAATAAAATACCTAGGAGTAAACCTACCTAAGGAGGCAACAGACCTGTACTCAGAAAACTATAAAACACTGATGAAAGAAATCAAAGATGACACAAACAGATGGAGAGAATATACTATGTTCTTGGATGGGAAGAATCAATATCGTGAAAATGACTATGCTACCAAAGCAATCTACAGATTCAGTGTAATCCCTATCAAATTACCAATGGCATTTTTCACAGAATTAGAACAAAAGATTTAACAATTTGTATGGAAACAGAAAAGACCACGAATAGCCAAAACAATATTGAGAAAGAAAAATGGAGCTGGAAGAATCAGGCTCCCTGACTTCAGACTATACTACAAAGCCACAGTAATCAAGAGAGTATGGTATTGGCACAAAAACAGAAATATAGATCAACGGTACAGGATAGAAAACCCAGAGATAAACCTACACAGCTATGGTCACCTAATCTATGATAAAGGAGGCAAGAACATACAGTGGAGAAAAGACAGTCTCTTCAATAAGTCGTGCTGGGAAAATTGGACAGCTACATGCAAAAGAATGAAATTAGAACACTCCCTAACACCATACACAAAAATAAACTCAAAATGGATTAAAGACCTAAATGTAAGACCAGACACTATAAAACTCTTAGAAGAAAACATAGGAAAAACACTCTTTGACATAAATCACAGCAAGATCTTTTTTGACCCACTTTCTAGAGTAATGAAAATAAAAACAAAAATAAACAAATGGGACCTAATGAAACTTAAGAGCTTTTGCACAGCAAAGGAAACCATAAACAAGACAAAAAGGCCACCCTCAGAATGGGAGTAATTATTTGCAAATGCAGCAACAGACAAAGTATTAATCTCCAGAATATACAAACAGCTCATGCAGCTCAGTCTCAACAAAAAACCCAATGAAAAAATGGACAGAAGACCTAAATAGACATTTCTCCAGAGAAGACATACAGATGGCCAAGAGACACATGAAAAGATGCTCAACATCACTAATTATTAAAGAAATACAAATGAAAACCACAACCTCACACTGTCAGAATGGCCATCATCAAAAAATCTACAAACAATAATGCTGGAGAGGGTGTGGAGAAAAGGGAACCCTCTTGCATTGTTGGTGGGAATGTAAATTGATACAGCCACTATGAAGAACTGTATGGAGGTTCCTTAAAAAACTAAAAATAGAACTATCATATGACCCAGGATTCCCACTCCTGGGCGTATACCCTGAGAAAACCATAATTCAAAAAGAGTCATGTACCAAAATGTTCATTGCAGCTCTATTTACAATAGCCAGGACATGGAAACAACATAAGTGTCCATCAATAGATGAAAGGATAAAGAATATGTGGTACATATATACAATGGAATATTATTCAGCCATAAAAAGGAACAAAATCATGTCATTTGTAGAGATGTGATGGACCTAGAGTCTGTCATACAGAGTGAAATAACTCAGAAAGAGAAAAACAAACACTGTGTGCTAACGCGTATATATGGAATCTAGAAAAAGAAAAAAAAAGTAGTTCTGAAGAACCTAGGGGCAGGACAGGAATAAAGACGCAGACATAGAGAATGGACTTGAGGACACGGGGAGGGGGAATGGTAGGCTGGGATGAAGTGAGAGAGTGGCTTGGACATATATACACTACCAAATGTAAAATAGCTAGTGGGAAGCAGCCGCATAGCACAGGGAGATCAGCTTGGTGCCTTGTGACCACCTAGAGGAGTGGGATAGGAAGGGTGGGAGGGAGACACAAGAGGGAGGAGATATGGGCATATATGTATATGTATAGCTGATTCACTTTGTTATAAAGCAGAAACTAACACATCATTGTAAAGCAATTATACTGCAATAAAGATGTTTAAAAAAAGAAGAAAGATTTTCTTTGAGCCCTGTGTCACCCAGGGTAATAGTAAACTGAATAGACTGCCTGAATACTATATAAAGATTTGTTTCATATTTTATTTTGCTGGAGGTGCTCCATTATATTTTGTCTATATAACAATCTATATTTAATGTGGACAAATTATGTCTGTACAACAATCTTCTAGACTGGCTTAGAATGTACACACAAATTACTTTTAGCCTTTGTTTTAACGTATTGACGGCCTTCTGTGATTACTGTAATAGGATTTTGATCTCTTCTGTAGTTGAATGTATTCTAATTTAGCCTAACGTCTTTCCACAGATATTGTTCAAATGTGTGTTTTCGTAATTTTATAAATCAGAGACCCATGGCTGGTCTCCATACATAGTGCCTTGTTACATGGAGAGGGTTAGTACCTCCTCAAGAGACACTGGGTCAAATTCCCCTTTATAGACTGGATGGCCCCATTAATACCGTAAATTTAATTGTTGTACCAATTTTTGGCAGGACAGAATAATAAATTATGACTAAATAAGTCCTCCCAAGATCTCTATGAACCTTTCTCAAAAATGTACATTTCACAGAGTTGCAGCAAATAGAACATGCAATATTTAAATTCCTAAGATAATTCTTTATTCAAAAACTATGAAAACTTGCCGTTTAATGTTCTGTTAGAAGATACAGGGAGAAAGAGAGACCTGACTATTTCTTTCATCTAAGATGAGATGATGGACTTAGAGTGCATGTCATCACTGCCAACTGTACCTCCCTTTAGGGAAGTTATACCAAAGGCCAGTGTGCTTTCTCCCTTTGAAGCACATGTCTGGTTTTGAGAAAACCTTATGACTATTTTTCATAGTTTGGAGAGCCACACCTGCTCCAATATATAAAAGAAGAAGATGTATACTGAGTGGAAGACTGGACTCAAAGTGTTAATATTTGAATATAGGGTAATATTTTAAAATTTAAGACTAAAAGGGAATAGAATAACACTCGACTAGTCTCTAATTCTATCGGTAACTTAACATGTCTGCCTCTTAGCTTATTTAGAAAAACAAAACAAAACAAAAATTAAGTTTAACTCAGAGAGGGAAGCCATCCCTAAATTGGCACTTATTTACACATATATGTACAGTATCATCTCTCCTGGTATGTCCTTCCTCTTCCTTCCAGAGCTAGAAGCATCCACACTGCTAATTCCTTCAAGATTCCAGTCAAACACCACTCTCTCCATGAAGCATTTTCCAAAGTCAAAATATTTCCCCATCAGAGTCCTCATTGGATCCTGCATGCATCTTTCCAATAACCTCGATTGTATTGTTTTTATTACAGTGCCTGGCACATGGCTTAAGAGTTGTGTGGTAAATGAATGAGTCAACCTTATCAGGGACCCTTCAAAGGCCATGTGATTGGACATGTGACATGAGGGGCACCTAACTTTAGAATCTTAACATTATCATTTTATAAATTAAATTATAGACTATTTCAGAGCTTAAAATTTACAGATACTCTCATCACTTTCAGCAAAAATGGGACTCAACAGGACTTAATCTACCAAAGACTTTGTGGGAGCAGAAAAGGGAATAAACGATTCCTTCACAAGAATGAAGAATATTATTTGTGGGATGACTATGATTATTTTCTCCTTTCATCTGCATAACATGGTATCTAAGCTGTGTGCTTTCCAACGGCCCTTGACGCTGGCTTACTCATGTCTGCTGTCTGTGTAATATGGTCTCCCCCAGGACAAATTGTCTGTTGTAGGGAGGCTCTATGCTCTTTATGGCAGCATTTGCATATTTTTTTCATTTCCATAGAAACCTCTCCACTGACTCAGAACCGCCTCTGTCCTCTTAAGACAGAGATATTTATCTTTCAAGCAGTGAGATATGCGTGACGTAAGACAGATGGTCTTATGTCCTCACCTTATAAGACTTTCCTCTTTAAAGGAATTTATGGTGGTCTGCCTTTAGGTTATTTATTTATATTTTGCTCCATGACCACTTTTCCAGTAATGAGTTTAAATATAAGCAGCATAAACCCATGTGGAAATAAAATTATGTACTAACTTCATGACAAAAGATAAATACATTATAATCAAGCTGTCATTTTTTGAGATAGTAGGAGATGAAGCATGCTATAAACCAATATGTAAAGTGTATAGATTGTTCTTTCGAATATCTTCTGCAGGGGCTGGGAGCGCCAAGATTCCTAATGCATAATATCAGACTTTGTAACTGGAAATTTTCTGGGAGTGCCCAAACATCTAGTTTCTGAGAGTAATGGCTACTAATACTCAGAGGACTAAAGGCTAGGATTAGAATTTCTGTGCTCTGACTTAGACCTCAGCGTGGCTACACTAGCACTACTTGGGTTGTGCCCAGTTTCACAGAATGAGTCTTAATTTTACTTTCTTAAACCTGTCTTTATTCTTAGGTTATTGTTTAGGTAGAATGTGGAGAGTTGGCTGATACGGCAGAAATTGGTATTTTTAGGTAAAAGAAAAGGCTGTCCTTGAAGTTAGTTTTATCATTCCAAGTTCAGTTTTCTCTTGCAGCCATGAGATGGGTTCCTGGTTTTTCAAGGCTGGGAGAGCTTTTCCTCTTCCCTGAGCTCAAGATAGCTAATAAGATAAACGGACACAGTCTACCTCCAACCATGTACTTAGCTGGACCATCAGAAAGAGAGAATAACACAAATGAGGCAGGAACAAGATAGAAGACTCTCTAGAAAAGGCACTGCTAATACTTATTCTGTCACTTCTCCTGCCACATGGAGAACTCATCACCTCAGAATAAATATGCTACTTAAAGAGTCCCAGGAAAGTAGGTTTCTTTTGCCTCCTTTCCTTGACACCATCAGTATCCAGAGGCATCAGAAAATGCCTGTCCCAGGGCAGCATGACCACATATATCTTCTGGGATTCTGTGAGCCCTTGGCTGCCGACTGAACAGTCACTGACACTAAGTCACTTCTCTGTGTCCCCCAGCTTCTCTGAACTCTAAGCACTGGTTTCTCCAATCTGCAGTCAACTTCCTTCCTGTAGTAATGAATTGTGTATTAACCTCATGCCTCAGATCATGGAAAACATCACTGAGTTCTCGGCCAGGATCCTGATTGCTGCATTAGTGCCCCTGTTCAGATTTCTGTTCTCTTCGATATCTCTCCATCTTGGAAATAGTATGGAATAATAATAATATCTAATACTTTTTGTACACTTACTATATATTTCAGGCCTTGACTTGAACACTTTGTGTGTATTAAATCATTTTATACACAACTACAAGAGAGATTTCAGGACCTGTGGTCTTAACCACTGATTTATACAACAGGTATAGATAGGCTACAATGGAATATTATGAGATTGGTTGGAGTCATGGTTACAGGGAAGGAATAAGAGGCACTGTAGGGAATATAGTATCCTAGGAAGTTGGATTCTTTATGGCCCTACTTCTGGCTATACCATGCCAAATCCAATAAAAACTGAATAGAGGAACTTTTAAAATAACTCCATCTCTGGTTTACTCTGATTAAGGCTCAGGGAAGACACATCTACATGGGTGAGCTCAAAAATAGTCAGGCTGGAACTAAAAAGGTAGAAGAGTGGTTAAGAGAAATGCGTCAGACCTGGGTTCAGATCCATCTCCATCATTGACTACTAATGGGACTCCTCTGCCTCAGTTTCCTCATTTGTCAAATGCAGCATCCATGTCGTGAAATTATTGTAAAGATTGAATTAATTTATATTCAGTTCTTGAAACATAACAAGTACTTAATAAATGTTAATTCTAGTATATTAAATATTGTTATTATAAAAAGATACATAAAGCAGGAAATATGCCAAATTTATGTTTGATTTTTGATTTGGGCTGTTTTCAGTTACAGACATAAATCCTAGCTCTACCATTTACTGATCATGTGAACAAGTAACTTAGCCCCTGGACTTTAGCTTCTTTATCTTTTAAATGGTGATAATAATACCTACTCCATACAGTTAGAATAAAATGAGGTAGCATATATAAATTACCTGGCACATAAGTGAGCACTTAAATATTATAAAAAACATCAAAGCATACAACAATAGCTATTATTCTTCATGTGTCAGCTCCAGATACCCAGTTAATTAGGTAAGACACTTATCAGGATAATTGAATAAATTTTATTTTTGGACCTCATTAAACCAAAAGTCCCTTTCTATCTTAAAAATTGAAGTTTTAGAAGATGATCCATTTGAATTGCAATTAAATAGCAGTCATCTAAATAATTAAACAATAGAGTATCTATGTATAGCAACTGTTAGACAGTTTTTCTCTATCTATTTTAAAGAATTGTGGGTGCATGCTATGCAAATGGATTTTCAGGGATTTTTTTATTAGCATAAATAGACTGAATTTAAGTAACTCAAGCAGAATAGACAGTATGAGTCATAGTATTTTCATTTTTTCTTGAATGCCTTGAGTTCTATGACAGCCATGTTTTGGGAACCCAGTAGCAATGAGGCCTTGTGAGGAGATCTGAAAACACATATTGCAGCGTGCTGTTACCTCAGATACTCAGATGTGCCCTGAGATACACACTCTCCACCCAGAGTTTAATGGGGATGAAGACATTCTACCCCATTCTGTATGATACACAGAGCAGCAGGTTTGTCAGATGGGCTGGTAACTGTTCTTTCCTTAATACCAAGCAAGAGGTACCTCAGCTTAATTGACTGATATCCCATCGTTAGTACTCATTGCAGAGTTAAAATCACGACTGTGGTCAGGATCAAGAGGTCATAATGTAAGATCAAATGAATCTTTTATGATAAATCAAAATATCAAATGGACCAGAAATATACCTTCTTTGCACTATTTTGTGTTATGTACCTTCTCACACAACCATCAATGAAACATTCGATTTATGTGTTGTGAATTTATTTAAAGAAGAAACTTTCAAAATATGACATTGCTACCCTAAGGCTTGCTTTTTTTTTTTTTTTTCTTTTTTTGGTCTTCCGTAAAATCACATGGGAAGAAAGAGCGTAGAATCTTCGTATTGATTACTTTATTACTTTGTCTAGTTTGAGGCAGCTGCTGTGAGGAATAAATCTTCCTCTCTCTCTCTTTTGCTCTCTCACTCTTGCTCTCTCTTCCACTCCTCTAGTCTGACTTGAAATATCCACATGGATGGCCTGTGCTGTGTCACATGCACAGAGCTCTGGGTCTTTACCACGTCTTTCCAGTTAGCTCACCTCCACTCCACTCTATAAATGCATGGGCAGCCACACCTTGAAACTTATCTTCAGGCTTAAGTGTGTCAACTCCAGTATCTTAGACTTTTTTTTTTTTTTTTTTTTTTTGCGGTACACGGGCCTCTCACTGTTGTGGCCTGTCCCGTTGCGGAGCACAGGCTCCGGACGCGCAGGCTCAGCGGCCATGGCTCACCGGCCCAGCCACTCCACGGCATGTGGGATCTTCCCGGACCGGGGCACGAACCCGTGTCCCCTGCATCGGCAGGTGGACTCTCAACCACTGCGCCACCAGGGAAGCCCTATCTTAGACTTTTAAGCTTCATCTCTTTAATTGACTTCTGTCTCCCATTTTCAATCCCCTATTGCGCTTTAACTTACCAGCCAATGGAGAGTAGTGGAAATGGCATGGATTATACTATCAGACCTGACCCTGAATGCTGGCTGTATACTTCTATGATTGTGCACAAGTTATGTAAACTTTTCACGCTTCTATTTTCTCCACTGTAAAATAGTGATAATGTTACCCATGTTAAAATAAGCATGCAATATATATTATCTTTCCTCTGCTTTTTCCAACCCTTCTTCCCTTCCCTTCCATTCCCTTCCCTTCCATGTCTTGCCCACAAAAGTTCAGAGCTCCCTGATACTTCCTTTTTGTTTTTTAGTCATTTCTAGCTTAGTGTTTCTCTCAATCTTGCCTGGACCCTGAGATTCACATTTCAACTCTGTATTCACTAGCTCTTGAGATTATGTCCTTCAAATCTCTGCCATACTAACTTTGATAATCCTTAGCCCTGGATAAATTCAAACATCCATTTACTCTGGTTTGTTCAGTGTTGCTGGCTCAAATCACATGGCAATACTTTATACTAATTTTTTATTGCAGTTGAGCCTTGACACACTTTGGCTGAAGTAAACTAACAGTCCGTTCCTGAATCATTTGTTAGTATAAAGCAGTTGACATTCAATGGGACTAGAAAAGGAGGTAGGAGGCACAGGAAAAATGACTTTTACAGTTTATCAAGTGTTTCATATCAGAACTTTATTTTTTAACAAAAAAGTCTATTGACCATACTGATGACCCCCAAATTATTCTTAGCTAACTTCAATAGAGCCCTGAAAGTTGCCTGACAATTCTTTTCTTCTTTTCTGGTCAACTCTTTAACCTATTCTTCAGTCCGGCACTTCTTTTAATCTCTTACTCTTCATAAGCTGCCAGTTCCACTCCAAACTGCATTCCTTAATTTTAGCCATTCTGATAGGTTTGCAGTGTTACCTGAATTACTTTACTAAGGATGCCATAAGAAAGTATCATACACTGGATGGCTGAAACAACAGAAATTGATTTTCTCAGCTTCACTGGTGAATTCTACAGAACATTCAAAGATTTAATACCTATTCTTGTCAAACTCTTCCAAAAAATTGAAGAGGTGGGAAATCTTCCAAACACATTTCATGAAATCAGCACTACCCTGACGCCAAAACCAGAAAAGGACACCACAAAAAGAGAAAATTACCTATTTTCTAAGGTCAGTATCCTTGATGAAAATATGCAAAAATCCTCAACCAAATATTAGCAAACTGAATCCAACAATATATTAAAAGGATCATGCACCACAATCAAGTAGGATTTATTCCACAGATGCAAGAATGGCTCAACCTTTGCATATCAGTCAACATAATACACCATATTAACAAAATGAAGGATAAAAGAATCATATGATTATCTCAATAGATGCAGAAAAAGCATTTAATGAAATTCAATGTACATTTATGATAAAAACTCTTAACCGAGTGGGTAAAGATGAAATGTACCTCAATACAATAAAGACCGTATGTGACAAACCCACAACTAACATACTCAACCATGAAATACTGAAAGCCTTTCCTCTAAGATCAGGAACAAGACAAGGATATCTACTGTCACCACTTTTACTCAGCATAGCATTAGGATTCCTAGCCACAGCAATTGGGAAAGAAAAAGAAATAAAACATCCAGATTGGAAGGGAAGAAGTAAAACTGTCACTGTTTGCATATGACATGACACTATATATAGAAATTCCTAAAGATTCCACCACAAACTATTAGAACTAATAAATGAATTCAGTAAATTCTCTGGATACAAAATCACTATACAGAAATCTGTAGCATTTCTGTACACTAATAAATAACTATAAGATAAATCAAGAAAACTATCAATTCACAATTGCATCACAAAGAATAAAATACCTAGGAATGAATTTAACCAATGAGGTGAAAGATCTGTACATTGAAAACTATAAGACACTGACAAAAGAAATTAAAGAAATGGAAATGGAAGGATATCCTGAGTTCATGTGTTGGAAGAATTAATTTTGTTAAAATGTCCATACTATTGAAAGAAATCTACAGATTCAGTGCAATCCCTATCAAAATTCCAGTGGTGCATTTCACAGAACTAAAACAAATAATCCTTAAATTTGTATGGAACCTCAAAAGATCCCAAATAACCAAAGCAGTCTTGAGAAAGAAGAACAAAGCTGGAGATATCACGCTCCCTGATTTTAAACTATACTACAGAGCTATAGTAATCAAAGCAGTATGGTACTGGCACAAAAACAGACACGGAACAATGGAACAGAATTGAAAACCTAGAAATAAACCCACACATATATGGACAACTAATGTATGACAAATGAGCAAAGAACACACAATGGAGAAAGGATAGTCTCTTCAATAACCAGTGTTGGGAATACCAAACACCCACATGAAAAAGAATGAAACTAGACCACTATCTTATACCATACACAAAAATTAACTCAAAACGAATCAAAGGCTGTGTCAGTTTTAATTGATTTATTTTTATTTCTCTTGCCTTGAGTAGTTTCTTCATACAAATTCACTGACCAGAAGATGTGAGGAGATGTTCTGCATATCTCTGAAGTTCTCTCTGTTCAGCTCTCTCCTCTCTGATACTTTGCATTAGTAACTTGCACTGCCTTGGCCTTCCTGGACTTCCAGCTTTATTTCCTCAACTCATGGGGACTTCTGGGCTCCACTTGTGTTCCCCTCCCTGTATTATGGCTCCCAAACTCTCTCCAGGCATCATATCTCAGCTCATTTATTTCCTGTTTCTTAATGATGACTCGCCTTCATTGCCTAATGTCTAATGTCTGGAAAGTCATTTAATAAAAAATAGTTTGTCCAGCTTTTTAGTTCTTTCAGGCAGGAGAATAAATTTAGTCCCTATTATTAGATGTTGACAATTAGGTAGTATAATACCCTTCTAGCATGTAATACTCTTCTAGTTCATTTTAACAAACAAACAGCAACAATGACAACATACATATTGAGACCCTGTGTGTCAGGAAGGGTGTAGGATATTGGTGACAAGAATATGAAGAACTCATAGGCTCATGTCTTAAAATGCTCAGAATTTATTCTCTTCCAGTGTGTCTTTGAATGGATGGATTCCCACAAAAAAAGTATAGGGGAACCCATCTTTTAAAATCACACAGGATTATGTTCCCTTTTAAAATTCTACAGTGCTTGTTCAAAATACTAAGCTTACTATACTTTTCATGGCATATAGTGTCTTTGATTTTAGCTGAGTATCATAACTATCTCAGCTTTATCTCCCTCAGTGAATTATAATATCTCTAGCATATTTGTTGCTATATTTCTTCAGTATCCGGCAGAGAACCTATCCGAAATAGGCATCCAATAAATATTTGAGTGAATAACTTTACCTACTGTAAGAATGGGGAAATGATCAATACAACAAGAAGAATGGATTACTTTAAGTAAAAGAAAAATGAGATGTCAAAAGAAGAATTAGTAATTGGGTAGGTCAAATGGTCCAAAAAGGACCAAGGAAGACAGCTGGAACAGGGAAGGAGGGCTAGGATGAGGTGATGAGGATGAGATGGGAGAGCATGCAAAAAGGTTACCAAAAAACCCTCAAAAAACAACAAACAAGCAAACCAACAAAAAGTCACCCCCGCCCCCCAACAGGAACAGAAAAAATGTAAAGAAAGGATGGAAAATTTGAGGTGATAAAGGCGGAGAAAAGAAAGAGACATATAACACGACTGATAGGGTAAGGAGAAAAATGAAAAAAAGTTTCATTTGTAACCATCTCTCTAATACTGACATATAATTTATTGAGCTTACTAGAATTATTGCCACTTTATTCTTTAGTAACTCAGTTATAAAACAAGAGTAACAATAATTATGTCCTTATTCCTAAGAATTTAGTCAGTGTAAGTATTTTCTAAAGCTTATGGGATAAAGGCCAGGAAATGATTTATGTTTCACAACTCAATTTCTGGTTGAGTCTCTGAAATTCAGATGCCTCTTCCTTTTTTCTATGAAAAAATGTAGTTTAGTTGAACACGATTTAGCCTTGGCCTTTTTCACCCAAACACTTAGAGTAAGAGCTGTGTTGAAATTCATGATACGATTATCTGTAGTAAGGCCATGATTCAATGACTGTGTTCACTGAAGCACTAAGATTTGAAACAGTAAGAAGTACAATTGCTAACACATCTCAATGAGAGGCAAATTAAAAATTGCCTGAAAAGCTAACAGTGTGTGATCCTGAGAATGAAATGCCTCAAGAAATGTTCTGGCTATTATTAATTTTAGTTTTGTCATAGGTCAGACACTCTAGATAGACAAAACCATTTTCAAGGGAAAACAATCTGGAAATAAATAGGGATGTTTGGGGAATTGCTTTATGGCAGAAAAGACTGGCTACCAATTTGAGTCTAAACAAATCCAGCTTTCTCTGTGTGGGAAGATGAGTTCATAGCAACGGATAAAATAATGTCCTTTGTGAATTACCTTGGCCAGTTATGATCTCAGCTGTTTGCCCCAGTAATACCCTCCTTCAAATGACCAGGCGTATTGCCTGGGAAAGTGAGATGATGCAGACGAGCCCTGGTCCTGAGCCTGCAAGTAAAGCCCAAATCCCCAATTCTCCCTGGAACTCCTTGGGAGTTGAAGCTGCTCTCTATTCAACCACAGACACAGCATTCTCTTTACAGAACAACATGGATCTTAGCAGAGCTCAAGAGGCCCTTGGTGACCTGGCTGAAGCCTACTCACCACTTCTCCCATGTATTATGTGCTCCAGCAACAGTGAACTACCTCAGTTACTGTATAGGCCACACATCCTCTTTCAGACTTTCAAAGCAGCACCATCTCTGTTTTCTGCTTAGAAGTCCCTTCCCTTCCCCTTTCCCATCACTAGGCAGACAGATTTTTATTTGTCCTTTAAGACGTCTCAAATGCCACTTCCTCATCTCAACCTCAGCTGCCCCCCACCCTGTGTTCTTGGATACCCTCACAAGGCAGTGCTCAATTAGGACTCTTGAGGCCCAACCAATAAAACATTTATGCAGCCCCCCTTTACATATAGTGCAAATAAAATACTACTAAATCTTAAAATAAATAGAAAGGAATTTTTGAAAGTTCTGAGCTTTCCCAGATAACTTCAATTCTTTTTAAAAAATATATCACATCCCCCTGTGAAGACCATGTCTTATCTGCCTTTGTGTCTTATCTGTTTAAGTGACTAGCATATAGTAGGTGTTCAATAAAGGCTTTTTGAGTAAAAGAATGAATCCTTTTACATTTTATTTGTACTTTAATAGCCTTTCTCTCTTTTTCTGAAAAAAAAAAAACCAAAACTATTTTCCAACCCTCACATGTTTTTTTCCTTCTTTATGTAATACTATTTAATGAGGGAAATATTTCAATAGTATAAACCTTAAAATGAAAGGACAAAACAACCAAAAAATAAAGAGTGGATAAAATGTATCTTTAACTTCTGGGATCCAAAATCTTCTTTGTATTCTATAGTCTTGAAAGTAATTCCTGACTGAAATTCTTGGAGGGCGAATGCATAATTTCAGAATACTCCCATCCATCATCTTACCACACTTAAAGATTATCATCATCATCATTATGATCATTATCACAATATACTTAAGGGGAACATTCCAGAGCAAGGAATTATGTTAGGAAGAAAACAAACGCTGTTGGCAGATTGGAAAGGAAACTGAGCACCTTTGAGGTGAGTTGAGAACACTGAGAACCTTAGAAGGGAAAAGAGGAGGCGGGGGCCAGTGGAGGTGGGGCTTGATTACAGAGTATCTCTCTCAACTCATAGTGGAGAATGACACCACAGATTTCTTCTTTTAAGGAGTCTAGACTGCTCTGATTCTGCTAACACGTTCGGACTGCACGCTTGAGGTCCTACTGCTTCTCCCTGGATATGAAACACTGTAATAATAAAAACTAATACCTGTCTTATTATGTGCCAGGCAAGGTTGCAGGCATTTTACATGTACTAGCTTACTTAATTTCCATAAAAATCCTATGGCCTAGGGACCATTACAGTTTCCATTTTACAGATGAGGAATCAAGTATAATGGTTGTAAATCTAGGCAGGATGACTCTAGAGCCCTTACTTTAATCCCTACACGATTAGCCTTGTGCCTTTTATTTATTTTTTTTTGCGGTACGCGGGCCTCTCACTGCTGTGGCCTCTCCTGTTGCAGAGCACAGGCTCTGGACGCGCAGGCTCAGCGGCCATGGCTCACGGGCCCAGCCGCTCCGCGGCATGTGGGATCTTCCCGGACTGGGGCACGAACCCGTGTCCCCTGCATCGGCAGGCGGACTCTCAACCACTGTGCCACCAGGGAAGCCCGCCCTGTGTCTTTTAAATGGAAGTTGGAAAGGGCCTTAGAGGCTGCGTAACCCACCTTCCTTATTGTGCAGCCAAGGAGTGAAGTCTGGGAAGATTAAGTGATGTATGTGAGGTCACTCAGTTAGTGAGGGGTGGAGTTGGATTTGAACCCCAGCAGTGTATGTGGTAGCCCTTGCCCACACCTTTGCAGAACCTGAGAATGATGCTTGACCATTAGCACTGTGTGGCCAGGTACAGGAAGACAGACCAGGGATAAAGATCTTAAGCTGTAAAAGGACCAACCAAAGCTCAAGACCAGAATGGACTTCAGATTTTCTCACCCTCAAACATTCTTGCCACTACACACTCTGTGTCTTCTGTATGACCCATTCAAATTTCACCTCAAACCCCACACTTGCGATTTTTTTTTTTTTTTTTTTTTCCTGTACGCGGGCCTCTCACTGCTGTGGCAGGCTCCGGATGCACAGGCTCAGCGGCCATGGCTCACGGGTCCAGCCGCTCCGCGGCATGTGGGATCCTCCCGGACCGGGGCACGAACCCGCATCCCCTGCGTCGGCAGGTGGACTCTCAACCGCTGCGCCACAAGGGAAGCCCCACACTTGCAATTTTTTACTCATTCTAAGATCTTTGTGCAAATCCTGCTGATGAGGGAAGCCATGAAAGGATACTACCCAAAGACATGCAGCTATGTAGTGGAGGAACTGGGACGTGAACTCAGGTATATCTGATTCCAGGCCCATGATCCTCATTGCAGATAATCAGAAGCAAAGAGAGGTCAAGAAATGACTGCAAGCATTTAAAATTCAACATTGTTTAATAAACACCTAAATCACATTAAATAGAAGTAGATGATTGCCATTAATGCTGCCACTTTGTCCCTTGATTTATAGTCAAGGAACTGAAACCTAGTTCCCCAAAGTCCAAAACAGAACAGTGCAGTGGATTGTTACACCTGAGGCTGAGGACGTTTTACCATATGACTGGGCTGCCAGAAGGGGTGAGTGTTGTATTGTTAAGAAAATTGTGTGTGGTTTCCCTAAGCAAAAGCTGTAGGTGAAGATGGGCTTTGCGTGCAGAAAGAGGGTCGGACATACCACTGACCACAGCAGCTCAGTGCATGAGAAGCTGAGAGGAGCAGAGCTGAGCACAAGCTACTAGCTCATATTTATCGATTTTCAACAGGAAGTGAAAAACTTGTGCTGCTCCTTGGCCAGTGCTATCAAAGTGGCTGAGGTTGCGTGAGTGGTTCAGCAATATTTCCCAGCATCTGCTTCTTATAGCCAAAGTATACAGGAGTTTAAAATCTTTCCCATGTCTTCTCTGTCAGAACTATAAGATATATCTTGGAATTTAAAATTTCTTCAATAGAAAATTATAATCATTTTAAGAACGTGCAACTTTTATATTGCAGCAATAGAGATGTACTCAAGTGCTTTTTTAGTTAGTAGAGAATATGGTCAGTTAGCTGAAACTTAAATGTGCATATTCCACGTATGAAAAATGGGAGAGCTCCATGAGCGTGAGTGGAAGAACTTGCATACCTCTGCACTTAAAAGCAGATGAGCTGTATGATTGACTACATGGGTATAGCAGCAAGTATTCCCTGAGCCTTTCTATTGTCCAGGCACTAGGCTAGTTTCTGTGATAAGAAAAAGATGACCAAAATGCATTCCCTTCTCTCAAGGAGTTAATGGTCTAGCGGAGGAGGTGAGACATATGTACAGCTAACCTTAGGATCAAGTCATGATGTGATTTTTCTCTACCCAGTAGAGAACTTAGTATTAGCAAGTGCTAAAGGAGTTCAAGAGAGGGAGAAATAAGCCCAATGGGTATCAATTAACATTTGAGCCAGGTCTAGAAGTGGGGGTAGAATCTTGGTAGATAAAATAGGGCATGAGTATTTCAGGAACAGGAAGCAGTCTTGGAATTTTCTAAACAGATGATTACATTGTCTGTATAACAAGATAGTTTTGCCCTCTCTTTTCTAATCTGGTTGCCTTTTATTTCTTATTCTTGAGTTTTACACTGACTAGAGCCTCCAATACAGTGTTGGATGGAAGTGGTAAGACATATTTCATTTTTTTCAGATCTTGAAGGGAAGGCATTTAGTCTTTCACCTGTTAAGTATGATGTTAGCCATAGTTTTTTCTTATATGCCTTTCCTCAGGTTGAGGAAGTTCCCTTCTATTCTTAGTTTGCTGAGAGTTTTTATCAGGAATAGAGTATTACTTTGTCAAGTGCTTTTTCTGTGTCTACTGAGAGTGGCATATAGATTTCCTTTTTCAGTCTGTTAACATGGTGAATTACATTGGTTAAATTTTGAATTGATTTTTGTATTCCTAGAATGAATTCCATTTGTTTATGATGTATTATAATTTTATGTATCGGTGGATTCAACTTGTTAAAATTACGTTAAGATTTTAGCATCAATGTGGATAAAGAATACAGTTTTCTTTTTTGTAATATCTTTGTCTGGTTTTGATATCAGGATAATATTAGCCTTATAATAAATTCCTTCATCTTTGATTTTCTGGAAGAATATGTTATAGAATTTGTATTATTTTTTCCCTTAAACATTTGGTAAAATTCATCAGTAAGTCATCTGAACCTAGAGTTCGGTTTTCTTTGTAATGGTATTTGTAATTGAAAACTCAATTGCCTTAAGTTTATTGGAGGCAGGTTGATTTTTTTGAGGCTTCCTTTTAAACTTCATTAGGTGGGACCTGGGAAACATTTAGTATAGGGCTAACGTTGCCCCACTTCTGAGGTAATACCCTCTCCCCAGTTCCCTGTGAATTATGAGTTATTACACCCTAGCTGATGAGAAGATGAATTATTCTCAGCTTTGTGTGTACTCTAAGAATTAAGTATTTTTATTCTTTTGGTTAATTTTTTTCTGATTCTTGCGTAGTTTCCTCACACACATGAACTGCTCAGTAATCAGGACCCTTTGCATATCTTTAGAGCTCTTTCTCTATGCAGATCTCTCTTCTCTGGTGCTTTGCTTTGTTAATCCTAGACACCCTGACTTTCCCAGGTCCCACCTCCACCTCCTCTACTCAGTGAATTTGCTGGGTTCTACTTGTCTTCCCCCTCCTTATGATTCAGTCTAGAAACTCTCCCCAGGAAGTAAGCTAGGGAAATCATGTAACTCCCTTGTTTTTCCTCCCCTCTCTCAGTGGTCACTGTTCTGTACCACCTGATATCTAATTCTGACAGCTGATACTAAGTGTATTTTGCCTGGATTTTTAGTTGTTTTGGATGAGAGGATAAGTCCAGCTCTCATTACTTTATGTCACCTAGAAATGGAAGTTCCAGTGTTCTTTCTACTCCTAAATGTCACTGCTAAGGCATTTTTAGAAATTGAGGTATAATTGACGTGTGACATTATATTCATTTCAGGTGTACAACATAAAGATTTGTTATGTGTATTTATTATGAAATGATCACCACAGTAAACCTAGTTAACATCTATCACTATACATAGTTTCAAATTTTTTTCTTGTGATAAGCACTTTTAAGGTCAATCTAGTCTCTTAGCAACTTTGAAATATGCAATACAGTATTAGTAACTGTAATCACCATGTTGTACATTACATCCCCATGACTCATTCCAAGACATAATGAACACATTTTCATATGTACCTGACTGTGATATGATTTTGAGACTAATACCAGTTCTTCAGCTTTAACCTAAGTTACCTAATAGTCCTAGCCTAAATCGTCTTGTTTCCTTGTAAATACATGGTTGGGCCAGAACAGTGATGTTAAACTTTTTAGCTTCTTCACAGAGGAAGTGAAACTACAGAGATTCCCTCTGGGAGTGATTCTCAATAAGTGGGGAGAAGATGGGTATTCATTATCTTTAAGGGATAGGATGAAGGGGATTACGTACCTTGGAAAATGGGTCTTTAGTGGGACGTGCCATTCTCTCAGCCAACACTTTCTGGAGTAGATGACTCAGTTCTATGAACATCTGTTGAGCAACTTGAATATATACGAAACTATGTTTAGGTCTGTGAGAAGAGCAAGTATTAGTAAGACTTGTCTCATATCCGTAAATAGTGTAGAATATATGTGATAATATCAAAGTTCTAGTTCTAAAAATTGTTGGAAAAGTATTATATCAGTTGGGATACTGTGTAATTCATGTTAAAATACTAGAACATATTGCATTAATAAAGTTTCTTTCTAGGATCCCAGATTTTGAAAAGCACAGAAATCCAAGGGGTACACGTTATGGCATTTTGCATTGCCAGCTAACATCTGGAAGAGTTCCTTAGATCTCTGGGAACTGATAGACAATTTAATCCATGGAAAATGATCATAGATTTTTGTATTTTTATATTTTATAAATTTATTTTCAAAATACTTCTAAATCTTAAACTAAATCTTTGATATATTACTTAAATATATCAAAAGGATATTTACACATGTTTAGTGGAAATTCACAGTCAATGATACTTATTCATAATTCATTAATGCAAATACAGGAAATAATTTGTTTGTATTATGCCTTAGAGACAGGTAGATTTTGACACCATTTTCCCCAATGAACTAGAATAGTTCAGTAATTTTCCCACTTAGTAGACTTTTTATTTCTTACCTACATGCATTTAATACAATTAATGCATTTATGGATTAGCCGTCCTAGACTGTGAAACAGTTGTTCCAGAAATCCCACTAATCACTAAGTACTGTAGATCCTTTCTGGAAAATCATTTTCAATGTGCAGACCCAGGGGCTTCTAATCTGGTTAAAGGATTTCCAAATGGGATATTCAGTACTTCAGCCAATCTGTACAAACTGATGACGATGTAACTAAGTGGCACTGAAATGTAATCAAAATCATACGCATATAAACAGAGACTTGTGGATTTATACACATTTTCTGGATGTGAATGAAAAGAATTGTTGAACTGTGAGCTGGCAACAGACCAGCTTTGCAATCTTACCCAAACTCCTTACTTTCTCTTGCTTTACTATACAAGTGTATAGTTTGCACTATATTCTGATTTCTGTTTTACATTTTTCAGTTTTTCTTCATAAACAAGATGTCTTACCTGATATAAGAGGAGAGTTTAACTCCTCAGGAAAGCTAAGGCTAATTCTGTGCTGTGACCATGGGTCAAATACAGCAAATATAATACCTGGTACATGCTGTCCTATGGCCAGAAGATGAAGATTTCCTATCCTCAGTGTGCATTTGAATTACTCAAAGAAGTTGTTAAATGCAAAATTTCCATCCATGCCTCAAAAGATTCTGATTCAATAGGTGTGGGGTGAGGTGCCCAAACTTGCATTTTTAACAAATTTTTCAAGTGATGCTAATGAAGGTCCATGAAGGACTTTGGACCATTTTTAAAGAAATACTGGAATAAAACTTGGTTTTCCAAACTCTCCTCACTGCTGTATACTACCTTTGTTTAAAATCCAAATGTTTTCTTTTTTCAAACAAGCAAACAAAACCAAACCAGATGGTAGTATTCACTCTTTGATATTTTAATTAATAAAAAGTCTTCTTTCATGGGGACTTTCAAGGTGGTAGAGGAGTAAGATGTGGAGATCACCTTCCTCCCAAAAAATACATCAGGAATACATCTACGTGTGGAACAATACCTACAGAACACCTACTGAATGCTGGCAAAAGACCTCAGACTTCCCAAAAGTCAAGAAACTCCCCACATACCTGGCCATGTGGCTGACGGGGTCTTGGTGCTCCAGCCAGTCTCAGGCCTGAGCCCCTGAGGTGGGAGAGCTGAGTTTAGGACATCAGCCCACCAGAGACCTCACGGGTCCACATAATATCAAACGGCAAAAACTCTCCCAGAGATCTCTGTCTCAACGCTAAGACACAGCTCCACTCAACGACCAGCAAGCTACAGTGCTGGACACCCTATGCAGAACAACTAGCAAGACAGGAACACAACCCCACCCATTAGCAGAGAGGCTGCCTAAAATCATAATAAGTCCACAGACACCCCAAAACACACCACCAGACATGGACCTGCCAACCAGAAAGACAAGATCCAGCCTCATCCACCAGAACACAGGCACCAGTCCCCCCCACCAGCAAGCCTGCACAACCCACTGAACCAGCCTTAGCCACTGGGGGCAGACACCAAAAACAACAGGAACTACGAACCTGCAAGCTGTGAAAAGGAGACCACAAACACAGTAAGTTAAGCAAAATGAGAAGACAGAGAAATACACAGCAGATGAAGGAGCAAGGTAAAAACCCACCAGACCAAACAAATGAAGAGGAAATAGGCAGTCTACCCGAAAAAGAATTCAGAGTAATAATAGTAAAGATGATCCAAAATCTTGGAAATAGAATGGAGAAAATACAAGAAACGTTTAACAAGGACCTAGAAGAACTAAAGAGCCAACAAACAATGATGAACAACACAATAAATGAAATTAAAAATTCTCTAGAAGGAATCACTAGCAGAATAACTGAGGCAGGAGAACAGATAAGTGACCTGAAAGATAAAATAGTGGAAATAACTACCACAGAGCAGAGTAAAGAAAAAAATGAAAATAATTGAGGACAGTCTCAGAGACCTCTGGGACAATATTAAATGCACCAACATTTGAATTATAGGGGTCCCAGAAGAAGAAGAGAAAAAGAAAGGGACTGAGAAAATATTTGAAGAGATTATAGTTGAAAACTTCCCTAACATGAGAAAGGAAATAGTCAATCAAGTCCAGGGAGCACAGAGAGTCCCATACAAGATAAATCCAAGGAAAAACATGCCAAGACACATATTAATCAAACTATCAAAAATTAAATACAAGGAAAAATATTAAAAGCAGCAAGGGAAAAGCAACAAATAACATACAAGGGAATCCTCATAAATTTAGCAGCTTATCTTTCAGCAGAAAGTCTGCATGCCAGGAGGGAGTGGCAGGACATGTTTAAAGTGATGAAAAGGAAAAACCTACAACCAAGATTACTCTACCCAGCAAGGATCTCATTCAGATTCCATGGACAAATTAAAACCTTTACAGACAAACAAAAGTCAAGTGAATTCAGCACCACCAAACCAGCTTTGCAACAAATGCTAAAGGAACTTCCCTAGGCAGGAAACACAAGAGAAGGAAAAGACCTACAATAACAAACGCAAAACAATTAAGAAAATGGTCATAGGAACATACATATCAATAACTACCGTAAATGTAAATGGATTAAATGCTCCCACCAAAAGACACAGACTGGCTGAATGGATACAAAATCAAGACCCACATATGTGCTGTCTACAAGAGACCCACTTCAGACCTAGGGACACATACAGACTGAAAGTGAGGGGATGGAAAAGATATTCCATACAAATGGAAATCAAAAGAAAGCTGGAGTAGCAATAATCATATCAGACAAAGTAGACTTTAAAATAAAGACTATTACAAGAGACAAAGAAGGACACTACGTAATGATCAAGGGATGAATCCAAGAAGAAGATATAACAATTGTAAATATTTATGCACCCAACATAGGAGCACCTCAATACATAAGGCAACTGCTAACAGCTATAAAACAGGAAATCGACAGTAACACAATAATAGTGGGGGACTTTAACACCTCACTTACACCAATGGACAGATCATCCAAAATGAAAATAAATAAGGAAACACAAGCTTTAAATGATACATTAAACAAGACGGACTTAATTGATATTTATAGGATATTCCATCCAAAAACAACAGATTACACTTTCTTCTCAAGTGCTCCATGAAATATTCTCCAGGATATATCATATCTTGGGTCACCAAATCAAGCCTTGAAAATTTAATAAAATTGAAATCGTATCAAGTATCTTTTTCGACTACAACGCTATGAAACTAGGTATCAATTACAGGAAAAAGTCTGTAAAAAAATACAAACACATGGAGGCTAAACAATACAGTACTAAATAACCAAGAGATGACTGAAGAAATCAAAGAGGAAATCAAAAAATCCTAGAAACAAATGACAATGAAAACACGATGACCCGAAACCAATGGGATGCAGCAAAAGCACTTGTAAGAGGGAAGTTTATAGCAATACAATGCTACTTCGAGAAACAAGAAACATCTCGAATAAACAACCTAAACTTACACCTAAATCAATCAGAGAAAGAAGAAGAAAAAACCCCAAAGTTAGCAGGAGGAAAGAAATCGTAAAGATCAGATCAGAAATAAATGAAAAAGAAATGAAGGAAACTATAGCAAAGATCAATAAAACTAAAAGCTGGTACTTTGAGAAGATAAACAAAATTGATAAACCATTATCCAGACTAATTAAGAAAAAAAAGGAGAAAACTTAAATCAATAGAATTAGAAAGGAAAAAGGAGAAGTAACAACTGACATTGCAGAAATACAAAGGATCATGAGAGATTACCACAAGCAACTATATGCCAATAAAATGGACAACCTGGAAGACATGGACAAATTCTTAGAGAAGCACAACCTTCTGAGACTGAACCAGGAAGAAATAGAAAATATAAACAGACCAATCACAAGCACTCAAGTTGAAGCTGTGATTTAAAATCTTCCACAAACAAAAGCCCAGGACCAGATGTCTTCACAGGCGAATTCTAACAATCATTTAGAGAAGAGCTAACACCTGTCCTTCTCAAACTCTTCCAAAATATAGCAGAGGGAGGGACACTCCCAAACTCTTTCTACAAGGTCACCATTACCCTGATACCAAAACCAGACAAAGATGTCAGAACAAAACTACAGGCCATTATCACTGATGAACATAGATGCAAAAATCCTCAACATAATACTAGCAGACAGAATCCAGCAGTACATTAAAAGGATCATACACCATGATCAAGTGGGGTTTATCCCAGGAATGCAAGGATTCTTCAGTATAGGCAAATCAATCAATATGATAAATCATATTAACAGATTGAAGAAAAAAACCATATCATCTCTATAGATGCAGAAAAAGCTTTCGACAAAATTCAACACCCATTTATGATAAAAACCCTACAGAAAGTAGGCATAGAGGGAACTTACCTCAACATAATAAAGGCCATATATGACGAACCCACAGCCAACTTCGTTCTCAATGGTAAAATACTGAAAGCATTTCCACTAAGATCAGGAACAAGACAAGGTTGCCCACTCTCACTACTATTATTCAACATAGTTTTGGAAGTTTTAGCCACAGCAATCAGAGAAGAAAAAGAAATAAACAGAATCCAGATCAGAAAAGAAGTAAAACTGTCACTGTTTGCAGATGACATGATACTATACATAGAGAATCCTAAGAATGCTACCAGAAAACTGTTGGAGCTAATCAATGAATTTGGTAAAGTAGCAGGACACAAAATTAATGCACAGAAATCTCTTGCATTCCTAGACACTAATAATGAAAAATATGAAAGAGAAATTAAGGAAACACTCCCATTTACCATTGCAACAAAAAGAATAAAATACCTAGGAGTAAACCTAACTAAGGAGAAAAAAGACCTGTATGCAGAAAACTATAAGACACTGATGAAAGAAATTAAAGATGAAACAAACAGATGGAGAGATATACCATGTTCTTGGATTGGAAGAATCAATATTGTGAAAATTACTATAGTACCTAAAGCAATCTACAGATTCAATGCAATCCCTATCAAACTACCACTGGCATTTTTCACAGAACTAGAACCAAAAAATTAACAATTTGTATGGAAACACAAAAGATCCTGAATAGCCAAAGCAATATTGAGAAAGAAAAATGTAGCTGGAGGAATCAGGATCTGAGACTTCAGACTATACTACAAAGCTACAGTAATCAAGACAGTATGGTATTGGCACAAAAACAGAAATATAGACCAATGGAACCGGATAGAAAGCCCAGAGATAAACCTACACGCATATGGTCACCTTATTTTTGATAAAGGGGCAAGAATGTACAATAGAGAAAAGACAGCCTGTTCAGTAAGTGGTGCTGGGAAACTGGAAAGCTACATGTAAAAGAATGAAATTAGAACACTCCCTAACACCATACACAAATAGAATCTCAAGATGGATTAAAGACCTACATGTAAGGCCAGACATTATAAAACTCTTAGAGGAAAACATAGGCAGAACACTCTAAGACATAAATCACAGCAAGATCCTTTTTGACCCACCTCCTAGAGTAATGGAAATAAAAACAAAAATAAACAAATGGGACCTGATAAAACTTAAAAGCTTTTGCACAGCAAAGGAAACCATAAACAAGACCAAAAGACAACCCTCAGAATGGGAGAAGATATTTGCAAATGGAGCAACTGACAAAAGATTAATCTCCAAAATTTACAAGAAGCTCATGCAGCTCAGCATCAAAAAAACAAACAACCCAACCCAAAAATGAGCAGAAGACCTAGACATTTCTCCAAAGAAGTTATACAGATTGCCAACAAAAACACGAAAGGATGCTCAACATCACTAATCATTAGAGAAATGCAAATCAAAACTGCAATGAGGTATCACCTCACACCAGTCAGAATGGCCATCATCAAAAAATGTACAAACAACAAATGCTGGAGAGGGTGTGGAGAAAAGAGAACCCTCTTGGTCTTCCCTGGTGGCGCAGTGGTTGAGAGTCCGCCTGCCGATGCAGGGGACACGGGTTCGTGCCCCAGTCTTGGAAGATCCCACATGCTGCAGAGCAGCCTGTCCCATGAGCCATGGCCGCTGAGCCTGCGCGTCTGGAGCCTGTGCTCTGCAATGGGAGAGACCACAACAGTGAGAGGCCCACGTACCGCAAAAAAAAAAAAGAGAACCCTCTTGTACTGTTGGTGGGAATGTAAATTGATACAGCTACTATGGAGAACAGTATGCAGGTTCCTTAGAAAAATAAAAATAAAACTACTATATGACCCAGCAATCCCACTACTGGGCATACACCCTGAGAAAACCGTAATTCAAAAACAGTCATGTACCACAATGTTCATTGCAGCTTTATTTACAATAGACAGGACATGGAAGCAACCTAAGTGTCCAGCGACAGATGAATGGATAAAGAACATGTGGCACATATGTACAATGGAATATTACTCAGCCATAAAAAGAAACGAAATTGAGTTATTTGTAGTGAGGTGGATGGACCTAGAGACTGTCATAAAGAGTGAAGTAAGTCAGAAAGAGAAAAACAAATACCATATGCTAACACATATATATGGAATCTAAAAGAAAAAAAAGGTTCTGAAGAACCTAGGGGCAGGACAGGAATAAAGATGCAGACATAGAGAATGGAATTGAGGACACCAGGAGGGAGAAGGGTAAGCTGGTATGAAGTGAGAGAGTGGCATGAATATATATACAGTACCAAATGTAAAATAGTAGTGGGAAGCAGCCGCGTACCGCTCGGAGATCAGCTCTGTGCTTTGTGTCCTCCTAGAAGGGTGGGATAGATGCAAGAGGGAGGAGATATAGAGATATATGAATATGTATAGCTGATGTACTTTGTTATGAAGCAGAAACTAACGCACCATCGTAAAGCAATTATACTCCAATAAAGATGTTAAATATACATATATATATATATATATATATTTGGAAGAAAAGAAAGAAGTCTTCTTTTTCCTTTTCCGTACCTTACACATTCCCACTTCACTGGTCTACTGGATTTAAAATTTATGACACTGTTGTATTATGCAGAACAAAAGGAATAGGCCAATAGATACTCTGTTTAAAAAAATAAGAAAAGTTTAACTTTTCTTTTTAATCCTTAATGCTATGGTTATACATCTCCATATTTCTGGAGTTAATGTAATAAGCCCCTGCTAGACTCTAAAGGAGTATGGCCTTTCCCCCAACTCCTAAGTCACTCCTTCCCAAGGATGCAGTGAAGTACCTGGCTAACAGGTCACTTGGGGTTATGTGTCTCAGTTGGAGGAAGGTAATATATTAAAATCCTTATGGGGAATTCCCTGGTGGTCCAGTGGTTAGGACTGCATGCTTCCACTGCAGGGGGCACGGGTTAGATTCCTGGTCAGGGAACTGAAATCCCACATACCACGCTGGGCAGCCAAACAAACAAACAAAAATCTATATGTAATGGGGAGTTAGTCTCCCCTCCTCCTCCATTCCCAATGTGAAGCAGACATTTGGGTAAATGCGACGTGTCTGTAGATTCACTTTTCCGTTGGATGCCAGGACTGAACTAGGAGTGGGGAACAAAAAGTACTTGCAAGTCCAGTTGGTCCTCACACTAAGCCATATCTTCCTAATAACGTTACAAGCAATGAGGAGAATATAGTTTTTATATCCACATATCTAACTCCTGTTCCATTTCTTAATGTTTTTAACTTGAGAGGGGAAAAGCAAGCATTATTTATCGATCCTTACCTCTTAGGCCACAGTGCTTAGCAGACTGAAGCACACTAATACATTTTGCGTGTCTCTCTTTAAATGGACCTTTCTGTAAGTCACTTTCAATCTATTTACATGGCCATGTAAACTTGTTTATCATACCAAAATGTACACTAATGAACAAAAGTATAAATTATTTGAAGTCAGTGGAAAAGAGCAGTTTGCCATCCTAACACATGCCAGAAAAAAGGCTCTAAACTGTTGAGTACATGTGAATGATTTTGAGCTAGCACTAGGCAGTTTAAACTGAGGCACCAAACACAGAGTAATGAATTTCTGGCAGTCTAAGAGAAAGAGAAACACGTACAGAGAGTTCTCATTCTGTATATGTGTTATGCTTATAAAGCCAAGGCCCTCATGACTAGCCTGGAGCTTGTGGCTTTTAAAGCAGCACAGCAGTCCCCAAAGAAGTTTCACTTCCATTCACATCTCTTGAAGACATTTAAAGGGGTTTCATATGTATGGCCTATGACAATTCTTCTTAACTCTCTCGTCCTCTCCCTTTCTGTAGCATTCCTATCTCACAGAAGCATTCGTGTCTCCTAGCCCAGAGCTTCCTCATTGGTACCATCCTATCCCAGTCATCTTATCCTATGAACTCCCCCTCTTTTCCCTGTGTCTTTCCAGAAATGCCCCTGGCCCATCACATCTCCCTGGAATGTGGTCCCCCCTTGGAGTGTGGTTCATCCTTTTTCTGGATTGCTTGTGGATTTTGTTCTTTCAGAGAAGGGAGATGGAGGCTAAGCAGGCAATCCAGAAAATTTTCTTTGGGGAGTGTGTAGGGGGACATGGCAGGAGCGAAGGGAGGATGTGGGGAGGTTGAGGGAAAATTGTGAGCCTGTACACTTAAGTAATGTTTCTGTTTCATCACCTTTGTTCCCTGGAAAATCATCAGGACGATCTAAATGCACTATTAGCATAGCTGCCCATCTTCACAGAGAAGCATTTATGGGTTGACATTTTAATTTGAAGGGTTCACTTTTATGAAGTACACAATATTTTGCTGGGCTCCTGAATGAATATCTATTCCTAACGTTTCAGACTTTGGGAGAAGGAGGGGACGGGAGAGGAATCATTCATTGGATGGGGTGGATCCAGCTCAAACGATGCTGCGACCTGGTACAAAAAATAGATTTGGGTCAGCATTTTTCAGATTGTCTACAGATCCTTTTGAAGACTCTGGATCCCTCCTTCCTCACACATATACTCTTTGTAAGTGGAATGTGCAGATAGCACGTTTACTTGTGTTTCCATCCTTACATGTTCTGACTTCCCAGAACTTTGAAAAGAAAATGAAGAAAAATGTTTTCTTTGAAAGCTCCCCTTCCTGAATACCTTTCCTCTCTGCTCTGTAACAGCAAGTTTAGGGCCAGAAGAGATTCCTCCAGAGTTTTAAGAACATCAATCAGTTTCACAGCTGGGGGCAAAACGGTTCCCTTGGGGAGCATTTCTTAGCATAAAGCAGAATACTTGGTTAGCCTATGTCTGTGTTAAAAGGAGGAGAACCAGAATTCACTTTTCTATTCCTGTTCAGTTGTATTTTTCTTCACTTCTTTTTTACCTATTTTCCTTCTTCAACTCTGGGCTGTTGGGCTGTGGAACTCCATGACGGTAAGGAAAATAGTCACGTCTGGCTGCCCAGACACTGGAACGCTAACCGGAGCTTAAGTGCTGCCTCATCCTCCTTCTCCTAGGCCATGATCATCTAAATCTTTTCTGAAACCCACAAGGGGAAAATTATCCTATAAATTAAGGAAGCTTCTTAATTTCTAGGAAATCTACCTATAACTATCTGCTGACTCACCTACCAATTTATTTCAGGCACAAACCCATTCATGCACACAGGCACTTCAAATGCAGAACCTCTCTTGTTGGAAGCCAAAATTAGTAGCAAAGTCGGATCCAAGTGGTCACATTATCTCTATTTTCCTAATTTTAAAGAGAAAATATCATGGGAAAAGGGAAAACACGAAGAGACATGTGTGCAAGATCAATCTGGATAACTTGAAGAATTTCTGGAGTAACGAGATGGTTTTTTAAACTTAGATGAAAGTTTTGATGATTATCATTCAGCCATGATATTTGTGCGGTTTAATAATGGCATCATTTTTATATCCTTAATGTAACCAGGAGATCAAAATAGAAGGCTCTCCCTTGCTGAGGTTATTTTGTTTTAATAGATCACAATAGGACTTAGTAACCCTTATTTGTGTATGCTTTACAGTGTTAATATTTGTCTTAGAATTTGGAAAATGAGGCTGTCCACACTCCCTAAGACTTTAAATGAGTTCTGGGGATTATCTGTCTCTGGTGCGTTTGGAGGGCAGCTCCAGGAAAGCCCTTTCTAACACCTTTGGTTCTTCAGCACCTGGAGCTTCCTATCTCAAATTTTGTCTGTCTAAAAATACTCTGCTGGCCAGATGAATTGCTATGGGGGTCACCTACTTCCTAGTATTATTCCTTCCACGTGGGTTTGACTTGAATTTTAACAAGAACTGTTATTTACACCCCACGTGCCTTCTGTGGCAAATAAATTACACCCAAGGATGCTCCTTTGTTTTGCCGAACAAGGCAGTATGTGAGAATGAAATTTGAAGAAGCCAAAGAGTATATGTTTCTCAACTTAGGTGGAAAGGCAGTATTGGTGGTGGTGTGAGGGGGCCTCCAGGAGTGACGTAAATGGGAGCAACGAGGGGCTGGCAGTGCTGTATAGAGTCAGAGAAGAGAGTTAAAAGAAACAGAGAGGATAGCCAGGATGCAAAGAAAAGCAGAAAGGGGAACCTTCCCTTCTACTTCCTACAAAAGCTTCAGGAAAATCTACTTTGACTTTGGGTTCACAGACTGGATTTGTAGGTTTTTAGGAGGAGGGATTTGGGAGTGAGGTTGCAGCCAAGTGCTGAGCAGCCTCTGGGCAGGAGTAGATCAAAACCACAGGCTGCCTTAGGGAACGCAGATGTAATCTGTTCACCGGCACCAAGATATTTGTCTGTCTATCTGTCTATCTATTTATCTATCTATCATCTATCTACCATCCTATCTATCATCTATCTATCATCTATCATCTATCATCTATCCACCCATCCTATCTATCTCTCCCAAGAATTAATACAAATATAAAAATTGAATAGCATAGCATTTTTCTGCCATTTGCATAGTATTTCAAAAATAAGGATCTTAGAGTAGTGAATATTAACTCATCAACCCATGATTTATTTGTAATGAAAGAGCCAGTTCAATTTCTGATTCGATTTATGAAATGGGTGTCTAGCACTAAGCAATCTATGTCACTCAGCCAAACACATGTACTGCTTTTGTGAAGTTTTTCTTATTATTTCTACATTAACAGGGCTCTGCTGCTCTCCCTACCTAACCATTTTACCTCCTTCATCAATATAGCACAGTCAATGCTGTAGTCGTTCCAGAGCAATGATGAAGATTCTGTTAGAGTTCCAGGCACTACACAGGCTTAAATTTCAAAAGTTTGTGTGTAAATCAATTATTTCACACTGTGGTGGCATTTTCCCCATTGAAACTGTATTATAAATTATGTATCAGGCTTCACAAATCTGCGGCCTAAAAACCCTTTAAAACTGATCCTCCTCATGTAGTGAGATGGATTTTTTTTTTCTTCTCCTGAGCCTGACGTGTATTTAACTAGGTTAACTGAAATGGGCCTTTGGTAATATAACTCAAGGCAGGGAAGGAGACACTATTTAATAACAGAACTTGGGTTAGTGCAAATAAAAGGCACATCTTGGCAGCTGGACAGGTTCATCTTAGGTGTTCCACCCTGAGGTTAGATTAGACCCTAGTGAGCCCTTTCTTCAGCACTCCCCAGTGTTCCCCACTTACAGCCTGGATGCAGGCTGAGTGTAAGGGCAAGCAGGGTATTGGCAGGCAGGGAAGCAATGGGGTTAAACAAATAATGGGCCATGAGTTTGGAGGAGAAGAGAGAGAAGACCGAAGTGGGAGATGTTTCCCTGATACCTGTTTGTCGGTGGTCACATGAGGTGCCCCAAATGGAAAAGTTGTACCCTGACCCATTAGGTCAGGGACAGACACTGAAGGATGAACAGAAAAGAGAGAAAAGCAGCATATGGAATTGTGTAACTTAATTGATTTCTGGGAGCACTTCTGTGTGGTGCACTGTGTAAAACTCCTAGACTAGCCCTTACAAAATTTTACAGAAAATATTTTTGTTCTTCTCCAATACACCCAAAGTCAGCTTTGACTGTGACCCCATGTAGACATTTGCTAGGTGAAAGCCCAGGATTTATCAGAGTTACAAAGGCAGAAATTGCCTGTATCTACAAGCATTTACTTTATGCCAGCTCCAAGGAAACAAAAATGAGCAAATTTGATTATAAATTAACCTTATGACTAGAGCTTCGGATATGTCACTACAAGCATTCATTGAAATTCCTGATATCGATACTGTTTTTCCAATTTTTTAAGGCTCCAAGATGTGAATAATGATAGATACAATTTGAGGTAAACCAATCTATAATTTCTATCAAAAAGAGAGGAGGCTGATAAAAAAATATTTAGTTCTGGGGCTTCTCTGGAGGTAACTTTCCAAATGTCTTGAGTCTAGAAACACATTTTTTGAGGTGAAGGGAGAAGCTGAGGGAAAAACAACACAGGAAGGTTTTATTGCACTAAATCTGTGTTTTAATAAATTATTCTTTCAGTGGTTTAAAAATAAGCAAAATGTTATTACGAAACTTAGCAGCTTATGTTAATGAAACTCCAGTTGGGTTGTTCTTACCATGGAAGACTCATGCAATGCCCCCAGCTTGTGTTCCTGAGCAAGGTGGGAATGACAGTACAAACCTGTAAGAATAGCTGGAAAATCAGCTTGGTGTAGGCCCACCTCTAAGGATCAATAACACTGCCTTCATAGCTATCTCTTATTCAGTAAACAGTTATTTATATCTATAGATGTTAGGAAATGTGATAGGAACCAGTGTGGATGAGCCAGTTGATTTTTTAAAATTTTTATTGGAGTATAGTTGATTTACAATGTGTTAGTTTCTGCTGTACAGCAAGGTGAATCAGTTATATATATATCTCCACTCTTTTTTAGATTCTTTTCCCATATAGGTCATTACAGACTATTGAGTAGAGTTCCCTATGCAATATAGTAGGCTCTTATTAGTTATCTGTTTTATATATAGTAGTGTGTATATGTCAATCCCAATCTCCCAATTTATCCCACCCCACCCCACTTTCCCCTCTGATAACCATAAGTTTGTTTTCTACATCTGTGACTCTGTTTCTATTTTGTAAATAAGTTCGTTTGTACCATTTTTTTAGATTCCACATACAAGTGATATCATATGATATTTGTCTCTCTCTGTATGACAACTTCACTCAGTATGATTTTGTATATATGCTTAAGTAGTTAATTTTACGGGGAGAAAACTTGACGGTGGGGAACTTGTTCATGTGATCCAGTCCTGGTTATGAGAATGTTTCTGGGCTGATTTTTTGATATGAGCCTATGTAGAAACATGGGGGAAGTCCTGGTAAGACATTAAAGTGTCCATAGTCTTTTTCTTTTTATGCGAACAAAATCAAATAATTTGAAGTCTGGGAGAAATTTTATGTTGGCACAGTAAATTGAGAAAAAGTGTGTACTCATTAATTTCCTAATCTAATTGAAAGGACACCTGCAGGTTTTATTGATTAGGCATGGAGATTAATTTTCACTCTGAGTATCAAATCACAGAAATCAAATAAAAATATTTATTGAGTGTTTACTGAGTGTGAGTCGTTGTGAAATGAGAATTGAAAAATCTAATGAGGTCATAACATTTGTCTTCTATTTAAGAATAATGTTGTTTGTCTTCTCCAATGTTTTTCCCGGGACCTTGTCTGATATAATTTTGACTGTCTTATCCTAAGTCACAGATTTTGCCAGAAAACTTTGTTTTGGCAGATGAGCAACCTGATTCTTTCTTCACCCACTTGGAAAATGCTCTTGTTCTTATCTGTTTCTTATCTGCAAAACCCTCCCTTTTATTGTAAGCCCTAACATAAGCACTGAGTAGAGGGCGTATGCTGTTTTGGGATATCCAGCTCCATTTCCTATTCTGTTAATTGCTCCCTGGTTTTCCTCTTGTGAATCTCTCCACATCACTCTCAGCCGAGGGGTATAGTGGTTCTGGCACTGATTGCAGGCTCCAGGAAAGACCATATAATCTAGGCAAAACTGGTTAAAACCTTGTCCACCTTGATTAGTTTAGGAAAGGGCGCGTGACCAACTGAGTCAAACACCAGTTCCCTAGGATTTTTTGGGATTATTGATGGGGAGAAACTCTCTTTACCCTTAGAAGATCTAAGTCTGCATCTACCTGATGCCACTGTGTGGATAAAGTGTCAGTGAGAGAAGCCGGCACAGAGGAAGGTAGAGATAAAGAAGAGGAGGAGAAAACTAGAAGCTAGGTCTGGCTTACATCATGTTAGCCTTTGTTTGATTGGTCCTGCGGTAACAAGCTCACTTGGAACGGGGCTCCTTTCCTTCAGAGTCCTTGTTCCAGTCTGTGATTATGCATTGTGTGAGTTTTTGGACGAATGCTTACCTACCTCTCTATACTGTTAGCTCCATGAGACTAACTCACCTTTGAAGCCATAGTACCTAGCACAGTGTCTGGCATATAAAGGCATTTGATGAAAATTTGTTGAAAGAATGAGTGCATAAATAAAGAACAAAAAGTGCACAAAGTTACATTTCAGGATATGGTTAAGAAGAACTAGCTGGTAAAAGATGGGGAGGCCAGTGGGAAGCAGCCGAATAGCACAGGGAGATCAGCTCTGTGCTTTGTGTCCACCTAGAGGGGTGGGATAGAGAGGGTGAGGGAGACGCAAGAGGGAGGGAATATGGGGGTATATACATATACGTATAGCTGATTCACTTTGTTATACAGCAGAAACTGACACACAATTGTAAAGTAATTATACTCTAAGGGAGGGAATATGGGGATATATACACATATGTATAGCTGATTCACTTTGTTATATAGCAGAAACTAACAAAAAATTGTAAAGTAATTATACTCTAATAAAGATGTTAAAGAAAAGAGGAAAAAAGATGGGGAGACCAGGAAGCAAAGTACACATGCAGTGAGACACAGAAATCTTTCACTGAGAAAGAGTAAACCGTCCACTTGCAGAACCCTTTGTGTCTAGTCTTTCAAACTGAGTGGGAGTAACCTCACAATAACAGTGCAGTGGAGGCTACATTGCCTGTACTCCTCTGACAATGGGGAGTCTTCATGGAAGACATTGCTGAAAAGGGGGTGAGATCAGGCAAAAGGAGAGAAGTTCGAAGATTCATAGGTCTTGGTGCTAGAAGGGACTTGAGAAGGCCACTTCCAGTCTTCATACAGGGATATCCGTAGAAATTCGGTGGCGTTTGAAGTTCAAAGTCATGGTTATCTACAGAAAATGATTTAAGTCTGTTTCAAAAACAAACCAGTTTAGACTCTTCCCAGCGTACAATTAGATCGCTGTTAACCTAGAGATGGATTATCCAAACTTTTTGAATCTTCTTGGAAAATGACTGAGATAAGAGAGTAGACCAAGTCACCAAGACGGTCCACATGAGGGGACCTTCTCACGGCTGTGATGTGGCACTAAGAGGAGGTGTGGGTTAAGTGTGGGAAGAGTTTCAGAGTCATGTAGCGTGCTTCAAATGCTCTCTAGCATCAGTAGCAATAGCAACACCACAAAACACAGAAAACCCAACTTTCACTGACTCTGTGAAGGAAGTTAAATTTACACATGTAGTGCAAAGCATGGCTTGATGTGGTGTTTTCAGCACTGTGGTGTTGGGAAGCTCTCTGGAGGAGCTCTTGCTGGCAACGTTGGTTCCACAAGATGGGCTGTGAGGATGAGCTCAGAGCCATCCAGACGCCTTCACCCCCACTGGCCATGAAAGGACACGTATCGGGAGGGCACACCTGCTTCTCCTGTCCAAATCCTAAATAGAGAGAGCATGTCCCGAAGGGAGCAGCGCAGTGTGAGGACTGCTGATAGCACCACAGCAGTGCAGATATGATGAGGAGCTGAAACCCTTTCCAGTCAGCACTGTTGAAAATCCATGGAGGATTTGGGGGATCCCCTTTCCCTTTTAACCCCAAGGCAACACAGACGCCAGAGGCTGTCTTCGAAGAACATGGGGATCTGAATGGGTCAGAGGGTCTGTCGCAGGGGTCATGGGTGTGAGCAGTCAGGGGGCAGCCCCGAGGTCAGGTCCCCCTGCTCCTTCCTGGTGGAGCCATAGGTCACACCCAGGAAGCAGCTGCTGAGTGAATCCTGATGCCAGGTGAAGAGAAATGTAGAAGATCAACCAATGATGTGTCCTCGAGGGCAAGGTGAGATGTGGCACAGCACGCTCCAGCTCATTAGGGATGGCTTCCCCCAGGTGACCATGCTGGGCTCATTATCTACATTGCACTATGGGCTCTAGGAGCAGGAGGGGAGGCAGAGGCAGGTGATGGGCACAGGCCAGCCTACTGATGTGGGAATGGGGGAGGCCTGGGGGTGTCCCCTGGTAGGGACAATGTCTTTCTCCCATTGCCTGGAACGAGAAGGCAATTAATGGATTTTAATCAATAGTGAATGTTAGCATTCTTGCTTAAACAGCCAAATGAGGAATCATTCTGCACCCACACTCCTCACCAGGCCATGATGTGAGGAGGACCAAGCAAACAAGAAGTAATGAAAGTGGCCGTTTCTCTGTAGAAGGGCAGCTTTCGTTCAGTCCCGTACTTGAGCCTGCTTGCGCCAGTTATACTGAGAACGTGCTTCCAGCTGCCCTCTCAACTCTACCTTCCAGCTGCAGATTGAGGGGTCTGCCTGGACTCCTCTAGACCAGTGCCTCTCGAACTTTAATGTACCTATAAGACACCTGGGATGTGTTAACATATAGATTCAGACTCAGCAGGTCTGTGATAGAACCCAAGAGTCTGCAATTCTAACAAGCACTCAGGACCACACTTGGAGCAGCAAGATTGTGGAGCAGTGGTTTCCAAACTTTCTTGCACACTGGAATCACTGGGGTCTTTTGTTGGAGGGCACATTCTGATTCAGCAAGTCTGAGGTGAGGCCCAGGCTTCGGCATTTCTATCACATTTCCAGGGGATGCCCCCACTGCAGCTCTGCAGGCCACACTTAAAACAGCCAAGTCTTAGACTGCTGGCTCTCAAGTTTTAGAGCACCTAAGAATCAACCCGGAAGCTCATAACAATGCAGATTCTTGAACTGCACTCCCAGGGAGTCTAATAAACTCTCTCTAGGAGAGTCTGGAAATGCAAAGCTTGAGACTTTTTATTGCTGTGAAATATTCTGTGACAGTTATAATTAAGGAAGAAAAAAGCACATGTTGGATTTTTCAAAATCTTACTCTATATTGTGACAATTTTTGCATGCCTGTACTTTTTAACATTTTTATAAGATCCTGGAGGAAGTCTGTCACTCACATAAGCAAGGAGAAGTTGTCATTGGATGACATCATTGTCGATCATCTTGGGATCAAGTTCAGAAAGCAGGACACCACAGCAGGGACAGGTTGTAACCAAGTTGTGGGTTTCACTGAAAAAAATCTGAGTGAAGTAACTCTTTGAGTTCTGAACCTTTCAAGCCACATTTGCATAAAGAGAGCCTATGAATTATTTGAGGATATGTCAATAAATGGATCTTTGGCTAAGAATTTCCCCCAATAACAGGTCTATAGACTGTGGCACAGGAATCTGCATTTGTACAAACTATTTATTTGATTCTTGTGCACACTCTGAGATACACTGCTAGAAAAAGCTCACTGTGTGACATGCTCTGCAACGTTCAATTTTTTTTTTAACACTGTTAACAGTCATGTAGTGATTTTCAAACTGTTCTTGAGAGCCTTGTGGCTCCATAGATGTGTCTCTGGAGCCACCCACCAGAAGCCAGCAAAGAGACTAGAGGCCCTAGTTCTCTGTACCTTGATCCCACATCAGAACATCTGAGCTTTTACTTATATATTTATTCATAAAGGGATAGCACATGGGAGTTCATTTGAAAGAAAAGAGTGCACTGTTAACAGCAAAGCAGAACACCACTGTGAGCAATAACAACATCTGAAAGCCACTGTAAGCTCTCGGATTCAGGCTCTACCTGCCCCTCTGCCTTGTCTTTCCAGCCTGCTGAAACTAGGTTCTCTACGCACCTTTCCTGAGGGCCAGGCTCGCTGGTGCCACTGCCAACCCAAGCAAGGAGCTTCTCCGCTGCCTCAGCACCATCGCCTGGTAGGTACCGGATTCCATGGTGCTGCCCGCAACAGTCCCTGGGCCATGTGGTCACCAGCAGGTGACTGTGGTCCCTAATGACGGGCTTGGGTGGGTGCCCGGTTTCCTGGGGAGAGACAATGAGGCTTAAGGAAGAGAGGAAAGGCTTTGAAGTCAGACAGATTTAGAGCCTAGCCCGAACTCTGCCATTTCTTAACTCTTTGGTCTTGAGCAAACCGTCTCACGTCTCAAGGTCTGCTTTTCAGGTACGAGCATAAGAGTATTCACCTTTCAGGGCTGTTATGAGGATCCAATTAACTCTGTAAAGAGCCTAGCATAGTACCTGATATTAGAAGCTGCTCAATGAGGGGAAACGTCTTTTTAATCGCAGCTCAAGGTCTGTGCTGCCAGAGTATCCCTGTTGCTTGATGCGACGTGACTGGGCATTGCAGACTTGCCAGGGGGTTTACACTTAGTTTGGAATCTGAAGTTATTTGGTGGCAAAAGATATTTTGTGTGATGGCACTTAGTTAAGCGTAAAATATTTGACAAATGTCTCATCTTAAAAGATCTTGAAGGAAAAAAGCTAGCTGGAGTTTGAACAAATAGTGGAGAAGTTTGGGGAAATCAGACCTCAGATAGGAGTTTATTGTCTATCCTAGATTTGTAAAAACATTTCCCCAAATTAGCATCAGTTCTTACCCTAGTTATAAAATACATGGCGCCAATAATACAGCCTTTCAGTTTGAATTTCCTGCTTTAGCTCCTTATAAGGAATTCTGCAGTAACATTAGGCTTTCAGACTTAAATTGCAAGGTGACCTACTTACTATTATCATCATCATTATTATCTACATTTTATTGAATGCTTAGATCGCAAGGCATCGTTATGCATTTTAAACACTAATTTCATGTAAACACCAGTGACTCACTGTCCAAGGCAGTATTGCTATTTTCATTTTACAGGGTGGACCCTGCGGCCCAGTGGTAAAGAACTTGCCTAGGATAGCAAAGCTAGCCAGGGGCCGCCTCCAAGTCCATGTTGCAAGGTAGTTAACAGGAAGCCACTGGGTTACTTTCAGTCAAGGCTTAGTCAGAAAAGGAAAAACAGGGCTCCAGCCACAGCCCCTCTGTTTCTCTTTTTCCTCTAGCCAATCTATCCTCCCAGCAAGCAACAATTCAACTCTCAGTGTTCAGGTATTTGAAAAATGAAAGAAAGGCAAAATTATTGTCAACTGATTCTGAAGCAGGGGAATGAGTGCTTATATATTTCCAAGACTGAGATCATTTCCCTCAACATAAACATAATAGCCATCATTATTGATTGCTTTCACCAAGTGGATGACATGTGTGATTGCATGTAACACTCATGTCATCCTATGAGATGTCATCACCCCCATGGGAACAGGGGCATAGAAATTCTGAGTTACTTTAGTACGGTCACTTCGTGGGTAAGTGGTGGAGCCACTAACAGGATTCTAGCCCTGTTGGATCTGGTTCTGAAATTTGTGCACTTAGCCTCTATACCACACTGTCTTTAGATTTTGTAAGGGATTTGTATGTTTCTCATCACACTTGTCTTCATCAGATAAGTACCTTAAATCCTCTTTTCTTTTTTTTTCTATTTCCTTTTACTTTCCTGCAGGGCCCAGTTCAAAGTGGTCCACACAGCAAAGGCTGAGTGACTTCTGAGATTTTCTGCTATCGAAAGGGGGAAGAGGGAGGTACATTTATAAGCTGAATAATACCATTGGCTACATTTCTTTTGCTCTGCTGACTTTTGTGGATCAACCTTCTCCTGTGGAGCAGTCTCATAAAATGTGTGATTAAGTCTTCATCGGGTGGGTAGTTTATCAGTCTGCTTTTGTATCTTCCTGATAAGTGTCAGCTGATTTACATGACTATCTCTGAGAGCAATGAGTTAACTAAGAAACCTAGAAGGTGACTTGAGTTTCTCTGGATGGAAACACACCAGGCTATGATCCATGCCATCTTGTTTACCCTTCATTCTAAACATTCATCAGCTGAAGGGCAGTGCTCTTGCTTTATAGGATACAAATGTTAGTATCTGTCTCTTCATTCCTTGCATTTATATTGTCCTGGTTAAAAGACACAAGGCAACAAAGGAGACTGTATAAGTGTGCCTTTTTATGGCATTGAAACACATACACAAACAGTTTAGTCTTTATATTATCTTTATACTGTTAATTAGCAAAATTTACTAAGGTTTTCTACATAAATCCTTTCTCTTAATCCTCAAAACACACAGGAAGTAGAGATTACTGCTAGACAATGTATAGATAAGGTAAATTAGGTTTTAGGGGTCGATAACTCACCCAAGTAACAGAGCTAGTAAGTGGCAGGACTGGGATATTAACTCACGTTTTCACAGAAAAGTCCACTGTCCTTTCTTAGTCGAAGGTGACATCACCTTAATGTTACTTCAAACTGGTATTTACATTTTTCCTTGACTTTTAGGATCTTTTCATCTTGTTTCTCCATATTGTACTGTGTGTTTATAGATCCCTTATACATAATTGTTGACACAACACTCTGAGAGTCAAGCTAGCTAAGCCTTTCATCCATTTGGATTATCCTCTATTTTCCATCTCAAAAACACCCTCGCTGGAGCTTATCACAGTCCTTCTTTGTCATCCATCAAAGTCTTCTAGGACTACTTGTATGATAGTTACGTTTATAACTATCTGTGAAAAAGATTTAAACCTCTGTTCAAAGTTGTATGTTTTTAAAATGTAGTCTCATGAAAAAATTCTCAGGTGGATTTAACCGTGTGATAGAGATGATGGTTTTTATTTACATTTGACTCATTTAAAAATGATATTAGGTCTTCCCTGGTGGCTCAGTGGTTGAGAGTCCGCTTGCCGAGGCAGGGGACACGGGTTCGTGCCCTGGTCCGGGAAGATCCCACGTGCCGCGGAACCGCTGGGCCCGTGAGCCATGGCTGCTGAGCCTGCGCGTCTGGAGCCTGTGCTCCGCAACGGGAGAGGCCACAACAGTGAGAGGCCCGTGTACCGTAAAAAAAAAAAAAAAAAAAAAATGATATTAGACTAGTCCAACAGAAGATGTCCTTATGCAATATAAGAGCATCTGTAATGTGCTCTCTTGAGCCCTGTGCAATAGAGAAGAAGGAGAAAATAGATTGGCAGATGAAATTTTAAACATTGTGAAGGATCTCTTGAATCCTTCTAACTTGACCGTGTTTAAAAGGTCACCATTGTAGGGACTGTGTTAACATTGAGAAGAGCTTTGCTAAAATAATAGTCCAAATATTTCTGAAAACTTAGTAATAACTATAACACGCTTAGTAATATTTAAAAAGTTACATAAAATAAATTATGTGAGGGTTCCCATGTGTTCCTGCAATGAGATTTGATAACACGTACCAGTATCAGAATGAAAATATAGATTTCTGTTGCCTTCAATGCTTTTTGAAGCAGGATAGATAAATAATAATTTTTAAAATTTATTTCTCTTGAAGTCAAACTGGCTAACATAAGCCTGATTCAGAATAGCTTTTGGCTTTTTGTAGCTCATGTGGAATGAATATTCTCTAATTGCAACTTGGCATTTGAACCAGTTGATAACAAGAAACTGTTTCATAATACTGTAAATTAAGATCACTCTAGGTGATCTCAATTATTCTGAAAGGGCATCGAATTTATCAAAGTATATTTACTGGGCATCTACTATAGGCATAGATATTATGTTTTAATTGCATACAGTTTGGCTGCTGCCAGGACACTCACCTTCCCATTGATTTGATAAGCTATCTTTAAACTTTCTGTAGGATCAGTGCTTAGAATGTCAGGAAATCTAACCCATTACCTGTCTGGATACATTCATCTTCCTACCGACATAAGTGCAGTGTTCTTTTAAAACCAGGTGGGGGCTTTCCTTGGTTATACATAGTTTCTGACCAGAAACTGGAACACCCATTGGCTCCATTCTTTCCCAGTAATTGCATTCTAAAGCAACTCCAAACTTCTTCTATTTATGTGTTCTCCTGATTCCCAGATCTTGACATGTTTTGCTTATACTTTCTGACTCCTTTTAGTTCTGAGTTGTAGTTTCTGTGTTTCCTCTGTATTTCTTCCTATATCGCCATCCATAGAATTAAAAGGATCATTCATTTTTGACATTTGTCAACACCTTGGCCAACTAATTGTAACCTCATACCAAGAGTTCCAACTAAAGGCTACCATTTATTGAGGGCTTATTATATGCCAAGCTGTATACCAGAGAATTACAAATTTAAATTAGTAGAAATATAATAGTAATTTAAATTATTATTTGATATTTTGTTTAATAAGTATTAAATATTATTTACTATAAATTATTGTTATTAATTATAAATTATTCATGTAATCTACATAGTAACCTGGTGACGTACGTACTCTTATGATTCCCATTTTACAGATGAGAAAGCAGAAACTAAAAAGATTGAGGTGACCAGTTACATCACAATCACTGTGATCTCGAGAATCGGTCTAAATTTAAGGAGCTATGTGACTAGGAATCAGTTGACTGTTATCCACAACAAAAACGACAGGAGTTCAGGTAAGAGAGAATATTTTGACCTTGGTTTTGGAAAGCTTTCTGGAGGTGGCAGAATTAAGCTGAGTTCACAGTGCAAATTGAGTGGTGGATAAGACACAGTCCTCATTAAATTTTTGCAGATTTATTCATATAAATCCTGCACATTTCTTTTAAATTTTATTTTTGTTATTATATACTTTTCAGTTATTGTGAATGATATCATTTTTTCATTATATTTTCTTCTAACTGGTAATTTCTGGTATATAGAAAATATATTGATTTGGGGATATTTATTTTATAATCTGCAACCTTGGCGAGCTCTCTTATTCTACTACTTTTACATTTGATTTTCTTAGGTTGTCCGAGTAGGCAACAATCATATTCTCTTCAAATTAAGATATATTTGGTTCCTCTTTGCCAAAATAGATATCTCTTAAATTCCACTACAGCATTAAATAACTTTTTAAAATTTATTTATTAATTTATTTATTTTTGGCTGCATTGGGTCTTTGTTGCTGCCTGTGGGCTTTCTCTAGTTGTGGTGAGCGGGGACTACTCTTCATTGTGGTGCATGGGCTTCTCATTGTGGTGGCTTCTCTTGTTGCGGAGCATGGGCTCTAGGAGCACAGGCTTCAGTCATTGTGGCATGCAGGCTCAGTAGTTGTGGTGCACGGGTTCAGTTGCTCCACGGCACGTGGGATCTTCCCGAACCAAGGACTGAACCCGTGTCCCCTGCGTTGGCAGGCAGATTCTTAACTGCTGTGCCACCAGGGAAGCCTCTAAATAATATTGGTAATAGCTAGCATCCTCATCTTACTCTGGATTTTAATAGAAATATTTTATAACTCTACTATTAAAATAGAATATTGACTGTTTTTAAGGCGAAAGTCCTTCATCAAGTGAGGGAAGCATCCACCTGGTTGTAGGTAACTAAAGGTTTTAACCAGTAACAGATGTTGATTTAATCCTTTTTTTTTTTTTTTTTTGGCATTGGTTGGGTAAGATGTAGGTAAGAAAGAGTTGTTTGACTTAAAAGTAGAAGAATGGCATATGCAAAGTAGTGCTGCAGTGGAAATGCACATGCATACCTAAGTGGACAAATTTTGTTGAAGAGGTGAATTTATGTTGATGAAAGATATGAAGAGATTAGAGATACGGACCTGAGTAGAAACTTTGAATTCTAGGCTGAGGAACTTGGGCTTTACTCTGTAGAATACATTGTGAGAAGACGGTGAAGAATTTTGAAGCGAGAGATGATGTGAACAGCAGTGTTTTTTGTTTTTTGTTTTTTCTTTTGGGAAGCTCGAGCTCCCATCTTTGTTCAGAATCCACTGGCTAGGAACTTGTGTGAAGGCCATTATAAACATTAAGATATAAGATAATGGGGGCCTGACCAGGCAGCTACCCCGTCCCCGGCTGCTGGGGAAGAGTCTGACCAGGAAACAAGTCAGTTAATTCTATGGGCATGGGATGTTATCTACCTGGCCTACAGTACCATGCAGAAATAGAAGGATGGTATCTGCTATATGGAAATGCCAATTTGAGCCATAATAATATGTAAAGAGAGGATTATAGGAGTAGTTTTAAATCTAAAAAGAGGTCAGAGAACCAAAGAAAATAAAATCAAGGTGTAACAAGTCAGAAATAGAAAAATGAAAGGTGGTAACAAGTGTGAAATCAAATTTTCTTAAACTGATTGAACAAAACTGGGATGATCTTGAACAGAATTAAATACAATTTAACTGTGGCTTAGGAGAAAGGTACAGGCTGGAGATACAGGTCTGCAAAGAGTCCGAATGACAGCAATAACTCAAATATTGAGAGTTAATGCACTTTCCACGGGCCAGGGCCAGCTAAATGAACAATAAGCTTGAGGGTGTTTTTCTCAAGAAGGTGGAGACCTGAACATTTTTGAAGATAGAGAGCCAACAAAGAAAAACTTTGAGCAAACCAGACATAAGGAATTATTGATAGAGAAAAATCTAGGGTTTGGAAATGGAGAGAGGAATACAGGACCGGGAGGCAGATGCAGAAGTTAATCTAGGAAAGAGGATGAGTGTGTAGAGTACATAGGAATGTACCCAAAGTATGTACATAGATATTTTCTGGGAGAGAAAAAGGAAAGTGGCCTCAAGCTTCTCAGTGAAATAAGAGATGGGGTTATCTGCTAAGAAGATGGAACTAGACATAAGGATAGAAGAAAAGCATGGCAACAACTACAGTGTGGAATTTTTCAGAGAATTAATTAGGGGAAAACAGAATTTCTGAACATTAATTAGGAGCAACTGTCTGAATCCATCAAGGGCTGTTGGGCTAGCAGATGAAGTTTACTCAGTGTGTGACCCTCTCTAGCTGTTTTGTGGGGCATGGGGTGATCGAGGGTTGAGGACTAGCATGGAGAATGAATGGGAAAGAAGTCCAAGGAGGCAAAGAGATCAGGGGTTCATAGTGACTCCACCATCAAAGGGCTGACCAAAGCATCAAGCCTAGGAAGAAATTCAACAACAGTGTAATAGATTATTATAGATTACATTTATTCAGCATTTTTTATGGCAAAGTAATAGGAGAGAAACAGACATAATGGCTAGAATCTTTAACTGTGTAGTCCCAATTTAGACACACATCAAAAAGGCTGGCCCTTGAGGTACCTAATCTCAGCAGTAGGAGTTTAGTTAACCATGGTTTGTCTTTGAGTTGACTCTGTCATGGCATTGCTATATATATCTTTTTATCCCTGCCCAGTAAGTGAAAGTGAAATTGAGCTAGAAATCAGTAAGTCTAGATTTTTATCCTTACCTCTATCACAGAGCTGTGTGATTTGGGCAGATTGTATCACCTTTGTGGATCTCAGTTCCCTCATTTGTTATAAAAAAGGGGATGGGGAGAGAGGGAAAGGGAGAGAGACAGAGAGACAGACATTAAAGTCGATGTGTTTAAAAGATGTCCTCCCGGGCTTCCCTGGTGGCGCAGTGGTTGAGAGTCCGCCTGCCGATGCAGGGGACACGGGTTCGTGCCCCGGTCTGGGAAGACCCCACATGCCGTGGAGTGGCTGGGCCCGTGAGCCATGGCCACTGAGCCTGCGCGTCCGGAGCCTGTGCTCCGCAACGCGAGAGGCCACAACAGTGAGAGGCCCGCGTAGCACCAAAAAAAAAAAAAAAGATGTCTTCCCAGTTCTAACAATCTAACCATAAACCCATGAGCATTTTTTATGGTTTAAGGTCCTTTTTGAACAAGATCCTTTTCTTCCTCTTTAATTTTTCTCCATGAATATTGTCCAGCTTGTCTCCAGTCATTTTCTTCTTTATTTAAAAACTCTTCCTCTTCCTTCTTCCCTCCTCCTCCTCCTTCTTGAGCTTCTGATTCAACAGCACATACTAAAAAAGATTAAGACTGTGGTTTCTCTAATTGAAATTATTTATACAACCTATTTCCATTTTTACTTCCATGGTTCCCTCTTCTTACTAGGGTATCAATTCACTATTTTAAAAAGATAGAGGAATAATTTTTATTACCATTATTACAACATTGATGCTGCTACAATACCTTGTATATGAAAATTATTCTTACCTCTAGTATCTCATTTAGTTGGTTTCCTACTAGGGAGATTAGCAGAACTCTGCAGGGGCCCCCAAGTTAAGCTTTTACTTCAACAGTCACCCAGTGAATGTTGCCATTCTTCAATTAAGAGGAAAAAAAGTGAACTGATTCCAAGTTCCAATTAAGAGCAAAAGGAATACAATGCTTATGCTGCAGATGTTTATTAATTAAGGAACCAGAATTGATTGGTCACTTTATTGTAATGCCTCAGGCAAAATATGTTATCTTCAGTGTTATTTAAAGTTAATGGGTGACTATAGGTATGTTCCTAAATGTACCTAAATGTAAAGTCTCAATGCATGTACGAAGACACAGGCAGAGAATTAAGTTCACCTATAAAGTTGTAAGATCTAACCCAGTCAAAGCAAGATCAAGGACTTAAATGTGTCTCTTTAATTTTGCTTCTATTTATTTATTTATATCTTATATCTTCCTTCCACCACACCCCTCCCAAAAAAAAACCTCAAAGCAACCTAACAAAGGTAATAAAATACAGCATGATAAGGTAAGTCTAGATGTTCATATGCTCATACTGCAATTATGTTATCAATGATTATCTGAATGATGGGATAATCTTTAATTTTCTTTAAAAAATGTTGTCTTTCTGTATTCTCTAAATTTCTCAACAATGAACACGAAGCAACACTATAATATAAATAATACATATAAAGGTTAAAATCAAAGAGCAATAACTTAAAATGTAGTCAAAAGTGAAATTATTTGGGATGCGTACTTTGACATTATGTATACTTGTTAGATACCAGCCACAAATTTAACTGTGTTTTCTGGTGTCCAGTGCAAAAAGGGAAACAACCAATTCCATAATCCAGAAGGTACATTAGGTTAAAAACCCATCTCTTTCTCAAGAGAGGCACACGTAATCCTGTTGTTGATACATAAGAAACATCCTATGCCTGAGGTACACTGTGTAATGTGAGAAACAATAACTCCAGCAGCCTTCTTCTGGAAAACACAGTGATGAGTTTCATGGAGTGGTCTGTATATCCCACTATTCAGACTAGTGACAGTTTACCAAAGAATAATTTGGTATAAAGCAGTTGTTTAGGAGGTTGGCGTGATGTCCATAATGTGTTAGATCAGATGACCTGATTCATTTCAGACTACTAGATTTTAGAGCACTAGAGGAATGGATATACTGCATACCCTTCAAGCAATCCTACATAAATATAGTTTCTTTCATTCAAACTTTGAATAAATAAGCAATAATAAATTTGTTACTGTCCTCCCCGGCAAGCCTTAAGAAAATGATAATCTGATGAGATTAGTTAATACAGAGACATGCTTTCTTTAATAAAATAAGGTAGTGGAAGGATGAATACCTTTCTGTAAATATTTAAGGATCTTAACAAGAACAGATGCATGAATAGATGGCCACCCCATCTCTCTCAGAGGTTGTCAGAAAGAATACCTGTGGAGAGAACCAATGGTCTGCTTACAAAAGGATCTCCCTGAAATGGGAATGTAGCTATTTTTGAATGTGCAAAGTTAAAAGCTGAGTTTAAATATGTTATTTTTTTAAGTTCAAACTTGATACTACCTTCATCCAGCTTCCCATAATGTTAACCTATTAGATAAATATTGTACATTTGTCAAAACTAAGAAATTAATCTTGTTACAATACTGTTACCTAAACGACAGACTTTATTTGTATTTCACCAGTATTTTTCTGCTAACGTCCTTTTCTATACAAAGATTTGCTCCAGGATAACACATGCATTTAATCAGCATGTCACCTTAGTCACCTCTAGTCTGTGACAGTTTCTCAGTCTTTCTTCATTTTTTATGTATCAAGAATTTTGAAGAGCGCTGGTCAGATATGTTGTAGAACGTCCCTCAGGTTGGGTATATCTGGTGTTTTCTCATGATTAAACTGGGGTTATGTGTTTGGGGGAAACATACAAGGAGATGAAATGAACTTTTCATTGCCTCATATCATATTGGGTACATTATTATCAACATGATTTATCAGCAGTAAAGTTAGCCTTGATCCCTTGGTTAAGGTGGTATCTGGCTTGTCTTTCCACTTTAAAGTTACTCCTTTTTCCTTTTTATACTCTATTCTTTGGGAGTGAGTCTCTCCTGGAGGGGGCAGTATCTAGAATTCTTTTTTTTTTTTTTTTTTTTTTTTTGCGGTCCGCGGGCCTCTCACTGTTGTGGCCTCTCCCGTTGCGGAGCACAGGCTCCGGACGCGCAGGCTCAGCGGCCATGGCTCACGGGCCCAGCCGCTCCACGGCATGTGGGATCTTCCCAGACCGGGGCACGAACCCGTGTCCCCTGCATCGGCAGGCGGACTCTCAACCCCTGCGCCACCAGGGAAGCCCTAGAATTCTTATCTAAGGAAGATTTGTCCCTTTTCTCCCATTTGTTTCTTACCCAGTCATTTACTTACATTCGTATGGACACATGGATATATATGCAATACGTTGGTTTTTAATCCAGGGCTATAGTTCATTGTTTTGTTGCTCAAATAGTTCTAGTTTTGGCCTTTGGGAGCTCTGTCAGTTTGTTCCTGTGTCCTTTTGACATGAATCCTTTTTTCCTGTTTCTTTTTCTTTCATTTTTAAAGCAGTTTCTTTCTTGCACTGCAAGATGCTCCAGGCTCATCTTTTTCTCTGCCCCAGCCTAGGAATTAGCCACATCTCCAAGGAACCCTGTTAACTAACTAATTTTTTATTCATGCACTCAGAATCTTAAAATGCAGTTTATTTTTACTTAAGTATCTGAGATTGATGCAAATTTGCAGATGGTCCATCTTATGCATATGGAACTTCCCTTGCTCTTTTCACTTTATAGTGTCAGAAATTGTACTTGCAATTGAAAAACTTACCAGTTATCCGAAAGCTTATTGTTGTGGTTTAAGCCAGATGAATGCCATCTACACAAGGACTGAAATGGTGAATGTTATTCTTGTTCAGTCAGATCTTGGGTGACCAGGAATGATTTAGTTAAATTCTTCTCTAAGAAATAGTGCAATGGCAATTTATACTTTTGAATCTAGTGGAGGAGATTAGTGTAAATTTCTTAGCTTACGCTTTCTAAATATTTCCTAGTTTATCCGTCCTGAAATATGTTACCAACGTTGCTGAGCTCTGGACAGCTGGTCAGAGTTAAATGCAAGTGATTTTCCTCCATGAACCATATGTTCTGGGAATCACTCTGCTGATAGATTTATAACCCTTTGCAGTGATCAGGAGGAAAGTAGGTGTGTCCCTATAATATACTACACACAATCTAGGCACAACCAGGGCGAGCAACAATTTATTGCCACTTCTCTGGTCTTACAAATACAAAAAGGACAGAAGGTAGATTGTCAATGTGGAAAAAGACAGATTATAGTGTTTTTTCCAGGAGACCACATTTTTCCTAAAATGTTCTTTTGTTTAATCCATATCTTCCCTCAAAATATTGCAAACTTCCTAGATAAGTTGAATTTGCTTCTCTAACTCCCACATCAAAATATCTCACAGGGCAACATCCTAATATTGAAAACTTAAGAATAAAAATCTATTTCTTAAAAACCTTGTAGTCTCCATGATGAAGTGGTTATTTGATTTTTTCAGTGCTCCAGTATGTTTTCTTTAATGATAAGTTTCTTTGGTAATGGTCAAAAATCAGTAGTTTCATTGTCATGTATCTTAATTTTAATGGCCTGTACACTACTAGGAGACATAAACTAGACATTTATAACAGTAGAAATATGTTGGGGAAGGAACTAATTCATGCTTATGTTTGAACATGGGGAACTAGTCTGGGCTTAAGAAAACTAATTCATCGAAATATTTGTTTCAGCAATTCTGCTTTTGCATTATTAAAAGAAATTTCTGATAATTTCATTTCCTGTGTAGTCTAAATGGGCCACACTGGTCAAGTTTGCATTCTGTCAAATCATTAACGATGTCTATAGCTCCATGGAAACAAGCAAAACACAGAAAACAAGGAAAGGTAGGGCGCAATAATAATGATAACTATATCACCAGGTTTTATACTATCACAGAATACCTTCTTATGCTCCATCTCTCTTTTTTCTTTTTAACATCTTTCTTGGAGTATAATTGCTTCACAAAGTTGTGTTAGTTTCTGCTGTATAACAAAGTGATTCAGCTATACGTATACATATATCCCCATATCCCTCCCTCTTGCGTCTCCCTCCCACCCTCCCTATCCCACCCCACTAGGTGGTCACAAAGCACCGAGCTGATCTCCCTGTGCTATTTGGCTGCTTCCCACTAGCTATCTGTTTTACATTTGGTAGTGTATATATGTCCGTGCCACTCTCTCACTTTGTCCCAGCTTACCCTTCCCCCTCCCTGTCTCCTCAAGTCCATTCGCTATGTCGACGGCTTTATTCCTGTCCTGCCCCTAGATTCTTCAGAACCTTTTTTTTTTTTTTTTTTTTAACCTTCCATATATATTTTTCAGCGTACGGTATTTGACTCTCTTTCTGACTTACTTCACTCTGTATGACACACTCTAGGTCCATCCACCTCACTACAAATAACTCAATTTCGTTTCTTTTTATAGCTGAGAAATATTCCACTGTATATATAAGCCACATCTTCTTTATCCTTTCATCTGTTGATGGACACATAGGTTGCTTCCATGTCCTGGCTGTTGTAAATAGAGCTGCAGTGAACATTGGGGTACATGTGTCTATGTGAATTATGGTTTTCTCAGGGTATATGCCCAGGAGTGGGATTGCTGGGTAATATGGTAGTTCTATTTTAAGTTTTTTAAGGAACCTCCATACTGTTCTCCATAGTGGCTGTATCAATTTACATTCCCACCAGCAGTGCAAGAGGATTCCCTTTTCTCCAAACCCTCTCCAGCATTTACTGTTTGTAGATTTTTTGATGATGGCCATTGTGACCAGCGTGAGGTGATACCTCATTGTAATTTTGATTTGCATTTCTCTAATGATTAGTGATGTTGACCATTCTTCCATGTGTTTGTTGGCAATCTGTATATCTTCTTTGGGGAAATGTCTGTTTAGGTCTACTGCCCATTTTTAGATTGGGTTGTTTGTTTTTTTGATATTGAGCTGCATGAGCTACTTGTAAATTTTGGAGGTTAATCCTTTGTCAGCTGCTTCATTTGCAAATATTTTCTCCCATTCTGAGGGTTGTCTTTTCATCTTGTTTATGGTTTCCTTTGCAGTGCAAAAGCTTTGAAGTTTCATTAGGTCCCATTTGTTTATTTTATTTTCATTTCTCTAGTAGGTGGGTCAAAAAGGATCTTGCTGTGATTTATGTCATACAATGTTCTTCCTACGTTTTCCTCTACGAGTTTGATAGTGTCTGTCTTTACATTTAGGTCTTTAGTCCATTTTGAGTTTATTTTTGTGTATGGTGTTAGGGAGTGTTCTAATTTCATTCTTTTACATGTAGCTGTCCAGTTTTCCCACTTACTGAAGGGGCTGTCTTTTCTCCATTGTATATTCTTGCCTCCTTTATCAAAGATAAGTTGACCATATGTGCATGGGTTTATCTCTGGGCTTTGTATCCTATTCCATTGATCTATATTTCTGTTTTTGTGCCAGTACCATATTGTCTTGATTACTGTAGCTTTGCAGTATATTCGGAAGTCCAGGAACCTGATTCCCCCAGCTGCGTTTTTCTTTCTCAAGGTTGCTTTGGCCATTTGGGGTCTTTCTTGTTTCCATACCAGTTGTGAATTTTTTTGTTCTAGTTCTGTGAAAAATGCCATTGGTAGTTTGATAGGGATTGCATTGGATCTGTAGATTGCTTTGGGTATTATGGTCATTTTCACAATGTTGATTCTTCCAATCCAAGAACATGGTATATCTCTCCATCTATTTGTATCATCTTTAATTTCTTTCATCAGTGTCTTATAGTTTTCTGCATACAGGTCTTTTGTCTCCTTAGGTAGGTTTATTCCTAGGTATTTTACTCTTTTTGTTGCCATAGTAAATGGGAGTGTTTCCTTAATTTCTCTTTCAGATTTTTCATCATAAGTGTATAGGATTGCAAGAGATTTCTGTGTATTAATTTTGTATCCTGCTACTTTACCAAATTCATTGATTAGCTCTAATCATTATCTGGTAGTGTCTTTAGGATTCTCTACATATAGTATCATGTCATCTGCAAACAGTTACAGCTTTACTTCTTCTTTTCCAATTTGGATTCCTTTTATTTCCTTTTCTTCTCTGATTGCTATGGCTAAAATTTCCAAAACTATGTTGAATAATAGTGGTGAGAGTGGGCAACCTTGTCTTATTCCTGATCTTATTGGAAATGGTTTCAGTTTTTCACCCTTGAGAACGATGTTGGCTGTGGGTTTGTCATATATGGCCTTTATTATGTTGAGGTAAGTTCCCTCTATGCCTAATTTCTGGAGGGTTTTTATCATAAATAGGTGTTGAATTTTTTCTGCATCTATTGAGATGATCATATGGTTTTTATTGTTCAATTTGTTAATATGGTGTATCACATTGATTGATTTGCGTATATTCAAGTTTCCTTGCATTCCTGGGATAAACCCCACTTTGTCTTGGTGTATGATCCATTTAATGTGCTGTTGGATTCTGTTTGCTAGTATTTTGTTGAGGATTTTTGCATCTATGTTCATCAGTGATATTGGCCTGTAGTTTTCTTTCTTTGTGACATCTTTGTCTGGTTTTCGTATCAGGGTGATGGTGGCCTCATAGAATGAGTTTAGGAATGTTCTTCCCTCTTCTATATTTTGGAAGAGTTTGAGAAGGATAAGTGTTAGCTCTTCTCTAAATGTTTGATAGAATTTGCCTGTGAAGCTGTCTGGTCCTGGAGTGTTGTTTGTTGGGAGATTTTTAATCACAGTTTCAATTTCAGTGCTTATGACTGGTCTGTTTATATTTTGTATTTCTTCCTGGTTCAGTCTCGGAAGGTTGTGCATTTCTAAGAATTTGTCCATTTCTTCCAGGTTGTCCATTTTATTGGCATATAGTTCCTTGTAGTAATCTCTCATGATCCTCTGTATTTCTGCAGTGTCAACTGTTACTTCTCCTTTTTCATTTCTAATTCTGTTGATTTGAGTCTTTTCCCTTTTTTTCTTGGTGAGTCTGGCTAATGGTTTATCAATTTTGTTTGTCTTCTCAAGGAACCAGCTTCTAGTTTTATTGATCTTTGCTATCGTTTCCTTCATTTCTTTTTCATTTATTCCTGATCTGATCTTTATGATTTCTTTCCTTCTGCTAACTTTGGGGTTTTTTTGTTCTTCTTTCTCTAATTGCTTTAGGTGTAAGTTTAGGTTGTTTATTTGGGATTTTTCTTGTTTCTTGAAGCAGGATTTTATTGTTCTAAACTTCCCTCTTAGAACTGCTTTTGCTGCATCTCATAGGTTTTGGTCATTGTGTTTTCATTGTCATTTGTTTCTGTGTATTTTTTTATTTCCTCTTTGATTTCTTCAGTGAACTCTTGGTTATTTAGTAGTGTATTGTTAGCCTCCATGTGCTAGTATTATTATTTTTTTTTTTTTGCGGTACGCGGGCCTCTCACTGTTGTGGCCTCTCCCGTTGTGGAGCACAGGCTCCGGATGTGCAGGCTCAGCGGCCATGGCTCACGGGCCTAGCCGCTCCGCGGCATGTGGGATCTTCCCGGACCGGGGCATGAACCCGCGTCCCTTGTATCGGCAGGCGGACTTTCAACCACTGCGCCACCAGGGAAGTCCGTGCTTGTATTTTTACAGTTTTTTTCCTGTAACTGATACCTAGTCTCATAGCATTGTGGTTGGAAAGGATACTTGATATGATTTCAGTTTTCTTAAATTTACCAAGGCTTGATTCGTGAACTAAGATATCTATCCTGGAGAATGTTCCATGAGCACTTGAGAAAAAAGTGTATTCTGTTGTTTTTGGATGGAATGTCCTATAAATATCAATTAATTCCATCTTATTTAATGTGTCATTTAAAGCTTCTGTTTCCTTATTTATTTTCATTTTGGATGATGTGTCCATTGGTGAAAGTGGGATGTTGAAGTCCCCAACTATGATTGTGTTACTGTCGATTTCCCCTTTTATGGCCGTTAGCCTTTGCCTTATGTATTGAGGTGCTCCTAGTTTCATGCATAAATATTTACAATTGTTATATCTTCTTCTTAGTTAGATCCCTTGATCATTATGTAGTGTCCTTCTTTGTCGCTTGTAATAGTCTTTATTTTAAAGTCTATTTTCTGTGATATGAGAATTGTTACTCAGCTTTCTTTTGATTTCCATTTGCATGGAATATCTTCTTCCATCCCCTCACATTCAGTCTGTATGTGTCCCTAGGTCTGAAATGGGTTTCTTGTAGATAGCATATATACTGTATTGTTTCTGTATCCATTCAGCTAGTCTTTGTTGTTTGGTTTGAGCATGTAATCCATTTACATTTAAGGTAATTATTGATATGTATGTTCCTATTACCATTTTCTAAATTGTTTTGGGTTTGTTATTTCCTTCTCTTGTGTTTCCTGCCTAGAGAAGTTCCTTTAGCATTGTTGTAAAGCTGGTTTGGTGGTGCTGAATTCTCTTAGCTTTTGTTTGTCTGTAAAGGTTTTAATTTCTCTGTTGAATCTGAGTGAGATCCTTGTTGGTAGAGTGAACTTGGTTGTAGGTTTTTCCCTTTCATCACTTTAAATATATCCTGGCGCCATCTCATTTGATAACTCCTAATCACTTTTGCCCGGACAATGACTTGGGCAGAGCTTCTTGGGTGTCATTTCAAACATCTAACTGCTTTCACTGAGAGCAGGACCAGAGCACCATGTAAGGATGAATCTCCAGGTCTTCTTTACACATCCAAGCAGCCTGAGGATTTCCAGGGAATACAGCACTCCCTTGACCCAGATCTCTGTAAAGTGTGTTTAGTCAGAGAAACTAGCAAATAAAGTGTGCATGAATACTGTGGGGGATTACTAGCATGGCAGCACCTGCACTGAAGAACTGAAAAATAAGATGACATATCCTTATGTTTGCATAAGGATACAAAGAGTCATAATTGCTGTTATTGTTTCCAGTTTTATCAATTAAGAGAATAGCCCAAGGAGAGAGACTTTAGCTAGAACAGGCAAAGTGCTGTGGTGACAGAGATCGCAGGAAGTAGCCTAAGTTCCCCCATCCCAACAGTATCAACTTCCCAAAGATACACCTAATATGACGGAAGTATCAGTTTTCAAAGTGAGAAGGAGCCTTAGAGATCTCCCCCATTTTAAACTTTTGAAACAAGTTTGATAGTTACGTAAGCTTGTACAACCTCATTCAGGCAGATGGTCTCTCCTACATTTAAAGACTCCCCAGAAAGATACGGAAGGAACCCTTTCCTCTGTAACCCTTTCCAGAGTTTGTCTTTGTAATTATCACAATATTTCCCCTAGTGTGCAGCTGGAATCACTCAGGCTGCGGTTTATGCCCTTTCCCTTGAGACATAGGATAAAACAAAATACATACATTCTTTTTTGTGCATTGTTCTATTTTACTGGAAAAGTCTTCAATTTAAGGAGATAAGATTTGGGAGAATTTATTTTTAGAACTGACCAAAAAAATATCTTCTGATTTATACCCCATTAACTCTACTTTTTCATGAAAGTCCTTTTTCTACTACTTCGCTGAAGCATTGCTTTTCACAAACAGACTCTTCTCCTAAAATAATATCTTTGTCTTTAAATACTAAACTAACAATTAGTAACTATTTGCACAGACTTTTGATTGTCAAAACTATATGAAAAGTATCAAAAAAAGACCTAATTTTTAGGCACTTCCCTGGTGGCGCAGTGGTTAAGAATACACCTGCCAATCAAATCAGGGTTTGATCCCTGGTCCGGGAAGATCCCACATCCATGGAGCAACTAAGCCCATATGCCACAACTACTGAGCCTGTGCTCTAGAGCCCGCGAGCCACAGCTACTGAAGCCCACCCACCTAGAGCCTGTGCTCCACAGCAAGAGAAGCCACCCACCGCAATGAGAAGCGCGTGCACCACAATGAAGAGTAGTCCCCGCTCACCACAACTAGAGAAAGTCCACACGCAGCATGAAGACCTAACGCAGCCAAAAATAAATAAATAAAAAATAAAATAAATATATTTTTAAAAAATCTAATTTCTAAAATATCTCATAAGTTTACTGATTATCCTTCTGCAGCTTGACAACATTAACTTTATAGAACAATGGAAATTAAGACCCTACAGGGGGAAGTCACCATTGGAAAGTTCTCCTTGAAACCGCATCAGCACAGGGAATGCTTGGCAAAAGTTTATCTGTGGATAACAACAGAACACAATTGTTCTGTTGTGTTATGCAAAGCTGTGGTTACCTAAGTTAAACTCCCCTTTTCAGTAACGTGTAAGCTCATGGATGCAGGTATTGGTTTATACGTTAGACCATATGTTTTTAGAATGGAAATAAAGAGATTCTTTTTTCACTCTGGAGATAATCTGCCAAGTTATAAAATATGTTTTTAAAAATATATATTTGTTAAGCATTAACACATGCAGTACAGAGGACCTGCCTAGTGCACCTACACACAGTAGGCATCCAATGAAGGTGTGCTGCTCAAGTTGACTTGTAGTAAGAGGAATCAAACAGCTTCCAGTTACCAAATTATCGAGGTATCCAAAAGTGGCCACTTAACCCCTTGGGTGACTTTTTTATCCAGATTCACAGCTCTTGAGAACAGAATCTTGTTGGCTAAAAGAATGATTTTGGAGCCTTGTGGGTATTCTGTCTTTGTCATTTTCCTTCTACAGTAAAAGCTCATTATCTGGCATTATGCAGCTCATGCTAATCTGGTGCTCAAGATTATGTGTTGAGCCTTTTTGACAACTTGGATAATGAGTGGAGCTTCCCTAGGTGTGCCCGTGGTTTATACTGCTGGAGGCGAGGTCCTTGCATGACATCCAGTTCAATCATCTTTTTTCTTAGATAGGAAATTCAGGCAGATTGAGGTACTTGCTCAGGACACCTAGCTGCTTGTTAATGGCAGAGCTTCAAAGAAAGCCCAGGTATCCTGATTCTCACCTTAGTGCTATCTGACCACAGTTCAGAAAACTACCCCTTGAGCCCCTAAATGGGAGGTGGGGGAACTTCTGCTTCAAAGTCATGATGGCACTATGTAACACGCAATGTGTTGTAACCCCAAACACTGAAGGAGGTGTGGAGTAGGACCTGGGTCTCACAATGAATGAGTGCAAAACACTAGGGAGGGCTGCCCGGGAGATCCCATGGACCTGGGGGTGAGACAAAAATAGGAAAACCCCTGGGGTTGTAGGGAACATTCGACCTAATTTTTTTTTTTTGGTCTCATCCTTTTATATTAAAAGTCAACCAATCCTCAAGTAAGGCCTTCAAGGTTTAAATTTCAGTGCCTTAAGTAACAACAACAACAACAAAAACCTATCACTTATGTGTCAGAAACTATGTTAAATACTTTAACTGCCTTATTCAATTTAATCACCACAAAATTTCTGTGCAGAAGGTATGATCTATGCTGTCATCCTCAGACTGCACCTCCATCCTTCCATCCTGGAATTTGCCTTTCCAGAACTTCATCTCTAGATTCTGCCTGTTTTTCCAGCAACTGGACTGGGTTTGGCTCTTCAGTCCGGCTACATTCACTATGGATAGTCAGACTGAGGACCAATCTCTCCAATTCTGTATCCCACTCAAGCTCCAGAAACCCTTCGCAGTCTGGCCTCTAGACTGGATGGAAGACTGCAGGTACATCTTGGAGATCATAGCTGCCAGCCCTTGGAATTAGAGCATCCATTGTGAAGCTCCTTCTCCCTTAAAACTGGGAAAACCCATTTACTCCCTGGCCCCTTCTTATCCTTCATATGAGTGTGATTTAATGTTGAGGTTTTTTTTTTTTTTTTAAACTAAGAAATACCATGTCAATTCAGGGTTAGTGATGTGATGTGATAGTACGAGTTCACTAGCCTAGCACTGTCATCCTGGATTTGAGTTCCCTTTGAGTCCCAAACTAGCTCTTGAACCACAGTTCAAATACTCCATGCTAATTTACTCCTCTGTGGCTTTGCACCTGCTGTTTTCTCCATTTAGGACACTTCTCTTCGGTCATCTATCTGGAAGTGAAGTGCTCATCTTTCAAGGTGCAGCTCAAACATCCACTTTGTTAAGACTTCTCTGATCTTTTCCTTCCTTTCCCACTACCGGGAGGTTGTATTTATTGAGGAAGAAAAGAAATTGTGAAAACATAGAGGTCTAAAGTTGTCAGGAACCTTAGAGATCAATTAAAGTTCTAATTTTACAGGGTAAATGATCCAAGAAATGCAGCAGGGCTAAAATGACCTATGAATGAAGACTTTTTGGTGCAGAACAGAAATTATGATTCAGATTTCCTTACTTCTAATATGAAGCTGTCTTCATCACACTAGGTTGGGGCTATATTAAATTGTGAATTTAACATTCTATTCAAAGCAGATACATTTGGTTGGCTGCCTCAACACCCTTCTGTGATGGCCGTGCACAGAGCAGTATCAACTCTTAAAAATGAGGTTGAGGTGAACATTTCACTTTGCATTTCTGAACTGAGGTACATTAATGGAGCAGCCTGAATGTTAGATTAATATCATCAGAAAGGGGCAGCTCAGGAATATGTGCAACTTTGAAGAATCAGGGAAAAGAAACAAGGACCAATGAGGACAGGAATCACTGAATAAGAAAGACAATGACAAATTGATCTTTCGAATGCACACATAAGTAAAGGATTTCCTGCATACCAGTTCTTCCAGGGTTGACGGTTAAATGTCTACCTGTTGGTAGAAAAATATCCACTAGACAGTAAAATGACCAGTAATGCTTGAGAAAATGAAAAGCTATTTAAAAGGAATAATAGTATCAAACAGGCAGTGAGAGGTTCAGAGAACCTCATCAACAGAAGGAAAGCAAGCCACTTGCTAAAGATAACACATTCTTGTATCCAGAGGGGGGAAAAAATTGAGAACAAATTCTTTAATAATTGAATTTATGGTAATGGAATGTAAGCGCATCAGCCCACCAGGACAAAGTACTCAACAAGTAGAAGAGTAGGACAAAAATAACTATGCCCTTCAGAAATACATTTTTAAACTTTAGGTAGCAGGAATTGAGAGATTTCTTGATGAAAAGGCCTCAAGTCCTGCTATTCCATTAGCCTTTATGGTTGGGAATGGGAGGATTCACAAAAAGCACCCCGAGATCGAAGCAGAAGGTGAATGCCCTGAGTCTGATAGAGTGTCAGACACATGAGGAGAAGCAAAGTCAAGGTTTCTGTAAATGCCAAGTGCCTGTTCCCCTGGGTAAATGGGAGGACAGCTGTTGCGTTGCTCACTGACTGGGTTAATCTTGACAACTTTTTTTTGCAGTTGTTTCATCTTTATGATACCACAGGATAAAAATAGTAATGTCTGTTAGGGCCTCATAGTTTTTTGAATGCTTCAAATTACATGATTTTTAATAGCCTATGCTCACAATCATCCTGTGAGTTAATGCATTTTTATTGTCTGAGCTGTTTGGTGGCAACTCACAGTCCCTTCCACTTTGTCCCCAGCAGTTACCCACTTCCAAGTGATCCTGAGCTTGTTCTCTCCCACAACCCCTGTTAAGGCCTGACTTGGTCTCCAACCCTTGTCTCTGACTCCCCATTTTCTCACCTGCCTCTGTCTTTGAACTTTTAAAAATGCTCATGGGTGCACAGCCAGACTCCAGTCCCTCCAAACGTTGAAGTCACTCATTCAGTAGCTTTTCACCACCAGCCCCTCCCCCAACCCCCATCCCCCACCCAGGTAATTCTCTCCTTAACTTATCAAGTTGGTGGGAAATAAACCCTGGTGCATCCCTAATTGCCCAGTATTCTAGCTGTGCCCATTTTTAGGCAATGGAATTGAAGTTGAGAGAAGTTACATTGGCCAACATCATATACCTCACAAATGCCTGAGTTACAACCCAAATTCAAGCTACCTCTAATCATCAATAGATTATACATTAACAGTCCATATTTTACTCCCCCATCACATATCACTCAATAGCAAATGCTATTTAAATGTAAATTAACAGTTCTCTAAGGATTTTAAGACTGGAGCTGCCTCCTACTTGTTAAAGGTGCAGGTTTAGAGGCAGTGCCATGGGTTCGGTTGCTTTGGCTTGGTGTAGGTAATATAAAGATCCACATAGAATTATATAGTTAAACTATAACTACAGTTAGGGATATGTGTGTGCTCATATGTGTGCATATACATGTAACTTGGAGGGGAAGTTGGGAAGGAATAATCAGTGATGAAGTTAAGAAATTGATCAAAGATCTTATCATGGAGGGTCTGTATTCCATGTTAAATTTTGCCTTCAAGGAATTTAGATTTTGCCTTGAAGATCTGAATGAGCCTCACGATGATTTTAAGCAAGAGAGTGATAGAATTACATTTATATTGTTCATATTACATTTTATGGCTTCACCCTTCTGTGTACCACATATATACTCCCAGCAGACTTAACAGACATGGACAAAAAGAGGTCAGAGTCCTGTGGAGCTTCTCAAACCATAAGCAAAGCCAAAGGATCATCTTTCATCAAGCAAATTAATTCCAGCATCTATGTTTATATCTTCTTGATAATTTGTAAATTTCATACAAGGCAAAGATTAAATTATATGCAGAAAAGATATTTTAAATCAGATATCAGCTCCAGGATTATTGAACCATTTTCCAACTCATTTTAGAATATAATTCAAGAAAACATATTCTATGTTGTACACCACTTAATTTCCATTAATAACAGTACCCTTTTGGAGATGTCCTTGGCTGACCTAGTATTGTCTCCCAAAAGCAGAAGATAAATAACAAGTTGATTGTTCATCAAGTGGCATTGCTTTTGTCTAGAAACATATCCCATTGCTGTCACAGGCTTAAATAAAATTTTAAAAGTCCTGAGTTTCAGTTTTCTCACATGAATATATAATAAATCATCCTCAAAGCCTGACTGTATAAACAAATAATTTCTATTCTAAAAAGGGCTTGCTCTGAGGCCCAGAGAATCAAAGCAACTTTCAGAGAAAATAAAATAATATTGTCAGCCTTTGTAAATTATCCCTTGGATTGTAATAATAAAATAGCAGTGCTTAGACCCAGATAGTGGCATTCGCTGTGGTCTATACTTCTACCTACAAGTACCAGTGGTGTTCCATAAGGCAAATAATCAGCATCCCAGGCAACCAATCCCTGAGAAGTACAAGATGAGTAATTCCTAGTAGCTATCCAGGCTTACAAACATAGACAATTGGCCCTAGCACAGAGGGGCTGCAAAAGACCTCATTAATAATGAATAAAGCAGGAAGCCGCCATTGGATACATTTCAAGAGCTGTAACTTCATAAGAAACTTAAAACAGAGTTTGATCATTGTGCTAGAAACTGAACCAAAGATCTAAGTCAGAACAACTAATGCCAGGAGATGGAGGATTTAGAGGACTTAACACTGAAAACACTTGTCTCTCATTTACTGCAGCTCCCATGTTACTGTGCAGTTTGAATAGTATCATGATGAAGATCTGCTCACATCTTGTGCGTGTCCCAGACAAGCTGTTAATGGGGTAACCCTTAAAACTGATATATATTTTTAAAATATCTTGGTTCACACAAGATTGTAAAGCAACTATACTCCGATAAAAATTAATTTAAAAAAATCATGGTTCAACATTTATTTGTAGGAATGACTCAGGTGTATAAAGGAAAAGAGGGCTCCATTGGCAGCCCCAATTCCATACTCCACTTGGCAAGACAGAAGGCTAGAATTAACTTGCTTGATCCTCCTTAGAACGCAGTTTAGGTACCATCTGTTGATACATATCCCTTGAGGGTTTACTCCTTCACCCTAAGTGGCTTATCAACATGTTCATTCCAAACACATACAGACCCGCTCAGCATCTCTTTCCACCCAGTAGTTCTGGTAAATAAACTTTTCTCCCTCCTTTTACATTCTATGTAACATTGTTAAAATGTTAACAATCAACTGCCTAGTTGACCTGGCTTTGGTCACATTTGGATGCCATCCATCTGAAGAGCAACCATGCACAGTCAATGCAGTTTATTGCTTTGTAGCATATGTATAAGTTTATCAAGCTTATTCAAATACATTTCTTCATGTACACACCCTTCTGAGCAAAAGAGAGAAAGTAAATGGCATGCCCAAATTCATACAAATCATAAATGGCAGTGCAAGAAACTCAAATTCATGTCCTCTGACTCTAAATTTCATACTCTCTCCATTAAATCATGCTTCTAAATTGGGCCATAGAGCACTTCTCTGTGCCTAGTAGTCATTGCAAAAGAAAAAATATAATAGCCCTTGACTTAGGTAGTTATGGTATAAGTGAAGAAGGACTTACAATCTAGGTCAATATGTATGGCATCTTTGATGATATTACAGAATGTGTATGATGGTATAAAACAGACTTTTTGATATTGTCTTCATGTCTCTGAGAAGCAAAGATACTGAGAGATAAAGTAAATAATCCCTGAAGTAAACTGCATAGTTTAAAGTCTCCATTAACCCCTGTGTGTCTATTGACAATAGTGGAAATTTTATAATTAACTGACTATTTACTGATATGAACAAGCTGAATGTTTTACAATATATGTTGTAAACAATTTGGTAGAATGAACTAAAGGAAACTTTTTTTTTTAACATCTTTATTGCAGTACAATTGCTTTACAATGCTGTGTTAGTTTCTGCTTTATAACAAAGTGAATCAGTTATACATATACATATGTTCCCATATCTCTTACCACTTGCATCTCCCTCCCTCCCACCCTCCCTATCCCACCCCTCTAGGTAGTCACAAACCACCTAGCTGATCTCCCTGTGCTATGCAGCTGCTTCCCACTAGCTCTCTATTTTACATTTGCTAGTGTATATATGTCCATGCCACTCTCTCATTTTGTCACAGCTTACCCTTCCCCCTCCCCATATCCTCAAGTCCATTCTCTAGTAGGTCTGTGTCTTTATTCCCGACTTACCCCTAGGTTCTTCATGACCTTATTTTTCCCTTAGATTCCATATGTATGTGTTAGCATACAGTATTTGTTTTTCTCTTTCTGACTTACTTGACTCTGTGTGACAGACTTTAGGTCCATCCACCTCACTACAAATATCTCAATTTCGTTTCTTTTTATGGCTGAGTAATATTCCATGGTATATATGTGCCACATCTTTATCCATTCATCTGATGATGGACACTTAGGTTGCTTCCATGTCCTGGCTATTGTAAATAGAGCTGCAGTGAACATTTTGGTACATGACTCTTTTTGAATTTCGGTTTTCTCAGGGTATATACCCAGTAGTGGGATTGCTAGGTCATATGGTAGTTCTATTTTTAGTTATCTAAGGAACCTCCATACTGTTCTCCATAGTGGCTATATCAATTTACATTCCCACCAACAGTGCAAGAGTGTTCCCTTTTCTCCACACCCTCTCCAGCATTTATTGTTTCTAGATTTTTTGATGATGGCCATTATGACCAGTGTGAGATGATATTTCATTGTAGTTTTGATTTGCATTTCTCTAATGATTAATGATGTTGAGCATTCTTTCATATGTGTGTTGGCAATCTGCATATCTTCCTTGGAGAAATGTCATTTACGTCTTCTGCCCATTTTTGGATTGGGTTGTTTGTTTTTTTGATATTGAGCTACATGAGCTGCTTGTAAATTTTGGAGATTAATCCTTTGTCAGTTGCTTCATTTGCAAATATTTTCTCCCATTCTGAGGGTTGTCTTTTTGTCTTGTTTATGGTTTCCTTTGCTGTGCAAAAGCTTTGAAGTTTCATTAGGTCCCATTTGTTTATTTTTGTTTTTATTTCCATTACTCTAGGAGGTGGGTCAAAAAGGATCTTGCTGTGATTTATGTCATACAGTGTTCTGCCTATGTTCTCCTCTAAGAGTTTGATAGTGTCTGCCTTACATTTAGGTCTTTAATCCATTTTGAGCTTATTTTTGTGTATGGTGTTAGGGAGTGTTCTAATTTCATATTTTTACATGTAGCTGTCCAGTTTTCCCAGCACCACTTATTCAAGAAGCTGTCTTTTCTCCACTGTATATTCTTGCCTCCTTTATCAAAGATAAGGTGACCATATGTCCGTGGGTTTATCTCTGGGCTTTCTATCCTGTTCCATTAATCTATATTTCTGTTTTTGTGCCAGTACCATACTGTCTTGATTACTGTAGCTTTGTACTATAGTCGGAAGTCAGGGAGCCTGGTTCCTCCAGCTCCATTTTTCATTCCCAAGATTGCTTTGGCTATTTGGGGTCTTTTGAGTTTCCATAAAAATTGTGAAATTTTTTGTTCTAATTTTGTGAAAATGCCAGTGGTAGTTTGATAGGGATTGCATTGAATCTGTAGATTGCTTTGAGTAGTAGAGTTATTTTCACAATGTTGATTCTTCCAATCCAAGAACAAGATATATCTCTCCATCTATTTGTATCATCTATGATTTCTTTCATCAGTGTCTTATTATTTTCTGCATACAGGTCTTTTGTCTCCTTAGGTAGGTTTATTCCTAGATATTTTATTCTTTTCGTTGCAGTGGTAAATGGGAATGTTTTCTTAATTTCACTTTCAGATTTTTCATCATAAGTGTATAGGAATGCCAGAGATTTCTGTACATTAATTTTGTATCCTGCTACTTTACCAAATTCATTGATTAGCTCTAGTAGTTTTCTGGTAGCATCTTTAGGATTCTCTATGTAGAGCATCATGTCATCTGCACACAGTGACAGCTTTACTTCTTCTTTTCCAATTTGGATTCCTTTTATTTCTTTTTCTTCTCTGATTGCTGTGGCTAAAACTTCCAAAACTATGTTGAAAAATAGTGGTGAGAGTGGGCAACCTTGTCTTATTCCTGATCTTAGTGGAAATGGTTTCAGTTTTTCACCATTAAGGATGATGTTGGCTGTGGGTTTGTCATATATGGCCTTTATTATGTTGAGGTAAGTTCCCTCTATGCCTACCTTCTGCAGGGTTTTAATCATAAATGGGTGTTGAATTTTGTCAAAAGTTTTCTCTGCATCTATTGAGATGATCGTATGTTTTTTCTCCTTCAGTTTGTTAATATATGGTGTATTTTGTTGATTGATTTGCATATATTGAAGAATCCTTGCATCCCTGGTATAAACACCACTTGATCATGGTGTATGATCCTTTTAATGTGCTATTGGATTCTGTTTGCTAATAGTTTTTTGAGGATTTTTGCATGTATGTTCATCAGTGATATTGGCCTGTAGTTTTCTTTCTTTGTGATATCCTTGTCTGGTTTTCGTATCAGGGTGATGGTGGCCTCGTAGAATGAGTTTGGGAGTGTTCCTCCCTCTCCTATATTTTGGAAGAGTTTGAGAAGGATAAGTGTTAGCTATTCTCTAAATGTTTGATAAAATTCGCCTGTGAAGCCATCTGATCCTGGGCTTTTGTTTGTTGGAAGATTTTTAATCACAGTTTCAATTTCAGTGCTTGTGATGGGTCTGTTCATATTTTCTATTTCTTCTGATTCAGTCTTGGCAGGTTGTGCATTTCTAAGAATTTGTCCATTTCTTCCAGATTGTACATCTTATTGGCATAGAGTTGGTTTTAGTAATCTCTCATGATCCTTTGTATTTCTGCAATGTCAATTGTTACTTCTTTTTCATTTCTAATTCTGTTGATTTGAGTCTTCTCCCTTTTTTTCTTGATGAGTCTGGCTAATGGTTTATCAATTTTGTTTATCTTCTCAAAGGACCAGCTTTTAGTTTTATTGATCTTTGCTATCATTTCCTTCATTTCTTTTTCATTTATTTCTGATATGATTTCTTTCCTTCTGCTAACTTTGGGGTTTTTTTGTTCTTCTTTCTCTAATTGCTTTAGGTGCAAGGTTAGGTTGTTTATTTGAGATGTTTCCTGTTTCGCAAGGTAGGATTGTATTGCTATAAACTTCCCTCTTAGAACTGCTTTTGCTGCATCCCATGGGTTTTGGGTCGTCTTGTCTCCATTGTCATTTGTTTCTAGATATTTTTTTGATTTCCTCTTTGATTTCTTCAGTGATCACTTTGTTATTAAGTAGTGTATTGTTTAGCCTCCATGTGTTTGTATTTTTTACAGATCTTTTCCTGTAATTGATATCTAGTCTCATAGCGTTGTGGTCGGAAAAGATACTTGATACGATTTCAATTTTCTTAAATATACCAAGGCTAGATTTGTGACCCAAGATATGATCTATCCTGGAGAATGTTCCATGAACACTTGAGAAAAATGTGTATTCTGTTGTTTTTGGATGGAATGTCCTATAAATATATATTAAGTCTATCTTGTTTAATGTATCATTTAAAGCTTGTGTTTCCTTATTTATTTTCATTTTGGATGATCTGTCCATTGGTGAAAGTGGGGTGTTAAAGTCCCCTACTATGATTGTATTACTCTCGATGTCCCCTTTTATGCCTGTTAGCATTTACCTTATGTATTGAGGTGCCACTATGTTGGGTGCGTGAATATTTACAATTGTTATATCTTCTTCTTGGATCAGTCCTTTGATCATTATGTAGCGTCTTTCTTTGTCTCTTGTAATAGTCTATATTTTAAAGTCCATTTTGTCTGATATGAGAATTGCTACTCCAGCTTTGTTTTGATATCCATTTGCATGGAATATCTTTTTGCATCCCCTCACTTTCAGACTGTGTGTGTCTCTAGGTCTGAAGTGGGTCTCTTGTAGACAGCATATATATGGGTCTTGTTTTTGTATCCATTCATCCAGTCTGTGTCTTTTGGTGGGAGCATTTAATCCATTTACATTTAAGGTAATTATTGATATGTATGTTCCTATTCCCATTTTGTTAATTGTTTCGGGTTTGTTATTGTAGGTCTTTTCCTTCTCTTGTGTTTCTTGCCTAGAGAAGTTCCTATAGCATTTGTTGTAAAGCTGGTTTGGTGGTGCTGAACCCTCTCAGCTTTTGCTTGTCTGTAAAGGTTTTAATTTCTCCATCAAATCTGAATGAGATCCTTGCTGGGTAGAGTAATCTTGGTTGTAGGTTTTTCTCCTTCATCACTTTAAATATGTCCTGCCACTCCCTTTTGGCTCGCAGAGTTTCTTCTGAAAGATCAGCTGTTAACCTTATGGGGATTCCCTTGTGTGTTATTTGTTGTTTTTCCCTTGCTGCTTTTAATATGTTTTCTTTGTATTTAATTTTTGGTAATTTGATTAATATGTGTCTTGGCGTGTTTCTCCTAGGATTTATCCTGTATGGGACTCTCTGTGCTTCCTGGACTTGATTAACTATTTCCTTTCCCATATTAGGGAAGTTTTCAACCATAATCTCTTCAAATATTTTCTCAGTCCCTTTCTTTTTCTCTTCTTTTCTGGGACTGCTATAATTCAAATGTTGGTGCGTTTAATGTTGTCCCAGAGGTCTCGGAGACTGTCCTCAGTTCTTTTCATTCTTTTTTATTTATTCTGCTCTGCAGTAGTTATTTCCACTATTTTATCTTCAAGGTCACTTATCCATTCTTCTGCCTCAGTTATTCTGCTATTGATCCCTTCTAGAGTATTTTTAGTTTCATTTATTGTGTTTTCATCGTTGCTTATTTCCTCTTTAGTTCTTCTAGTTCCTTGTTAAATGTTTCTTGCATTTATTCTATTTCCAAGATTTTGGATCATCTTTACTATCATTATTCTGAATTCTTTTTCAGGTAGACTGCCTATTTCCTCTTCATTTGTTAGGTCTGGTGGGTTTTTACCTTGCCGCTTCATCTTCTGTGTGTTTTTCTGTCTTCTCATTTTGCTTATCTTACTGTGTTTGGGGTCTCCTTTTTCAGGCTGCAGGTTCGTAGTTCCCGTTGTTTTTGGTGTGTCTCACCAGTGGCTAAGGTTGGTTCAGTGGTTTGTGTAGGCTTCCTGGTGGAGGGGACTAGTGCCTGTGTTCAAGTGGATGAGGCTGGATCTTGTCTTTCTGGTGGGCAGGCCCACGTCTGGTGGTGTGTTTTGGGGTGTCTGTGGCCTTATTATGATTTTAGGCAGCCTCTCTGCTAATGGATGGGGCTGTGTTCCTGTCTTGCTAGTTGTTTGGCATAGCGTGTCCAGCACTTTAGCTTGCTGGTCGTTGAGTGAAGCTGGGTGTTGGTGTTGAGATGGAGATCTCTGGGAGATTTTCGCCGTTTGATATTATGTGGAGCTGGGAGATCTCTGTGGACCAGTGTCCTGAAGTTGGCTCTCCCAACTCAGAGGCACAGCACTGACTCCTGGCTGGAGCACCAAGAGCCTTTCATCCACACGGCTCAGAATAAAAGGGAGAAAAAATAGAAAGAAAGGAAAGAAAGAAAGAAAGAAAGAAAAGAAAGAAAGGAGGGAAGGAGGGAGGGAGGGAGGGATGGAGGGAAGGAAGGAAGGAAGGATGGAAGAAGATAAAATAAAATGAAAGAAAGCAAGATAAAATAAAAAATAGTTATTAAAATAAAAAATAGTTATTAAGAAAAAAAATTTTTTTAAGTAAAAAACCAAAAATGGATGGACAGGGCTTCCCTGGTGGCGCAGTGGTTGACAGTCCGCCTGCCGATGCAGGGGACACGGGTTCATGCCCCGGTCCAGGAAGATCCCACGTGCCACGGAGCGGCTGGGCCTGTGAGCCATGGCCGCTGAGCCTGCGCGTCCGGATCCTGTGCTCCGCAACGGAAGAGGCCACAACAGTGAGAGGCCCACATACAGCAAAAAAAAAAAAAAAAAAAATGATGGACAGAACCCTAGGACAAATGGTGAAAGCAAAGCTATACAGAGAAAATCTCACCCAGAAGCATACACATGCACACTCACAAAAAGAGGAAAAAGGGGAAAAAATAATATATCTTGCTCTCAAAGTCCACCTCCTCAATTTGGGACGATTTGTTGTCTATTCAGGTATTCCACAGATGCAGGGTGCATCAAGTTGATTGTGGAGATTTAATCCACTGCTCCTGATGCTGCTGGGAGAAATTTCCCTTTCTCTTCTGTGACCGCACAGCTCCCGGGTTTCAGCTTTGGATTTGGACCCGCCTCTGCGTGTAGGTCGCCTGAGGGCATCTGTTCTTCGCTCAGACAGGACTGGGTTAAAGGAGCCGCTGATTCGGGGGCTCTGGCTCACTCAGGCCGGGGAGGAGGGAGGGGTACGGAGTGCGGGGCGAGCTGTGGCGGCAGAGACCAGCGTGATGTTGCACCAGACTGAGGCGCGCTGTGCATTCTCCCAGGGAAGTTGTCCCTGGATCACGGGACCCTGGCAGTGGCAGGCTGCACAGGCTCCCGGGAGGGGAGGTGTGGATAGTGACCTGTGCTTGCACACAAGCTTCTTGGTGGCGGCAGCAGCAGCCTTAGCGTCTCATGCCTGTCTCTGGGGTCTGTGCTTTTAGCCGCGGCTCGCACCCGTCTCTGGAGCTCCTTTGAGCAGCGCTCTTAATCCCTTCTCCTCGAGCACCAGGCAACACAGAGGGAAGAAAAAGTCTCTTGCCTCTTCGGCAGGTCTAGACTTTTTCCCGGACTCCCTTCCAACTAGCCGTGGTGCACTAACCCCTTCAGGCTGTGTTAACGCCACCAACCCAGTCCTCTCCCTGCGCTCCGACTGAAACCCGAGCCCCAGCTCCCAGCCCCCGCCCACCCACGGCGGGTGAGCAGACAAGCCTCTCAGGCTGGTGAGTGCTGTTCGGCACTGATCCTCTGTGCAGGAATCTCTCTGCTTTGCCCTCTGCACCCCTGTTGCTGTGCTCTCCTCCGCAGCTCCGAAGCTTCCCCCATCTGCCACCCACAGTCTCCGCCCACGAAGGGGCTTCGTAGTGTGTGGAAACCTTTCCTCCTTCACAGCTCCCTCCCACTGGTGCAGGTCCCGTCCGTCTTCTTTTGTCTCTGTTTTTTCTTTTTCTTTTGCCCTACCCAGATACGTGGTGAGTTTCTTGCCTTTTGGGAGGTCTGAGGTCTTCTGCCAGCGTTCAGTGGGTGTTCTATAGGAGCAGTTCCACGTGTAGATGTATTTCTGATGTATCTGTGGAAGTCCCATGTATAAGAGTAACAAATTGAATATGGCCAGGAAACTTTATTTGTAGTTAACAAGAGCACAGTTTCCACGTCTTTTAAAATTCCCATTTATTTACAAGTCACATTTTCAACTAGAGTAAGATTTGTACAAGTTAACAAGAATTTGAAGTATAGATATATTTTTTACATGTGAGTTTTATCACTTTTATGTAATCATTGTATCCAGAACTAGGATAATGTAAAGTTCATAATTAGCATATTAAAGTAAAAGCCAAGGACAGCTTCACTTTTATTTTACTCAGTTGTAAATCAAAACATGTTTATTGGGCACTTATTCAATAAAGAGCCCTGAATATGATATATGAGTCCCTGCTCTCAAGGCACTTAAGGTGTGGCTTCATTGTGCAAATATGGAAGTTGTATATTATAGTAACAGGCTTGAAATGTTTATGACAGCTCTCCCAACTTCTCATTAAAATATCCATGAAAATAGAAAAAAAAAGTTTAAAAAAAAGCTGGCAACATCACTGTAAACCTAAGATAAGAGAAGACCATATGCCAAATCCAGGTGGAATTTCAACTAATTGCATCAGCCATGGGGATAAATTCAAGAAGTACATTCTTGAACTGCACAACACATGCTCTAATCTTTGAACCAGAATAGACCAGATGGTTAGTAAGGTTAGAAAAGGCTGATTGACCTTCTCTGTAAGTGCTTCATTCTGAAACAGTGAAGATGAACTGACTAGAAAAATAAGTGGCCATTCTCCAATTCTAGAGAAATTAATTCTGTAGCCAGATAGAGCGAAGGTCTTACCCCCTTCCCATTTATTATTTATTATTTCAAAATGGTAATTCCCAGAACAAAACAGAGAAGAAAATACATAGGGATAAGAGACTTGATAACCATAGGATGTTTTAAACATCTGGACAGAGATAAGAAGAATGTTAGAAGTGCAGGCTGAAGGCTATGGTCTTTTATGGAATTCTACTGTTTGATATTAAAAATTACATTACACCTTCTTGTTTACTGAAAGAATATAACAGAGCAAAAAAAATCCAGAAAACTTGCACTAAATCCCTACTTTTTAAATGATAAATTGAGTAAGAACAAACCTTGAGATTCGACTTAAGAGAAACAAGTTCCCAGACCTTCAGAAGATGGTGATGGAGTCCTAGAACTTACCACCTATCCTTTCTGATAGCAATCCTAAAACTTAATTTATATATTCCTTGACAGCAAAGCATTAAAAATGACCATCATTAGGTCTGTTAAAATGCAGCAATAAAGGGCATTGTTGCAAAGGTTCACAAGGAAAAAAAATCTTAATATGATTTTCTGTAATACCCCTGTGAAAATTTTAGAAGCCTCTACTTTGAATCATGAAAATATGGTGAAAGGAGAGTACTTCCAGTTTTCAAACGACAATAAAAGATAGGTTTTTCCTTTCCACCCTTAGATATCACACAAAACTCAAAGAAAATGGGTAACAGAGCACTATCTCCATTATCAACAGCTATAACTTACTAAACAGGAGACTGTTAAAACTTACTAAAATTTCTGAGAAACAATGACTAATTATAGTAAAGGTCTAATGGCTTTATGGAAGGAATCTAGAACATATGCTCATATCTGTAAATGTCCAACAAAGTTTTCAGAGCATAGATCTTCAAAGTAATTGACACCCCTAACCAATGAGCTCTGGTTTGGGATGATGAGAATGGGAATATTGTCTGGTAGCAAACACTTTTCTTGACTTTTTTTGTCACAGTATCTCAAGCAACAAGAAAATCAAGGTTAAGTAAGAAATCACACAGAGAAGCCATATTTGTTGGAAGATATCTGTTGGTAAGGCAGGGGATGAGAGCCTTTGCATATGGTAAGCCATCCTGATAGGTTGATCCCAGTGGGTTCAACCTATCAGGAAAGTAGAGGCAAAAAGAAGCCCCCCCCACCCACGCATGCATGTGTGCACACACACGCACACACTTCTGTGTCATAAGGTGAATTTCTACAAGCTGGAAACATGGTCTTTAAACTATAAGAAGCTTCAAAGTGAGAAGCAGGTCCAGGAATTCCTAATATGAATTACATGAATAGTAGTCAAAAGAACTAACACAGCATCATTATAAAGATATTACAAATAAACAGAGGAAAGGAACACAGAAGAACTTATAGATAAAATTTACTAATTTTAAAAATTTTTGATGAAGCAAACAACAATTGTGGGCAAATGTACTCCCATAAAATAAAAATTAAAAGTCAGAACCTTCATTGTCTCTTAATTATCTTTAAAGAATTTCTCTAAATTAAGTAGAAAGACGTCACAAGGCAACAGAAGGAGATAAAATTTGAGCTTTCACCAGGCAAAAAGTAAAAAAAAAATATTTAAAACCTTAACAGAAGTAAAGGACACATTTGGAGCAGAATATTAGAAATTGCTGAAAACACAGTAAGAGCGGTAAATGATAGGCTTCAGGAAAAGAAACAAAATGAAATAAAAACAAGTAAAATGAAAATTACTAGGTTATCTTTATGGAAAACAGACAAGGGAAATCCAACATAAGTACAATTTGTATCTCCTTCTGTGCCTTATTTCAGAGATCTGAAATAATAAGACAGAAAGTATTTAAAGATATTTAGAATATTGCCCCTTCCAAACCCAACCTTTATAGACTGTAAGGGCACATCATGCCATGGGAAAAATGTCTACACAACCATCCAAACTAAGAAATATGGGTACAAGTATATGGGAACTCTCCATACCATCATCTCAGTTTTTCTGTAGATCTAAAACTATTCTAAAACATGAAGTTCATTAAAAAATTTAAAAGGCAAAAAAAAAAAAAAAAAAACAACCTAATATGTTCTGGTAAAATTATCCACTTTAAAGATAAGAAAGTAAGACTTTGACCATTGAAAGCTAGTCATCTGTTATGGGAAAATATGATTTGTTTTAGATGTTTCCACAGCAACTTTAAAATCTAAATGCTATAAAATCCTCAAGGGAAGAAACTGCGATCCAAGGATTTTATACTTAGCTAATCTGTCATTAAGCTGTAAGGGTAACAGACAAATAGTTTTAAACATGCCAAGTTTAAGATCCTTTGAGCCTGTCTTGAAGACACTTGAAGCCACAAGGAAAATTTAAGCCAATCAAGGTATAAATGCATAATCTTACAGAAGAAAATCTACCTGTGAGCATTTGATTCATTTAGCTATAAACCTGAAACTAATGCAAATATGGAGATAATGATTACAGAACAGAATATAGAGCTTTAAGCCCAGACAGTGCAGAAATGAAGAATCTAATCAATAAATTGGAAAAAGAATTGCAGAAAATAATAATAATAACCCTAAGTAAATGAGTAGGAATTAATGTGTTAGAAATCAGTAATTGGCTGAATAAATCTAAGAGCTGATTCTTTGATAGTAGTGAAAACAACAATAATAAAGTAGATAAATTGATAGACAGTTTTTTTAATGGAGATAGCACAAATTTACAAAATAATTATAATAACTATAAGGAAGATTTTATCAACTTTAAGGGACTGTATTTTAAGACCTGGGTGAAATGGGTAATTTTCTAGGAAATCATAAATACCGACATTGACCTAAAAAAGAAAAAACTTGGACAGATCAGTTACCAAAGGGAAAAAAGAGAAAAATGTCGAAGAGCTAACCTTAAAAAAATGCACCAGTCCCTAGATGGTTTCACAAAGGAGTACTACTAAAGCTCTAAGAAAAGGATAACTTCAATGCTGTTGAATATGTTCACTAAGATAGAATTCTAAGGAAATCTACTAAATTCTTTTTACAAAGTGAGTATGATACTGATACCTAAACCCCAGGCAGCAAAATGAAAACAAAAACGTTATTTACAAAGGAAAAGAACCAGATGAACCTTAAACTGCTTTGACACTGAACACCAGACGACCACAGGACAGTAGAAAACTTGTGACCCAAGAATTTGAGTCAGAAAATGTGGTCATTTAGGTGTGAAGGCAAGAGAAAAACAATCTTTTAGATATGCAGTGGCTCAGAAAATATACTACTTATCTACTGTGCCTGTGAAATCTATTTCAAGATATTTTAACTAACACAGGTAAATGAAATAAAGAATTAAGGAATGGAGGAAATAATGGTATAAGAAGATTATCATTAACACTGAAACCGGTTATAAGATTTAACCTCTTTATATGAGATATATGTGTTCACTTAAATGTATATCCATATATGTATATAGATGATAGATGTTGTGTGTAGAAAGTCCGATGCCAAATGGAAGTGTGTGTTTGTATACATAAAGTTTGATGCCAAATGTTCGTCTGTGGATCTATTTAATAAGTATGGTAATAAATAAAAATTTAAATAAAGAAATGCTTTCTACCCACTGAAAATGAAAAAAAAATCTGTAAAACCTCTGGATTGAACTAAACCAAGGATATATTTATAAGCTTTTGGGTTTCTGTAGGTCATTTGCAATTTTCTAATCCAAATCTCTCCACACAATGTCAAAAAAAATACAGATCCACATGGACAGTAAATAAAATCACCCACCACTCATTCTTACAGCAAAACTAGAAGGTAGCGTGTAGTGCATCAAATTACATGTATATATGGGGAGTTAATAACCCCAAATATTCTAAAGCCAGCTCTAGAGTCATGCCATATTAGAGAGTACATAGAAAAACAAAATATAAATGAGAAACCAGCATAGGCAGTACACAAATAAAATCACCCTCATGAAAGAAGTCCCCATCCTGAGTTGTGAAAACAGAACTGTTTCACTGCCATCTAGGTCTAAGGCTAGATGGATCAGAGCATAAGCTACTAGAAGATCAAAAGGAAATGATTTTGGCAGTCTTGCTAAGATACAATTTCTAGGGGAGAGGAAGCAACTCGCAAAGGAGAGGCCTTCGTTGGAGGCTTGGAGATAAATGGAAAGAAGGAAGCTGCAATACAAATTAAGATTAGAAACAAGAGAATCCCCAAATTTTCTAATGTGTTTTCTAACACATCAGCCCATCCTCTAACCCAAAAATGTGCTATTAATTTAAAATATTTTGAATCACTATACCAAAAGAAGAAAGTGCTCTTGAAGCAAGAAACTTAGTAAACACCCCCAACCACTTTACCCCTTCACATCATGACTGATTAGAAAAAATTAGACATTTCAATGAACAAAAATGTCTGGTAGTATCCATACAAAACTGCTACATGGAAAAATAATGAGAAGAAAAACTGATGAAAAATTTACCCAAAGAACTAACTACAAAGTGGAGGAGACTGTGAAACAGTTCCTCACCCTGAATTAAATATCTTTAAGCATTTTACAAACAGGACTTTTTTTTTGCTGCTGCACTGTGCGGCTTGTGGGATCTTAGTTCCCTGACCAGGGATTGAACCCCAGGCCCCAGCAGTGAGAGCATGGAGTCCTAACCACTGGACGGCCAGGAAATTCCTTTTATTTGGTCAGAAAAAAATTTTAATCAGAAAAGCAGAATTAAATGAACAAATGAAGTAAGATATGATGAACAATAAATAAAACCTAAGAGAGAAATTGAAGAAAAAGGCAATATCGTCTTATATAGGAAGAATAATTTCATAGTCCTCAATAAAAAAAAAAGGATTTCCCTGAAAACATAAGGAGAATTGAGAAAATAAGTAGAAAATTTCAAGAAAACAAAGAAGATAAAAAATATCATAGAGAAAATAATATAGAAGGTATGTAAGAAGATTAGACGTATATACATTCAGATTTCTGAAAAAGAAAAACAGAACAATGGACAACAGAACTAACATTTAAATTATAATCCAAGAAAGTTTTCTATAAGTGAAAGGAAATTTGGATCTATGATTAAGAAGGGCCATTGTGTACAGGGGGAAAATGACCCAGAATGGTCAACTATAAGATGTAGTCTTATAAACCTATTAGACATTAAATATATAGAAGCAACCTTCTGAGTATCTATGCAAAAAGGCCAAGTCACTTTTTACAAAGGAAATAATATCATAAAGCAAGAAAACAGTGGAAGAACAATTTTAAGAAACTCCATAAAAAGAAAATGTGAGCCAACGATTTTTATATATAGACAAGCTGTCTTTTATGTATCAATCCTATGGAAAACAGTTTGATATAGACAAAAGCTCAGTAAATACTCTATTTATAAACTCTTCCTTAGAAAGTTTTGAGATATAATTAAAGGAGTGATTAGAGGAAGATGCATACCTCTACACACTTGCGATGCTTAGGTAAATAAAAATTAAAAACTGAAAATAAATGAATGAAATCCCCAACTTAGAAAGGCAGGGGGAAAAAAACTGAAGAAAAAGAAAATAAAGATATAGAAGTAGAAATCAATAAAATAGGAAGCTGAAAACTGGTAAAATTAATTAAAAAATCAAAATGCTAGTTCTTTGGGAAAAATTAACAACAACAACAAAAAATATACAAACCAACTAGCTAATCTAACCCAGTAAAAAGAAGAGAAAGCACAGTTACATAAAATAAAAAATGATATGGGGGAAATAAACAGTAAATTTTAAGTCATGACAGACTGTACATCTCTATGCAAACATATTTGAAAACTTAAATGAAATAGCTTCCTACAAAAATACAGTTTGCCAAAACTGACCTCAATAGAGATAAAAGGATTAATAAGATAATTTTTCAACAGCAAAACCAGTGACCTATGAAACAACTACCCCACAAGAAGCACCAGGTCCACATATTTTCTCAAGGATGTTTTAGCATCCTTGCTCCTGAGCATGGAAAAAATCAAGGAAAATTCCAATTTTCTTAAATGGAGCAAGTATGACATTGATGTCTAAATCACATAAAATATAAAAAGGAAACTTTAAAAACAGTCTCATTTTTTAATATTGATGCCAAAATTCTATGTAAAACATCAGTAAACAGAGTCTAATGATATATTAATAAAATATACTATTTTAATAGCCAAAGAGAAATAACAAATGATTATTTCTGTAGACACTAAAAAGGCCTTGACAAAATTCAACCCCCATCCTGATTTTAAAATATACACTCAATAAAATAAGAATTGATTTTTCTTTAACACTAAATATATATAACTCACCTCTAAAGCCATATTTTTACTTAATAGGGAAACTTTAGATGTAGTCCCAATAGGGTCAGGAATAAGCTAAAGATGCCCACTGTCTCTTCCATTGTTTAACAACATACTATATGATTTAGCCAATAAAATTAGGCAAAAGAAAATGACTTAACACATGAAAACTGGAAAAAGAAGTAAAACTACATCTTTCTTGAGAGACTATGATAAAATACTTATAAAACTCAAAGGAATCAATGATAAAACTAACACAATAAGAACATAGGAAGATACAAAATTAATATCTGCAAAATAGTCTTCAGTTGTATAAGTAATAACAAATTAAAAGATATAATCATATAATGCAAGAGAAAACCCATTTTATATTGACAAAAAATAAAATGCTTAAGAATAAGCTTTAAAAGAAGTAAGCATATTGGTTCCAGTCCTGGCATGATAGTGTAAGTCTGTTACGGTCTCCCTTTCTAGCTTATTACAACTGAAAATACTGGGAAAAAATACAAAAATTAATTACCTATGTCCTCTAAAATTAAACAAAAGCAAGCAGATTGTGGAGGAAAATCAAAACTTAAAGAAGGTACCACACAAGTGAGTTTGCCAACTTGCTTTTTGATGGGCTTTGCACTGAGTACAGAGCCCCCATTCAAAGTGCAAGGTGATAAAGCACTGAAATACCAGTAGTAACCCTATCTTTCTGGCTAAAGGTATCAGGAAAAGGAGATCCAGGGGCAGGAGCACAAGAAGGGAAAAGTCCCATATCAGAAAGGAATCTCTAATTATTCATATAAATCTGCAGACCTTAAGCTCACCCCTGAGTTATGCATGTGTGGGACAGACCCAAAGCAGCATAACAAAGTCTTAGAGAAATCAACTGAGATGTGTACCACAACCAGGGAAAAGTGATAGTACTTGGGGTCTGAACTTACATGGGTTGCTGCATTCTTAAACAAATCATTAACATTCACCAGAGGATTACAGCAGGTCTCACGGTCCAAACAACATAACATTGCACAATTTACCAAATATAATCAGAAATTGTGCAGAAAATGTGAACAATTCTCAAGAGAAAAGACAATCAACAAATGCCAACCACAAAATAACTTGGAGTTTAAAATATGAGAAAAAGATTTTAAAGCAGCTCTTATAACTGTATTCCATGAAGTAATGGAAAACACACTTGAAAGCATAGAAAGAAGCTCATTGAACCCCAAATGGGGTATAACAACAACAAAAGGAAAATTATCATTCCTAGACATAGCATAATCAAACTGCTGAAAAAAAACAAAGAATATAGACGAAGACATGTAGGAAATTATGAAAGCAGCTACAAAATGATGCATTACATTGACTTTTACTTCTTGCATAGGCAAAAATAACTAAAAATGAATTATAGGCCTAAACATTAAAATTATAAAACTTTAAAGAAAACAAAGGAGAAATTCTTTGCAATATTGGTGTAGGAAAGACACTTCTTAAATAAAACACAAAACCATAAAAAGTAATTTGGGGCTTCCCTGGTGGCGCAGTGGTTGAGTCCACCTGCCGATGCAGGGGACATGGGTTCGTGCCCCGGTCCGGGAAGATCCCACATGCCGCGGAGCGGCTGGGCCCATGAGCCATGGCCACTGAGCCTGTGCGTCCGGAGCCTGTGCTCCGCAATGGGAGAGGCCACAACAGTGAGAGGCCCGCGTACCGCCAAAAAAAAAAAAGTATTTTGGACATCTTCAAAATTAAAATCCTCTGCTCTTTGAAAATCATAATTAAGGGGGAAATAAAGGCAAGCCATAATATGGGAGGATATATTAAGAATTCGTATGTCAGACAAAGGACTTGTATCCAAAATACATAAAAAAAAAAAACTTCTTACAACTTAATAACAGAAAGACAAACAACCCCTATCTTCCTAGCTCTCCAAAAAAACTAGGCAAAATATATGAATGAACACCACAAATATACCGAAAGCAGATAAGCACATGAAAAGATAATCACTAGTCATTATGAAAATACAAATTAAAACTACAAGATTTCACCACACATTCATTAGAATGACTAAAATTAACAAAACTAACCACACCAAGAATTGACAAGAATGTGAAAAAAGTAGAACTCTCATACACTGCTGGTGACACTTTAAAACAGTAAAACCACTTTGGGAAACTTTGGCAATTTAGGAAAAAGTTAAATACACACCTACCAAAACACTTAGCCATTCCACTCCTAAGTATTGACTTAAGAAAAAAGTGTATTCACACAAAATCTTCTATCCTTATGTTTATAGCAACTTTATTTGTAATAGTCAATAACTGAAAACAATTCAAATGTTGATCAACAGATGAGTGGATAAATCGTGGTTTATCTAAACAATGGAATACTACCCAGTAATAAAAATGAACAAACTATAGATACACACAACATCATGGATGAATATCGAAATTATGTGAAAGAAAGGCAATATTGCTAAAATATACATACTCCCCAAAGCCACCTATGGATTAATTGCAATCCCTGTGAAAATTCCAATGCCATTTTTACAGAAATAGGAAAAAATCCCAAAATTCATTCAGAACCGTGAATAGCCAAATCAGCCTTGAGAAGAAAACAACAAACTTGGAGACATCACACGTCCTGATTTCAAAATATATTTCAAAGCTACAGTAATCAAAACGGTATGGTACTGGCATGAAGATAGATATATAAACCAACAGAATAGAATAGAGAGCCGAGAAATCAACCCACGCATACATGGCAAATTGATCTTCAGCAAGGGTGTCAAAAATACACAATGGCCCTAGATAGCCTCATCCACCAGGGGGCAGAGAGCAGAAGCAAGAAGAACTACAATCCTGCAGCCTGTGGAACAAAAACCACATTCATGAAAAGATAGACAAGATGAAAAGGCAGAGGGGTATGTACCAGATGAAGGAACAAGATAAACTCCCAGAAAAACAACTAAATGAAGTGGACATAGGCAGCCTTCCAGAAAAAGAATTCAGAATAATCACAGTGAAGATGATCCAGGACCTCGGAAAAAGAATGGAGGCAAATATCGAGAAGATGCAAGAAATGTTTAACAAAGACTTAGAAGAATTAATGAACAAACAGAGATGAACAATACAATAACTAAAATGAAAACTACACTAGAAGGAATCAATAGCAGAATAACTGAGGCAGAAGAATGGATAAGTGACCTGGAAGACAGAATGGTGGAATTCAATGCTGCAGAACAGAATAAAGAAAAAACAATGAAAAGAAATGAAGGCAGCCTAACAGACCTCTGGGACAACATTAAATGCAACAACATTCGCATTAGGGGTCCCAGAAGGAGAAGAGAGAGAGAAAGGACCAGAGAAAATATTTGAAGAGATTATAATCGAAAAATTCCCTAACATGGGAAAGGAAATAGCCACCCAAGTTCAGGAAGCGCAGAGAGTCCCATACAGGATAAACACAAGGAGAAACATGCTGAGACACATAGTAATCAAATTGGCAGAAGTTAAAGACAAAGAAAAATTATTGAAAGCAGCAAGGGAAAAACAACAAATAACATACAACAAAACTCCCATAAGGTTAACAGCTGATTTCTCAGCAGAAACGCTACAAGCCACAAGGGAGTGGCATGATATACTTAAAGTGATGAAAGGGAAGAAGCTACAAACAAGATGACTCTACCGGGCAAGGATCTCATTCAGATTTGATGGAGAAATCAAAAGCTTTACAGACAAGCAAAAGCTGAGGGAATTCAGCACCACAAAACCAGCTCTACAACAAATGCTAAAGGAACTTCGCTGAGTGGGAAACACAAGAGAAGAAAGGAACCTACAAAAATAAACCCAAAACAATTAAGAAAATGGTCATAGGAACATACATATCGATAATTACCTTAAACATGACTGGATTAAATGCTCCAACCAAAAGACACAGGCTCGCTGAATGGACACAAAAATAAGAACCATATATATGCTGTCTACAAGAGACCCACTTCAGACCTAGGGACACATACAGACTGAAAGTGAGGGGATGGAAAAAGATATTCCATGCAAATGGAAAACAAAATAAGCTGGAGTAGCAATAATCATATCAGATAAAATAGACTTTAAAATAAAGAATGTTACAAGAGGCAAGGAAGGACACTGCATAATGATCAAGGGATCAATCCAAGAAGAAGATATAACAATTATAAATATATATGCACCCAACATAGGAGCACCTCAATACACAAGGCAACTGCTAACAGCTATAAAACAGGAAAACGACAGTAACACAGTAATAGTGGGGGACTTTAACATCTCACTACACCAATGGACAGATCATCCAAAATAAAAATAAATAAGGGAAGAGAAGCTTTAAATGACACAATAGACCAGATAGATTTAATTGATATTTATAGGACATTCCATCCAAAAACAGCAGATTACACTTTCTTCTCAAGTGCGCATGGAACATTCTCCAGGATAGATCACATCTTGGGTCACAAATCAAGTCTCAATAAATTTAAGAAAATTGAAATCATATCAAGCATTTTTTCTGACCACAATGCTATGAGATTAGAAATGAATTACAGGGACAAAAACGTAAAAAACACAAACACATGGAGGCTAAACAATACATTACTAAATAACCAAGAGATCACTGAAGAAATCAAAGAGGAAATCAAAAAATACATAGAGGGGCTTCCCTGGTGGCACAGTGGTTGAGAGTCCGCCTGCCGATGCAGGGGACATGCATTCGTGCCCCGGTCCGGGAGAATCCCACATGCCGTGGAGTGGCTGGGCCCGTGAGCCATGGCCACTGAGCCTGTGCATCCGGAGCCTGTGCTCCGCAACGGGAGAGGCCACAACAGTGAGAGGCCCGCATACCGAAAAAAAAAAAAATACATAAAGACAAATGGCAATGAAAACACGACGAACCAAAACCTATGCAGCCTATGCAAAAGCAGTTCTGAGAGAGAAGTTTATAGCTATACAAGCCTACCTCAAGAAACAAGAAAAATCTCAAATAAACAATCTAACCTTACACCTAAAGGAACTAGAGAAAGAAGAACAAACAAAACCCAAAGTTAGCAGAAGGAAAGAAATCATAAAGATCAGAGCAGAAATAAATGAAATAGAAACAAAGAAAACAATAGCAAAGATCAATTAAACTAAACACTGGTTCTTTGAGAAGATAAACAAAATTGATAAACCATTAGCCAGACTCCTCAAGAAAAAGAGGGAGAGGACTCAAATCAATGAAAGTAGAAATGAAAAAGGAGAAGTTACAACAGACACCACAGAAATACAAAGCATCCTAAGAGACTACTACAAGCAACTATATGCCAATAAAATGGACAACCTGGAAGAAATGGGCAAATTGTTAGAAAGGTATAACTTTCCAAGACTGAACCAGGAAGAACTAGAAAATATGAACAGAACAATCACAAGTAATGAAATTGAAGCTGTGATTAAAAATTTTCCAACAAACAAAAGTCCAGGACCAGATGGCTTCACAGGTGAATTCTATGAAACATTTAGAGAAGAGCTAACACCCATCCTTCTCAAACTCTTCCAAAAAATTGTGGGGGAAGTAACACTCCCAAACTCATTCTGTGAGGCCACCATCACCCTGATAGCAAAACCAGACAAAGATACTACAAAAAAAGAAAATTACAGACCAATATCACTGATGAATATAGATGCAAAAATCCTCAACAAAATACTAGCAAACAGAATCCAACAACACATTAAACGGATCATACACCATGATCAAGTGGGATTTATCCCAGGGATGCAAGGATTCTTCATTATATGCAAATCAGTCAATGTGATACACCATATTAACAAATTGAAGAATAAAAACCATATGATCATCTCAATAGATGCAGAAAAAGCTTTTGACAAAATTCAACACCGATTTACAATAAAAACTCTCCAGAAAGTGGGCATAGAGGGAACCTACCTCAACAGAATAAAAGCCATATATGACAAGCCGACAGCAAACATCATCTCAATGGTGAAAAACAGAGAGCATTTCCTCTAAGATCAGGAACAAGACAAGGATGTCCACTCTCACCACTGTTATTCAACGTAGTTTTGGAAGTCCTAGCCACTGCAATCAGAGAAGAAAAAGAAATAAAGGAATATAAATTAGAAGAAGTAAAATTGTCAGTGTTTGCAGATGACATGATACTATAAATAGAGAATCCTAAAGATGCCACCAGAAAACTAGTAGAGCTAATCAATGTATTTGGTAAAGTTGTAGGATACAAAATTAATTCACAGAAATCTCTTGCATTCCTATACACTAATGATGAAAAATCTGAAAGACAAGTTAAGGATACACTCCCATTTACCATTGCAACAAAAAGAATAGAATACCTAGGAATAAACCTACCTAGGGAGACAAAAGATCTCTAGGCAGAAAACTATAAGTCACTAATGAAAGAAATTAAAGATGATACAAACAGGTGGAGAGACATACCATGTTCTTGGATTGGAAGAATGAATATTGTGAAAATGACTATAGTACCCAAAGCAATCTACAGATTCAAAGCAATCCCTATCAAATTACCAATGACATTTTTTACGGAACTAGAGCAAAAAATCTTAAAATTTGTATGGAGACACGAAAGTCCCCGAATAGCCAAAGCAGTCTTGAGGGAAAAAAAACAGAGCTGGAGGAATCAGACTTCCTGACTTCAGACTGTACTACAAAGCTACAGTAATCACGACAATATGGTACTGGCACAAAAACAGAAATATAGATCAATGGAACAAGATAGAAAGCACAGAGATAAACCCACACACCTATGGTCAACTAATCTATGACAAAGGAGGCAAGGATATACAACAGAGAAAAGACATTCTCTTCAATAAGTGGTGCTGGGAAAACTGGACAGCTACATGTAAAAGAATGAAATTACAACACTCCCTAACACCATACACAAAAATAAACTCAAAATGGATTAAAGACCTAAATGTAAGACCGGACACTATAAAACTCTTAGAGGAAAACATAGGAAGAACACTCTTTGACATAAATCACGGCAAGATCTTTTTTGATCTACCTCCTAGAGTAATGGAAATAAAAACAAAAATAAACAAATGGGACCTAATGAAACTTCAAAGCTTTTGCACTGCAAAGGAAACCATAAACAAGACAAAAAGACAACCCTCAGAATGGGAGAAAATATTTGCAAATGAATCAATGGACAAAGGATTAATCTCCAAAATATATAAATAGCTCATGCAGCTCAATATTAGAGAAACAAACAGCCCAATCCAAAAAAGGGCAGAATACCTAAATTGACATTTCTCCATAGAAGACATACAGATGACCAAGAAGCACATGAAAAGCTGCTCAACATCACTAATTATTAGAGAAATGCAAATCAAAACTACAGTGAGGTATCACCTCACCCCAGTTAGAATGGGCATCATCAGAAAGTCTACAAACAACAAATGCTGGAGAGGGTGTGGAGAAAAGGAAACCCTCTTGCACTGTTGGTGGGAATGTAAATTGATACAGCCACTATGGAGAACAGTATGGGGGTTCCTTAAGAAACTAAAAATAGAATTACCATATGATCCAGCAATCCCACTCCTGGGCATATACCCAGAGAAAACCATAATTCAAAAAGACACATGCACCCCAATGTTCATTGCAGCACTGTTTACAATAGCCAGGTCATGGAAGCAACCTAAATGCCCATCGACAGCCAAATGGATAAAGAAGATGTGGTACATATATACAATGGAATATTACTTCACCATAGAAAGGAATGGTATTGGGTCATTTGTTGAGACATGGATGGATCTAGACACTGTCATGCAGAGTGAAGCAAGTCAGAAAGAGAAAAACAAATATCGTATATTAATGCATATATGTTGAACCTAGAAAAATTGTACAGATGAACCGGTTTGCAGGGCAGAAATTGAGACACAGATGTAGAGAACAAACATGGACAGCAAGGGGGGAAAGCGGTGGGGGGTGGGGGCGGTGGTGTGATGAATTGGAAGATTGGGATTGACATGTATACACTGATGTGTATAAAACTGATGACTAATAAGAATCTGCTGTATAAAAAAAAAGAATACACAATGGGGAAAGGATCAGCTCTTCAATAAATGATGGTGGCAAAACTGGATATCCACATGTAAAAGAAAGAAATTGAGCTCTTGTCTTTTATCACACACAAAAATCAACTCAATGTGGATTCAAAACCTAAAGCATAGACCTGAATCTGCAACTAAAAGAAAACATAGGGGAAAATCTTCTTGATGGTGGTCTTGGCAATGATTTCATGGATATGACACCAAAAGCATAGGCAACAAAAGCAAAAAGAAATAAGTGGGAATACATCTAATTTAAAAACCTTCTGCACAGCCAAAAAAAACAATCAAGAGAGTGAAAAGGAAATGAACATAATGGGAAAAAATATTTGCAAACCATGTGTAATAAGGAGTTATTCTCCAAAATATATAAGGAACTCCTACATCTTGAGAGCAAAAAACCTCATAATCTGATTTAAAAATGGGCTAAAGACTTGAATAGACTTTTCCCAAGGAGACATACAAATGGCCAATTGGCATATGAAAAAAAATAAAATTCAGTGTTACTAATCATCAGGAAAATGCAAATCAAAACCAGAATGAGATGTTACCTCATACTTATTAGAATAGCTATCATCAAGAAGACAAGAGGTACTGAGCGTTGTCAAGGATGTGCACCATTTGTGGATATATAAAATGGTGCAGCTGTTACGGAAAATAGCATGGAGCGTCCTCAAAAAATTAAAATTAGAAGTAACATATGATCCAGAATCCCACTTTGCATATTTATCCACAAGAATTAAAATCAGGATCTCAAAGAGATATTAGTAGTCCCATGTTCATTGCAGCACTATTCATAATAGCCAGTATGTGGAAATAACCTAAATGCCCATGGACAGATGAATGGATAAAATGAAGATTTATATATACAATGGTATATTATTCAGCCTTTAAAAAGAAGGAAAATGTGACAACATGCAATAATCTTGAGGACATTATGCTATGTGAAATAAGCCAGTCACAGAAAAGACAACTACTGTGTGTTTCTACTTATTTAAAGTATCTAAAATGGTGAAATTCACAGAATCAAAGAATAGAATACTAGTTGCCAAGGGCTGGGGGGAGAGGGTAAGAGGGAAGCTACTAATCTACAAGCATAACACTTCAAATAAGCAAGATGAACACGTTCTAGAGATCTGCCATAAATCATTGTACCTATAGTTAACTATCTGTTCAGTTAATAATCTCTTAAGAATGTCCCTGGTGGCACAGTGGTTAAGAATCCACCTGCCAATGCAGAGGACATGGGTTCGATCCCTGATCTGGGAAGATCCCACATGCCACGGAGCAACTAAGCCCGTGCACCACAACTACTGAGCCTGCACTCTAGAGCCCGCGAGCCACAACTACTGAGCCCGCGTGCCACAACTACTGAAGCCCGCGCTCCTAGAGCCCATGCTCCGCAACAAGAGAAGGCACCACAGTAAGCCCACGCACCGCAACGAAGAGTAACCCCTGCTCACTGCAACTAGAGAAAGCCCACACGCAGCAATGAAGATCCAATGCAGCCAAAAATAAAATAAATGCATAAATAAATTTATTTTAAAAAAATCTCTTAAGAGGAAAGATCTCATGTTAAAATTTTCTTTCCAAAATAAAATAAAATAAAGTTCAAAGCACTATTCAATATAAAAAGCAATTTTTTTCCCAGGGTTAAAAAATACTTTTAAAAATTACCTAATTGTTTGACTATCAATATTAGTAATGCCCATCTCACCCAGTGACATTGGCAGAATTAAATTAGATAGATGTAAAAATGATTCCCACTACATCAACTTATGTAAACATGGGATAGAGAAAAGATTTGCAAGAGACTTCAAAGTATTCTTTGTTTTTCAGAATTTTTTTTTTTCCTTTTAGATTCAGATCTTACACATCTTTAGGTTAAAAGAGGAAGGACCAGTGAGCTGCTTCTACTAAAATTGCTGCTCATGTCTGTCATTAGGGTCAGAAAGGAGGCTATGGCCTGGTATGATAGCATAGGACCTCCAACTTAGATCAGAAAGGAGAGAATGAGAGAATATAATGATATGTAACCAAGCTATAATAGAAAACTAAAATTAGCTCATCTTTCTCTCCCTGTGTTCCTACTAGTAGTCTCAGTTTATTTGGGGTTTACTTTGAGCTTCCTGTTAAGGACATTGCATTCTGTTTAGAGACTTCTCTCTCTTTACCCAGGCTATGATTTCAATGCAGAAAAATCAAACTTCGAGTTTCTTGAAGGGAATCATGTTTCATTCATTTTTTCTCTCCAACACTTAAGAGTAATTAGCATATAGGAGACCCCATAAATTCTTAATATTTGGATAAATAAGAAAAAATATTGTGAAAAATTATGCAGAGAAATCTTTGATTTTTATTTTTCACTAAGGAAAAATTTACACCTAAAATCTAAGTCTTTATTTAAACAAACTTGAAGATGAGATGGAATAAATTAAGGATAGATGAGGAATAAAGGATGGTAACTTTCATTTGCAGGAAATGACATCACTCTGGAGAAGTTTTGTTTTTCCTGTTCTTTATTCTTTACTTTCAATGACTGTTTCAACAAGTTATGCTGCAGAGTCCCTGATGATATAGTCAGTTACAGCCTTGAGCTGTGCTAAATAAAGGAACAATTATAAATTTCATAGTGAAGGTCTCTCTGACATACCATTCTTTTTGTGGGGAGATAGATGAGAGAGGAAGGTGGGGGAAATATCATGGTTATTTTTTTCCTCATTGGCTCCTTTTTCCTCTTGCCCAGTGTGTTTTACTACCATCCATCAGAGTTATGTCAACAACAGGCTTTACCTAAAATAGCTGGAAAGTACCATAGTCTATCACTTACCCCCATCAGCAAGTCAATGTGAAACTTACTGTCTTCTACTAGGTCAAAAGGAATTGCTAATATTTTTAGAGAACATGATGGATTACAGTTAGGATTCTTACAAAATACAAAAATAAAATATCAATATTATTTTCATTTCTGAATTCAATGGAAGAAGAAAGGGAAAAGCATAGATGAAATTTCTCTCTCAACCTTATTTGCCATTTATTTTGAAAGGGAGGGAAGAGAGCAATGGGGATAAATTCCAAGCCATCATTTAAAAATGTGGCCACAGGCACTTGTTATTGATGTGTCATTACATCATGCTACTTGATAAAATTTAAATGCATTTTCCTTTTCCTGCATCTGATTTAAGGTTGTCTGCCCCAAACTCCTCCAGGGATGCTTTCCTCTTTGTGTCTTCATTTTTCAAGGAGTGTGAAGTTGACACAAAACTCTCCTGAAATTTGGCCTTGAAATCATAGAGGAAAGAAAATTAGTGCTTTGTGGACTCAGTGCCCTCTCATAAAGGGCACCACTGTGAAACTGATGTTCTTCCTAGCTGACTCCTTAACTAACCAGAACCACTGGTACCCCAATCTTGTGCTACATTCAAGATTTGGCTTTTAGTTCCTCACGTCAAGTGCACCTAGTTAGTTTCTAGGGCTTCAGTGCCCACTTCCCTAGTACAAAAGTTCATAAATTGGTGTCTATGGAACACTAAAAGGACCAGCAGGAGGACAGAGGAGAGTACCAGGAAATTGTAAAATCTGCCTTCCACCCAAAATTCATCCATAAAACTTCTGCCTTTACTTGTTTTATATGTTAAGGTTAATCCATATACTATATGGATTAAGGAAACCACTTGTTTAAAAAGTTGGAAAACCATTGCTCAACCCAATTTAGAATATCGGAAGAAAAGCAGAATCATAGAAATTTAGAGCTAAAAGGGATTTAAGTGACAGTATAATCCAATTCTGTGATTACATGAATGAGAAAACTAAGTTGGGGAGAAGTGAAGAGACATATCTGAGGGCTGTTATTTGCAGACATAGATCTATTGATTTGTCGTCCAGTATTCTTTTTGTTCTATCATGTCAGTGATACTTGAAGAATGAAAAGTGAGGAAACATCCTTCCAATGGCTAACTCAACTCCATGATGTTGTTAGCTACTTTGAAGAGACTATGGAGTATTAAAACTAATTAGTCCCCATTCATTTATCCTTCCATCCTTCCTCCCATCCATCCATTAATCTTTAGCCAAGCAAATGTAGGTTAACACTAGAAGCCTATTCCTGATTATATTTTAATAGCACAAGTACTATAGTAAATCCATCTAATTCCCAAGCACTCAAAGGCTAAAGACTATAAGCATGTCTTTAAGGATCTCTATGAGGGCATACATTCCACATCCTGCATTTAAGAGATCACTGAATCAGGTAATGGACATACATGTACTATGGGGCTTCTGATCACAGATTCCTGGGGACTTCCAAAAATAATTCGTATTAAAAAGAGGAACTTTCTGCCTAGATTTTGCCATGAAAACCTGGATATCAGTATGTCAGGTTGATTTACATACTGCTGCCACTTTTTTTTTTTTTTTTTGTGGTACGCGGGCCTCTCACTGCTGTGGCCTCTCCCGTTGCGGAGCACAGGCTCCGGACGCGCAGGCCCAGTGGCCATGGCTCACGGGCCCAGCCGCTCCGCGGCATGTGGGATCTTCCTGGACCGGGGCACGAACCCGTGTCCCCTGCATCGGCAGGTGGACCCTCAACCACTGCGCCACCAGGGAAGCCCTGACGCCACTTTTTGTCATGAGTAATCTGTGTGTCTTCAAGCCACTCGTTCTCTCTCTTGGATGTGTGTTACTGTCTAGAAGACCATAAGACAAGGGAATTACAGTGATGTTAAAAACCTGCTTTTCACTGGCTCTTACCGCTATCTGCTATTGTTGTATCACCAACTCTCACACCAATCCCTCAGCTCTTAAGTGGTATCTCACATGTGCTTCAAATAATTCTTTTAGTGACAAAAAGGCACGTGCCCTTTTCTTGGTCTTCTGTTCCAGACTCATTCAGGGACAAGTGAGTGAGTCTGCCAAGGCATCCAGTGGGTGGGGACCCACGTGAAGGTGCCCTGTATCAGCTGACAGAGCCCACAGCGATTCTCTCTCTCACAGGGCACTCTCTATCATGGGTATTACCATCACCTCCACAGGGCCTGATGCTGCCACTGGGCATGACCTCTGCCTCTCCCAGGTACTGCTTCTTTCAAAGAGTGCTGTCAGCTGCTACTGCCACAATGTGCTACTATCGTCTCAACATACCCCAGCCACTTTGGCTCCCATCAACTGCTATAAATTCTGTCCAAAGTATATGGGGCTCTGTGGAAAACCATAAAGATTTCTTCTTTCCACCTTTTGTTCCTCCTGTTAGTGTGAGATCAAAAAGGGGTTGTTTGGCTTCTAAACTCTATGAGTTTTTCTGAAATGGCTGTGATGAAGTGAAATAAACATATAGACATTCACAGCTTTTTTCCTTCCTTTCTTTCCCCCTACTTAGCTTTTTTGCCTCCCTCCTTTCTGAAGAGGTAAAGGACAAAATCTAAGTGGATTGTTTGAGAAAAGCAAAGAACCACATCCCCAGGTTGAGGAGGGGGAACATATGGTAGAGGGACATGCCATTTCTGATGCATATTAGGATGCTCTGTACAGAGGAGAGAGGAGGCTGATGGCAGGATGGACAAGACTATGTGGATGGGAGAATTCTGTTAGGATGCAAGAATGAGAGACTTCCAGGTATCTGAGGATGCTCAAGAATGTGGAAAAGACAGGAGGTTTTCACTAGAATAGCTATGAACTAAGTTTCTTTGTTCACCTAATGCTTGAAAGACAAAGAAGTAAAGCCTTAACTTTCAGCCTAGACTAGGTGCAGTTTTATATACACTGTGTAGTTACACCCGTATTTATATACCGCACACCACTGTATCCCCACTCTATTTGTCTCCCCTCTATAGATTGGGACATGAGTTCATAAGGACTAGGTCAGGAGACAAATGTGAAGGAAAGACACCAAGACGTATACAGAATCCCGGCTGCTGCTTGAGGTTGAATCTTCACTGCAAAGCCAAGCTTGACTATCTCTCTTCTCCCCTGAGATGAATTCTCACCAAGACTACTCTTAGTCTCATAAACTTCTGGTAGATCCACTGCTGAGTTGGCCAGAGTTGTCGTTCTAGCCTTGCCTGAGCCACAGCCAAAAAGGAATAGAGTTTAGGCTCAGTTGGGACCCCCAGTATCCTTATTTTCAGTAAAAAGCAGAATTGTGTCTTGGACCCTGGCAAGTAACTCTTGCTCATGCACTTGAGTTCTTTGGGTACCAGCGTAAGCTGACACTTTCATTGTTTCCTCATTCCTACATTCTAGTTTTATAAATCCCAAAATTAATTTGGAGCAGCTGAAGACGAATCTGCTTCAGAAGACTACATACTTCCCGAAGTATACCAGTTGATTTAAGGGCTGATTTATTGGAGACTTGTGGGTTCACCAGCTTTTGACTTCATTTTGCTTCCCAGATCAGCATCTGTGTTTGTTTAACAGCCACTGGTTGACTCACTATAAGAATCATGGGTGCCATGTGGAAAGCCCAGGGGCCACATAGCTCATCTCCTGAAGTGACACTGTGGGTGTTTCTGTCACTCGTCAAGTTAGGATTTGTCACGTGGAAATTGCGCTCAAGCATTGAGTCTACCAGTTCTCTGGAAAAATAAATCTCAGAATTCACAATTCCATGAAGTTTTCTCCAAGCATGTCAACATCCTTTTTTCCTAAAGCCAAAGAAGAGGTGATTTCATTTCCTGATAGCAAGGAGGTTATATTTAATTCATGTTCTCACTGCATTCCTATCCTGTACCAGGCCCAGCACTAAGTACAGAGATCATGGAAGGATACACACAGTCTCCGTTCTCAACTCAAGGATGACACTGCCTACTAAGGGAGCAGATGGGTACCCCCCACGGGCAGAGTGTAATGCTAAGTAGAGGTTCACTCAAGGTAAGTGGGCTATTAAGTTTGACTGTGGAGGGAGGAGTAGCTTACGGTAGAGCAGGGCAAGGTGAGGACAGTTAGCTGTCATCTTTCATGTCACCTCATCTGTGCCAGGAGGAGAGGCACTTGGCTTAGAAGCCCTTACACCTGTCCTTTGTGCAAGTCCCTCCCATCTCCTGCCAATGCCCCTCCCCTGAGTTAGTGTGGTGGTTGCATATCAACGTATTTGAGACACTTTTGAAAGACAGAGATGCCCAAACCCCACCACAGACTGTCTGAAAGAAGATCTCCAAAGGAGGAGCCTGGGGATCTCTATTTCTTAAAGCTTTCTGTCCAGAGGATTCCCTAGTGGTACAGCCAGCCAACCTGGCACAAGTCTTCAGACTGCTCTCTGAATACCATTGCTCTGAAAGTTTTCTCCAAAATCCCATCAGTGGTGCTGGGTGGGTATTCTCTGAAGTGTACCACACGACAAAATCTGCCTTTAAAGATTTGACTGTGGGCCCAAGTTGAAGATGAGATGCCCAGGGGAAAGAAGGTATATGCTAAACTTGGAAGTCTCCCAAGTCTATTTTGTTCCCATCCATCATGCCTAGACTCTCATATGCTACTGTGGGGTAGAGCTATTTAGGACATAGCTAATCAGACCACTATGGGCCATGGAGATAAGTGTATGAGGCCAGCTCTAGGTTAGCTTCAAGGTTAGCTCTCATCTTTCCATAAATTCCCGAAGTATTTATTTGTTGGCCAGATCAAGTGCTCCTTTTTCTGTTGTGATTTAAGTACATGCCAGGTTAGGCCACTTGCTCAGAACAAAGACTGAAAACTTGCAAGCATCCCTGTACCATCAGGTTCCATGGGCACCCTGACCAAATGCACTTCTTATGTCCATCGGATGTGGTAGTATCAGCATGGTAACAGGGAAGACTCTGGACTCGGGACAAAAGACCTGGCTTCAAGTCTTGACTGTGCTACCATGTACCTGTGTGTCTCACTTAACCCTTCTATGTCAATTTCCTTGTCTACAAACTGAGGGAATTGAAGATCATCTCAGTAGATGCAGAAAAAGCTTTCAACAGAATTCAACATGCATTTATGATAAAAACCCTCCAGAAAGTAGGCATAGAGGGAACTTACTTCAACATAATAAAGGCCATGTATGACAAACCCACAGCCAACATCATTCTCAATGGTGAAAAACTGAAACCATTTCCACTAAGATCAGGAAAAAGACAAGGTTGTCCACTCTCAACACTATTATTCAACACAGTTTTGGAAGTTTTAGCCACAGCAATCAGAGAAGAAAAAGAAATAAAAGGAATTCAAATCAGAAAAGAAGTAAAGCTGTCACTGTTCACAGATGACATGATACTATATATAGAGAATCCTAAAGATGCTACCAGAAAACTACTAGAGCTAATCAACAAATTTGGTAAAGTAGCAGGATACAAAATTCATGCACAGACATCTCTTGCATTCCTATACACTAATGATGAAAAATCTGAAAGAGAAATTAAGGGAACACTCCCATTTACCACTGCAACAAAAAGAATAAAATACCTAGGAATAAACCTACCTAAGGAGACAAAAGACCTGTATGTAGAAAACTATAAGACACTGATGAAAGAAATTAAAGATGATACAAAGAGATGAAGAGATATACCATGTTCTTGGATTGGAAGAATCAACGTTGTGAAAATGACTCTACTACCCAAAGCAAACTACAGATCCAGTGCAAACCCTATCAAACTACCACTGGCATTTTTCATTGAACTAGAACAAAAAATTTCACAATTTGTATGGAAACACGAAAGACCCCGAATGGCCAAAGCAATCTTGAGAAAGAAAAACGGAGCTGGGGGAATCAGGCTCCCAGACTTCAGACCATACTACAAAGCTACAGTAATCAAGACAGTATGGTACTGGCACAAAAACAGAAATATAGATTAATGGAATAGGATACAAAGCCCAGAGATAAGCCCACGCACATATGGTCACCTTATCTTTGATAAAGGAGGCAAGAATATACAATGGAGAAAAGACAGCCTCTTCAGTAAGTGGTGCTGGGAAAACTGGACAGCTACATGTAAAAGAATGAAATTACAACACTCCCTAACACCATACACAAAAATAAACTCAAAATGGATTAAAGACCTAAATGTAAGGCCAGACACTATCAAACTCGTAGAGGAAAATGTAGGAAGAACACTGTATGACATAAATCACAGCAAGATACTTTTTGACCCACCTCCTAGAGAAATGGAAATAAAAACAAAAATAAACAAATGGGACCTAATGAAACTTCAAAGCTTTTGCACTGCAAAGGAAACCATAAACAAGATGAAAAGACAACCGTCAGAATGGGAGAAAATATTTGCAAATGAAGCAACTGACAAAGGATTAACCTCCAAAATTTACAAGCAGCTCATTCAACTCAATGTCAAAAACACAAACAATCCAATCCAAAAATAGGCAGAAGACCTAAACAGACATTTCTCCAAAGAAGACATACAGATTGCCAACAAACACATGAAAGAATGCTCAACATCACTAATCATTAGAGAAATGCAAATCAAAACTACAATGAGGTATCACCTCATACCAGTGAGAATGGCCATCATCAAAAAATCTAGAAACAATAAATGCTGGAAAAGGTGAGGAGAAAAGGGAACCCTCTTGCACTGTTGGTGGGAATGTACATTGATACAGCCACTATGGAGAACAGTATGGAGGTTCCTTAAAAAACTAAAAATAGAAGTACCATACGACCTAGCAATCCCTCTACTGGGCATATACCCTGAGACAACCATAATTCAAAAACAGTCATGTACCAAAATGTTCATTGAAGCACTATGTACAATAGCTAGGACATGGAAGCAACCTAAGTGTCCATCAACAGATGAATGGATAAAGAAGATGTGGCACATATATACAATGGAATATTACTCAGCCATAAAAAGAAACGAAACTGAGTTATTTGCTATGAGGTGGATGGACCTAGAGCTGTCATACAAGCAAGTCGGAAAGAGAAAAACAAATACCGTATGCTAACACATATATATGGAATCTAAAAAAAAAAAATGGTTCTGAAGAACCTAGGGGCAGGACAGGAATAAAGATGCAGATGTAGAGAATGGACTTGAGGACACGGGGAAGGGGAAGGGGAAGCTGGGACAATGTGAGCGAGTGGCATGGACATATATACACTACCAAATGTAAAATAGATAGCTAGTGGGAAGCAGCCGCATAACACAGGGAGATCAGCTCTGTGCTTTGTAACCACCCAGAGGGGTGGGATAGGGAGGGTGGGAGGGAGACGCAAGATGTATATGTATAGCTGATTCACTTTGTAATTAAGCAGAAACTAACACACCATTGTAAAGCAATTATACTCCAATAAAGATGTTAAAATAAAGGAGGGGGGGATTGGATTAGAAAATTGCCAAGATCAGACCCCTTTTCACTGGGATAGTGTATGATTGATAGGGCATTGAAAATTGTTATGAATTAATTTACATAGATTTTTGTCTCTGCCAGTGCTTTTAGTAATTAGAAGTGTGACTTACAGAAACAATTTTTCCAAAGCTATATTTTATTAATTAAAATGGGAAGGAAGAAAATAGCCTAATACTTACTCAAAGTCTGTCATGCATCAAGTATTGTACTCAAAGTCTGTCATGCATCAGGTATTGTCTGGAATGTTTCTTCTTTTGTGATTTCAATCTAATCCCTGTAAAAGCCCAGGAAAATTCGTATTCCAGTCAGAAGACCCTGGAACATTCTCATTCCAGATAAGAAAGCAGACTTAGAGGTGAAATAGCTTGCCTAAGTTTAAAGTGCTAGTAAATGACAGAAGTAGGGTTCAAGTTCAGGTTTTGTGATTCTAAATGCAGTGCTGTTGATAGCTGAAATTCTGTTATAATCCTGCAAATGCAAGAGCCCCTTTCCTGTAAATTAACCGGCCAGTCTACTTTAGTGGACAGTGATTGAGAATAACAGCACGTGTGAGCAGGGCTGCTGTGTGCCCTTCATTTCATCCTTTCCTTCAGGGTCCTCCATAAGGCTTAAGTTAGCCACTCAGTCTGACTGAATTACCAAATGAATGTCTCTCTCCTTTCTGCTCTCAGTAACTCTTTTTTCTTTGAGAGGAAAAATAAAAATAAAGCACAGTTAAGTATTAAAGCGAAATCAATGCTGTGTTTTTAATCAAGTAAATGCCAGCAAAAAATCCCAAGTTTAAAACCCCAAGGCAGGGCTTCCCTGGTGGCGCAGTGGTTGAGAGTCCGCCTACCGATGCAGGGGACACAGGTTCGTGCCCCGGTCCGGGAAGATCCCACATGCCGTGGAGCGGCTGGGCCCGTGAGCCATGGCGGGGCCTGTGCTCCGCAACGGGAGAGGCCACAACAGTGAGAGGCCCGCGTAGTGGCAGAGGAAGAAATTAATACTGTAAAAGCTAATGAAAATTTTTAAGTGTTTGCCAGGACGTTGGATTGTAGGAGCACAGCGAGTCATCACTTTACATCTTCTGCCTTTCTGTGTGATTAGTATACCGATTTTGAGGCTGTATGAATTTTAACCACGATTCTCTTCCAGTTTATGAAATGTTCTTTTAAATATTCAGCATCATTATAAAGCATCATTATCAATTAACATTCATAAAAGATGAGCAGGCAGCTTGAAATGCCTCTGAGGTCACACAGTAGGACCTGTAGGTGGTCAAATCCCCATTCACACTTGGCACCTGGAAAACATTAAACCCTTAAGCAACGAGGCCTGTGAACCACTTAGCCGTTCTTTTGAGTCACAGAAATGCCTCATAGGGAATCTCCTCAGGCAGAGCAGGCAGCTGGGCAGGTGTGCCAGATGTGCTATTAGCCGCATCGAGGCCGAGTGTTCTGTGGTGTGGAAGACGCGCCAGAAGTGCTTTCCAGGCTTAGCTGTCTCCTTCGCCCCCAACCTTCTGTCCTTTACTTAGTGTTCAATTTCCCCTCATCTCCTACCACTACCACCATCATCACTTCTATTTCTTCTAGCTCAGAAAGGGTTGTTTTAATATTAATATCTAGATTGGTCTATTCCAGAAGCTAATAGTCCTTGCCAATTTTGATCTCAGATAAACATATCTATCTATCCGCCTGTCTATCCATCCATCTAGATTGTAAGCAGAGTTCTTTCAGTCTGGGGCTGTGAGATTTTCCAGGTATTTTACTTCCTATTTTGTTCTCTAGATTTCTCTGGCTTGGTTTCAATATAGGCTCAGGTATGGCCACTAGATAAAGTAGATACAGTTATCACGGGCTTGTGAGAGTAATTGCTTTAATGAGGGGTCTGATGAGCTTCTGTTGGTCCCCCAGGAAGCATGTCAGAAGGGACTGTGTTTATAATTGACTCTAATCCGCTCTAATCTTCCACTTTAACCTCCCCAAGAATTAAGTGATTGATTTTTGGTCTCTTGAAAAGAAAACAAAGACCTCCTGGGATGAAACTTGGCAGCTGGCCAAAGACAAAGAGACAGTCCAGGGCTGGCACGATTTGTATTTGGATGTGAAGAGCTAACTGGACCCAATCAGGCAGTTTCCTCCCACGTCCCCGTAGAATCCCAGTTTTTGGTTCCTAATTGAGCACTAGCATGATCCTGGGTCAGAGTTTAGACAGAATTTCATAACCATTTCTTTACCTCAATGCCAGATATCCATAAGGCAAACATGGCAGAAATGGTGTAGGCAAAGGTTATTCTTTAGCACTCTGCTTCCTCTAAGAATCACCCCTCCCTCCCTGGCCCCCAAGTGCAAGGCCTGTGGTTCCCAGTTTGCTGCTCTTAGGCTGCAGGCACTACCCTTTTCCTCCTCACCCCCTCAGGAAGGCCACCACATGTGTAGTTTCCCTCTAACAAAGTCCTTTTCCCCATATATACTGGCATCAGCTGCTACAACAATGAGCTGTTGGGGTAAGCAGAAGCTAAATTTTGGATTGGATATTATTCACACAAGTTCTTGTTTTTTTAAAAAAAATCTACAGTGAAAATGGGGCCACAGTTATAAACCAATGTGAGTGGAGAATGATATAGAAGCTTTGAGGGGAAGTGGACCTTCTTCTCTCTTACCTCTCTTCCTCCCTCCAGCCCTTTTCTCCCCACTCTGCAACCACTTTTTGAGTTTCCATTTCTCCCTGTATAGCCCACAGTCTGTCAGAGTCTCCTCCCTTTGTACCTCCACTCCCAACCTCCTGACATCACCACCTTGCTGAACTGCAACTCACTGTCATGCTGACACCAAGGATTGTTGATTCTAGTCCAAAGTCAACCTGTCATCTTCTGCCGTGTCCTCACGTCTGCTCAGGCATCATTTTCCTCATTTCTTTGCCTTCCTGTCACCATCCTCCCGGTCCACAGTCCAAAACCCCATGTTCCCCTATCCTCAGGGCTCCTCCATCACTAATTTTCAGCAAATAAGGCAACTTCTCTTCTGTTTATATGTAAAGTCGAGGGCTCAGATCTGAATTTCTTCAACTTCCTTACTCTCCACATCCCAATTTTACTATAATATTTCTTATCCTCCCTATCAGAGCAGAAGCATTTCCCCCTGCCCCTTTATTCTTTGCTGTCTGATCACTCCATCTGTGCTCTGGATCTCGGCTCTCTTAATCTTCTTCCAGACATTTTCCTGTAAATTTTCTACTCTTTCTTGAATTATTAGTCTCTTCTTCTTCATCTGCTTCCTCTCAGCCTAAAACAAATGCTATATTACCAAAAATCCTGTCGTAAACATACTTAATTGCTTCCCCTCCTGCTACGAAACTTTTTTTTTTTCCTCAAAAAACTCCTCTATTCAGTCAGCTTCCCAAATTCAAATTTGGTCTCTGTGCACACTATTCTTCTGCCACTGCCTATTTGAGCTTTCTAGTGAGAAACAGAGCAGGGAGGAAGGATAGACAGAGAAGGAAAGAAGAAAGAAAACAGAATTTCAGGAAGACTAATATTATGGAGTGGAAGGTTGAGTGGCCTTCAAAGAAGGAGAAAGGCCTGCCACACAAGTGTGTGGGAGCGAGGGATGGGAGCAGAAGAGCACTGCCTTGGACTTGCCCACAGAAGCCAGAACACAGTTTACAGGGGCCCCACCCTCTGAGCGAGGGGAGTCAAGAGAGGAGAGAACCAGTGTTCCATTCCAGCCAGGTGAACCCTCAACACAGTCAGTTTGTGGGTGAGTTGCTGGGACAGAGCAGTGGAGTTCCCCGTGCCGCAGGTCCGGGGCTGACCTTGGCCTCTTGCCACACACTGCGGAGTGGAGGGGTCAGTCAGCTGCTGACGCTCAGTCCTAGATGGAGCTGCTAGAGGACGAGGGCATCTCCTGCTTAGGTGACCTGGTGCCCCCTCACCTCCCACCCACTAATCCACCCATGCCGCTAGCCCCAGGTACCTCAGTTTAAACAAAGCATTTACTGTTTTCTAGGTTGTCTTCTGTCTTAAGCGTGTTCACTCTTTTCTCCATGCCTGTGTCAGATGATGTCTTTTTTACTTAAATTAATGAAAAATGTTCTTGGTCTTTAACCTAATCAGCAAACTTCAGGACCTGTCATCAAACTTACATGTACAAGAAGGAAAGCCAGACCAGGGCTTGAGTATAATTCAAAGAGAAGAGAGTGTTTTATTGTTTTGTCCCACTGAGACCTTGAGCCAGACAGATCCAGTTTATGTCAGAAAATATTAAAGGACCAACTCTACAGCATGTGGATTTGGGGGCGTATGCCATATTTGATATGGGAAAGAGAGGAATATCCCATGACTGGGTAGAAGGGAAATGTCAAAGGCAAGTGTACTCAACAGCAACCTAAAAGGAAATGAGAGAGAAAACCAGTGCGGAAAGAACCGTGAGTCTTTCTCAGCCAAAAGAAAAAAGAAAAAAATCTCCTCGCTTAGTTAGGCAATACTGAACCTGAGTAAAAACATTCGTCTTTGTGTTCCTGCTTTCTTTTATGGTGTCATTATTCTAGGCAAGGATTATTCCTGTCTGGTTTCTACTGAACCCCCAGAGTCACTGACACATAAACACTAACTTGCTTAGGGAACTCCACCGGCAGCAGAGCCCAGGGAAATTGTGTCATCCATTTGAGATGTCTCACATTCCAGACACACTGTTATCCCAGGCCATTGCTGGCTCCCTTGAAAGCAATAAGCAGACAATATAGGAAGCTGTCAGGAAATCCAATATCTAAACCCAATATGAGATTGTGGCCCCAATCTAATAAGAATAGATTCATTTTGCTTTATTCCTGTTTTGTCACCTGCTTTGTGGGGAAAGTGAAACATGATAAATCAGAACATTATGGTCAACTCGGAGTACATATTGACTCATCATTCCCTAAAATGTTATGCCAAACATTTTTTTTTTTTTTTTTTTTTTTTTTTGCAGTACACGGGCCTCTCACTGTTGTGGCCTCTCCCGTTGCAGAGCACTGGCTCTGGACGTGCAGGCTCAGCGGCCATGGCTCACGGGCCCAGCCGCTCCGCAGCATGTGGGATCCTCCCGGACCGGGGCACGAACCCGTGTCCCGTGCATCGGCAGGTGGACTCTCAACCACTGCGCCACCAGGGAAGCCTCTGCCAAACATTTTGAACCATGTAAATTCATGGAGACTGAGTTTCTTAGCGATCCCCTCCTTTCTATCACAGTGTTATAACCTTTCTCTGCTAAGGAAGCTAAAAGACTTCCTGAGGGTTAGCTTAAAAGACTGGATTGCTGGGTGATCTGGGACTAATTTAAATTCACAGATAAATTTAATAGAAATGTGAACATTCATCTGATATAGACTAAGTTGCCTCTGACCAACACCACTCCAGAAAGCAGCTGGGGCATGTGCGTTGGCTAACTTGCCTATGATTTCCATGGAATACACAGTTTTATTAAAACTTAAATTTGGTTTGAGAAAAATCACTAAGGAAGCAAAAGGAAAGAGAAACTGAGATCTCAGACTCTTCCAATTTAGTAGTTTATTTTAAAGTAGATTGATTTATTAATTCAATTTTAAGTACCTTTTATAGTGGCTCTATCCCCTAATCAGTACAATCTATGTATTGGGTGGCTGTTTACTTTGGGCCTTGATGTAAGCCCTAGCAAAATCTTCCCGTTAATCCAATCACTACAACAGACTATGATTAGTTTACTGTAGCATTGATTTTTAAGGATCACAGAAAAAGCCTCCTTAGTCAGGGCATGGGGTGGGGGAGGGCAGGGGAGGAGTATTAAGGGATTATAGGCTGCATCTGCCAGAACACAGATATTCATCCATATAATTTATTGTAATTATTTGTGATTTACGTGGTCTATCATCTTCTGTATATTTCATGAAAATCTTATATTCTGTAACTTAATGGCAGGCCATGCAGACTACTGTGTTGGATCTCTAAAAGTCATTTAGTGATGACCATTAAACTTGTCTTGACTCAATAAACTAGAAGGCAGCTTTCATTTTTAGCCGTTTACTAATGAGGAAACGCCAGCCTGGAAAAGTTAAATGACCCGTCTGTCCAACCTCACTGAGTTGGAGAAGACCTATGTCTAGAAACCATCTTCCTTCTCTTGACTCCCCTCCTTTGTGTCTTATTTTTATTAGTATTACCATGTAGCTACCCTATGGGCCAGGCTCTGTACCCAGTGCTTTCACATATGCGATCTCACTGAATTCTCACAGCGACCCTAGAGGATGGGTATTGTCATTAGCCTCATTTTATATATAAGAAACCCAAGGCTCAAAGAACTTAAGTGACTTGACCAAGGGCATTTAACTAATAGCTAGTGAATCCCAGACGTCAAACTAAAGTTTGTTTCAATCCAAACCCTCAGTTCCTAACCATACCCCATACGTAACATTGCTTAGAAAGATGGCATTTCAGGGCTCTCGCGTGCTTTTCTCATTTCCCCAAGGTCTGTCTCCTGATTTGCTAAACTGCCCATGCTTGGAGCTCAAACCCTTGTCTGAAAATCGTTCCCTTTGACCACCTTTTGCTCCATACATCACTGTCTGTTAGGGATTCAAAACATAGCTGGGAGCTTTAGTTAATGATGGATGACACTAAACTAAGCACCAATCACTCTTCTCCAGGTCTTTTGAATCTGCAGTTGATACAAGTAGAGAAAAAGAAGTTAAAAATTGTTTTCATCAAGGAAAGAATAAGTGCAAACTCATACTTTGACAAAAGGTTATTGTTATCATTAGAAAAACAAAATTTAAAAAGTACTGTGCATTTTGTGTTAATAATAACTAATTTTGCAGTGGGTTTACTTTGGTGCTAGGCGCTTTACATGTCGTCACTCTTCGCACCCACCCTATTTTACAGACACAGCAGCTCAGAGAGGTTAAACATCTTGTTTAAGGTCACAACGGGGAAATGGCAGAGCCAAGAACTGAAGCAGATCTAACTGTAGAGCCCACATTCTACACTCAATTACTCCAAATTGATAAAGGTATTTCTCCTTATATCTATATACAGGTTTAGGTGTGATAATCCTTGTGATTAGAAACATGAAGTTAAATGCTGGATACACAAAGATGAAAAGCATGAAAAAAAGTTTTAAAATAGAAGTAATATTTTTCAGAAATCAAACTGAAGGCTAAGTGGATGGTTAGCAGTACTGAGTATGTGCAAGAGAAATTGTCTTTAAACATTAGAGAATATAGAGAAGATTTTGATGTATGATGTATTTAGTGGTATGAAGGATGCCCCCCAACCCTGAAAAAATACGCACGTCTTAATCCCCAGTACCTGTAAATGTGACCTAATTTGAAAAAGGGTCTTTGCAGATGTAATTAAGTTAAAGATCTTGAGATGAGATCATCCTGGATTAACAGAGGGGGCCCTAAATTCAATGACTAATGTCCTTATTAGAAACAGACGAGGAGAGGACACGTTGGAGTGATGCTGACAGACCCCAGGAGCTGAGAAGCCAAGGAACAGATTGTTCCCTAGAGCCTTCGGAGGGAGAGAGGCCCTGCTGACACCTTGATTTTGGACTTCTTGTTTCCGGAAGTGTTACATTGGGCTGGCCAAAAAGTCCGTTGGGGTCTCTCTGTGAGATGATACAGAAAAACCCAAACATACTTTTTGGCCAACCCAATAGAATGAATTTCTATTATTTTAAGCTACCAGGTTTCTGGTAATTTGTTACAGCAACCCCAGAAAACCAATACAACATGTTATAGCATTTAATCTCTACATAAAAGCTGTATTTTTTAAAACCCATAGTCTCAAGTATCTCTATCCAATGGATTTAGTGCAAACCATGACAACACGTCAGGATCCAGGACTGCATGGACACTCACCATTTACCTTCAGATGATGGTATAGAATGTCTCGACAGATATTCATGGAAAAGGAGTCTTAGTTCACAGTTTGTGGCTGGGTCCTGCTACCCACTTTAAAACCAATCAATTTCTGGTTTGCCTATTTCTCAGGTATTCATTTCTACTCCTAACAGGTCATGGGAGTATTTTCCTGGCCCCTGAGATTTCATGCCCCATATTATAAAGGTAAAGAATTCGTTGGAAAAATCCAAGGATTTTCCTAAATAAGGGCTTTAGGTTGATGTCTGTGCTCACTCTTAACTTGTCAGGGGAACTTGGTCCTACCTAGAATGTTGAGACCTAATGAAAAAAAGAAGTCTTTTAAATGGTAATACTTGTTCTCCCCAGGGAATGCTCTAGACATACAAGGAGGTGACAGAAATGGTGGAAGTGAAGGGTACTGATCCTTCACCAGTCTTTAAAAGCAAGAACTAAATGCTATTCTACCATGGTTAGAGTCTCAAAAGAATGCCTTAGTCACGCTATACACAGAACATAACGACACACTCTCCTGATTTCAACTGTTTTCTTCCATGAAGTCTGGGATCCTCTTGCAGGCATTGCCAACAGGGGAAGCTCCTTCCCATGACAGAACATACCTCATTGCACAAGACTAAAGTAAGTGGCATCTTCTTAAACCCTTCTCAAAGGAGGAAAAGCTCCTCACCTGGCTTTCATCCATCATGCTGCTGAACATTCTCTAACTGGTAGTTTCTGAGGTGCCTCCTCGCCAGTAGGCTGGGCACTCAACAGCAAGTCCTGTCCTGGTCCAGGTGGACCAGCAAAGGAAGCCTGCAGCCTTTCCTGTTACAATAACTGAGGACCATACAGCTGCTGTGCTGGATGTTGTCAGTTTGTCCCTCTGTATCCATCATGTTCATCGTCCTGGTAAGCTAAGCTGTGTGGACTGTATAAATGAGCTCCCTTGACCTCTGGTTCAGCCAGTGGGCGCACATAAATACCCTGATCTCATGCTCCTTCTCTCTGTTTGACAAAATAAAAATTATATATTTGTCAAAACTACTTGAAAAAATAGAGGGAGGAAAAAAGAGTGAAGTCAAGTTATTTCCATCCCCAGGCCCCTACCTGAGGGGTTGCCATGGCTTGGCTGCACTGAAAGACACAATTCGGGTCAGGAGGGCCTCCCCCTACAGCCATTCTCTCTGGTGATCCTCTTCCATTTCCCCTCAGTCCTAAGAAAGGAAATGGCTTCTTGGTGTTGACAGTTCTGAGAACTGTGCCATCCCTTGTTGTTTCCCCTATACCCTACCACACCTTTATAAATAAACTGTATATTAAGCTCTACTCAGTTATCACTTTTGAGGGTGCTTTCTGTTTTCTGCTGGGAAAATGTTAGCTAACCAACTCTGGAGTAATTCAGCTCCCAGGGAGCAATTACTTCAGTAAATGCTAAGCCACCAGTGACAGCAAAAGTCACATGGTGGCTTTTCTGATATCTTAAAAATATTATGTGCCTGTATGTAAGAGACCTAGATTTTATCATGTTCATTTCCCCATAGTCACAGCATTATACCACTTAACTCTGACTATCAGAGAAAATCATTTTGTCATTGGTAGATGTAAGTTTCTCGCACTTATTTCTATCTTAAGTACTGCTATTGAATTCCATGGCTCACGTAACGAGGATTTATGTGTTTTCTACAGTTGATTTGAGCATTTGGCAAGTCAGCCATGAAATGTCTTTAAATTTATATTCACTTTGTCAAGGTATATATTGTCTGCTCTTTTACGAACTGCTTATTTCCTTAGTCTAATATACTTCATAGGGGACCTAAAGGTCGTAATTTGTGGTAGATCCAGTGGGGGTCCTTGAACTGCTGATTCTCACAGTGGTCACTCCTCTCCGTGATAATCTGAAAAGGCATCAGGGGAGAGGAAGCGTTCTCTATCTTTGCTCCGTAGATCAACCCTAGTGCCTGACCTAGAGTTGGAGCCCAATATTTGTTGAGAAGCCCATCAGGGTGAAGGATATCTTATTTTTAGGATGACTTGACTAGTTTTTTTCAATTTTGTGTATGTTGTGAGATGAATATGGGAAGTGGTATTTCTTAGTCAAGAGAGTTTCACCCAAAAACATTCATATAGTATCCATGGGGGCTGGAGATAGAACAGTGAGTAAGGAGACAGCCTTTGTACGCATTCCTCCAAAAGCACAGCTGAGACCAGGGCCTTCTTACAGTTACTTGAGGATATTATCCTCTGGAACAGGACTGAAAAGAATAAAGTAAAGAAGGAGGGAAAGCCAATCCAAGGGTGCATCGTCAAGCAGCTTACACTGTGGACGAATGTGGCAGGGGCCCTCTGGGTGCCCTCTGAGGAGTTGGGTAGAACACCTGAGAATCAACCCCCTGAACGTCAGAAGAAGACGGATTTATGCACCAGCCCCTGCTCCCCATTGGTCAAGTGTCACCCCGTGGGGCATTAACTCCCTTGTACTTCCAACGTTGTGCATGTGTCAGAGTGGATGACATACTGTGTCCCGGCCCCGGAGATGCCCAACTCAGAAAGTAGGAGGTGTTCAGGGCAGCTGGGGAGAGGTGCCTTCAGGCTGTAGATGTGAGCTGCCGGTTGCCGCCACAGCAGCTGGAGGGCAAAGGCGGATAGAGAGGACGTTTGCCAAGGTACAGAGACCCTGTCCTCACAGAGCTTGCATTCTAACGGAAAGTGACAGTATACCTACGAGAAAATAAGAAACTTAACTTACAGTGATAAGCATGACGAAGGAAATACAGCTATTGATGTGACAGAGACACATGGTGGGAGGAGGGCGCTTGGCGGGGGAAGATTTAGTCACAGGGGTCGGGAAAGGCCTCACAGAGGAAAGGGCATTTGAACAACCCCAGAATGAAAGAATCCAGTCATGTAACAAGCCTGTGGAAGAGCGTTCCAAGCAGAGAAAACGGTAAATGCAGACAACCTGGAGTTTAATGAACGTGAAGAGCCTGAGAGACAGAAAGGGAAGAGGGGGCAGGACTGTGGTGAGAGATGGAGTGTTGAGCGGGGGGTAGGCGAGCTGCGGTGAGGTGCTGGGTTCCTCTCAAGCATGTGTATGACCTAGACGCATATGAATAAAGGAGCTTGGACATTTACAGAACTGGCATTTGAGGTTTGCACCTCTCACAAGTAACTCTCAGGGGTCTCTGAGCAGTTTTCTGTCATAGAGGCACGCGTCTGAGTTACGTGGTGCTGTGAGGTTGGCGTGGGTGGGGATGAATTCCTTTGCTGGGGAGTGAATCTGGTTGACAACCCAGCATCCACATTTCAGCCTGGTTTTGTTGTCTTTTACTCATGGCCACGTACATAGCAACATCTGTGATATGATTAATCTTTGTTTCTGTGGGGGAGAAAAGGGTAGCCCAGGGTAAAGCCAAACCCTGGAGTTCAATATTTATGGTATAAGTAACTCTGTGACTTCAAGTCCATCATTTCCCTTTCCTGGCCACCAGATTCCTCGTACGTAAAATAAGGCGGTTGGTTCTTCTGAGGTTTCTTTGTTCTGTGACTGTGGTTAGACTGTGAAATTGATACAAATACTCCTAATTTCAAGTAGATTCTAACTTTCTCAAAAGCAATGAAGCATGATTCTGTTTTAGGGGAAAGAAAGCTTTTCTAACATTCTCAAAAGTGACAAAACATGATTTTGTTTTAGGGGAAAAAAAGGTTTGAGGATCTTCAGCTTCCTTCAGAGGACTCTCCACACACAGTGTTTTCCACATACATTTGTTTGCATCAGCGTTCTCCTAGAGATATGCCTTCCTAGCCAGGTGCTGGGTCATTAGAGCAGCTTCCCCATTCAGCACTGGTTGAGTGTATTGGGGATAAAGGAGAAACTGAAAAGAGAAAGAGAATTGCTTGGAGATGTAAATAGGAGACCTGTAGTCGTTCCCTGAGCAAAACCAGAGGGGAAAATAAATAATAAATGGCTAAAGAACAGTGAAAATAGGATAAAACTGATGCTGAATTATATAACACCAGAGTGAGGTTAATTCAATAACTTCCATTAAAAAATAGCATGCCTGGTCTCACCCAAAGAAGTAGTCAGAATTCCTCCAGGAAATTAACTTGAAAAGCAAGCAAGCAAACAAATACACAAACAGAAACTTTTAGAACAAATATATATGTATGTGTTTATATATATGTGTGTGACTATATATATATATATATACACACACACACACACATACATATACAAATATATACATATAAATCACTATTGTTTCCTCTGTGACATACAGGTGCAGGTTAGTAGAGAAAAATGTCATGGGAATTAAAAAAAAAAACCTATGTTTTCTAGATTGTTGCTTCCTTGTCAAGATGTTGAAGTTTAATCATGTTGAAATAAGACTCAGTATAACAAGTAGTACAGGATTCTTTATAACAAACCGTTTGACCTTGGTCAAGGCAATTTTACCTCTCGGGCCTCAGTTTTTTTCATCTGTAAGATGAAGGGTTCTGTCTATACTAGATGATCCTACAGTTACTTCTAGCTCCAACATTTTATAGATCTTGGCAGAAAATATACAAGCTTCGCGCGCGTTCATGCCTCTGTCTTTGACTCTTCCACAAAAGAGGCAAATCTTTCGAAAGTTAGACTTCTTCTCTAGAAGAGGGAGTAGATTTTTATTTACAACTATCCTCTATATTCTTATGTTCCACGCTGGGGTCTGAGGTTCAGAACAATGTCCCTGGTCTCTGTAAGAATCTCAATCACCAAATAAAATGAAATAATGTCCATTACAAAGTTTTTATTGAGCCAGAAATGAGAAGTAATACCTTTTAAAAAAGATGTTCGGGGCTTTCCTGGTGGCACAGTGGTTGAGAGTCCGCCTGCCGACACAGGGGACGCGGGTTCGTGCCCCTGTCCGGGAGGATCTCACATGCCGCAGAGCGGCTGGGCCCGTGAGCCGTGGCCGCTGAGCCTGCGCGTCCGGAGCCTGTGCTCCGCAACGGGAGAGGCCACAACAGTGAGAGGCCCGCGTACCGCAAAAAAAAAAAAAAAAAAAAAAAAGATGTTCAGCAATGAGGACTATGTTTCCATCCCACCATTTCCTCTCCCCATTACAATTGTTCCTCCTCCAAGAAAATAATTTGCTTTAGCTCTCGGTTACCCTGGAAATGCTGTTAATCATAATCTCCTATTTCCCATTAGCGCTACTTAATTAAGGTTGCATTAAGCAACATCACTACAAGAAAGAGAGAAAGGAAGGGAGGGAAGGAGGGAGGGAGGAAAAACACCAGCATGGTCTCTCTCCCTCTCTTTCCCTTTCTCACTTACTCTCAAACTTAGAACTCCATTTAAAGACAAATTATTGGGGAAAAGGAAGAGGGGGATTACTGACAAAGGTCAGATCCAGTCCTTGGCTGACTTTCCCTAGCCTATTGTTTTCACCAAGTGTAGCAACACAGTATCTGTACATGAATCGGTAGTTGTAAAAATGTAATGTGGTTAAGAATATGTTTGTAGCAGTCTACAGAAAAACCAGGGTGTGTGATTTTTGCTCCACACTGTCTTTTTATTAAGCTCTAAAATCAGTTGAACACTTCTCAGTTTTTCAAGGTGTTTTTTAAATTTCTCCATTGAATGTGAAGACACGTTTGAAATAAATTTCATTGCTTTGAAACCAGGTAGAATGTAGAATTTAAAATATTTCTTCTAATGCTCACTATGCTAACTTAACCCTAGAGATGTTAATGGTTTTTCAAGTGTTTTTCTGCAAAAGTCACCATTATTGAGTTATTATTGAGTCAGTAGCTTCCCAGAGCTTTGGCAAAATCAGGATTGATCTCTCTTTCTCTCTTTCTCTTTCTCTCTCTCTCTCTCCCTCTCCTTATTTCAACTTGCCCCTGAAAAGAAAAATTCAAAGATTACTTACTATAATTATTCAATTGTATTTTGTGATTCTATTTCTCAAAGTAAAAAATATTCTAAAATTTCTCTTACTTAAAAAATACTTTTCTGGACATCTGTAGAATAATATATTATGCAACTATTTTAAAGGAAGAAGTTTATCTTTGTTTTATAACATGTATATATGTCTACAATATATTATGAAGTGAAAAAAAGCACAGATTAGAGTACATGCAGTAAAAATAGTAAAAATCCAGTTTCTTCATATAACATATTTATGTAAATGTCTAGAAAGATATAAGACAAAATATAAGTACTTTGGTTGTCTTTGGGTGGTTAGGATTCCAACTGATTTTTATTTTCTTTGTTATCCTTTTAAAGTGTTTTCTTGTAATGAGCAGATATTGATGCTGTCATTACAAAAATGTATTACATTAAAATCAGTCTTTACTGGATGGATTGAGCATGGTGGAAATGATGGTGGTAAAGCAAATTGCTGTGTGGAAAGTCTCGTGAAGTTCTCTCTCTTCCATTAGATGATAATTCTTAAAATTCATAAAATTTGAGTGAAAGCCAAAAGGAGGACCTTCATTCTCATGGAGTCAGGGCCTCTACCTGTACCTAATAGGTCATCCCTCACTTCTAGTTCAAAATCCAGTGATCCCTGACGATTGCTCCTGGGGTAGGGAAGGGAGCAGGAATCCAGCTCTATGATGGTTTTTCTTTCCTCCTAATTCTGATGTATGAAAATTCAAAGGAGATTTTGACTCCATGTCCAACTGGACACCAAGCCTTACCTCCGTTCTTTGCAATGTCCATGCCCCTATCATACTTGACAATTGCCAATAGGAAAGCTCTCATCCTCAGGTGCCTAAAGAAATACAGAATTCCTAACAGGTCTCCTGCCTCTTTTTTTCTGCCTTCTTTTATTCAGTCTTCACATGTCCACCTACTAATTCACCTAATTCATCCTACTAAAATGTTACTTTTAAATATGTTACTCTTTTGTTGAAAATCCTATAACTCTCTCTGACATGAAGAAAAAAATCTATAGCCTAGAATTCGAAGCCCTCCAGAATCTAAGCTCATCCCTAGCATGACTTTGCCCCAAGCCCCCCCAATAAAGCCTCTGCTTCATGATAACAGCTGACTCACTGAATTGGCCTTGAACTTCAGTACTCCCAAGGGTTGGCTCTGCCTGGAATGACTTACCTCATGGTTTCCACCAGACTCACTTCTACAATGTAAAGCCAAGTTAAGATTCCACGCTTGAGATGTTCCTAGCCCACCTGATCCCTAGGAGATCATCCCCTTTTCTAAAGACCTGTGCTACCTACTCATTTAATTCTGTGCTTTATGTTACCTGACTCTCTGGTGCACATGGATATTTTTTCCCCAGCCAAATGATAAGTGCCTTAAGGACTTATTTCCTCATTTGTATTTAAAATCACCTAGAACTATGCCTCTTCAGTAATCCCTTAAGAGTTGGCACTAAATACATATTTTTTGATTAACTGAAACATCGAGCAGCATGTTTCCTAAACATTTTGGGAAAGAAACATGTACAACAGTATAACACTCCACGTTCTTATTTTTTTATATAAGTAGTTAAAGAATAAAATAGTAGTAGTAGTTAAAGAATAAAGACACAGACCTACTGGAGAACGGACTTGAGGATATGGGGAGGGGGAAGGGTAAGCTGTGACAGGGCGAGAGAGAGGCATGGACATACATACACTACCAAACATAGGGTAGATAGCTAGTGGGAAGCAGCCGCATAGCACAGGGAGATCAGCTCGGTGCTTTGTGACCACCTGGAGGGGTGGGATAGGGAGGGTGGGAGGGAGGGAGACGCAAGAGGGAAGAGATATGGGAACATATGTATATGTATAACTGATTCACTTTGTTATAAAGCAGAAACTAACAGACCATTGTAAAGCAATTATACCCCAATAAAGATGTTAAAAAAAAAAAGAATAAAATCCAAGACAAATCAATAATATTTGAGTTAACCTCTCTGAAAACCACAAAAAATAAGATTACCTTTTGCTCAACTTCCTATTTCTGAAAATGTCCTTAATCTCATTGAGGGTAAGTGTTTAGATGGAGCATTTAAAAAGTTTGTCCAAAACACACAATTGTGTCTTGCCTGTAGCAGAAATAATGTGTGCCCCTGCTTCACTTTGTCAATAATGGAATTTGCTTCTGAAGTTCAAGATTTCTTTTTGTGTGTGAAACTGACTGCTTCTGTTTTCTCTTTATATGCAGTAGACTCTAATCTAAGGCAGAAGAAACACCATGCAGTTGGGATTTAGTGAGCAGGGAGGATAATAGAAGAGATTGACATGACTTCCATAGAAGAGTTATTTTTAAGTATAGAGAATGCCTACCCTCATGCTGAAAGGGCCTTTAGAAAATATTCCCAGGATTGAAAAGCAGTGAGGGCAATTCCCATCACTGGGCTAGCAGTGCTGGTCTGTGGGGTGTTGCTGCCACCTGCTGCATGCAAACAGCCATGGAGGGGCTGGCGCCGGGCTCTTAGCTGCAGGACGCCAGGTGAGCACAATTAATATTCTGTGGGCATGTGAAATTTTTCTTCTATTAGAGCCTGGGTGAATCTCAAAGGAAAATCAGTCCAATCTGATGACTCTAGGCCACGGAAGTATAAAAACCACACCCAGGATGGGCAGATTTGCCCAGTAGCCACTAAATGGGGCCCTGGGCATCCCAGCCTCAGGCATGGATTCCATTAAAAGTTACTCTGTAGCTCTGGAAAACAAGTGAGGATTTCCCTTTTTCTGAATCTGAGGGATTTATTTGAAGAGTTGCTTCACCTTCAGGCAATAAGAGATAAGAGACCTCTAGATGATTCAAGGGGGAGGATATTTTCTTAGAGAATTCAATAAATTTAGATTCTTATTGGTTTCTACTTAGGTAGATTCCTCTTAATATGACAAGTGGAGTAAAGTAACTGAAATCCCTCCCCAGGCTTGTAATGTCTCCCAGTTTAATAGGGACATCAACCTATAGATCAGGGTCTTCTTACTATATCTTCTGGCCTGTTTTTGCCTCTATACTCCATCACCGTGATTTACTAGAATTTCTAGGAGGAAAGGGGCAGATATGAAGGCATCAAGAGCAGTGATGTTTCTTCCCGCCTTTCAATCAAAGACTTTGAACTCCCCAGCCCTCCCTGAAAATATCCCTGTCAGCCCCAACTGACCCAACACCTCGAGGGACCTGAGACCTACTGGGGAGGCGGTAGTGGGGGATAGGAATAAAAGTTTGGGAGCCCTGGAGTAGGAAATCAGTAACTCCATTTTCTGGCCTCTGCAGGAAACATCATTAGCTGAGTAGTAATGAGTATGGCAATTGTCACGGCAAATATTTGTAGGGGTGGTGTAGAGGGTAGCCTGGACGTCCAGGAAGACAGTAACCCTATTTCACCATATGCAAATGTCTTCTCCCAGGTAATTCTAATCTCCTGAATGGCAAGAGTGATGCTTTATATCTTAGCATCGTCCGTATCCCCCCCCCAAGTCCTTGCATAGGACAGATCAGTACACCCATGATGTCATGATACATGATGACATGATACATGATGATGACCTGGTCAGAATTATCTCTCCCTGACCTCAAAAGAGTAACCATCTCAGGAATACAACTCAGTCTTCTCATTTGTCTTTAGCCTTGCTGATAGTAATGAGATTAGGGTCACAGAATATTTCACCAATTGTTCATAAGATGGTACATATTAATTCATTTTTATTCTTTGTTCATTAAACTTATGCTGTAGTTCCAGCCTAATGTTTCTTTTCTTAATGTTGGCAGGTAAAGACGGCCTATTTTACCCCAAGGTAGAAAACCAATACAGTTGTATCTGACAGGGAACAGTCATCATGTCCTTCTGCGAATAACCAGCGATTTTTACCAAGGAGTCACTTCCCTGAAATCCGGTCCTCGGTAAACGGAAGTAAGTGGGTGGATGTAACAGGGCCTGGTAACCAGCTGAGGTAGGAGATTCTCTCTGCCTTTGGATTCTGATTGTTTCTGTCTTACTCTGCATGATCTTTGCTGAGGCAAAGACACGCTTTTCTGTCATCATCAGAACAGACCTCCCGCCAGCAGGGTGGGAGAATTCCCTACTTGACCACCAGCCTATCCCAGACACAGGGTGGAAAAGGAGCCCTCGTCTCCTCACCTCCAGGGAATGTGGGTTTCCCTGAAAGAAGGGAGACGTTAAAATTCCATTTCTTAGCTGGAGCTACCCTCTGTTACTTCTCAGATTTTATTAAAATTAAACCTGTTAATTCTTTGTTCTTTCACCCTGAAGCAATTCTGGAAAGAAAACATATTTTAAAATTGAACAGAAAAACTATTATGAAAGACACTGAGCTCACATTTGTTAAATGACTTTGTGCTCTTGAAAAGAAATGTATAAAAAGCAGATTATGAACTGCTCTGCATGATCTCCTTTGTGTGGATTTCAGAAGCAGCTTGACTGACACAGATCCTGAAGGAGAGAATCTTTGGATACTAAAAATGCTTTTAACGAAGGTGGTACACAAGATTTCAGAGAACCATTTCAACATTGTTCTGCTGAAGGTTATACTTAGCTCTGAACCACATTACTTTCCTGTCTACGTTTCATTTCCTGGGGTCTTGCCAAGTGATAAACAGACACAGGCGTTTGGTAGATGTGGCGTTTTTTCAGCACGAACAGGGTGGCTGGAGTTTGCTTAGTTAAAGGCATCTATTGACTTCTGTGATCATTATGGAAATGCTGGTGTGAGGCCTTCAGGAGACTATGGGGGGGAAATGGACATACTGTGCTGTCTATTCCATCATCCAGATACATTTTGTCAGGGGTAAGGCTTCTGGTTGTCCTTTCTTGTCAGATCGGCCGCTTTGAGGGGAATGGGGCCTCTGTTTATTTAAAATGCCTTGTGGCTACTGCCGAAATTGATCACCAGAGGCAGACTGTTATTAAGGTTTTCAGTTATGTATTTAAGTGGCAGCTCTCAGAGAGATGTTAAGAGTCTAGAAAGGATTACAAATGAGCGCTAAAAACAAGAAGGGAATGGGGGGTTTGTGCCACTGCTCTGAGACATTTTCACCCATTTTCTTTCTAAGAGGGTCTCTTGGAGTAACTGGGAAATTGTGCTTCTTGCAAATGAAATGCTCTCCAAGTGATAGAATAACTCCGGAATACTAGAAACATCACAAGCCATCGAGACTCAGAGCTCCTGGCTCAACCTTTTCTCTTTCTCAAATACTTTCTCTTTTGGATAGAGCAAGAATTTCTCCTCCAAATACTAAGATCTTTGGGAGCTGAACATATGTTGAATTTTAATGAGGCATGTGTAGGTATGGACCTGGGAGACAAAGTAGGGTCCTTATGACAGCGGGGACCAGTGCCTAAAGGGCCTATTTAAAAACAGCAGGAGGAGAGATTTGTTCTGCATTCCGTAGCACGAGGGTATTAGAGGGAGCCCGAGTGTCTTAAGAATTAGCTCTGCTTTTCAGATATAGTTATGAAGATTTTAAAGGAGAATTTCTAAATCAAAGGAGACTTTGGAATATAATGCTGTAGATAGGATCAGAGATGTATTACCAGGCAAAGGTGAGCTCACAGGGAGCTACGTTAAGCTGCACTAACCTCTGCCTACCCAAACTTTTGCATTCATAGAAGTGTAGTAACTCCCATTTGTCCAGTACCTTTGGAGGCTGTTTTTTTCTCAGTTGCTTGTCATCTTTTTATCTTTTTCCTTTGTGAGCTTCAGTGGTACTTGTCACAATAATATATCATTCCTGTAACAGTATTCCATGTTAATTCTAAAACTGAGACCTACACTATTGAAGGCATGTCAAAGGCTCAGTGCTTAACATATTGTAAGTGTCCTGTACCATTTGGTCAGAGAGCTGATGGGAGGGAATCTTCTTTCATGTCTAGTGTTTCAGTGTTGATTATAGATGATGCTGACCAGTGGGTTACCTTTAGTGGAAACCTCTACTGCTGTTTTTTCCCCATCCTTTCCTCAGGCACCCTAACTACATGGAAATGATGGCCCTTTTGATCCTCTGATATTGAATGTCAAATTTCTTACTCTTCTCAACCAATTTGGAAGGCAGTTTGGAGGTCATGAAGGTTATAGAAGGAGCATAGACTCTAGACAACCAAATTAATGTTCTTTTACTGAGGTGTGACTTTAAGCAAATCACTTAATCTCTCTGTGCCTCAGTTTCCTCTTTGATAAACAGTGTTAACAAACATCACCCTTTGGACTTCCCTGGTGGCACAGTGGTTAAGAATCCGCCTGCCAATGCAGGGGACACGGGTTCGATCACTTTTCTGGGAAGATCCCACATATTGCAGAGCAGCTAAGCCATGCGTCACGACTACTGAACCTGCACTCTAGAGCCCGTGAGCCACAACTACTGAGCCCGTGTGCCACAACTACTGAAGCCCATGCGCCTATAGAGCCCATACTCCACAACAAGAGAAGCCACCACAATGAGAAGCCACGCACCTCAACGAAGAGTAGCCCATGCTCACTGCAACTAGAGAAAGCCCGCACGCAGCAACAAAGACCCAACACAGCCAAAAATAAATAAATTTTAAAAACAAACAGAAAAATCACCCTTTGGTGTGTGCAGAGGATTAAACAAAATAACCTAGTAAAATCCTCTTGTAAACATATATTTTTAAAAACATACATAAAATAAAACATATTAGTTAATAAATAAATAAATAAAACATAAATAATAATAAAATAAATAAATAAAAATAAATAAAACATATTAGTTATTTTTCAGTTTCAGAAAATAATATTTGTGTGTTATTATATGTTATGTGCTTTTGATTCATAAACAAAAAAAGCCAATTATATTCATTGTAAGAGTAGTTGTCATAATAAACTTGCTAGTGGGCTCCAATCTTTAAATAGGCTTAATTTTTTTCACAGGTAGTCAGAGAACTTACATTATTTTTTGGACAGACCAATAGACAAAGTGATAGACATTCAAAAGTCAATAATTTCCTCTAGTGTCTTTAAGCAAATGCTTCCTCATTTGTGTTGAGTCTTATGCTTCTCTGTTTAGATCAGGAACAAGCTCTCTCTAACCCCTAAGTCAGCCAGGGAGGAAAGTTCCAGCTGCTCCCTCACTTCACCAAAGTAACCAAGGTTTCTCATTGAGTCACTCTGTGTGAATCATGCAAACTGATGGCTCACGTCCTTCCTTTTCAGGAGTATTGGAAGAAACGTTCAATGCAGAAGAAGACATTTATGCATTATCTGGTTCTGATGTCAACCTGACCTGCCAAACACAGAAGAAAGGCTTCTTGGTGCAGATGCCGTGGTCCAAGGTCACTGATAAGTTGGACCTGATTGCCCTTTATCATCCCCAACATGGCTTTTACTGTGCCAATGGGAGCCCCTGTGAGTCGCTGGTGGCTTTCAGAGAAGCTCCCAGGAATGTGTCAAAGTGGACTCTGCACTTAAGGAACATGTCCTCCTTGCTCACTGGGAAGTATGAGTGTAGTTTCACTCTGTACCCAGAGGGCATTCAGACGAAAATCTACAACCTATAGATTCAGACAAATGGTAAGCATGTCTGGGAGGGGGAAGGAAGCACATGCATTCATTCACCTCTCATTTGTTCAACAAGTATGTGTTCTGAGCCAGCCATGTGCCAGGATACATGTAAAATTGCACCAGTGATAAGTGGTAAAGACTACAGCGGTTTTGTGAGAGAATATAATAGAAGTCAGGAAAATTGACTCTGAGAAAGCAACACCTGAGCTGAGGTCTGAAGATTAGTAGATATTAACACCATTTGGGAGGTGGAAGGTTTGTGAGTGATCCAGAGACAAGGAACAGCTGATATGAAGGGCTGTGTAGTGTTTGAGGACATAGGAAGATGCCAGTGGGACTTCGGTACAGAATTAAGGGATGAGGTGGGAGATACGGTAAGGACAAGATCATGCTGAACTTTGTCAGCCATGTTTGAGGTTTGGATTTTTATCTAAGTGCCTTGGGAAGACATCAAAGGATTTTCAACCAAAGGATGGCATGACATTTATAGCCTGATTGAATTTGTGTTATAAAAAGCTGGTGCTGGCTTCAGTATGAGAAAGAAGTGAAGAGGCATGAGAAGGAGAAGGTGGAGACAAGTTAGGAGACCAGTTGCCCAGAGGAGACAGAGTGATAGTTTGGGAAGATGTAGAAAGGAGATGACGAATTTGAGCTTTGAGCATGAGACAGGTAGGACTTGGTAATAGAGTGGATCTAGAACAATGGCAGTATGAGTGAGGGAGAGAAAAATCATGCATGTGTCTGGCAAGCACACCTGAATGGTGGTGCCATTCACTGAGATGGGAGGCAAAGGAATCAGAGCAGTTTGAGGGGGGACTTATCAAAGTGGCTTTGGATATATTTAGTATAAGGCAAGGTTTTGCGGGGGGGGGGGCTTATTAAAGTGGCTTTGGATATATTTAGTATAAGGCAAGGTTTTGCCGGGGGGGGCTTATCAAAGTGGCTTTGGATATATTTAGTATAAGGCAAGGAAAGGTACCGAGGAGGCTGCTGGATGTGTAGCATTCACTCGTTCTTGCTTTAGAAGGCTGCCTTTGGAGGCAGGAATCCTAGGTTAAAGTTCTAGTACCTTTCTGGCTAGAAAAGAATTTCACCTGGGGCCTGGCATGTACATTCTCTGAGCCCATCTGGAAAATGATGACAGTAATGCCTACCCTAAATTAGTTGGTCCTAAAATAAATGATCTCCGTTTATACTAACGGAAAAGATGAAAACGAAAGCCAAATGGAAAATGCACTGGAAATGGAATGATTTTAACTCAGGGGCACAGTGACCTGGTGTTATATGAAAAAAGGACAGCAAAAACTAACTCATGAACGCTATGCTAAAGAAGGCATGGAGCTGCCCAGGACAAACAACAGGTATGGATTTATTACTTCCTCTCCACTTCTCAAGAGATAAGACCATGCATGGTGTTGGGCAGTCCAGCTATAGAGCAGGATCTCTTCTACCTCTACCTTAACAATGCCCCATTCCCATTGCTGTTTTCCAGGAAAAAATACTTCATTTGGGGATAGGTTGGGATGGTGGGGGTTGAGTGAAGAGAAATGAAAAGACCTGTATAGAACAGTGTTTACCTACATATATTTTGGCATCAGGTGGCCTGGATTTGAATGTTGGCTCTGTCATTCACTATATATTTCATCTTCGCCGGGTTCTTCTAAGTCCCTAAGTTTTTGTTTCCTGATATAACAAATACGGATAATTATAGGAACTCCTTCACAGGTACCATTATTTTGACGATTAGATGAGATAATCTGTGTAAAGCACTTAGCATAGTTCCTGCCCAAGAGTAAGAGTTTGGAAAATGGTACTTTTCATTATGAATAGTAGAAATAATAATGAGTGAACTCTATATCTCAGGTCTCATTAAAAATGAGTCTTCCGCCCTCTCTTTTTGTGTCTGCCTGATATGGGGCCCAACAAAACGTGCCACACATTAGCACAAGTACACACTGACCTTGGCTTTAGACAAAGATTTTGGGTCTTCTTCCTAAAACTGTAAACTATGCTACTGCATATGTGAGGACCTAGTGTTTATTCCATGGAGAATTGACAACATGGATTAATGTGCCGTATAGGAAATAGGAGGTGGGAATGGCTCAACATAAAGACAGCAGTGGAGAAGAGGTACAGTGTCATTCAGAAAGGAGAGTGGTGTTGCCTTTGAGGGAAAGTGTATTTCTTAAAATAAAGGGCCAAGCTTGTAACTACTAAAAACTGCAAATCACTGGGGAGGCAGAAGCCAAGTATACATGCTTTGTGGTTGTCAGTTTCCCAGTCTTCTGACTGTAACTTTGCTCTTGATCTGCCGGACCAGACGGAAAAAACAATGGCCTCGATGTTAGAGAAATGATTCTGGTATTGTGTATTTGGGTACAAAGGGAGAAAAATAGAAAAGAGAAAAACAGAAAGGGAAAGAACTCTTTCACCACAGAGTGATCAAAAATGTAAGCCTGGTATAAAGCTAAGGGGCAGATACTGAGACGGGCAGTTGTCACTCAAAAGCCCTGTCAAATCCCCCCTCACGACATCTTTTTTCCCTTTATTCTTTTGATCTTCACTCCTTCTTCTCTCTCTCTTGCCATTTCCCTCTCACAACCCTGGGAGATCTTCAGGTTTACAGGCTGGTTGGGTAAGCAAAGCACACACGAGTGCAAGTATGTGCAATACACGAACAAATGCAAATTGAAGTGGTGTATGAGAATCTAAATATGAAAATGCTGAGGGACCAGAGGTGGTTGGGACCTCTTTCTGTTTCCTTTCTGTTGTCTGCAGAGTCATTCTCCTCCCTGCCTGCTCACAAAACAGTGTGTCTAAATCCTGTCCCCATGTTCCTGGAGTGCCTAGCCGAGAAGGGACTCTTCTCTTCACTATACCTTGTTCCTTTGTGTGAGCTAGTGCTCTGAGGCTGTGGATGAGGGTAGAAATGTAACACACTGTTTGGCATTTGCCTCTTTTTTCATTTTCACTTGACAGGGTTTCCTTTTAGGTTAGTTTTAGGGTTATTCCAAGAAACGCAGTTCTCTGAGTCAAGCCTTGGGTTATTGTCATCCAGGTTTCCATCATTTGACGCTACTGGATCCCACAGTGCTTCAGACTGTGAGACTTTAATGTGTCTGAAATGTGTAGTTGTTAGGATTAGTTCTAAAAAGTACACTATGGCTTTAATTTCCCAGATTACAACAGAAGCCTTGGGGGCGGTTAATGCTGTTGTTAGAAGCAGTAGTAGGAGAAGAAGGAGGAAAGGTAGTAGAAGGAGGAGGAGGTGTGGTAATAGAAGTAGTATAGACTATAATAGCAGAGTAATAGTACCAGTAATAGAATGGAATAATCTGGATAATATAATCTTGGTAATCTCAGTCTAACTACATGCTACTACCCTATCTAAAGGCATAGTGTGTTCTTTGACCTTTTTTCCCAGTTTTATTGAGATATAATTGACATATTGTATTCATTTTAGGTATACAACATGATGATTTGATATATGTATATATTGTAAAATGATCACCACAGTAAGTTCCGTTAACATCCATCACTCCACACAGTTAAATTTTTTTTCTTATGATGAGAACCCTTAAGATGTGCTCTTTTAGCAACTTTTAAACACTTTTTTTTTTTTTTTTTTTTTTTTTTGCGGTACGCGGGCCTCTCACTGTTGTGGCCTCTCCCGTTGTGGAGCACAGGCTCCGGACGCGCAGGCTCAGCGGCCATGGCTCACGGGCCCAGCCGCTCCGCGGCACGTGGGATCTTCCCGGACCGGGGCACGAACCCGTGTCCCCTGCATCGGCTGGCGGACTCTCAACCATTGTGCCACCAGGGAAGCCCTTTTAAACACATTTTTAACTTTAGTTACCATGCTGTACATTACATCCCCAGAATTTATTTATTTTATAACTGGAAGCTTGTACCTTTTGGCCACTTTCACTCATTTTGCCTACTCCCCACCACCTGCCTCTGACCAGTCTGTTCCCTTTTAATCTGAAGGCTGTCTTACATTTCTTATTTTTCTTTTCCAATGCATTTGTTGAGCAAATTTGATTATTTGTCCTGTAGAATTACCCACAGCCTGGGTTTTGCTTGTCACATCTCATGGTATCTCCATGTTCCTCTTTCACCTTTTAGTTAGGTATACAGATTTGATCACATTTATTTTTATTTTCTGGCAAGAGTATTTCATAGATGATGTTGTGTAGTTACATCAGAGCTACATAATGTCTGATTGTGTGATGTTAACAGCCACTGATGGGTATTGCCTAGATCCATTCGTTCATTATGGGCTGCCAAAGAGTGATGTTCTAATTCTATCATTCCTTCATTTATCAGCTGAAGTATTCTTATAAAGAGAAATTCCTCCCATGAACCAATTATTTACTACATGTACAATTTGTATAAGAAAAGCAGAATAGACACTTGGTTCTTTCCCTTTATTTACCAGGTTTAAAAATGAGTTGGTTCACTAGCATTCTTAGGTCACAAATAAGTATTTGTGTTAAGTATCAAGAATTTATATGAATTTAAACATACTAATGAGTTTTAATTCATTATAATTATTATCCTTATTAGGCTGAAAATGTCCCACATATAAAATCTATTAACCATTTATAATATAAATTGCAAATATTTTCTCAGTTTGTCCTCTGTCCATACTTTCTTATCCTACTGTTTCCAATGCAGCATAATTCTTACATTTATGACATAAAATATATCACTTTTTTTTCCTTATTGGTTCTAATTTTGAGTCATAGTTAAGAAACGTTTTCCCCATTCCCAGATTATACAGAAATTCACTCATGTTATTTCTCACACTTGCATGTTTTTTTAAATTAGCATTTAAATTTGTGATGTTAGGTTTCTAGTGTTAAAAATTGTAACTAAATATATTTTTTTATGATTTCTAATACTTTTCTTTCTGTATTTCCTACTTTTTTCCTTCCTGTGGTTCAGTTTAGAAATTTTCTATTGACCTATTTTCCAATTCACGAATCTTATTTTTCTTGGTATCCAGTAAGTTTTCAATCTCATCAAATTCATTCTTAATTTCTGATGTTATATTTTTAGTTATTGGTTTTTTTAGATTTTTAATTCTTTGATGAAATTGTTCATCTTTTCATGTAGTTCCTTCATCTTTTTCTCTATTCTTGAATATGTAAAAAGAGTTAATGTCCTTGTTGGCTAACTCCAATGTTTCTATTTTTTCTATATATGCAGTTTATTATATGTATTACATATATAAAGAATATATATTGTGTTATTATTGACAATAATAGCAAAAGGAAAGGATGTGCTGGAGTAAGTTGTGAAAAAGAAAAAGTAGACAAAAAACAGACACATGAATGATCTCCTATAACATACCCAACAGAACAGTGCCGCAATTAATGGTTTAAAGAATTTCACATTCTTAAAGAAATTGAGAAGAAAAAAGAAAAATAATGTATATATTTTATATTGACCCATATATTTACCATTTCCTATGCTCTTCTTTCCATCCCATGGAGTGAAGTTACTATTTGGTGTCATTTTCTTTCAGCCTGAAGGACTTACTTTAGAATTTCATATAAAGCGAATCTACTTGCCATGAATTCTGGTTTTTCTTTTTTTCATTTTTACTTTTGAATGATATTTTCAATGACTGTAGAATTCTTAGTGGACTGTTTTTTCTTTCAGTATTTTGAATATGTCTTCTGATCTCCATTGTTTCTAGTGAGACGAGAGCCATTAATTCTATTATTGGTCCCTGCATGTGATAAGTTTGGGGCTTTTTCCTTACTGATTTCAATCACTGCTTTCCTACTTTTCTCTTTGTTTTGGCTTTCAGCAGTTTGATTATGACATGCCTAGTTGGGTGTTTCTTTGTATTTATCGTATTAAGGTTTTAAAGTTCTTGAATGTGTAGATTAATTTGGGGAAATTTTTAAAAAATCAAATATGAAGTTTTTGGTCTTTGTTTCTTCAAATATTTGTTCTGTCCCCCTCTGTTTCATCTCTCCTTCTATGACTCTAATTACATATATGTTAGGACACTTGATATTGTCCTATATGGCTCTGAAACTCTTTGTTTTCCTTCAATCCTCTTTCTCTCTGCTATTCAGATTAGATAATTTATATTAATCATTATTCAGACATAGTGATTTTTTTCTTCTGCCATCTCAAATTGGCTGTTGAGAATTCCCAGTGAATTTTTTATTTTTATTATTGACTTTTCAACTCTAGAACAACCATCTGGTTCATTTTATCCTCACTGAAATTCCCTATGTATTGAGTCATTGCCATCATATTTTGCTTAATCCTTTGAACATACTTTTAATAGCTGCTTTGAAGTCTGTTAAATCCAATGTAGGATCTGCTCAGAGTCAGTTTCAATGAACTGCTTTTTTCTTGAGTACGGATCACACTTTCCTGTTTCCTTCATATGTCCTCATTTTTTGTTGAAAGCTAAACGTAAAAACAAAAACAAAAAACCCATAATGCGACAACTCTAGATTCTGTGGGTTTTTCAAAATTTTAGTAACTTACCCATATTTAAATTGCAAAATCTGTCTCCTTTGCAGTGTGTGGCCATTGAAATCTCTGCTTAGCTTTTTACTATAATTCTTATGTCTTTAGTTTGCCTTCCAAGGAGTTGCCCCTACATTGGCAAAGCCCCTTTGTTGGTCCACAAATGAATTTGGCAAAAATTGTGCTCAAATACCTCAAGCCCAATAGGCTTCCACCCTCTACACATAGATGTCTGTGGAGGCGGGGTTAGGGAGTGCCTTCAAAATTGCGACAGTAGTACCTCCCTTGGCTTTCACTTTTCACTGGGCTCTCTCAGGTCCCCCCGACTCATGTGTATATTTTCCCAGTCAGCCTGAGATATGTAGAGAATTTATGTCAGCTATTATATGACTCTCTGATTTCTGGAATCTCCATGTTAACTGTCTATCTGGTCTGCCCCTCATCCCAAATGAGACTGCAAACCCAGGCTAACCAAGCGTCAGTTTTTCTCTGTTTCCTACCAAGTTTGTCCCTGTTAGCTGACAAAGTGAAGGATTTTCATGCTTAGACCTAATTTAAGTCTTCCCCTTTTGGAAGAAAAGCTGCTGGGTTTTGTAGCCAGCTCTAAGACGGTGAAACTACCTTTCTCACCGACCTAGTCAGGAAAGGGGATAGAAGGATCCCTAAGCAAGAAGGCTAAAGACTCCTACTGTTCTTATTGAAACTCTAGTGGTTTTTCAGGAGGAAATGCTTCCCAATTAAATGTTTGTCTTTGGTCAATTTCCAGGGCCCTGAAAATTGTGATTTTTTTTAACACATTTGCTCAGTTTTATACATATCTTTTTTTCACTGACATCTTCATGCCCGCAAAACCAGGAGTCAGCCCCTCAATCCCTGCCTCATCTGCGTTTTTGATACTTATATTGTATCTTTATTTAAAAATACATATTCATTACTACTCTCTTATAACAATTATTTATTCTTAGTGCTAAAGGTAAATATATATTCAACACTTACCCCTAGCCTTTATGTGAATGTCTCTTCAGTTTGAAGTATATTCTATTGGAGAATCCTCAGGAAATGTTCATGGGGCAATATTCCCTGAGTTCTTGCATGACTCTAACATGATTCTTATAGTCTTCATATTAAAGACTGAATGTAATATCCTTAACTCATATTTTCTTTCCTTGAGTATATTCGATATGTTACTATATTATTTTCTGACATAAAGATTTGCTGTCCAAAAGTTAATAATAATTTGATTTTCTTTCCCCAGAACTGACTTTTTTAAATACTTTTATAAGAAAATGCTTAATGTCCATTCTGAGACTATTTTCCTACTTTTGCAGTATAATCTTTTAATATGTATTTTCTAGTCATTTTATTTTAAGAAATTGTACTTGAGTTATAATTTTCAGTATTTTTTCTGTCTATTGTTTATTTCCTTGAGTATCTTCTATTAAACATACTTTTTATCTTCTTTGCCTGTCTCTTTCTTTGAATCCCTTTTACCTCTTTTTTCTTTTAAAATTCATTATTTATTAACTCATTTCATTTAAAAATTTCCCTCATTCTATTTTTTAAATTTCTTTTAATGCATTAGCTTTTGTGTTAATATATTCTTGGTTTTGTTCTAGTTTGCTCTTAATTTCTGAAATGATTTTCAAAATTTATTATTTCCAACCCTTTCCTGAATTCTCTCACTTATCTTTTATAAACTTTCTTCTCTCCAATTGACTCATTTACTAGTCTTTCTAAATTTTTTCATAGCTTATATCATTTTCTTTATTTCTTTTAGCTCATTTTGAATAAGTAGGCTATAGTTTTTATTTATTTTGAAGTCATGTCTTTCTAATATGCTGTTATTGTTGTAGGAATGTTACTTTGTTCTCTCTTTTTTTTTCTTATGGTATCTTTACATGTGATTCTACCCCATTTCTTTTCTATTGCTCGATCTAAGTATGTTTAAGTTAAATGGATTTTGATTTTTATCATGGAAGAGTGGGCCAGGCTATCTTTTCTAGAGTCTTCAGTTTCTCTAGAGCTCTCTCGTCTGTTATGTTCAAGGCAAATTATATGCCACTGTACTTTGTGAGATGTACTTCCTTTCCTCCTATCCCTCACTTTTATCTAAATTGCCTCTTTGCTTTCTCCTGTTGGGCCTGTCCTGTTTAATTTGGATTCTACTCCCAGGGGTTTCTTCTCAGTATGGGATATGTCTGAAGAGTCCCCTCTGCTCTAGCACTGACAAGCCTTTTCTTCTTTCCCTAGAAGGCTCTGGTAATTTGGTGCCTACATACTTCTTTCTGCATTTGTGATGCTATCCTCAGATTAGTCTGCCTTTTTTCCCAGTGATTGCCTGTTGGTTTTTTTCTGGGGCAGGGGGAGAGTTCTCTAGTTCTAAGGGCCATCAGGAGCCCAGCTGATTTTCCTGTTTCTTTTTGCACAGTTGCTGATATCACAGTGGTCTAGTGGTTTGTCTCCACATATTAATGGTGATATATTGTTATTTAGTGTTCCTGTAGATATTGCTGTAGATATTGTGTTTAGTTTTGCTACTCTAGTTAGTCTGTTTTTATTAGGAATTTCAGGAATATTCAAAAAGTTATGCCACTTGTATTTCCAACTTCCCAGAATCTGGACAAACTTTACAAAAAATTTAATACTTATGTATTTGGGTAATGCACATTAAAATAGACTTAATGTACCGAGTGGATTTCATAAACTACACAAATCTGTGCCTAGATCAGTCTCTGTTTAAAATAAACTGATAGGTTCTTCCCTGGTGGTGCAGTGGTTAAGGATCCGCCTGTCAATGGAGGGGACATGGGTTCGAGCCCTGGTCCAGGAAGATCCCACATGCCGCGGAGCAGCTAAGCCTGTGCACCACAACTACTGAGCTTGCGCTCTAGAGCCCGTGAGCCACAACTACTAAGCCCACGTGCCACAGCTGTGCACCTCAACGAAGGGTAGCCCCCGCTTGCCGCAACTAGAGAAAAGCCCGCGTGCAGCAATGAAGACCCCACGCAGCCAAAAAAAATAAATAAAATAAAATAATAAAATAAAATTTCTCTCATTAAAAATTTTTTTAAAATAAAATAAACTGATATAAGTCAAAAAATTACAATAATCTCAAAAATAAAATCAATAATATTAATGGTGGTATGCAAACATGGCAAAAAAAGTTTCGTAGTGATATACAAGTAACTCCATTTGGAAGAACTGTTATAGTTAAATGCCTTTAACCATAAAAGACAAGGGTTTTATTGTTTTGTTTTGTTTTTTAAATTACGGGGTTGGAGTAATATTTTGAAGCAGCAGTAGAAAGCAAAGAAGGCACTGATCCCATCTCCTGATCTTGAGGAAATAAGGGTATAAGAAAACAAACAACCACTGTCTGAGAATGATGCGGGGAAGATGGGCCCCAATGGGAAGGCCTGGCTTCAATTAAGGAAGGGGGGGAAGAGAGAGTTATCAGTGAAGAGGACAGCTGATACTGATGAGAGCTTGAAATACAATGAAGTTCTAAAGGCTAGGTATAACTTTCAAAATATCCAATTTAAAAAAAAAATGTGCTGTTGATAATAATGAGGATGTTCATACCCCATGATCCATTCGTTATACTTCAGGGAATTTATCTTAAGTAGCTGAATGGTCAGAAGAAAGCTGTTAGTTTAAGGACGATCCTTGCTATAAAGATTGCAATAGTTTAAATAAGGTAAAAACCCAAACTGAAAAAGCATATGCTTCAGTAATTGAAAATTACTAAACAAATGATGATGTGTATATATGACATAAAGCATCTAAGAATTTCAACCACAGGTAGCTTAAGAATCATGCAAAACATTTTAAGTAAAAATATAGGTAACACTTTTTGGTTAATAAAATTGCAAAGTATGAAAAACAAATACATGCATACAAATAAGATTTGTATAGATATAGAAAAAAGAAATAAGATTTTCAGGATATTAGGATGATAGAATTGTTTTCATTTATAATTTTTTTTAATTTATTTTTTAAAATTTATTTTTGGCTGCATTGGGTCTTTTGGTACGCGGGCCTCTCACTGTTCTGGCCTCTCCTGTTGCAGAGCACAGGCTCCGGACACGCAGGCTCAGCGGCCATGGCTCACGGGCCCAGCCGCTCCGCGGCATGCGGGATCTTCCCGGACCAGGGCACGAACCCGTGTCCCCTGCATCGGCAGGTGGACTCTCAACCACTGCGCCACCAGGGAAGCCCTGCGTTGGGTCTTTATTGCAGCGTGTGGGCTTTCTCTAGTTGGGGCGAGTGGGGGCTAGTCTTTGCTGTGGTGCACAGGCTTCTCATTGCGGTGGCTTCCCTTGTTGCTGAGCATGGGCTCTAGAGCGCAGGCTCAGTAGTTGTGGCTCACAGGCTCTAGAGCTCAGGCTGAGTAGTTGCGGTGCACGGGCTTAGTTGCTCCGCAGCATGTGGGATCTTCCCAGCTCAGGGCTGGAACCCGTGTTCTCTGCATTGGCAGGCGGATTCTTAACCACTGCACCACGAGGGAAGTCCTATAAGTTATTTTTGACATCATTATAGTTTGCTTACATATGTATATATGTGTGTGTGTGTATATATATATATATATATATATATATCAACGTCCTGAAAAGAGAGACTACAAAACTTCATCTAATATCACTTTTAAAATGAAAATAATTTATTAATGGTGCTTCCTTGGAGTTCCTTATGTGTTTTTCTGTGTCATTTCTTCTTTGGAGAAATATTTATAAGCTCTAAAATGACAATTAGGTATGAAAACAGTAAAAAGATCAGCATATGTCAGGAGTTTGGTAGGAGGAAGGTATGAATAGGCAGAGCACAGAGGACTTTTAGGTCAGTGAAACTATTCTATATGATACTACAATAGTGGATACATGTCAGACATTTGTCAAAATTCATGGAATGTACAACACCAAGAATGAACCCTAATGTAAATAACCTATGGCCTTTGGGTGATGATGTGTTTGATGTCGGTTCATTGATTGTAACGAAGGCAACACTGTGGTTAGGAGTGTTAGTAATGGGGGAGGCTGTGCATGGGTGGGGCAGGGGATATATGGAAACTCTGTACTTTCCACTCAATTTTGCTATGAACTTAAAAGTTCTCTAAAAGTAACTGTCTATTAAAATTTTTAAAAAGACAGTTAGAGGCTAGGTTATAACGTTTTATGTTCTACCTGATCCAGGAAATGTGATCTGAAGCCTAAAGCACCAATTTGGGGTTAAAGCAGAGGAACATAACAAGCTGTGAGCTGGATTCTGTTAGGGTAGTTTCCCTATAGTTTTTCAGTGAGAAACAGCTCTGTGCTTCTCAGTGACTCTTTTGCCATTTATACAAGGACTGTGGGTGGGGTCCCCTTCATAGGTGTACCCTGAGGATAGATGAATCTCTATACTAAAACTGTTCTCATTTCTTGGATTAAAAGCACTTTACAAACCAATCACAGATCCATGTCTTTTCTACCTTACGTTTTGTTACAGTTACACAGGATGAATGGAGAAGCAACCATACAATAGAAATAGAGATAAATCAGACTCTGGAAATACCGTGCTTTCAAAATGTCTCCTTAGAAATTTCATCTGAGCTCACCTTCGCATGGTTGGTGGTAAGTGTTGCCCTTTTCAGTGAATAACTGCAATGATCTTTAAATATTAATGAAGTAAAAATGAATAACAAGTAATAATAGGGAAGGAAACATGCTGGATGAGAGGCAGGCATTATGTGGAAGGTTGGGGAGTAGCCAGGGGAGGGAAGGAAGGACACTAGGATTCCTTGCAACTCAGCAAGCCTCTGGGTCTGTGAATGCAGGAGCTTAGAAATTAGTTCCTCAAGGTTAGTTTATATTTCAAGCTATATACTAAACTGTGATTACAGAGAAAAAAGTGGGATGGTGCCCCCGAGAGGAGCCACATCCCGCAGAAGCTCCTACTCACACACACTTGTTTACACACATGTGCAGAGGTGTAGACTACCTTTTCCCAGAACCCTTACTACTCCATTCTGGAAAATATAACATTGCTTAGATTGGGAAGCACAAACTCTAATGCTTATCAAACATAGGGAGAAAATGTGCATGAGAGAAGCAGGAGTTGAATAAGAAACAGTCACTGCCCAGCTCTATTATTGCCACAGGCCCGTAGTTGCCATATTTTCTGACTTAAAAGAATAAAACAAAACAAAACAGAAATCTGGATTTTTATGAGAAATTTTCCAAGGCAAGCCAGCCAAATGACAGCCAGCTCTTAACCAGTATATACAGTAGACCTCTAGCACTACTGTTAAATCAGTTGGTAACACAAGTCTTACACAATTATAAAGATAACCATAAACACACTTTCGAGAATCATGTAATAGGGTGTTTATTTAGGTGATCCAGAATATGACTATATTAATTTTTCATATCATCATGCAAATGAAAACACAAGAGTTAAAAATTCTTACAGAACTAATAGTTGTCCGTGAACATAGCCGCTGATACCACCTGCAAAATACTGTGCTCGCATGGTTGATCATTCATGTTACAAGTGGATAGGTTTTTGTGGGCTGTCTTGGAAACTAGAACCTTCATATAAAAAGATTTCTCTGAGGATGTGCCAAATCCAAAATAATTGACTTGCAAGTAGGCCTTAAAATACAACCTACTGATAATTTTTTACTGTCTAGATATTTTTGGATAGTCAGTAGGATCAAAAGATATTGTAAAAGAACTTTCTCAAATTGTCCTAAAATCTACAATGTCTCCTTGTCATCTGTCAAAAACCACATTTTTTTCCCCCTATTAGGGTTTGGTTTCCAAAATGTAAGACTTCCTGCCTGACATTATACCCATCATTAGTATAAGTCAATTGTTCTTAACAAATGTGATACAGTGTGGTTCTTAGAAAAAAAATTTAAAAGTGGAGATTATGTCAGGAAGCCAGAAACCTGCTGCACTAAACATTGCTGTCATGAAAATGCAGTATCTGTACCTTGTTTACATTATTAATATGTACCACCAATGGGCGAAACGTTTCTACCCTAATTATCACAAATTCACTATCAATGGGAATAGTAAAGTCCAATAGTAATAAATAAGACTAAAGTTTACAGAATATTGAGCAGAGTTCCCTGTGCTCAATATTCTGTAATAACCTAAGCGGGAAAAGAATTTGAAAAAGAACAGGTACATGTATATATATATAATTGAATCACTTTGCTGTACACCTGAAACCAACAAAACATTGCTAATCAACAATACTCCAACATAAAATAAAAATTTTAAAAAGAATAATAATAAAAAAATAAAAGACAAAAAAAGTTTAAAAAGACTAAAGTTTAATAAGCTTTACTGTACAGATTTTTGCTGGCTAGTCAGTTGATCTGTAGTGAACTTATCTTATCTGAAGGGTGTCTAATCTGTTTTTCCAAGCAAATGTTAAAGCTTTCAGTCAGCTTATGTCTTTTCTGTGACGCTGAGCTTCTCCAGGGCAAAAAGCTGCATCGCTCATTTCAAAAATCCCTAGCATCTAGTATAGTGCCTAGAACATAGGCACTCAGTAAATATCTAATACATAATTGAATGGTTTCATTTCTCTTTGTCCCCTTCCCTCACAGTCCTATTCGTTGGCCTCATATTAAATGGATGATCACTAAACCTCATGCTGTCTGATTGGTTAATGAGCAGCTCATTAAGTATCAATGACTAGATAACTGATAAGACATCCTCTATGTAACAGTTTTCTTCAAAGAAACTAACATTATCTGTGAATCCTGCCAACATATTTAGGATAAATAAGGGATGGAGAGATTGCACCTAAGGTCACACAGTGAGAGAGTGAGTCCTTAACTTCTACTGGAACTTCAAGCCATGCTCTCAGTTTAAAGAATGCATCATAATTGAGACAACTTGAGGAACTTTTTGAAAGAAACTTCTTTTCACAGGGAACATTGTATTGGCAAATGTGCTGATCAGATTCCAACTGTGCATTCCCTTTTAAAATGTCAAAATCTATTTACTCCTCTAATTTACATCCATACTCCATACTGCTGGCACTGTGGGATTCAGCAAGCCTGAGATGAAATCATCTAATCTCCCATTATTAAGGAATAAACTACAGTTCTTTATGTCATGACTGTTGTAGGTCAGAAGAGAACATAAATATCCCCTCAATCCATTTTTTAGTGCTTTAGTTTCTTGTTAAACTGGCAGCAGTAATCATAATGATAACCAGTTGTTCTTAACAGACATGATATAATGTGGCTTTTAGAAAAAAGTTAAAAAAGTAGAGATGGTGAAGATGAGCCCAGGAGGGTAGAAACCTGCTTTATTGAACTCAGTAACTCTGGGGAGCTGCAAAGTGCTTCCACTTCAAGTCCTGCATTAAACCCTGGAAACAATTTGACAAACTAAAATTAGTTTAATCTAAGTCACTGGAAAGCAAAAGCCATGTCTTGTATGTGGAATTTTATAAAATCTAATTAATTCAGTTATGACCCTCATGAGAAAGGTGATTATTGGGATTCTCAGTTATCATAAAAATATTATTTGCTGGGTGTCTCTGATCCCATGCTAACGCTGCGTTAAATGTGTTCATGGAGCAGATCCTTTGCATTTTGGAATGTTACATTCCAGGATCATGACTACACTGAAGTAGAAAGGCATCTGGTGCAAGTTGTATATCCACCATTTATCTAGAAAGAGAGGTAACTAAGTAAACGCAAAGGGCTAACCATCGGTGTCAGCTGAGGCTCCATGTGCATGGTTGGATGATGTAGAAAAAGTCATAGAATGTGTGTATTTAGATGGAGTGCAGTTGGTAGAGAAAGGACAAATGCTATTTTTCCTAGTTTATGTCCTGGGGCACAAGCATGCAGTCAACAGGGAAGTTCTGCAGGCTTACTCTGGGAGCTTCTAAATACAGTCTAATATTCTGCATTCATTCCAAACTATCATCCTGATTTCCCACAGTATAAATTTCAGTTCAATCTAACAAGCATATGTGAATCTGTTTTAAGTGCGAGGTCCTGCAGGGATACAAAACTATATTGAACATGTTTCCTACCATGAAATACAACTTTATTAAAATGTAAAAACTAGCAACATAGAGGGAAAATAATTTGATTCTGACTAAATGTACCTGGAAAAGCCTCTTAGGTTATGTCTGAGCTGGATAATTAAAGCCAGCAAACAACAGACATGTACTACACCAAGACCCTGGGACCTGTGAACACATAGTGGGAGTGGGAGTGGGGGAGGTGATGAGGGAATGTTTGTTCCCAAACTTGGTGGATAAAGAGAAATCCATGACTTTTCTCTTTAAAATCACGAAAAGAAAATGAGAAGCATACCAGATTCACACAGTTCAATATTAGTGATAAAGGTATATAACTAAAACCTAGATGCTTATGCTTCTGTACATTTTTATCTATAAATGTCTCTTTTAAATATTCTCTTCTTTATTATTTGTAATGTTCTATATGTAAACAAAAATTGAAATGGTACCATCAACAATATTGGTTTTCCATGCCTATGGGAAGCCTAGCTATTCAGAAAAGAAAGCTGTCACCTTCTACCTGATGGCAACTGACCCTTACTGTCTTCACCATAATCAAAAATGATGTGTTAACAAATACCGTATGCTAACACATATATATAGAATCTAAAAAAAAAAAATGGTTATGAAGAACCTAGGGGCAGGATGGGAATAAAGATGCAGACCTACTAGAGAATGGACTTGAGGACATGGGGAGGGGGAAGGGTAAGCTGGGACAAAGTGAGAGAGTGGCATGGACATACATACACTACCAGATGTAAAATAGATAGCTAGTGGGAAGCAGCCACATAGCACAGGGAGATCAGCTTGGTGCTTTGTGACCACCTAGAGGGGTGGGATAGGGAGGGTGGGAGGGAGGTGCAAGAGGGAGGGGATATGGGGATATATATGTATAGCTGATTCACTTTGTTATACAGCAGAAACTAGCACACCATTGTAAAGCAATTATACTCCAATAAAGAGGTTAAAAAAAAAATGAAGTGTTAGCCAACCTACAAAGTGTTGACAACCAATTGTGATGATTGGAAAAATATTGTTGTGGACTTCTATAAAATGGACATGGGGAGCTTTGCAAGGACCCTACTTGACAGCACTGACTGGATGGAGAATAAATGGAGCAAAGTGAAGATAGGAAGCAGTTAGGAGATAAAGAAGTAACAATCGATGCAGTTAACAGAGTTTATTGAATGGGCTCTATACACTCAGCACCTACTTGTCCTGTGGCCACCACTGCCAGCCCTGACATGGAGATGAGGTCACCTCACTAAATCAAATAGTTCCATGGTCTCTTTTCTGCATTGAAAATTCTGATTCTAGTACTAAAATAGGAACCCCTCTGCAAATTATTTTAGGGTTTGTGAGGTCATTAAGAGACATTCAGGAGGAGTTTTCTATGATTCAATATGAACCCTCCCAGCCCTCATCATGCTAATTATTTTATCCAACTCCTGTATGTTATTATGCATTTATTTTTCTTCTATGGGTCCTGATTTTCTATTTGTTTTTCTTGTGAATTTTTCTTCTCCTCAAACAGACTCTCAGCAGAAAAGTCAAGGACTGTCCATTCTACTACTTTTGTGAAGCAGTATGTAGCAAAGGCATTAATAGCATGGCTTTTCAAGGGAAATTGTTGTTTTCAAATCCTGGCTCTACATTTAATAGCTGTGTGACCTAGGAGCTAGGATTAGGGTGAAGTGAGTAGGGTCCTCACCTTGGGTGCAAAATTTAAGGAAGTGCCCCAAGAAATCAGTAATCAAGATATATATCTTAATAAAATATTTTTAAAAATCAAAATTTAGGGAAAATCCATGATGAACAAAATGTCGAATTTTAAAATAAAGGCACAATGTTTTTAGTTTGTTTTGAGATCCTGCCATGCTGTTCAAAGAATAGGATTTTCCAATCAGCCTGTGGTTCCTTGGTCTTCGTGGCATCATGCCCCCCACGGGTGCGGGTTTGAAGGTTGACAAGGGCAGGAGAAAAGATTGAGCAATGCATGGCTTCATGTAGTCATTTTTCAAAATGTTAAGTGTAGAGAGTTTATTAATTTTTTCCACTGAGGTAAAATATGGGAGAGTATTTTGATAAGTGCATATAGGGATACATATTTTTCCTTTTGTCTCAGAATTCTATACAGCCTTGGATACGTTGCCCAGCCTGAGTTTTAGTTCTATCATCCACGAAAGGGGATAATTGTAGTTATATAATATAATTATATTATAATTATATAATTATAGTTTTATAACTATATTATAATTATAGCTTTATAATTATATTATAATTATATTGTTACAGTACCGGCTCCATGGTGTTATTGTGAGGTGCTAAATAACTTAGCACAGTACCTAGGCTCAATACATATTAAAAACTAATCTTTAAAGAGTTCGTTTTAGGACTCTCCATAATTCTTCAGTTTAGTTGAGCAGAGAGTAAATACTCATGAATTCACAGCAGGCTGACTCAGTTGAGGCTGGAAGACAGTGATTTAGTATTAATTGAACATCTATTGAGTGTTAGGACTCGTGTAGGTGTATCAGATACATTAGCTAGTTCAGTCTACATTCCTCATTCAGTTTTGTAAGGGTCTACCAAGTTGGAAATCCCATGAAGTTTTAGAAATATTTATTAATATTTTAAAAATTATCAAAAGAAGAAAAGAAAAGAAAAACAGGCAAGAATAAAGGTTCTGTGGAAGATCCCCTACCAGACTGTTTCCGGAAGAACAGGTGCCCTAAGATCATTCTTAACAGGTAGGAGTTGAGGTGTATTCTCTGACCCCTATCACCAAAGGTAGATCAATATATCATAAAACGCTCCTTTCAATCAGCAAATTGTCCACATCTCTAAAATCTCCAATTTATACAAAGACCTCTGGCTTCCTGGAATTTCTTATACATTTTTCATTCGAGAGAGTCCACCAAAAAAATTTTGTTTTGTGATGGCTTGGTTTTATTAAGGTGTGCTGTCTCAGAGGCTTCTTTGTCCCTTTTTTGGTGCTGTGACTTAAGTACCTTCTTTGTGTGACCTGTGAGCAAGTTAGCTAACCTTGGTTTATTCCAGATCGTCGTAAGGAGTAAATAAGGTAAGACTTGAAAGAACTTGGCACAGTGCCTCAAATACAGTAGGTGCTAAATAAATTTAAGCTATGAGTAATAAGAATATAAAAATGCAGTAGTGGTCATCGTATAATGTTAGTATTGTCTCTCCCTCTCCCAGCCCTAGACATTTCATCGTTCCCCTGCATTTTGTCACCTCTCTTCCCATTTGCTCCACAAAGGCAGGTGCTCACATGCAGATTCTTGCCTCGCCCCTTTATATCTGGAGCCTCTGGAATCTCTCAGGCTGTCCTGATGTTGTAGATTACAGGGCACACTTTGCAACCGAATCCATCTTTCCCAACGAAGGAACAAATCCCTCCTCTACAACAGTCAAGCACCCAGAAGATAAACAAACAAAAAACACTCTGCATAATTTTTTAAATATCTTTTCTCCATCAGTTAAACTACCCTGGCCAGTCACCCCCAGCTATGCAGTAAAGGAAAAAGCAGTTCTCTCACCAATCTCCACCTTCAGCCTCTGACTGCCCTTCTTCCACGACAGAGTGACAGATGGAAGTGTTCCAAATGGTGAGTCATTTACTAAAAGATCAAGCACTCTGAACCCCTAGATTCTCACAAAAGCAGTCCCTGTGCGTAAAACAATAGCTGTAAAGCGTAGCTTATGCTGAAGAACCTGCAGGGGGAGCCAGCCTCCTTAATTACTGGCCTCCAGATCAGCAGACGCTGCGTGAAATGCCTTCCTCTCTCTTCTGCCGTCAGGGCTCCTTTTGGGGCCCCTGTCTCCAGAACATAAGTTCTCTCCCTTTAATTTTCTGTATCCTTCCTCGTTAGGAAGGCAGCGGCACAGACTCTTAAGTCCTACTTTATGTGGGTATAAAGTTACGTTCTTTGCTTCAGGAGTAAGTCTGTGATTCTCTGCAGGCATTACTACCTGTATATCTGTAGGTAAAGCTGATACCAATCCTCACCATGTTCACCTAAAAAATTGTCTTGCATAAGAGTTTCTACTAGGTATATTCTGGAAATACCTATCTAAACTATCTAAGTAGTCTGCCTTCCTGTTTTCCACTTCTTGCTCTGCTCCCAGCTCATACTTGAATTTTCTCCCTCACCTGGCTTCCCTTTCTTCTGCCCTGAACTGTCTCAATTTTTAAACCAGAGAGTCCAAGTCACAGACCTTTGTTTTCATTATTTCATGGCTTCTTCCCCATCCGATGCATTCCTGTTCACCCTTCTCCTTTTCAGTTCCTTCCATTTCCCCGACCCCTACTCATAATGATTCATCTGTTGTTTGGAGTTAGACCAGTGGTTTTCAGCCCCCGGTCCTCTGAGGACCTTTTAAAAAATGTGCCCTGGGATGAGACTGATCCCAGAACAACTCCAGTAGAACCTCCAGAGAAGAAGCTTGTGCATCAGAATGTGTTCAAAGCAACTCAGTTGAAAATATAGAGCTATACTGAAGGAGGATAAGGACATAGCCTTTCCTCTCTGCTTATGCCCCTGAAGAGTCCCCTTCTTACTAGGCCCTTAGTCAGCACATTTACTGACCCTGCCCAACACTGTGACATCTCCGGGACCTGGTCCATGAGATTCAGGCTAAGGCAAGAATAATGAAGGCTTTTTTTCATAGACCCACAAAAAGGTAATAGACTAGAGGAATCAAGTATTCCAGTTAAATTCTGATCTCCAAATTCAGATTAACATTTACAGCCTATTCCTTATGTGTCCTTTTTTGTGTGTGTGTGGTACGCGGGCCTCTCACTGGTGTGGCCTCTCCCGCTGCAGAGCACGGGCTCCTGACGCGCAGGTCCAGCGGCCACGGCCCACAGGCCCAGCCTCTCCACGGCACGTGGGATCCTCCCGGACTGGGGCACGAACCCGCGTCCCCTGCATCGGCAGGCGGACCCCCAACCACTGCACCACCAGGGAAGCCCCTTATGTGTCCTTTTTGAAGGTCACAATCACAGAAATAAGAGCAGAAGGACAGCAACTAGGCTGAGGTAAGGAGGTAAGGAGATACCAAAGACACAAAATTTAAGGAGGCACTCACTCTCAGGTGCCCACCCTGCACTTACAAGATCCTGGGAGTGACTGCTTCCTTAAATTTTGCATCCTAGGAGACTCTCTTTACCTCATTCTAGTCCTGGCTCCAAAGGGAGCTAAAATGAGACCTTTTCTAAAGGAATGCTGGAATGCTGGGAAGCGAGGATGACTGTGATCACCCAGTTTAGTGAAGATTTAATGAGTAAAACTGATACAGCCTCCTGAGCACATCTTAGCAGTAAGATTTCAGAACTTGAAATGAGAATTATGATCTGACATTAGCTCCCAGCGCTGTACCCCACCCCCAAATCCCACCCCCAATATGCAACTTATGGAAGGTTATGAAAGGCAAGTTTTAGTCAGAAGAGCAGCAAGTTTCTATTTGTGTTAAGAGAGAGTGACACAAATTTATGACTGAAAGTCAAGTGTCACGATACTTTCTCTAGTAACATACTCAGTATCTCTTAATTTCAATCCTTCACTCATTATCTCTATTGTTACAAGATACAAATGAATTACTGCGTGTGGGACACCTAGTCCAGAGCTGGCACAACTGAGTGCTCAAAGCTGGTAACCATTTTGTCTCATCAGGAGGATAATGGAACTCAGGAAACACTTCTCACCCAATATCACCCCATCAGCAATTCCACGTTATTTAAAGACAGAGTCAAGCCAGGTACAGACTACAGCCTCTACCTCTCTCCAGTCCAAATCCAGGATGATGGCCGGAAGTTCCCTTGCTAGGCTGTAGTCAGGTCTGGCAAAATCTTCAGACGCTCCACCACGGTCAGGGTTTTTGCTAAGAGTTTCTGTTCTCTGGACTCCCTGCCATCCTCCTGTCACTGTCTCCTGCTTTCTCTCCACTAAAGAGGAAGCACCCTATTAGCGGGAGAGCAGCCACACAAGGGTCACTATTCTGGAGTTCTGTTTGCCTTGATAGTTGTCATTCGTGTTACGGCTGGGGACGAGGGTAGGAAGCTAAAGAATGATGGTTCAGTTGCCAAAGATCGGTCAGTTTCCTGGTGACCACTACCTTATGTGCAATTTTAATGTTTCCTGAGAATACTGGAAGTCTCTTTAATTATAATTAGGTCTAATTGCTTACTTGTCTAATTGCCTTAGTTGCTTTCTGGAGCAGAGTGGAATAAGGCCAGTGTGAGAAAAGGAAAATGATAAACACAGCTCCAAAGAAACTCTGCAGGAGTCCTCTCACCCCTACCAAGGCCAGCTGGGGTGAGAGACTGTCCAGCTTCTCCAGCCAAAGAACCTGCTGGGGTGGCCCTCTGACCCTGCAATCACAGGAGAGTGGAGCTTAGGTGAAATATCCACTGTGGCCTCAAACAAATTGCAGAGACTCTGCAGGGTGTGAATTTAAGGGAAATGTGAAAATTCTATTTTGCTCAGTGATGCAAGGAAACATCAATAAACAGAAACCCTTGGCTCTGGATATTTTTCATTTTTGTGACTAAGAGCTGTGTTTTTTAAAACATCATTTTTAAATGAAGGCAAAGAGAAAAACAGTGATGTGGATGAGCAATTAATTGTTTTTGAAAATGAGGTAAACAAAGAGAAAATAATTCACACCACCTAAGAGCATGGGCTGGTCGATTTTTTCTCAGTTGTCTGAATGATAGGACAAGTGAAAAATCTTTGTTTTTACTTAGAATCTTATTGATTATTATTAGAGGTCACACAATTCAGTATTTTGAAGGAAATGCAAACCCTTTAGTTCATAAAGGGGGGAGGAGCTACAACCAAAATGTATTTAGTTTGAAGTCGCTTGCTTATAGCTTCTCCTGTATCTCTTTCTCCAGCTCTCACTCTCGTCCTCCTGCCCTGCCTCCCTTTCTCCTTCCTTCCCTCCCTCTTTTTCCATCTCTCCTCAGGGATGGGCTAGGAAATAATCAGTTGCCCTTGATGGTCAGGTTCCTTATGGAGCCTAGACAATGCCCTGTGATGAGTTGGAAAGGCTGTTCATCTCTTTTATTGACATCACCATTCACTCACTTATGGGGTATGACTGTCTTAGCACAAACATGAAGCTGACTCATCTGGCCTGACTATTGGCAAATCGATGGAGGCAGCCATCCGGGGTGCGAAAAAAAATAATTCTGTGTTAGGCAAACTGTGTCCCATTTGGCCAAGAGTTTTTGTACCATAACTCCATCTAATTGCCTTGCCAACATTTAAACCATGTCCTGTATCTCTTTGCTGCATTAAAATACCTTCATCTTGGTCTGGAATGCTTTTTACTCTCTTACATCTCATCTTTATCACCCTGTCTCTACTTCTCTCTGTCTCTATATTTCTGTTTTCTTCTTCTTTGAACTCCTTTCAGTGGATGCTCAAAAATATGGAACTCTGCCTGTTTGTTCATAGAATTAGATTTCTCCTGCTTCTTGGTCTTCTCCTTTAGCACATGGGCCAGCTGTGTTGTGTTGGGACAGTCTTTAAGCTATTTGGGAGTGTCACCTGAGTGTATATCATAGTGATCCTGGCAGAGGTATACACATACCGTATTCAGGACCCACTCTGCGTGCCTGGGTGATTCCCCAAATAGAATAAACCAAAAACAAAAACATGAAAACCTTGAAATACATATTCAAATGTATCGCTGAGCCATTCTATAAGCCCTAAGTCCAGTTTATTTCTTCTTCCAGAACACCTTCATTCTCTGGCAGACCAGGGATTAGAAGCTTCCCCTCTGCTACTTCCTGCATCCCTCTCACTAGCCTCCTTTGACTTTCCTTTCTTTAGTGGGGAGCCACCTGCCATCACAAGTTTGCTCTCCTGCACTCCTAAGCTCTAAACGTGATTGTCCTGAGCCCCCCAAAGAATCTGTCTCGCTCAATCACCTCTGCAACTTTTAGTAATTGTTCTTGCTTTCAGGTCCTTCACTCTACTGGCATTTGTTGCTAATAGGAAATCAGAAGTAGGCCTCCTCCCATAACCATTTTAGGTTGTATCTTGGTTTGGGTTCCCCTGAAAGAAAACTTTGAGACAAGGATTTGAATTAAATTAATTTATTTGAGAGGTAGTCCTAGAAAACATAGGACTGGGAAAATATGTCAAGGAAGGGAAGGAAGATAATAAAATGTACGTGATCAAGCCAGTTAGCACTAGGGTTTAGAGCTCATTCCCACTGGGAAACCCTGGGAGAATACCCATCAGAGTTATACCAAACAAAGATGAGGAAGCTGGGGTGTTATCCACCAACTCCCCACCTGTTGTCACCATTAACCCTCTGGGACTTCCAGTCTGCTCTACTTGTGGACTGAGTATGTTTCCATAACCTCAGTAAATCTTCAGGAGAGGATCATATATATGCCCAGCAAGAGGCCTTCAGTAAGCAGAGGCTGAGTGGATGTAGCAGACACTGATGGCATCTGTGACAAGGGTCTTAATATTTTTTCCACTGGTTCGTAGAGGGCATTGTCTGCTATACTCAAGAACTTACTTGAGGGATTTCCCTGATGGCTCAGTGTTTAAGAATCTGCCTGCCAGTGCAGGGGACACGAGTTCGATCCCCGGTCTGGGAAGATCCCGCATGCCGCGGAACAACTAAGCCCATGCGCCACAACTACTGAGCCTGTGCCCTAGAGCCCGCGAGCCACAGCTACTGAGCCCATGTGCCACAACTACTGAGCCCACTTGCCACAACCACTGAAGCCCACATGCCACAACCACTGAAGCCCGTGTGCCTAGAGCCACAACTACTGAAGCCCGTGTGCCTAGAGCCTGTGCTCCGCAACAAGAGAAGCCACTGCAATGAGAAGCCCGTGCACCGCAACGAAGAGTAGCCCCCTCTCGCGGCAACTGGAGAAAGCCAGCACGCAGCAATGAAGACCCAACACAACCAAAAAAATAAATAAATAAAATAAAATAAATAAAAATTTTTTTAAAAAAAGAACTCACTTGAAGTCACTTCAGTTCAACATGATGTCCTCAATGTCTGTTTTATGCTGGGCACTTAAGTGCTAGAGATGGAGAGATGAATAAAGCATTCTGGCTCCAAGGCACTTACAATTTAGCAGGACAACAAAATCACTGAAATAGCCCCTGATCTTTTCCAGTACCAAACAACTAAATAAGAACCAGGTGTTCTTCCTGCCCCTTCAGGGACCTATAACTTGTGCTTTATTTCTAGGCCTTTGGACACATAGAACATTCCTCTCTTCCGTCTGCCCACTGCCTGCCCCTCCTCTCCCCCACATTCCTCCTTTCACCTGACTCACCCAGAGGCATCTTTCAGATATCAGATGTGGCCTCTTCCAAAAGCCTCTTCTTATTCCCTAAGGTTGAGTTAGAAGCTTTTCTCAAAAGCTTTCTTCAAATCCCACATGTCCTTAATAGCAATACTTATATCAGTTCTATCAATTCTAATTTCTAGTTTATGTATCTGTATTTTCCATGAAAATGTAAATTTCTTGAAGATGATGAATATGATTTCTTCACCTTTGTTTCCTAGGCATCTAGTATACTGCTGGCACACAGTGGGAGTTTAATAAATATCTGATGAGTTATGAATTTTTTACACACACACACACACACACACACTAGTGACCAGGTAGGGTATCATTCAGGGCCACTAACTAACTGTGTTTTATTTGCCTTTAAGCTAAGCCAGAAATCTCCACGATTGTGGAAAATAATTCCATGGGTGTCTTCGGAGAGGTGAGTCACGTTAAAGTTTTTGAAAATCAACAGCATAATTATGCCAGTGTGTGTCAGTTTGCATCATTACTCAGAATGTTTCTCAGAGGACCTTATTCCAATTAATTTCTGGTGGGAATGAAGGAAAGCTGAGTTGACTCTAGAACCCAAATGGGAATCCTTATTTTCTGACTTAGGGCTCTCAGAACATGTTATCTTGTGATCCTTAGTCCTTAAGTTTCCTGGAAAAATTGTCTCAATTGTTTAAATTTCTGTTTAATAAATGTTGAAGTAGATAGTGAAGGAAAAGTAGGGCAGAAAGCAGTGTGAATCCTGTTGTAAGAATGAGGTTTTTGCTCATCCTTTGACGTTTAATTTGTTCTAATTCATTTCCTATACCAGCTTTCCTAGTGTTTTTATTTTTAAGTGACAAGAGGAAATGTACCCTTCTGAACTCATTCAGAGCCCTGGCTATTTCTTAGGCAGTAAAAGGAAGGGGAGGAGAAAAAGGAAATTAGAATAGGCCCCTCTGACTTCAAATTCTTGTAGGTAGTTCCCAGCCTCTAGTCTCTGGGATCTGGGCTTATTTCCCAGCTCTTCCTCTTGCTGGCTGTGACCTTGAACTAATTACTTCACACCTTTGTAGTCAGTTTTCCCATCTATATGAAGGGGGTAAGGAGAGTATCAGCACGTTGTTGTTGTTTTTAGGAATTAAATGAAATAATCCATGAAAAATTCTTGGTATATTGTTTGGTATATATTAAGTACTCAATAAGCATTTTGTTGTTATTACTACTAACGTGTGTTGATCAGCTGTCTTATGGCATTTTGGCTTCATTGAAACTTTTCAAAATCCCAAGTAAAATAAATATTCTTCTTAATTCTCAAACATTTCCTGTTAGATGGGATGAGAGAAAATTATATTCCAGTTTCTTCTAGCCCCAAGAACATTAAATAACTTATGATTTCTTGTCGTGTTTTCACTGAATATGAGTCATGTAATTTGACAGCTGCATTCAGATCATAGCTCAGGCTCTGTGGTGTGGTTTTAGATGAGTATATTGTCCAAGTCTTTTGATTTTATGAATTAGTCTCTTAGATTCATTGTTATTATAGTCCCAAGTACATAGGAAAGGTTTCCATTTTTTTGTTCTGCCACAATTAATTTTCAGGTTTATTAGTGGACTGCATTTCAATAGTTTAAGTAAAATAAATAATCTAATGATATAATGTTTGGTAGGTGTTTTGTTTCTTATCAGGATTTTTTTGTAGGTTCTTGGGCCAATGTTTATAGGTAACAAGGACTCAATCCAGATATAGAACCACAAGGTTGGATCCAAGAATTCCAGTTTAAAAAGAAAAGGACTTTGTCTTACGTGTCATCAGATTTTCTCTTCTGTACCCATGCTTCCCTGGGCACTGACTAGAAAAACCAGAGAACTTTCCTTCCTGGGGAATTAGTTGGAATTAGTTGGTGTGGAATCACCAACTCCACATAACCAGCTACAGGACACAGCTTGTCTGTGGATCCTTTAAGACCTTGACAAACGTTGGTAATTCCTCACTCTGATATTCTTATAATCCCAATTATATTTTTAATAACTTATTAACTCTTCAAAGCCCTTTCACGTGCTTTTATCACGTGATGCTCCCAATAAGCCTCTGAAATAGGTAGAACATCTTGTTATTTCACAGATGAGAAATCGGGGCCTGGAGAGGCTAAGCCACTGGCTGAGCCACTAATGAAGGGCAGAGGTGGGATGAGAATTTAGCATGCCTGTACCCAGGCAGGATGGCATAACGGAAGGAGATCATCTTTAGGGGCAGACAGAACTAAGGTCAAATCCTAATTCAACCACCTACTAGCAACATAGCCTCATCTAGTAGTTAAGCTCTATGAGTCCCAACTAACTCATCTCCAAAACTGGGATCATAATCAGTATTACACAGGGTTCTTAGGTGCATTCGATTTATGCACAGTAATGGAGTACGCAGCACAGAGTGGATGTCTCAGAAATGTTTCTTCCCTTCCCACTACTTATCACTCACTCTCTTTCATTTCTTCCTTCCTCTGCATGAATATTCATAAATCTGCTATGTGATTGATTCTTAGAGACAGTGGGAGTTAATGAAAAAACACAAGATAGGTTGTGGAATCTGATGAACCTGGGTCTGAATTCTCCTCCTTCACTATTAACTCTGGGCCTTGGACCAGATTAGATTAGATTAGATTAGATTCCTCATCAATGAACAGGGACAATGATACCAACCTCACAATGGTGACATACGGACCAAATGAGAGACCTGTATGCAAACTATCTACTATCTGGCAACCATTAGTGCTCAGTAATGGTAATTTCCTACCCTCTTCCCTTCATCTCTTAAAAATTAACCAAGTCAACATGCATGTATTGATGCTTACTAGGCGCTACATGTTCACTGCACCAGCAGCCCTAAGTGTTAGAACAATAGGGGTTTGGTCAGCTGTGAACTGTGTCTTCCAGTGTTACTAGTTAAAATTACTAAAGCTTATGGTTAATTTAGCTTTCCTGTAGAATAGAAAAGCCCCCAGATTATTCTATCAATGATGCCTTTCAGGCTTAGACATGCTAGGGATGTCCACAGAGAGTGTCACCCCTATGGATGTCGTGTTCTTGTGTGTTTCCAAGGGCTCGGCTTTGCCAGGGCTCCAGCATGGCACACAGCCTCACCTCCACAGCTCCCTGGAAAGAAAGAGTCTTTAACGTAAACTTCAGGGCCCCCCATGTAGCAGCTTTTTGCTCTAGAGCAAGAGACGCTGGGCCGAAGAGTCCCTCGGCCACAGCCCCTGGCCCTCTATACCCCTTACTCTGATGATGCAGCAAAAGAAAGCACAGGAGAGATACACGAAAACTCTAGTTTACTCAGCAGGGCGGTCTTTCCACGAGCCACATGTGTGTCTTTTTCCTGCCTGTGCTTTTACTAGATCATCTCTGTGGGTCCTGTCCTTGTCACTCTCTATTATGTTTTACAAAATTTAGGAAAAAAACTAAAAAAACAAAACAAACAAACAAAAAACAAAACTACCTCACGTGTGAAACGTAGGAAACAAAAGCAGGTGGGATTGAAATGCCTAAAAAGGAAGAGAGGTTAAAATAATAAGACCCATGGAAAAAAGTCACTGTAATCTAAAAGCAAAACATCAGAGTTTAGCAGGACATCTCCAGTAGCTATTTACAGAATTTGATTGTTTCTGTTTATTTAATTTGGGTTTTGCAAAGCCTGAGTTTTGTGCATTCCTTGACCTTCTTAAGCTCCATTTCCTGTGTGTGTGTGCGTGTGTGTGTGTGTGTGTGTGTGTGTGTGTGTGTGTGTGTGTGTGTGTGTTTAAGATTAGATATTGCAACCTTTTTTTCCCCTCATAGCATCTTTTGTAGCACATTAAGATTCTGAGTCCAAATCTCCAGCCGTGTGACTCCCAGCCGCCATCATCATTTGCAGCAGTGAGCCCCTGAGCCCCTGAGCTTTCACCACAGATGGAAAGGGTCCTAAAAGGGGCATCACACCCCCGGGGGGAAACCATAAGGAAAGTGAAAGCTTTAATATCAGGCAGGTTTCTAGAAAAAAGGGGATTGCAGGACTGCAATGCAGCCTGGGTTTTTCACAAGCCTGGTGTTTGGACTTGTGTCTTTTCACAAACAGCTCACAGGGAAGACAGATCTGACTGTTAGAGCTGCTGACATGTCTAAGAACAGCAGTTAAAAGGAGCCACATAGGTGGGGACCGAATAAGGCAAGACACCATTATTATACCAGGATCTTGTCTGCTTTAGGGACATGGCTGTCTACAAGATGAAATGCTGGCTTTGTCTCCTCTTGTCTTCCCCCGCTCTCACCATGCCCTCTTCCCCACTCCCAATGCAGTTTTGTTTTGTTTGGTTTGGTTTTTTTTGCGGTATGCGGGCCTCTCACTGTTGTGGCCTCTCCCGTTGCGGAGCACAGGCTCTGGACGCGCAGGCTCAGCAGCCATGGCTCACGGGCCCAGCCGCTCTGCGGCATGTGGGATCTTCCCGGACCAGGGCACGAACCCGTGTCCCCTGCATCGGCAGGCGGACTCTCAACCACTGCGCCAACAGGGAAGCCCCCAATGCAGTTTTAAAAATAAATAATAGGTTCTACAGGAATCATCCGAAACAAGTCAGCTCCAGCACAAAGGCCAGAGTAGTTTCTAGTTTGATTTTATTCTACTCCTGAGTTAATATTTTAAGCATATCCTCAGCAGCCCAGGGCATTTTCCTCTCCATATGGACTGCTGGATCCCTTTTCTCAAAGCATCTCTAAATATTTAAAGATGAACAGCTCTTAAAAAATCGGAGAACAAGGCATTGGCATGCAGTTAGTATCTTAAAGAGGACTATAATCTGAAACCTACTGCTCAAATGAATGAGTGGTCTGTGTGGTATGCGGGGACAAAACAAAAGCTACTTAACTCATTAAAATTGACCTCAGAAGCTAAGAACATGTTCTCTGTCCTTCACTCTCTCAGACAGTCAAGGTCTCCTACCTTTCCATGGTGAATTTTCTCTAGGGAACTGTCTCTCTTATCTTCACATTTCTTCTCTATCCCTGTTTCTTTTTTTGGTTTTCTGCCTCTGTTCTTTATTTCTCCTAATATACCCCAATCTCTCCTCCTTTTTCTTTTTCTTTTTCTTTCTGAGGTTCTTTCATCTCTTCCTCACATACTCCTCCTTTAACAGAGCTTAAAATGAAATCAAATTATGCTTTAATATATATCCTCTATTCTTAATGTTTAATTCAAGTGAGTTGAAAAGTCTTTACTTTTCTCTGTGCTAATTATGCATTAATTACTTATGTGTTAGATTGTGAGAGAGACTTACAGGATTCAGACAGGCTATATTAATGAAACAGCTTTAATATAAGCATGGCAATAATGGGAGAAAGATATACATCAGAAGGGTCTGGAGATCTCAGGCTCAGGTTTCTTTGTCCTTCCACTGCTGGGTCCCACAAAACAAGCTTTGTATCCAGTTCTCAAATCAACACCAGCATGTGTGCAAACACCTCTCTCCCAGGAAGCCTAATCTGTGTTCATGGTGGGCTCTCAAGAGTGAGCTGGTCGCATAGGCATATTCCAGCCACCCAACCAGCCTCAACCATCAAAACCTTCAATTCCACCAAAACCAAATGCTAGGCATAAATCCCATTATTTTCACTCATCAGTGCTGACAGGCTGGTACATTCTGCTCCCAAATAACCCACAATACCCATGGTGGCGAACCGACATTTCTCTTTAGTTAGTATGTTTTAAACTTTTGGTGAATACAGCTCTAAGGAACCTTATAGACAAGCATTTGGCCAATTCAGACCTGCTGAGATTAACCACACTATGCTCTCTTTCTGTTAAAAACAAAATCCCACTAAGCCACTTTGCTATATATTAGAACTGGAACTAAAATGGCCTTCTTTGCTACGGGTCTAAAGTCAGTGTTCTCAGAATAGAATCCCCCAAGCCCTGTTTAAACAAAATGGAAGGGATGAGCTGCTGTGGGCTGGTCTTTGTCCCTCTGGCAGGCCTTCTTCTCAGCCCTCACCGTCCGCCTCATCTCCAGGATGGCCCTTTCCACCTCGTCCAGGGCTCGCTCTCTCCTTTCCACTGCCCTCTCCCTCCTAAGTGCCTCCTTTTTTCTTTGGCTGGCCTGCTCCAGGATCCTGGCCCAGTTGCCCTCAATGCCTGTGGGGAGCTGCGGCCCTTGAAGCCTGGGGTCCTGGCGCTGCCCGGCCTGACCATGGCCACCCTTCTCCAGCTCCTCTTTGTGCATGCTTTTCAGATGCTTCCACAGGGCTGTGGTGCCCACGTTAACCCCAGGGCCGCGGCCCACCTGCCCGCCACACAGGCGGCAGGTGGTGTATGGGTTGGGGTGGTGACCAGCACAGGCAGGGGCCAGGGGGAAATACTCCCAGGCCTCGGAAAACCAAGTCCCCTTGTTGTGGGGCATCGGGGTGGGTGTGGTACCCGCAAAAGGGCCGACCAGTCCTCCCGTCTCACTGATCTCCTCCTCCTTCACTTCTAAGTCCCCTTTTGCCTTTATCCTGGTTCCCTCTCCTTCCTCCTCTTCCCGCCTCATCCTGTCTCTTCTTTACAGCTTTCCTTTCCAAAAGTCTCTAAGGCTAAAAGTGTACTTGGCAAGGGACTGTGGTGACTCTTGGGGATTTGCAATAATGGTCAAAGGCTGGCCACACCTGGGTGGTGTGATGTTTCCTTTCTGCTTCACTGGAGAGTAAGGGTGCATCAGAGCCAAGCAAAATGGCCCCGGAGGCCCTCCTGTACATTCCCTCCATGACCTGGATACATACTGATCCCTCCTTGGCTGGCCCAGAAAACAAAACAAATTAGTGCAACAAATACAAAGCTCTTGAGTGAGCTCAGTGTTCTCTACATCAACCAGCAACACGGGTGTTTTTGAATATTGAACATTTTAGGTTTTTCTCTTGATTCTCCTCCTGGCTGCTTCCGCTGTTTCTGTGTTCCTGGCGATCGATCCAATGCGTTCTGGAAGCAGGAGGAGAAGCCTCAGGTTTCAGGCTGTTCAGGAGCCCCAGGGCTGGGGCCTCACTGGGTCTCCCTCAGCGTGGGTAGAAGCGAAGCATAGACAGATGCTGATGTCGGAGACTCGCGCTTCCTCAACGGATGCAACAGGCTGTCCGGAGGCTACAAAGTCTGCCAGGGTCTGGGAAATAAAGTTCTCAATGTGAGGTTAGCTTGTCCCTAGGGAGGTCCCTCTGGGGCTGGGATTCTAGGAAGCCCACACAGCAGGCTTAGCTGTTTTCAGCGGGAGGAGCTGGCATGCCCGAAGGAGAGAGAGGTGGAGCGAATCTCCACAGACCTGGTTGTGCCTGGGTGTCCTCGGCAAGCAGCTCACCATCCTCCACCTTCCCAGGCACCATCGCCTGCAAAGCCAACAGCTGATGAGAACTTCCTGACAGCAACTTAGTCCAGATGTTTGGCTTATTTTAAGAGGTACCTCATTTTAAGAATAAATAAACAAAGGGAAAATTATAGTACATGTTAAAAACAGCCTGACTTCTCTCTCCTTTCTTGGGTCATTTCTTAAGTGATTGAGAGCTTATTCGTTAAGCTTTGGAACCTTGAACAGTTAGGAAGCACCTCCCAGCCACAAGTGGGTACTTACAGGCAAGCAAGGCTCTGGACTGGTCTCTGATGGCTCCGGAGCAGGGTGAGCACTCCTGCCGCCTTAGAAGGCTGTTAGCTGACTCCTATCCCTGGGAGGAGGGCACCTCCAGTTCCTGTTCCCTCCCACTTCCAGGGAAGCCTGGTTTCCAAGTGGGTGTGTCCCTGCCTGTAGGGTTTTTCTGCAACAAATGCAAAACTTTTCTCCGACTCCCTCCACCGCTGAAGAAAGTTGTCCCCGGCAAATATCATGTAGTAAAACAGTAAGTCGAGCACCTACAAGTCTTAGTTCTGTTTCCAGAAGACTAGATCATCTGGCCTGTCAAGCAAAGAAGGAGATTTAAGAGGGGGAATGGGTGACATACGGGCAGAGAAACCACATGCCTCAAGAATATCTGTGGTTTCAAATATTTTGTCCAGTTGTCAGACCATGAGTCTCCATTTTTGGTTGGAAACTATTGATGTTGTAAATACAGTCAGTAGAAAAGCCAGAGAACTTGCAGAAAGGGGAAGATTAAGTGAAAGGACTTCACCCCCAATTTAGAGTAATATAACAAATTTGGGGTTGCTTTTTATTATATTATGTAACTAGAATTGGAAAAGCTGAAATATGTTGGCTTCTACTCTCAATTGGAATGAAATAAAGGTATAATCAACTTAAGCAAAAAATATGTATTTCAGATAGGTAGATAGATAGATAGATTTAGGAAGGAAGACCTACCAAGAGGAGACAGGCACATTTTAAAGAAGGTGTCCATGGGAGAAAAAACTTTTGAGTTATAGAAGAAAATATAGAAATGGTAGAGTAGAAAACATGTAGAGACTGAAAGTCAAATTTCAAGTGAAAATCAAATGTGTGGGGCATGGAGAGACCCCAAATAGAAATGAAGAGCTGGTAAACAAATAGGGAAACTCTTTTCTTTTTTTTCTTTTTTTAGGTTTTCTCTTTCTAGACTAAACAGCTATTTTCAAACTGATTCTGTGAAAAGTCCTTTGGAAAAGGTTCTGTCCAAACTTAAGCAAACTGAATATGGGATAATTTACAAATGGTCACCATTTCAGTATTTCATCTGTGGAAATAAGGGAATGATCAGTCTTACAGCCAGATTTGGATTCATTTTTCCTGACTCATCAGTTTTATCCTGCTCCAACCTCTCCTTCCAGGACAACATCCCCACCTCACTCCCAAGCCCATGAACCGTTCCATCTGCCCATCTTTGTGAATCCCCCACTACTTTTCACCTGTAGGATCCAGGCCCAACTCTTGCCTGTCCACAAAATATAACTGTGCCCTCTAAGTTATTTCCAGATTTCATCCTTCTCTGTACTCCCACAGAACTCTCCAAATACTTTTTGACACTTACTGCAGAATTCTTTGTGCTACTGCTTACTTATTCCATATGTACTTAGAATAATGTGCTGGAGAAACCAATAATTTACTTGTTTCATGAATGCAACAGACACACTGAGTGAGTGATGATTTTGACTTCTCAGCAGAGTAAGGGGTGTGTGTGTGTGTGTGTGTGTGTGTGCGCGCGCGCGCGCGCGCGCGTGCGTGCTTATATGTATGTGTACGTAAACTCTTGTTCATATTTACTTCATTTTTTTCCCAAATTTAGCATGTTTTTCTTCTTAATTGTTTGGAAATACAGCTCTGCTTTCTCAGCAAAACCATATGTGCTTGACATTTCATAATATGTTCGACTTCAATTTGAACTAGTTTAGTCTGAAGCTTTTCAATTTTGGAGACTAAAGGAGTTTCGGGACAAGAACCATATCCCTAAACAAAATCTTGGAACACTGTCTGGAGCTCGTATAGAATATATGAAATCTGAATCATTCCATGAAATCTGAATTCAGAGAATCTACAAGAGTTAAATCTTTTTGATATTTTTATTAAATTGACAAGAAATTTCTTCAGTGAGCCAGTTGCCTTTATGAAATAATGGAACCCCTACTTGTTCCTGATATGACCATATCCTCATCTTTTGGTGGGTTGAATGAGCATGGAGAAAATGAACCATGAGAGGGGTTAAAGGTATGGGCATTAATACAAACTTTTACAACTTTTAAAAGACATTTTTTTCCTATAACTCTTACATGGACGACCTGGAGATAAATGTCAATCTTTGGCACTTTATTGGATTAAATAAACTGAATTCTCTTTACTTATTAAGAATACAATTCAGGGGACCTGGTTTTACTTTTAGGACAGAAAGAGACATAATTTCATGGAGCTGCATTCCCGTCACGTGCCTGCATCCCATTGGCAAGTGCTGAATGGGTAGGAAAGCTGGGGCTGCAGTTTTGCTACTACCATTTTGGATACAACAGATGACCTCCTCTGAAAGTCTCATGATTTCCTTAGGGTTTTTGCCATGATGTGATGTTCTGGGGGATGTTCAACTGCTCCTCAGTGGGATCTCACCAGAAAGATGGGACTTAGTATCCTTAGGTTTGGTTTCTCAGTTCTGCTCAAGACCAGACTCTTTGGGCATCACTATCCTGTGGGGAAATTGGCACACCAAGCATTAAATATAGTTAATTGTTCTTTACTAGTTAACTAGCATATTCATCAATATTCATGTTCATCAATGAAAAATATTTGAGAACTAAGAACTAGGGCTGGTCAGATGTAAAACACACATATCTCTGGATGAGAAAACAGGTAGCTAAAAGTGGGATTATAATTTTGCAGCGTCTCAGATAAAATAATGAAGATCTAATAAGTCTTATCGGATATGTTCACCAGGCTCTTGAAAAAACCACCATCTTACAAAGAACAAACAGTGTTGAAAATAAAACATAACTAACCCTCCTCTAAGCTCCCAGGTTTTGTAACATAAGCTACCTCTTCTTCTACTTCTTTCTTATTTCAATACAACGTGTTTTACCAGGAAATGTCTTGGACTGGGATTAAGGTAACTCTTCCAATTGTGCCATCAACTACATTCTTCTCCTTTTAACCATTCTGTGATTCTGTGCCTTGATTTCCCCATCTGTCAAATGGCAATAATAGGGTGGGTCCTATCTAGCCCATAGGATTGTTTAGATGATAAAATAAAAAATTAATTAGGAAAACTCTTTACAAGTCAAAAGTGAGATGTTTATATTAAATGGTTCCTGTAATTGTTGCTACAAATAGTACTTTACATTATTTGGGGAACGAAAGCAACAAAAGTCTGGCTCTCTTTTAGCTTTCAGTCTAACAGAATATTCTTCTCTGGCCGCTGCCTGTTATAGCTTCTTCTTTCTATTCTTTGGTTTCCATTTATACAGTTTTGTTCTGCCTATGTAGGGATGTAATTTTCCTTTTCAGAACCCAGAATCCAGACTTGCAACATTAGTATAGTCCTAGATTCTTCTTAAATTGACCTTAAATTCTAACCATTAATTTATAACATCTGTATAGGAGATTGCCTGTTTATAGTTCACTCTTTAAACCTCTTACAGGTAAACACTGCCTTGTTAAAAGTGGAGAAAATAATTTTGTGCCAATTTGCCTTGTTTGAGGCTTGGTGGAGATATAAGGGGTATCAATTCAGTTTCTTCTGAATTGGCAAGTAATTCTTTCTGTATTCTGCCTTTCACCACCTCCAGAGAATATTTACCTGCTCACTGAGGAATGTATTTCCCACAGCAAATCTTACATGGTTTATAGAGAAAAGCTTCCCTCAAGGTGAAAGAGAAGGTAAGGAAATCAGTCAATGGAAGTGGGTTTGGCAAAGAAAGAAAACAAAGCACAACAGAAGTTGCCACTGCCCAAGTTGATCTTGGCATTTAAGAGCAATTCTCATTCCAAGAAAAACATCATCTTGCCTACCAAATGCCATTTTCTGATACCTCATCTAGCTCCTCCAAGGGGTTGGGAGGTAACATTTCCCAGAATATAAGAAATATATTTGACTTGGTCAATTCGTATATAAACACTAACGTTGTATTTAACTGTCAGTAAATGCAAATCTTTTATATGAGTGCCAACAAGTTTAATTCAACCTACATGAATTAATCATTTCAGTTAGTTCAGTGAACTTAGCATCACTGCTTTAAGCCAATAAACAAATAGTTTCTACTTTTTCTTGCAAGGATCTGGGTGGGTTGGGGGTGAGGAGGTTTGGAGGAAGTGTACAGAAAGGACTTGGCTCCATGGCAAGGAACATGTTTACCAAGAGGATTAGAAGTTCCTGGAGCAGGACACACGTCAAGACAAGCTCAGGTGAGAACATACAAAGCGATACTCTCATAGGTGGTAAACATGGCCGCCTCTGCCAGAACAATCCCAGCTGTCTCCTGCCTGGGACAGCAGCCCTTCTCCTTTCTCCTGAGTCATTTTGCCTCAGAGCTCAGTATATTTTCAACAGTCGCTGAGTCACATAGCTCTTGCTGCATTGTGATCTTTAATTGATAAAATTTTAAGTTTACGTTGATGAATGATTGTATTGATCCACTTGATTCATTTTGAGACTCTTACTGGTTTTGTTATTAGATCACTTTAAAAACAATTCACCCACGATAATGACAGGATGCAATCCTGCAAATCTCTTTTAAGGGTCATTATAGATATGTTCTGTTAAATAAGCTGTGATTTGATGTGCCCATTACCCTTCCAACCTTGAGGCCAGGAGGTATGGCCAGAATTTTACCGCACACAACTGCATTTAGTTCTTATTTTGGCAAGTGATAACTTCAGAACTGGCATTTAGAACCCTCAGTGTCAAGAAGCTGTGAGACAAAGTTCTGGCCTCCAGGGATGGAGAGTTTTACATTCATTTTCTGCTACCATGTATGCTATTTGGAGGTGGTACTAACAGTGGCAGTTAATATTTCTAAAGAAGACTTGCAGGACCCAGAGTGACAGTGTTAGAAGTCTACAGCTTAATTCAGGAAAAGGATATAATCTAGCAGCAATATTCTTAAAGTAAGGATACGCTTCCCATGTGTACATTCACAGCACTCAAAGTGGGGAGCCCAAAATGGAGTCTCAGCTGAGGTGGTTTTATATTTTCCTGGTCACTCAGGCATATTCCTGCTACTACTCACACTCGACAGGAGAGTCCTCCCAGGTTCTCGCCTAGGCCAGGGGCGAATCATCAATCTCACTGTTATTGATAAGCAATGCTGATGAGCTGGGAAAACTTGTCCCTAGACCCACTAGACCCATGGTTACAAATAGAGCAGCACTTTTAATCAATACATTTCATACCTTGACCATGCATCGATGCCATGCAGGAGCTTGAACAAAAGAGTTCAGGTTAATTCCAGGCCTTCCGCACAAACGCTCGCTGCAGAGAAGCTGTGGTTTGACCACTTTAGATTCTGTATCACCATAAACCACACTGCCTCTAGCCATACCTCGGCATCGTTGTATGGCTCATATGGAAAACGTTGGGGACTAACCTTATGCTTATCTGCCTTGTAGAAATACACATACTAATGAAAAGAGAAAAGACAAAGGAGGATTTTGGGAACTGAAGTCTGTTTTGACAAGTGTGTATGATAATAAACCAACCCAATCAAACAACCTGACCATCTGGTGTATGGCTGTGTCTCCAGTCCCTGGAAACAAAGTGTGGGATAGCTCATCCAAAAAGATCACGTTTTCCTTGGGTGAGTTGTCTATTTAATGAGATCAACAAGGGGTGGCCAAGACTGCCATAAGTTCAGAACATTTCTAACTGAAATGAACAGAATACTGATTATTTCTATGATATTTTAATCTCTGAAAACTCTCTCTACACAACTCAAAATTATTAGATTTCAAAGTAATGGACATTTTTTGACTAAAGGAACTCTACTGAAAAGAATTTCTTCAAATAAAAAATAGTTGATTCCTGTTTCTAAGAATTTCTGGTGAATACAGCAATTTTTTAATTCAAATTCCATTAATAATAACTCTAAACTAGCATTTTTGTTAATCTACAATATAATGAAAATTAACACTAACATCCTGATGATCAAGAGAGTTTTTAAAACCCTAAAATTACTTCAGAGTCTATAAAAACATTCATTTATGTATAGGATATATAATTCTAATACTTAGGAATGGATAAACCATGTATGAGATATAATGATTTTATTTTCTTTTTATTGAAGTATAGTTGATTTACAGTGTTATGCCAACCTCTGCTGTTATAACAATTTTAGTATCCCTAGACTTGAAGCACAAAATCTGACACGGAGGATTTTTATGACTTGAAAATTTATATGTGGGATCATTCTACTATTACAACATTAGATTAACCAGAATATTCATTACTCTGAACCAGATCAAACAATAAAGGTTTACTACATAAAAGATGTGAACAAATATCTCAACAAATACAGTGACAACAGATTGTCTATAGAAAATAGAAGTGCATAATGACAACTGTCAAATATGCCTATGTAACAGTAAAGTAATACCTATAAAACTTGAACAGATTTGCAAGTCATTATTATGACTCTGCAGAACCATTAACGTCTTTTACCACCTTCCTATTTTCAGAGATATTGTAGTCTATAACATACTTATAAAAACCAGAATAATTTATGAGGGAAAGAGTTTCCCTTTGTTTCAAGGCTACAGTCTGCATATTGGGTCCTTCCCAGCCCTGTTACCAATGCTGTTAGTTGGTTCCTGCGAGCTTTGGATGGGGTATGTTGCTGTGTAAACCCATCCCTGTTATGCAGAAACAGGTGCCATTCAGACATGAGGACACTAGCATCATCCCTGCAAGCCTGCAACCACGCCCGTTCACATCATTCTGTGAATTTTGAGTTCATCATTCAGAAATGGTCATGAAGTATCCATACTCAACTTAGCCTAATTCCCTCAGAAATAAGTGCACCTCCTTTCCAGAAGACTGTACAAGGTTAGGGCTGCAGTCTTGGAACAGTGTAAAGGTAACTGGTTCTCACATAGATTTACCAGTAGCTTTGGCTGAATCTAAGGACATGAGCTAAAAAACAGTTAACCTCAAATTCCTAAGGAGAATCCTATTCCCATCATAGACAGAGCCACGTTTGAAAAAACAATATTTTATGATGTTAAGACTGGTTCTTGTTTTTTTTGTTATTGTTTAAAGACTTTATTTTTTAGAGCAATTTTAGATTCACAGCAAAATTAAGAGGAAGGTACAGAGATTTCTCATATACCCTCTCCCCACACATGCATCCTCTCCCTCATTATCAACATCACTCACCAGAATGGTGCATTTGTCACCACTGATGAAGCTACGCTGACACATAGCAATCACCCAAAGTCCTTAGTTTACTTTAGGGTTTCCTCTTGGTGTTGTACATTCTACAGATTTAGGCAAACGATGTACTCATCATTATGGTTAGGTTAGGTCCTACAGCCCTAAAATTTCACTGTCCTAAAATTGACTTCTTTCACTTAGTAATGTGCATTTAAGGTTCCTCCATGTCTTTTCATGGCTTGATAGATTTATTTTTCAGCACTGAATAATATTCCACTGGATGCGTATACCACAGTTTATGTATCCATTCATCTACAGAAGGACATCTTGTTTGCTTCCAAGTTTTGACAATTAAAAATAAAGCTTCTATAAACATTCATATGCAGGTTTTTGTGGGGCATGCATTTTCAACTCCTTTGAGTAAATACGAAGGAGCACAATTGCTAGATTGTATGGTAAGAGTATGTTTAGATTTATAAGAAACCAAGAAACTGTTTTCCAAAGTGGCTGTACCATTTTGAATTCCCACCAGCAATGAATGAAAGTTCCTATTCCTCCACATCCTTGCCAGCATTTTGTACTGTCAATATTCTGGATTTCAGCCATTCTAATAGGTGTAGCAGTATTTCATTGTTGTTTCAATTTGTGTTCTCTGATGACATATGATGTGGAGCATGTTTTTATATGCTTATTTGCCAACTGTATACTTTCTTTGGTGAGATATCTGTCTCTGGCCCATTTTTATTTTTTTTTAACTTTTTAAAAAATTTATTTATTTTTGGCTGTGTTGGATCTTCGTTGCTGTGTGCAGGCTTTCTCTAAGTTGCGACGTGCGGGGGCTACTCTTCGTTGTGGCGTGTGGGGGCTACTCTTTATTGCAGCATGCGGGCTTCTCATTGTGGTGGCATCTCTCGTTGCGGAACACAGTCTCTAGGCGTGCGGGCTTCAGTAATTGTGGTACACAGGCTCAGTAACTGTGGCTCCTGGGGGCTCTAGAGCGCAGGCTCAGTAGTTGTGGTGCACGGGCTTAGTTGCTCTGCGGCGTGTGGGATCTTCCCGGACCAGGGCTCAAACCCGTGTCCCCTGCATTGACAGGTGGATTCTTAACCACTACGCCATGAGGGAAGTCCATCTGGCCCATTTTTAAATCAGGTTGTTTGTTTCCTTATTGTTAAGTTTTAAGAATTCTGTGTATATTTTGGTAACAGTTCTTTATCAGATATATCTTTTGCAAACATTTTCTTCCAGGCTTTCCTTCTCATTCTCTTGAACTGTATTTTGTCTTAAGATCAGAAAGTAGTGAATATTTTTTAAGGTAAGAAGGAAGAGCACTGATTCTGATACTCAAAGCACACCATAATTTCAATTTTACAGGACAGCCCTGATCTAGTATAATTTTAGGCAATTTAAAATTGTCAAATGAGTCTTTATCCTTTACGATCAAATATTAAAGACAGTAAATCTTAAACAGTTCAGTTTCCCAAAATTATAGCTTATATTCTGACATTTATCTTTTGAATGATTTAGAAGATATAGTTGAGGCTCTGCAAAGCAATATCACTGCCATGTCCTATTTTCCTATTTGTTGTAAGTTCTTAAACATTTACTTCCTAACATGCTTTCTGCCTGCAGTAGTACTGCTGGATGCTTTATAAACTCTGGAGTAAAGTTTTGATGCCTTGTGCAAGAGTCATTGCCTTGTGGGACAGATATTGACATGAAAATGCAGGAGAAAAATCTGTCTCTTAGTGCTAAAGTAGAGAAATTCTAAGACTATTACAGAACAAAAAGGAGATTTAGGGAGAGAAGGGGAGAACGTTTTGCTCTCTTTTGTTCCCAGAAAAGAGTAACAATGTTGGAAGGCTGCAAGGTAACAGCCCTCTGAGGTGCTTCTTTCCCTACCTACCCACCTGTCTCTCGGGACATTCAAGTGCTCAGTGATTCTTATTCTAGAAAACTCAGAAAGGGGAAGGGGTCAAGGTGAAGGTGGCTCGTCAGGCAGCTATTTGAGTACCAGGGCCTGAAGAATTGTCATGATTCAACAGTAACTTTAAAATAAGCTCTTTCTAAAAATATCCTATCATGCCAACCAAGTCTGTCAGAATGTCTAATATTGTAGCGTGGAGGAGTCAATGTTTTGGCATATACAAAGAGTTGTTTTGTTTTTTTGGGGGTAGAGGGAATAGTTTGTTTCTTTCAGTTCAAGAGTTGAGTGCAGGGGCTTCCTGGTGGCGCAGTGGTTAAGAATCCACCTGCCAATGCAGGAGACATGGGTTCGAGCCCTGGTCCGGGAAGATCCCACATGCTGCGGAGCAACTAAGCCCATGCGCCACAACTACTGAGCCTGCGCTCTGGACCCCATGCACCTAGAGCCCGTGCTCCGCAACAAGAGAAGCCACCTCAATGAGAAGCCTACACACCACAAAGAAGAGTAGCCCGTGCTCGCTGCAACTAGAGAAAGCCCGTGTGCAGCAACGAAGACCCAACGCAGCCAAAAATAAAATAAATAAAATAAATTTATAAAAAGAAAAGAAGAGTTGAGTGCAGATACCTCCTGAGGTGGGTAATATTCTGCCTGTCTTGTTGATTAAATAGATTTCTAACTGTAACTGTCGAGATCAAGACCTTTGGGATACAAAGAGAGCTAAGGGTTGATGAGTGGTTCAGTGTGTGTGTGAGAGTGTGTATGTGTGTTTTGGGATGTGGAGAGAGGATTAAAAATGGATAGTTTGATAATGGGATGAGAGGACCACTGAATATTAAGGTAACGTATGCCAGAAAAATACTTCTGGTTTTATGATTTCCCTCATACCCATGACTGATCCCGGGAATACTGAGAGTATCAATAAAGGACTTTACTATACATACAGATCACCTATGGTTCTTGTTAAAAAGCAGATTTTGATTCAGTAAGTTGAGGGGTTGGGAGGGGCAGGGCCTGAGATCCTGCATTTCTAACAAGATCCTAAGAGATGCTATGGGCCACATTTTGACAAGCAAGGACCTAGCAAACCACGGGGTTCAGTTCATTTCTGGGTGGACCAGCTAATGGCTGATTCAAGCTCTGAAGAAGCTCTAGAATTGACCCAGCTGCCTGTGGGACAAACACATGGCCACTGCTGCCCATGAAGGTGGTCCTGAGAGCCCTGCCAGTCCTGTGCAGAACAGACACACTTGTGAGCGGATGGAGTACTATACCCTCTTAGTTTTGTTTTGACCAAGACAGAGTTTCTCCTTTATAGGCCAGTCTGAAACTAAAAGGGCTCTTTATGGCCTCAGTGAAGCTGTGCCTCACTTTTGTCACAGAGCAAAGGATTCATCTCAAAATGCAAATCTTGCAATAACGTCCTAATGCACTCTGAGGTTGTATGTACCAAGAAGCCCTCAGTTTACAAAGACATTTGGTGACGAAACATGGCAAAATAATATCTTAAAGTAGAAATATTCAACAAATGAAAACTAAATGCTTCTTTCCCATTTTGGAAATCTAGGATTGAGCATAACCTATCAACAACTTCTGTTCTAGGAGTTGGCAAACATTTTCTGATTTTAATCTGCCAGATAGTGAGTATTTTATGCTTTGTGGACCATATGGTCTCTACCACAATTATTCAGCTCTGCCGTTGTAGTACAAAAGCAGCCATAGACAGTACATAAACAAATGGGCATGGCTGTGTTTCAATAAAACTTTACTTACAAACATAGGCAGTGAGTGGGATTTCACCTAGCCGTAGTCTGCCAACCTCTATTCTAATCAATCTGCAGAGAAAAACACCTAGGCATTATTTTTCCAGGCCTGTTCCATCTCATTAAGGTTACTACTTTGGAAGATGATGCACCAGCAGCCACATATGTACTTAAAGCTGATCTTTGTTCTTTGAATGTTAAGAAGAAATCTGTATACATTCAATTCATCCACTTGCATTTGCCAGGAACTGGAAATACAGTGAGAAACAAAACAATTACTTCTCTTGAGAGGTGTAGTGATGAAGTAATGAGGCCTTTGCTAGGGCAAACATTAAGAGCTATGAGTGCATCACAGAGATCCCTAGGATTCTTCAAGTCTGAGAGGTACATAGTAGGAAGTTTGGGATGGGAAAGTATTAGGAAACAGTAAGCACAAACATCAAGAAGTCATGGAGAACATTGTGTTTGGTAAATTGGATTGAAATATTACCTGTTGGATTGAGGGTGTATTACTTTTTAAATGTATTTATTTATTTTTGGCTGCGTTGGGTCTTTGTTGCTGTGTGCGGGCTTTCTCTAGTTGCACTGAGCAGGGGGGCTACTCTTCATTGTGGTGCACAGACTTCTCATTGCAGTGGCTTCTCTTGTTGCACAGCACGGACTCTAGGCGCACAGGCTTCAGTACTTGTGGCATGCAGCCTCAGTAGTTGTGGCTCACGGGCTCAGTAGTTGTGGCTCGTGGGCTCTAGAGTGCAGGCTCAGTAGTTGTGGCGCATGGGCTTAGCTGCTCCATGACATGTGGGATCTTCCCGGCCCAGGGCTTGAACCCATGTCCCCTGCATTGGCAGGTGGATTCATAACCACTGCGCCACCAGGGAAGTCCTGAGGTTGTGATTTTAAAGAGATGTAAAAGATAATAGTCAGCATCAGGAAATGAAGATAGGAGTGTAATGCGGGATTAAATCATGATCAGATTTGTGTGTCATGCTGAAGAGTTCAAACTTGTCCCAGATGGCATAAGGGGAAGAGAATAGTCATTCTGCTGACCTATTCACATACTCTCCATATAACTACCCCCCAACCTCCTCAGAGATTAATAGCAAGGGATCATTTATGATAGCAAGTCACAGCCAGCTGTGAGTACTACCTGTATCCAACAGCAATAACAAACTACCAATGAGAATAAAACATAGATGCATTTAGATCACAAAAACAAATTCCTTCCAGTGTGCTATGTGCTATCAAGTGACATAGCTTAAATTGTATATACTTATTCCTTAAAGTAAATTAAAGAATAGGAACAATAGTATAATTTCTAATTAAATGTCCAAATAATTGATACAGCTCATCAGATGTGTTATACTGTACCCAATGCCATGGTATCTAGAAAAATCACAAAATCCCCTAGCCTGGAAATCATTTAATTATATTTAATCCACATATTCCTAAAGTCAATAGGTCCTTCTTACATTTTTAAATTGTTTTAAAATGCTAATAGGATTATTTTACAGTACAATAATGGAGACTTATTAAGGAAATGACGTGAATGTATAATGTGATAAGTAAAACAACGTATTCCAGCCTCTCTTTCATCCCAGACACACACACAGAGAGAAAAGCTATAGCCAAATAAAAGTTTTATGAAAAACATAGAAATTTTAGAAAGAGCACAATAAAACCATCAGTCTTAGGTTTATTGATGTTGTGTCCCATTGGAGAGCTGTATTATTCTTTCTACTCTTAGTAATAAAAAAATTTGTGGGTTTATGGATATGTAAACTGTATGGTTACTTTTCAAATACCTCAAAACATTAGCTGCAGTAATTGTTTTACCAGGTTTTGGTTAAATGTCTCTTTCTCCAGGAAGCTTTCCCTGACCTCTCAATGCTGGTTGGTGCCCCTCCTTTGCATTCTCGTGGCACCCTGCACTTCTGCTGTCACAGCACTAAACACAGTGCCTGGCTACCTATCTATTTTCTAGGCTGTATGCTCTTTAAAGAAAGCTCCATGTCTTTGTCATCCACCATTAAATTCCACTGCCTTGCCCATAGCAGGGCAATAATGATGGTTTTTAATCAATAATAATTTGTTAGATGAATACGTAAAGGTTTGGGGGGAACTAAGTTAATACTTTATCTTCCTATCACAATATTTTGTTCATTACCCATGTCTATTTAATCCTTCCAGGCTCAGTGAACCCTCCAGCAGACTCTCTGCTTGATGCTACAGAATCTACCCGTGGCACCCAGCCTTCTCCAGCCAACAGCATATCTCCTACAGGTAAGGATGTTTTCGTACTGTTTTACTTCCCATGAGCTATTAATCCTTTAACTAAGTAGGTTGATAAAGGAAAAATTTTCAGAAAATTTGTATGATTCATGCCCTGTTCTTGCCTATGGCATTTCAGGTAAATATGTTAAGTACTATTCTCATGGATTAAATGAATTAGCACAGTTTCCAAAGTCCTTCACTTGAAGACCTGGCAAAATCAGGGTCAATAAATCTTCAATGAGAAATTTAAGTTCTGTATTTATTATTAAATAAGTTCATAAATTGACAGTCGTCCTCCACAGCTATGTTCTCAGTAGGGTGTTTAAGAAATTGGTTGTAAATGGGGATCCTGTGGGCCAGAGGTGGGTAGATAGTTTTAAATTTAAATTTGTTCTGGTTCATATTTATTTTGACAAAGTTGACTGGTGTGGACTTGAATTCAGCCTCCTAGTGGCATTATTAATAATGGAGTTCAGGCTGGGTCAGCGTTACTGTGGCAAAGGAATAGCAGTGACTTTCAGAAGTTGGCATTGATGCAAACAAATCATAAATTTCCATATCTATGGCCTTTTTGTTTAACAAAGAGCCAAGGTGACTTTCTCTAACACAGAAAAGGATGTTCTACATAGAGTAGAAGTATGCTTTTTATTTCTTATTTAATTAAACTATCAATTTTAGCTCAAAATGAGAACTGAAAATGGAATAAGACAAAGCAGTCAGTAGGAATGAACAATATAGCCTGTAGCCTTTAGCATATAGCCTGAAGTCACTGTCACAGGTTGATATTTCTCAGAAAATGAAGCATGTGGCAGGATGAGAAATGCCTGCAAATCACCCAACAGAAGTTTTACATCCATCTGATTGTTTCCTAGTTCTTAAGGCTTTGTAATTTTCTTTTTTTATGCTTCTTTTTCTTCCACTTTTAACTCACCATTCAGCAATAAACCATAGTAAATTATGATATTCTTCATTCAACAAATATTAACATATTCAACATTAATACCTTAAGTCTCTTTAGTACTGTACTCTACGTATTAGCTATCCACTGCTGTATAACAAATTACCCAAACAAAAGTTAACTACTTATAACACATATATTGTCTCACGTGGTTTCACATGACACAGGAGCAGCTTAGCTGAGTGGTTGGCTCAGGTTCCTCCATGAGGTTGTAGTCAATCTGTTGGTTGGAGCTCCTGTCATCTGAAGGCTTGACTGGAGCTGAGTGAGGCCTCTGCTTCCAAGCTTGAACACGTTGGCAGGAAGTCTCAGCCTCACAATATGGCAGCTGTCTTCCCCCAGACCAAGTAATTCAAAGAATAGAGTCACCAAGACAAAACCACCCTCCCTTTTTATGACCCAGTCTGCAAAATTGCACACCATTACTTTTGCTATATTCTATCTGTTAAAAGCAAGTCACTAAGTCCAGCTTACACCCAAGAGGCAGAGAATTGGGCTCCACTTCTTGAAGGAAAAAGTGTCAAAGAATTTGTGGACAAATTAAAACAACCACATCCTATCACTTAGAAGACGTTTGCACCTAAAATTCAATGTGGTTTGATATTCTTTATTAAGAGAGGTAGACAGAGTAAGCATTACCATTTCCATTTTCCAGATGGGGACACTGAGATGCTGAGAGCTTAAATGACCACATGACTAATAAGTGGCAAAGTAGTATTCACACCAAAGTCTTCTGACTATAAATCTAGTTCTCAAAACATTAGATGCCATGTTTTCTCCAAATGGTCTAAACACTTCATGAGGACAGGGACCATATTTATGTTGCTTCCTCACGCACGCTTAGCACAGAGTAGGCATGCAAAAATATTAGTTGAATAAATGAATGAAAAAGAATAAATGAGAATAATGTTCCTTCACTATGTAGATATCATTTAATAGACTGCATGGTGTCAAAAAAAGATGATAATTTGTTTCTGCCTTCTAAAAGGTTGCCTTGTACTTGGAGAGAGATGACATGCACATATGAAAATAAGTCCGAATAGTAAGGTGAAAGGTGCAGTGTTTTATAGAATTAAAATGCTCAGGGAGAGATACGGACCAAGAAGTCTTAAGTTTTGAGTATGGAAGGGTGCCTATGAGTTCGTGGAGTCAGGAAGCGTTACAGAGAGAGATGAAATAAGCTGACCCTTGAAGTATGTATTGTATGTATTTGACTATTAAGAGCTTGAAAAACCATTTTAAACAAAGAGAACAAAATGAGCTGTTGTGCATTGGTGAAGATATTCATGGGGATTTGAGAAAATTTTAGTAAGTAAAGTCGGGTCAGAGGAGTGGGATTGTGTAGCAGAGAAGCAGGGATGAAGATTGGAAACTGCAGAATAAAGAGAGCCTTCAGACCCAGTCTAAGGATTCTAAATGTTATACCTTAAGAGATGGGAGGGACCTCATTAAACATTTTTTTAGAAGGGAAGTGACACAATTCATTCACCAAATGTTTATTGAGCACTTCCTATGTACCAGGTGCTCTTCTAGGTGCTAGAAATACAACAGTGAACAAAAGAGAAAAAAAGAATCATGCTGTCATGGCGTATCCATTCTGCTAATTGAAAGCACAAATGAATTTCTTCTAGCTCAGTTTTCTGTGGGGTTAGTTGACATATACTAAATTGTTCCATCATTTCAAACACCATTTTTATCTCTGTGAAGAAATTCAAGAAAAAGGAAAGGACATTTGTTATCTTCAAAGAGTCTACAATCTAATATAGCACTAGTATTAGAGAGGTTGAAAGAGCACAGTCAAATAAATATATTTGTTTAAAAGCAGAAAAACTGCTACCTGATCTGCTATGATACTAAGGTGATACAGTTTGGAAATTTCTGGAGAATCAAAAGACCTCCTTAAAAATAAGGCCCCATTACACTGGACCTCAGGACTGTTTTAGATCAATGGTTCTCACCAGGGTGATTTTGCCTCCGCCCCCCTCCCAGGGACATGTGCAGTGTCTGGGGACATTTTTGGTTGCCAAAATGGGGGAAGGGACGGTGCTCCTAGCATCTGTTACGTGGAGGCTGAGGATGCTACAACATATGACAGGACAAAGAATTATCAGGTCCAAAATGTCAATAGTGCTGAGGTTGAGAAACCCTGTTTTAGTTCCAGGCTCAGGTATAATAATATTTCTCACTTTACAAAATCTGGACCTCTGTCAAGATAGTAACAAGATAATGTTTGGGATAATTTTCAGTCTGATTTTTATATGTCAAAAAAAGATGTTAGCAAAAAAAAAAAAAAAAAAAAAAAAAGATGTTAAATCAATGGCTGCTTATATCTAAGTGAAACTTATTTGCTTAGAATAACACTGAATTACAACTGAAAAATCTAAATCTCATCCTGGCAATCTGGAGGGTAATTGTGAAATCACATGATGACTAGCTGCCTCAGAAGCTGGTAGGATTCGCCCTTGTGTTCTTTTAAGAAAGGAAATGGGGTGGAACATGTCATGGAAACCAACTTCAAAAGGCTATGGTTTTGTTCTAAATTCTAAGATGTAGTGAACTATATAATTCAGTCATAATTATTAAGCTACAGATCTTGCTGCAAACATCCAATTCATATTCTTTTTTTTCCTCAATGAAAGGATATTCTTGAAACAAATGTAGAAAGTAATGGAAACAATGGAACCTTATAACTCACAGCCAACTTCAAGAGTTACACAGGGAAGCCCAGCTCAATTCAACCTGAACTAACTGGTGTTTTCTGAGTGCCAGCTGCATTCGCAGCACTGTCCTAGAAAAAAACAGGAGGCTGACAAGCTAAGTGGTGAGATGAGACAAGCCTGCATGGAGCCATAGAGACCCCAGACAAATCTAGGATGAGACGGTACTGGCGTAACTCCAACCTTCCATTGCCCTGAGCAGAGCCCTGTGCCTTCTAACGCACTGGCCATGAATTGCCTCTAGACTATGTAGCCTCAGAGAGCAGAACCTCAGAAACCTCAGAGAGCATAGCCTCAGAAACACCAGCCCAGACTGTAGCAGTCATCCAAGACCTTCTTTCATTCAACAAACACCAAGTGCTGACAACGAGCGAGGAATTTTTGAGGCGCTGGTATACAGTAATGAATGAGACAGGCAGGCCCCCTGCTGCACAGAGTTTACGATCTAGCCAGACCCGCTTGCCTAGCCTCCCATTTCACTGGCTACCATGCCACAGACCTTTTGGCTTTGCCTCCTATTTTTGTGTACAACTCTTGGACCTTATGGCATTTACTTTTGATATTAAGCTCTCTCTAAAAACTTAGGTAATCCTTACAGTCTGGATCTTTCTACTCCTGGAAGCTTTGAGTGAAATACCATATCCAGTCTGATTCTAACCATTGGCCAGCTCTCCAGGTGAGCACACCTGATCCTTGGCGAGTGGGGGGAATCAGAGAGGAAGGGTACAGACTGAAGGAAGTAGTTCCACAGGGGATGCAATGAAACTACTAATTTATGAGAAAGCCTGTCAGAAATGGGTGGGAGATCAACCTGGAATTAGATGAGATTAGTCCAACACAAATACAGGGGAAGCAGATTAGATCATTTGTAGATCTGGATATTCTAAAGTGAAGAGGGGGGTCCCAGAGAGACTCTGCAAGGCAATGAGAAGGCTATGTGATTTGTTTGTGATAGCAACTTCTGACACCTTCTCTGGTCATGCCGTACCTGTCTTCAAGGGTCAGGACACCTCTGTTGCTGTCTGATCATTTCTGCCTTTATCATATGTATCCAGGCACCGAAAATTAAGAAAAGTAAATGAGTTCTGGGGTCATGGAGAGTAGAATCAGGAAAGTTGCACAGGGGGTCTGGAAAGAAATATAGACTCAAATAGAAGAAAGGTGAGAGACAGATCTTCACATAATGGTCTTGAGCAAAGACATAAAATAAAATGCATGCAGGACCTAGGAAGACAAGCAGGATGAGTGCTAGCAGTGCTTGTTGGGAAGGGGGCTGCAAGTTGCTTAGGTGAGGTGGAACCAGGTGGAGGTGAGCTTAGGTTAATAGGCTATGGATTCGATCTGCGGTCTGAACATCAACAAACATCCACTATGGCTTTTTGAGTATATAAAAAATGTAAGTAAAACAGAAGACCAAATGATGACGACCAGATGATATAGATTTAAAGTGATAATGGTCTGAACTAGAATGGGCATATGTAGAAATTGAGAGTTCTGTGTGTGACAGAAGCCTCAGCAGGGTTGTCTGCCTAAATGTGGAGGAATAAATAAAATATTTTTATAAAACTATCACACAAGGGCTTTCCAGGTTTTCTTTTTCTAGTTACTACCTAAAAATTTTTACCAACTGCCATGATTGTATTATAGTACTGAGCAATAATGTTAACAATGTTTGTTAATATTTGAGTGCCTCTGATGTGCCTGGCACTATTCTAAACTAGTAAATGTATTATCTCATTTAACCCTCCCCAAAACACAATGGTATAAGTACTGTCATTATCCCCATTTTACAGATGAAGATACTGAAGCACAAAGAGGTTAATTAACTTGCCCAAAGTCGTGCAGAAAGTGAAACAACCTAAACAGTCAGCTGCAAAGCCCAAGTCTTACTGCCTCTGAGAGTACATGACGGGTGCTCAATAAATGTCGTTAGACATTGAATAAATCCCTTCTAGTGTGAAGCTGGTATTGCTGCTATGAAAAGGTCAATATGACAGCTATGCCTATATTAATCTTTCCTTCTCTGGACCAGTGCTTTCTGAGAAATGCTGCCTCCAGAAGTGGGGCTGACATTTCCTCAGTTGGAAATAAATTGGAGAAAAAGACCCTCCTCCATTCGTTACTCCTTTTCCTCTCAACATCATTATACTATAATTCTTATTGCCCAGAGATATGTACAGAATCCATACAAAACTCCAGTGCTCTCCCTTGAATCCTAGGAAATTCTGGACATTACATCTTTCTCACAACCATTCACCTGGGACGGACTTTACAGGTTGTTAAAGAATTTCTCAATTTTTTCCACTCCTGTCACCCATAAGTCAAGGGTAGCCTCCTTGATGACTGACTTACCTTGGTATGTGTTTATTCAGTTTTCCCCCTTTTGGGTGAGGTATGTCTGGGGAAAAGCTATTGGACGTCCTATTCAGTTCATTTCCTAATTATTGAGTGTCTGTGAACACACCACATGATGTGTGATGAGCTCTGTCCTGCCTACTGTCATCTTCCCCCAAAGGAGTCTTGCAGATCCTTTCTGGACTAGTAATCCAGCAATACACATTACCTTTAGTCCTTCAGTGAGCACATGTTCCCCAAACTATCTGCCTTCCATGGGAAAACAGTTGTATGTAGAAATTAAGATTTCACACCACACATCTCCTTTACGTTGACCTGAGGGTCAATACCCACCTTATCCTGACATTGGGGGTTGATGAGGCTGACTTGGATGTGTTTAGATGTATTTGCTGACCTATATTCTTTTAAGTGCAATTTTCCAGTCAATGCCATTGTGGGTTTAAAGCCTCTTTGTGCTGCAGGTGAATGAATGGAGTACAATTACACATCTGTCAAGGAGACTGGGTAGTTATGTCAATAAATGCTATGTCAATAGAATGGAAGGCCAAGTGAAAATATTACTATTTGAGAATATAAGTTAAATTTTCAAGTTTAATTTTACATAAGAATAGGCAAAGTCTTAGACAATTGAGCTTGATGAACTCAATCACTATGACAGCAGCAGCCTGAACTTACAAATAAATTTTACCTCTGTTTTCAGTTGAATAAATAAACTGAACTGGGTAGATTAGAAAAAATAATTTTCTTTTGCCCCATCATTCCCTGTCCAAATGAGCTCTGTTGAATTTCTGCCTAGCCTCTGAAAGAAATTTTAGGTAATTTTTTTCCTTGGCTTTTTTGGTGATTTTCATATAATAAATATTATCTGGTCCCTTTCAGCCACAAGAACAAATTTGTGTCAATAATTTAAAAAGCTTGTCAATGTAATGTCAAAATTGCAAAAGTTAATTCAGTTCAGAACTCCTCTCCCTCCTTCCCACCAACTGTGGGTCTACCTCAGCTGTGGAAGCCTGGGATGTGAGGTTGTGTCTTTTATGTCTCGGGGTGGGGGTGGGGGGGTGGGTAAGGGACAGACATGGGAGATGTCTTTGAGATTTCCTGGCTCCATCCTGTTCTCCAGTCCTAGTTGTTGGCTTGACTGTCTCTTTGGAGATCATATAATGGGGGAAAAAGAGGAGGGGTAGGTAAGGAAAGACCTTCCTTGTCAGGCTGACTGTAATCTGACTTAGGTGCCCTAAAGCTGGGGAAAATAAAAATTGCCATCTTGACCTCATGGGGCACTTTGGCAGATTTCAGAAATCTGTGACTGACCTGTCCCCTTGATGGGCCATGCTTCTCTTTCGGTCTCCTGCGTTCCTCCCCTCCCTGCCTGTTAGCTTCTGGGGCTTTGTCAGCTTGGGAGCTTTTTTGTTCCTCTCAGTATTTTTTCCTGGGTGAGATTTCTTTTTGTGGCATTCTGCTTTGTCTGGGAAAACATGTACCTTGGCCTCCTGTTTGGGGAAGTGCTCTTTTTCCCCAGTATGGCCATATCTCTCTTCTCTATGCACATTTAGCACTGCTACTTAAGCATAGGCTCCCAATGTAGCCTCTTTAGCCTGAGTAGGGCACTAATCCCCTTTGTCCCAAACTCCAGTACACACAGGTCAAGAGATCTGAGTGATGTCTGGAACCCACACTTCATTTGGACTAAGCTAAGGGAGCATATTCTTCTTTCCCTTGTCCATGAAAAGGGACTTGACTCACAGCACCCCAACTCTCTCCAAAGAAATCCTCACCAGGGCTGCTTTCATCCCCTTACATAGCCTTGAGGTGGATGATGGACCAGAACTGATGAACCCATTCTACTCTATCTTCACATGTCCTTCATAGGTGGTCTAAAATTCTACTTTAGAAGTGAGGATGACTTGCCCTGTAATATCATTCTTAGCCTTTGGGACCTGACCTAAAATGGAGGTACAAAGAGTCCCATTTGAAAATTCTGCTCTGCATTATCCGTTAAAATTAAAAGAAATTCAGTGACACCAGCAACAACAAAAAAGAAATTAAGAAAACAACCTCATTCACAATAGCATCAAAAAAGAGTAAAATACTGAGGGATAAATCTGAGCAAGAAAGTGAAATATCTGTACACTGAAAAATATAAAACATTGATGAAAGAAATTGTAAGACATGCAAACATGTGAAAAGACATCCAATGTTCATGGATTGGAATAATTAATATTGTTAAATTGTCCACACTACTCAAAGCAATATACAGATTCAATTCAGTCAGTCCCTATCAAAATTCCAATGGCATTTTTCACAGAAACAGAAAAAACAACCCTAAAATTCGTATTCACAAAGGACACCAAATAGCCAAAGCAATGTTGAGAAAGAACAGAGTTGGAGGTACCACACTTCCTGATTTCTCACTACACTACAAAGATGTAGTAATCAAAATAGTATGGTACATGCATAAACAGACATGTAGGCCAACAGAACAGAATAGAGAACCCAGAAATAAACCCAAGCAAATATGGTCAACTAATTTTCAACAAAGGCACCAAGAATGCACACTGAGAAAGGATAGTCTCTTCAATAAATGGTGCTTAGGAAACTGGATATCCACATGCAAAAGAATGAAATTGAACCCTTTTCTTATACCATACACAAAAATCACCTCAAAATAGATTAAAATTTTAAATATAAGACCCGAAACTGTAAAACTCCTAGAAGAAAACATAGGGAGAAAGCTCCTTGACATCAATTGGCCTCAGCAATGACTTTTTTGATATGACACCAAAAGTTCAGGCAACAACAGCAAAAATAAACAAGTGGACTACATCAAACTAAGAAAAAATTTCTGCACAGCAAAGGAAACAATCAACAAAATACAAAACAATCTATGGGAGAAAATATTTGCAAATCATATATCTGATAAGGGGTTAATATCCAAAATATATAAGGAATTTATTCAATTCAATAGCAAAAAACAAGAAACCACCTGCTAAAAAGTGGACAAAAGACCTGAACAGACATTTTTCCAAAGAAGACATACAAATGGCCAAAAGGTATATGTAAAGGTGCTCAACATCAGTAATCATTAGGGAAATGCAAATCAAAACCACAGTGAAATATCACCTCACACCTGTTAGAATGGCTATCACCCAAAAAATTAAAGATAAGTGTTGGCAAGGATATGGAGAAAAGAGAACCCTTGTACACTGTTGATGGGAGTGTAAATTGATGTAGCCTTTAATAGAAAACAGTATGAAAAACATGGAAAATGGTTTTCGAAGTTCCTCAAAAATTTAAATGTAGAACTATGATTTGATCCAGCAACCTCACTTTTTGGTATATACAGAAATGAAATGAAAGCCACCTCTAAGGGATATCTGTGCTCCCATATTCACTGTACTATTCACAGTAGCCAAGATATGGAAACAGCCTAAGTTCCCATTGATAAAAAATATATATTTATGTATGTGTGTGTGTATATATATATATGTATGTATGTATATGTGTATATATATATATATATATATATAATTCGACCTTAAAAAAGGAGATCCTACGATATGCAACAACATGGATGAACGTTGCGGACATTATGCTAAGTGAAATAAGGTAGACACAGAAAAGGACCTACATGATCTCACTTATATGTGAAATCTAAAAAGAGTCAAATACATGGAAGCAAAGAGTAGAACGGTAGTTACCAAGGCTGGGGAGGTAGAGGAAATACTGGTCAAAGTGTACAAAGTTGGAGTTAAGTAGGATTAGTAAGTCTAGAGATCAAATGTATAGCATGATGACTATAGTTAATAATACTGTATTGAATATTGGGAATTTGCTAAGAGTAGATTTCACATGCTCTCATCACACACACACACAAAAGTAACCATGTGAAAAGAGACAACATGTTAACAGGCTGAGTATAGTAATCACTTCACTATGTATATGTCTATCAAATCATCATGTGTAAACATATACAATTTTATTTTAAAAATTTGTAAGTAAAATAAAATAAATTCATTGAAAATGAAGCAAACATGATGAGGTGATGGTTTACCCACTGAGATGGTCCACAGAAAGCTGTAGTTCTTGGCAATGGTGTGGTGGATTGACAGGTAATAAACAGAGTTCTAAAAACATGGCCAAGGTGAGGATGCTTGAAGAAAATGCGGAAAGACAAGAGAAAGAAGAAAAGGAAGAGTGTTAGCATGGGTACTGCCTTCCTTAATGCGTTATTAAAAGCAACAGAGGACACTCGGCATGTAAAACACCAGGTAGTATAGTACCCGGTTCATAGTGTCAAAATGTTACGTTTTATTATTAGTTCCGTTAAATCCCTTTGGGAACATGGTAGGAACCCAAGGTAGGAAATAAAGTGGTTGAGAAATTAACCAGTCTGTCTTTGTTTAAATTGTTTGGTGTGTGTGTGTTTGTGTGTGTGTGTGTGTGTGTGTGTGTGTGTGTGTGTGTGTTTTAATAAAAAAAACTAGAATTATGTATCTACTTCTACTTGAGATGGATTCGGTTGTAAATGAAACTCCCATGATCTTATGAGTGGAGGAGGAAAGTGGGCAGTGAGAAAAAGCAGATATATATAAAGTTGGCCTGAAAGGTCCCATGTTATATCCAATTTATTATATTCCCACTACTCTACTCTCCCCCTTGCTCACTGGGCTTCACCCAAATCGGCCTCTTTGCTGTTCCTCTAACATGACCCGGGTGCTCCCACCTCAGGGCCTTTTCACTCATTCCCTCTGCCTGGAAACTCTTCCCCCCAAAATCCACATGGCTCACACCTCATCTTCTCCCAGTCTTTGTTCAAATGTCACCTTCTCAATGTGGGGCTTTCCATGACCAACTCATTTTAAACTCTAACACCCTCTATCTCACTTCCTGTCCTCTTTCCCTGTTTTATTTTTCTCCTTAGTGTCTTTTAACATCTTGTATAATTGACTTGTCTGGCTTTTCCCCACAAGAAAGTAAATCCCATGAGGGCAGGATTTTTTGGTCTGATTTGCCTACTGATGTCTCTCCATTGCCTAGAACAGTGATAACACATGGTTCTCAATAAGTATTGATAACTCCATAAACATTTGGGGGTGAGGTAAGGATATTTTCTAAAGTACAAAGAAGAAAGTGATTAACAAGGGAAGGGTTTTAGAAAGAGCAGAAGAAGGCTCCCTGAAGAAAAAGGCACCTGGTCACAGCCCAAAGACTGGCTAGTCTCATGACAGGAAACTAAGAGGTGATGATGGGAGAGAGGAGAGAGGAGAAAAGCAGAGGATATAAAGGCCTTCTGTTTTGAGTGGTTGTGTGTTAGGGACCATGACTGAGCTCTTCCATGGCTAAACCTTGGTTCTCAAAGATTTCCCCCCAATTAATCTGCCTTGGGCTCTCTAGCGTTTCCTTCCATGCTGTTAACAAGGCTAACTATACTTTTTTTTTGTTCTTCGGTACGCGGGCCTCTCACTGCTGCGGCCTCTCCCGTTGCGGAGCGCAGGCTCCGGACGCGCAGGCTCAGTGGCCATGGCTCATGGGCCTAGCCGCTCCGCGGCATGTGGGATCTTCCCGGACCGGGGTACAAACACACGTCCCCTGCATCGGCAGGCGGACTCTCAACCACTGTGCCACCAGGGAAACCCCCTTTTTTTTAATTTAAAAAAATTTTTATTTTATTGAAGTATAGTTGTTTTACAATGTTGTGTTAATTTCTACTATACAGCAAAGTGATTCAGTTATACATAAATATGCATTCTTTTTTGTATTCTTTTTCCATTATGGTGTATCACAGGATATTGAATGCAAATGAACTTATCTACAAAACAGAAACAGACTCACAGGCATAGAGAATAGACTTGTGGGTGCCAATGGGGAGGGGCAGTGGGGAAGGGGTGGATTGGGAGTTTGAGACTAGCAGATGCAAACTATTATGTATAATGGATAGACAACAAGGTCCTACTATACAGTACAATGAACTATATTCAATAGCCTGTGATAAACCATAAAGCTTAACTACACTTTAAGGCTACCAGAGTGGACTGAATGTAATCTTTGGTGTCAGACAGGCTTGGGTTCAGTTCTTATCTCTGCCACCTACTAGCTCTGTTACCCAGGGCAAGTTATTTCACTTCTCTAATACTGTTTTCTTATATTAAAAAGAAACAGAAGTAATATTTTCTAGTTCACCTGGTTATTAAGAGTATGAAATGTAAAAATGCATAAAGAGCTACTCTAAAGCTAAGGTTCACACAGTCCAGTCTAAGAAGTAGGCCGGGATCAAAAGAAGAGTCCAGTGAGCAAAATTAATCTTGAAATAAATCAGTACTTTTACTTGTATTTTTTAATTCCTTGAAGGAGGAAGCAATGACCGAATCAATATTTCTTTTTTGTTGTTGTCATTATCATTTTACCCTTTATTCTCCATTTACATCACAACTGCTCACCTGTCTTCTTTATTTGGCACAGAGTAGTCGATGTTAAATAATTAAATTGTTTGGAAAATATTTCAATATTTCCCCCAAATTAATCCACACGGGGCCTCTAGCATTTCCCTGCCTTTCCCTCTCCAGCAGTGAGAGGGATGGTCACTGGGAAGATGACAAGAGTCCAGGTTAAGAGATTGGGTTTTGCTTCCTAATGTCACAAGGAGCCAACCAGAATTAGCTCTTATAGAACATATCTCTGTTTCCCCCATCCGACTCAGAACTGTCTTCTGAGTTGATTGGAGCTGTCTTCTGACTTCATTAAATTTCTGGTGGTAACATAAAGGGGTAATTTTTAACATTAGTGAAAAAGCATTTTAAGTTTTAATAGAAATGGGCTTCAAAAGGTTTCAAATCTCGTCTAACCTCATGGCAGTTTATGAATTAATATAGCAAACCATTTTGTACTAAGCAGTGTTTTCCTCTAAACCCCCTCTTCTTTCCTGGAAACCAAGGATCATTATTTTGTACCTCTGAACATGTACAAGGTTAAATAACAATAAACATTCAAACTGAAGAAGAAATAAACAACCAGCAAACAAAGCAAACAACTGTCTATCACTGGGTTTGGCATATTACTTGCCTACATAGTATTTCATAATATAAAACCAACTACTGAATGCTGAAGAGGTTTTGCCATATTGTGAGTATAAACATAACCTTAAAACAGAAAAGACAAAAAGCAAGTATGGCTTATTCGCATGCTGAAATATGTAATACAAATCTTTTAAAGACTTGACTGAAAGGAATATGAAAGCAAGTCTTATAAAATGCTGTACTTGATGTCAAGAGATTGGCAGATACATATGTCCTCTTATAGTTACAGAATCTCTAGGTCAGGCTCTAGGAAGGGATTGCTTTCAGAAACAGAAATAAAACAAAAGAAAACAGCTCAGAGAAACAAGCAGCGTTGACTGCCACCAGCGTGCCACAGGTTGATCACTGTTCTGCTGCTGCTGAGGCCATGGACGTGCACTGTGACAACACTCAGTTCAGTTCAACACACAGAACAAACACTTCTGAGGGCTTGTAAAGGCCCAGCCCTGGAATAGACAAGTACCACACATTACTAATACTAAACCACAGTGTGTAGACCACCCCAGGGCCTTTGCACTTGCTGTGTGCTCTACCCTAAAGCTCCCACAGCCCCTCCCCGGCCTCCATTCTCCCTCTACATTCCTCAGGGCAGCCTTCCTGGTACTCTGACTAGGCCTTCTCTCCTTCAAATGTTCTCATGTTTGGATTGGTTTATGTGATTCTCTGGTTAATGTCCATATCCTCCATGAACTTAAACTCCAGGGAAGCTAATCATTGTATCCCCAGTGCCAAGTACAAGGCCTGGAAGATAGAGGCTCCCAAATGCTTGGTGAATAAGTGAAAGAATGTAGGCCGGGAGTAGCAAGAGATAACAATGTTGAGATTGTTAGAGGTTGTGTCATGTAATGCCAAGAGGCCTTAATCTTGAACCATCGTGTAAAGCTATCTCTGGCTGGCTTCAGCTCTGACTTCTGCATGATGGACAAAATTCCAGATTAAAGGGATCATTCTTTCAATAACCTATGCAACTTGGCACAGACCCTTAGGCCAAGACCAAAACAAAATTCAGCTGGAGACGAATAAGACTGAAATGACCTTGGGCTCCCTCAAGATAGTGATAGCTGTCATTGATCCCTTTGTTCCCAGAAGCTATGGCACTGATTCAGCCCTCAACAAACTCCACAGGCCTGCCTGTGAGAGGAAGTGCAGAGCTGTTATCTAAACCAGGCAAGAGACAGAGTGAGGCAAAGATCAAGGCAGCATTCATGCCCGAGGCAGTGTTCCTCTTCCCATGGTCCAGGAACAACACTCGCTAGATGGAATCAAACGAATGAATTCTTCCCCTGCAGTAAATCTGCAGTAAGTAAGGATTTATGTCACATTATTTTCTGACCTCTAGAAGAGAACATTTAAACAGTCCTTTTAATACAAATGAAATTCCCAGTTATCATACTTCATCAGGATTCCAGTGAATCCTGCCAGGATTAAATCATATGTTACTAATCAGTGCTAGCACCCAGTGTGGGCAATTGGAAAATGTCTGTTCCTTCTAAGTAAAAAGTATTTTCAAAGGTGGCTGGCAGTTGCATATTAGACTGAGATTTCTAGGTGATGGTGGTAGCTCACAAATATATACAAAGTTCTCTAATTTTTGCTTCCTCGTTCTTTTTCTTCATCATCATCGTCACCCTTGTTATGATGTATCCCCACTGTAAAACCATTCCTTTCTGCTTTCACTTACTAAGTCACTTGGTGAATACTGTGAAGGTCAGTTCTCCCAGTGAGAGGAAGAGAGTGGGGGAGGGAGGAAGAATGAATGATGCTTGCCCATGGGAAGGGAGATAAGAGATGAGACTATGACTGATGAGACTATGACTGACAATGAAAGCCACACTTTCTCCTATACAAGGAACAGAGTTCCAGAGTAAAGGGATAATTCTTTCTTTTATCCTTCTGAGAATTGTTTAAAACGTGGATAGTCTTTGTTCTTTTTCCCTTCCCCTCCTCACTTCCTCTTTCACCTTTTCTTCCTATATTAATTAGGAGGAGCACATCATATCTCTCAGTATCCCACGGTATCCAATGATTACTTATGGCTAGTTTTCTTCTACGCAGTTTTTACTTTGTCTTGTACGGTTACGAGGTAAACTTACAAAATTTAAAAAATAGATAACTGAAGAAATTATTGCAAAGAGGGACAAAGATAAAGCCATCTCGATGAGAGAAAGAAATTCAGATTCACTCTGTGATCCATAGGTTCTTAAAATCGTAATGAGCCAGTTGCAGAGGAGAAGCACAGCTGCTCTTGATGCAGAGACTTCCTGGGCCTTCCTCTAGAGGGCGTGGTGGAGCACAGCCAGCGAAATGCTCACAGGGAGTGAACAGCGGCTGACCTCCTTGCTATTCGACTGCCGGCCAGGGTGGGCCAGTGGGAGAACGCCAGGGCTCAATTCCCTAAGAGCAGTTCTGGGGTGTCCAGGAATGTTATCCCAATACTCAGTTTGAGACAATCTGAGCTTGCCCTACAGCTACTTCGTGTATCCTGCCACCAGTCTTTTGGTGCATTTTTTCCTGCCATTTGTCTTGATGAGCAGTAGGAGGCAGTGAGCTGGAAGTTACAGTGACTGCACGAGAATCTGAGCCACGGGGGCTCAGTGAGGTGGAAGAGGAGAGCTGCAGGTGACTCTGCCAGTAGGCATCAGTCTGCCATCAGAGAGCTAATGCCCAGCATGCTGCCGTTCTCTTCACCCCAGACAGCCCTTTTCTGGTGCAGCCTTTTGGAATGTAGTTCTTGACTTGGGCCAGCCTGGGGAGGGAGGGATTGATTACCTGGAATCAGAGTCCTTCTAGAAAGACCAAGGAAAGTGGGTCAATGGTAGAACTCATCAGGAGATTCGTCTATTGCTACGATATGCTTGTGTTTTCAGCACCTGAACTAAACTGCAGATGACCTGTTATATAACTTCTAAGATTACTTTTTAGTGCTTACCTCATGCCAGGCATTCTTCCATGAGAATTCATACAAGTGATGATTTCTCAATCATCACAGTCACCCTATAGAAAAGTACTGTTATTTTAGACACGAGGAATACAAGAAAGAGAGACAGGTCCATAGACTTTACCAAGATCATACATTTAACTTAGAACTAAGCGAGGCTTCAGCTCACGGTATCTGGCTCTGGAACTCATGCTTTTAATAGCTAAGGTGCACTGCTTTTGCCCGTCTCCAAGTGGTTTGCAAATCTGTCTCTTAGGCTTTGTATGCAAGTCTAATGCAATGGCTTCCTAGCAGTTGAGAGCTAGAAGGGAATCTGTCTTCTTGGTAGCATTTGACTGCACTGACCCAGCGTTTGGCACATAGCGCTCACCCACAAATATTTGCTGAATTGGACTGACTGGCCCTGCGTCTGGAAACCCTCTGTCACCTTGGCTTCTCTAAGCCATAGCCCCTGGCTTTCTTCCTGCCTCCCTGGGGTCCTCCTTTTCAATCTCCTTTTCTCCTGCCAGTACCTTACATGGAAGTGGTCCTCATCGTTCCATGCTAGGCCCTCTTCTCTTCTGCCAGGACCCATCTTCTTTCGCACTCTCAGTTACTCCAATTACTGTCTACGTGCTGATGTCTCACAAATACTCATTTGCAGCCTAATTTTACTCCTAAGATTCAGACTCACATGCTCAACCCTGTGGAATTGAATGTCTCATATGCACTCAGAATCAATCTGTCCAAAGTTTATTTCATCTTCGTGCCTCTTGCCCTTCCAAAGCTATTTTTTCTGTTTATTTTCTCAGATAATGATGCCTTGATCCAGAAATCTGCCCAAGCTGGAAAACTGGAAGTTATTTTGACTTCTCTCTCTTCCTAATTTCCTACATTCAGCCATTTACCAAGCCTGTAGAGCCCACACTTGAAACCTGTCCACTTCCCTTCTTCCCCACAGCCTTCACGCTATAGTCCAGGCCACCCTTCACTTACCCTGGGGTCAGAGCATCTGTTAAGGACTAGTTGGATATTATTCCTCCGTGGAATCTTAAGGATGTAGCTTCTTCTTACTTCTCTATCCTCGTCCCTGTTCTTCTCACAGAGTGCCTTCAACATTCTGATCGGGCTTCAGTTCTCTCCCACTTTTTCTGTCCACACTGCTTGGAACATTCTGCTCCTTGCTTGCCCCCTTTCTCCAACTTGTCTGGCTAATTCTTGTCACCCTTCAAGCCTAGTTGATACGTCACTTCCTCCAGAAAGCGCTGAGCTCACATGTCTTCGTTGTTTATGTGTTCCTCCTCTGGAATCCCACAGCACAGTGCATTTTCTCTACCATAGTACTTATCTTCTACTGCAATTCTCTTTATACTATTTGTGAGGGAAAGAAAAACTACAGTAACAACAAATTCCAACATTTCATTTTGTTTGTTTATACTTGATATAATACAAATTTATTTATCCTAACAGAAAGAACCAATAAAAGGACAAGCAAGTAGCTGAGTGCTCTGTTCTGTAACCCATGCTGTGGCAGCCCTATCACATTTAAGTTGTGGTTTCCAAGTCACTCTATGTCATAATACCTGGATAGTACATGAGGGAAGATCATGGAGGATCATATGTGGGATATTTTATAGGACAAGCCTTGAAGTGACAACCATCACTCCCACTCACAGTCCATTGCCTGAGACTTGGTACATGGCCACCACACCTAACTGCATAGGAGGCTAGGAAGTGTAGTTTCTCTGTACCAGAAAGAAGAGGACTGGGTTTGGTGGCCAACCAGTAATCTGCCATATTGACCTTTATTCTCACTAAATTGTATACTCCATAAGGGCAGGGGCAAAAACTCTCATTCTCTGCACTTTGTCTCCAATACCAGTACATAGTGGGAACTCGATAAGTATTTGTTGGATAAATGAAGCTGTGCATATCCTGTGTTTAAAACACTTTTTTCTGCCCATCCTGCTGCTGGCTGCCCATTTTCATTCCTCATACAGCATCACGTGAGACAGCCTATGACACATCTCCCCGTATCTAACTGTATTCATGGAGCTGGTGGGTGGTATGTCTTTGGTGTTCATTGGTAGGCTACATTGTAGAACGATTGTTGTTGGTCATCTCTTATGTGAGCTTCTTATGAACCACAATGCCATTTATTTATTTATCTTATATATACTTCTTTCAGAGATTTGATTACCGTGTTTTCTATTTAAGGCATGCCCTTTCCCAGAATCGAGGTACCTGGGAAGTTGCCAGGCTATTCACTACTAACTAAAGCTTGAGGGTGAATGAGCACGTTGGCTGCCATGCTGTAAGGATATTGTTGAGAATATTGTACACATTTTACAGTATCTTTTTTATAAAGACTGGGGAGAAAATTTTTTTAATCATAATAAAAAGAATAGCTGTGTTTCTCTTAAAATTGACTGTATTTATCTTATAATGTTCATCAATGGCATAACATACAGTTATATATATATATTTATTTATAGATATTTGATTTTTTTTTAATTTTATTTATTTTTGGCTGCGTTGGGTCTTTGTTGCTGTGTGCAGGTTTTTTCTAGTTGTGGCGAGCAAGGGCTACTCTTCGTTGCGGTGCATGGGCTTCTCATTGCGGAGGCTTCTCTTTTTGCAGAGCACGGGCTCTAGGCGTGCAGGCTTCAGTAGTTGCAGCACGTGGGCTCAGTAGTTGTGGCTCATGGGCTCTAGAGCACAGGCTCAGTAGTTGTGACGCACGGGCTTAGTTGCTCCGTGGCATGTGGGATCTTCCCAAACCAGGGATCGAACCGGTGTCCCCTGCATTGGCAGGCAGATTCTAAACCACTGCGTCACCAGGGAAGTCCAATGGCATAACATATACTTTTTATTTCTTAGCATTGTTACTAGAAAGTTCTGACCAAATGTGCAGTCCATATCTACTAAGAGAACACTACATCCAGAAATGCATTTTATGTAATATCCCCAGTCAGGTTTCAACAAAACTCAACATTCTTTTTCTAACTTCATTTTTCCTTGCCCTTGTTTTCTCTTTCTATCCACTTCTTTTATCTTCTTGCACTTGCATATTTATGTAAGCCACCATGAACATGTTTTGGAACAAAGAAGAAATACATATAAATAAAAATTCTATTAAAGATTTGTCTTCCCTAGAGACATATCAACATGTTTCAGTGTGCTGTGGTAGGGTATTTTTCTTCTTCAATCTACCTTGCTTTATATCCAGAGATATTTTCAAATGAATATGAATTAGTCTTTCATTTTGGGGGGAAGGGAGGGAGGAGAATGGGAATTATGATGGCTTATAAAGATGGAGATGATTTTGAAAACTAAGAATTGAAGTAAATATGAAACCATATTTAGTATGTGAAACTATTATATACAATTGTGAAGATTCACTACAAGATAAGTTCCATGAGGGTGAGGACCTTGTCTTCATTGTTCATTGCATGTCGAATAGTCTTGCACACAGTAGACGCTAAAACAACATATTTTGAAAGTGTGAATATTGGGTGTATAACCACAAGCATAGAACTTTGGAACTCAGTTTCATAATTTATAAAATGAAGCCATTAGAGTATGTATTCACTAAGATTCTTTCCAACTCTTAACACTCCATGCTCTACGTGCCACCCTTGTTAAGCATAGTGGCATATTTAAACATGTGAAAGTAAATACCTATGACAATTTGGGAATATTTTTTCAAAGTAGGTTATCCAGCTCCATCTTCAACAGCCCTTGTAGATGTGACTACGTCGACTCCAAATGTCACCCCTCCAAGTGCTCAAAGTGAGTATAGCAAGGCTTTCCTCATGTGACTTAAAAGAGACAACACAACACTACAGCTATGATAATATTGAGGTTTGGGCAAAATGCTATCTTTTTTTCATTTGATGTTGATATTTTTGTTTTGAGTTACTCTGTGGCGAGTTATAATCTGGTGACTCTATATTGATATGCCAATCACTGTAATCTTAAAAATATGGGTTGGTGATTTGTTATTATATTGTATTTTTCATTTGTCATGGGATTTTTAAGGTAATGTTAATCTTGACAATACTCCCAGTGATCTGAGTTGGTGACAAGAACAGAAAAAGAAAGAAAATCAGTGACAAGTTGGCATTAAACATAAACTACAGACTTTTGCTTATTATGCCAGCCAGTGTTCCTGTGTAGCAAAGCATATTTTCAATTTCAGATTTCCCCAAAGTCATATAGTTTAAAAATTCAGCACATCAAAGTAAAATTAAATTACAGCCTTACAAGAAAGTGGAATTCTGAAAATTTTGTCTTTCAACCAGCAATTACGACCTGACTACCTGAGGCTTCAACTACTCCTGGACCTCCAGTGGGAAAGACGCCAAATACTGTAAGTGTAACTGTGAGTCCCTTGGAGTACTCTGGGCCTCATTCATTTACCCAACACATATATTGAACAGCTACTGTGTGCTTTGTTTATAATCATATTAACAAATATTTACAAGGCATTGACAATTTTTAAAGCATTGTTGTAGTTGCTAGGGATATATCTGTAAACAAAACAGACCTAAGTTCCAAAATCTGGTGGAAGAGAGACAGACAAATAGTGATAAGTGATACAGAAAAAATAAAGCAGAGAAGGGAGACAGTGAGAATCAAGGGTGAGGGGGCACTGCCCTTCTAAACAGAGTGGTCTTGAAAGGCCTTACTGAGGAAGGCAACATCTGAGTAAAGTAGAGATAAAAAAGCAAACTATTAGTAGATCTGGGGAAAGAGGGAACTAGCTAGAATATGCATGTCACTAAAAAAAAACGAAAAGAGAGAGCCCAGTGTGAGGCACAGAAATGGTTTGTTACTTGTCATCTGACCAAGTAGCAGCAGGGTCTGCTGATGCTGCTTTAGCAGGTATTGACAGGATTTGAAAAGGAAATATACTGCCTCTTAGTGGTACAAGACAAAGATCAGCATGGTGGGAAGCAGCAAAGGATGTGTCTAAAGCGAAGAGAAACCTGGATGCCACAGGTGCAGGACTTCTGAATTTAACTCCCGGGCCCTTTGCCACAGAGTAAATGTGTATGTCCTTTTTAAAAAGCATTTAAGTTGTACATTGAAAACCTCTAAAAGTCTTTTATACCCACTGGCTCAGTCAGTCATCTCACTGTTCCTAAGGAACTTGTCCTTAGGAAGTAAATCAAAGAGAGAAAAGGAACCTGTGTAATATCGCTCTTTGAGCATAATTTATTTATTTTATCTCTTTTATGGATGTCAGGTTCACAGATTTCGATTAATCACAATCTTTAATTCATGACACGGTTTCATTCTTAGTCTGGGCATGACGCTCTATAATTTAATGTAACACAATTCTCTCAGCAAATACGTTGATAATATAATAGACACCCATGAACTCAGTACCCAAATACAGGAATGAAAAAGCAGTATCAGAAGAGAGAGAACACAAAGAGATCCATAAGGCAGTGTAACCTAGATGTATGTCAAAGCTGGCATGCAGAGTACCGTAAAAAGAAGAGACTGTTCAGCAAGTGGACCCAGGAACATTGATGTTTTATAAGAAAAGCATGTTAGAATGCACTCCCACCATGCACAGTACACAAAAATAAACTCCATGTAGTTTAAGATATTTGTGTCAAAAAGCTAAATATTAAAACATGTAATAAAATTAGGGTGAACTTCTTCCTGGCTTTGGGGTAAGAAAGGGCTAAAAAAGAGACACAAGGCCATAAAAACAATTGAAAAATTAGAATACAATAATATTAAGAACATTTTTTTCATCAAAAGACTCCTTAAAGACAGTTTAAAACAAGGCAAACTATAATCTGGGAGAAGATATTTGCCACACATACTTGAAAAAGGATCAAGAATATATAGTTAGCAAAGGTTCAAAACTTTATATCAAGAATATATAAAGAATGCCTACAAACCAAGTTTTAAAAAGACAAAAAGCAGTAGGAAATGAACAAATAGGCACATCACAAAAGATGAAACACAAGTAGCTAGAAAACATGTAGAGATTCTCAGCCTCTCTAACAATCAGGACATGCCAGTGAAGACTAAGCTCAGGAAGTCATTTTACACATAATCAACTTGCAAAAATTAAGTCTGGAATTGCCAAGTGTTATATAGGATTTAGATTAATACAATTTGTTATATGTTGCTGGTGAGGGTAATAATTGGTACCATCTCCTTCCACCACTTAAGCATTATGCTTTATAGCTGAAGAGTTTCATAGCAGACAATTCAACACTTCTACTCCAAGATAAGTACCCCCCAGAAAACAAGTTATTACATGTGTCCAGGAGATATGTACACAAACATTGGGGGGAAAACACTACTCATAATAACAAAAAAACTGTAAATTATCTAAATGGTCATAGTTAGGAGGGTAGATAAATAAACTGTTATATAGTCATATCATAAAATACTATGGAGCAATGAAAAATGAGTGAATGGCAGCCACGTATGACAGCATGAATGAATCTTAATAACACTGTATTGAGTCAAAAAAGTAAACGCCAAGTGACAATATATGGAATGATATTTTAAAGTAAATTTTATTTTTTAAAATTTTAAAAATTTTAAAAATTTTTATTGAAATAAAGTTGATTTATAATGTTGTGTTAGCTTCAGGTATACAGCAAAGTGATTCAGATATATATAAATATATATTCTTTTTTCACATTCATATTTTTTATGAGATATTGAGTATAGTTCCCTGTGCTATTCAGTAGGTTCTTGTTGATTATCTATTTTATATATAGTAGTGTGTATCTGTTAATCCCTAACACTTAATTTATCCCTCCCCTCTTGTCCCCTTTGGTAACCATGTTTGTTTTCTACATCTATAAGTCTATTTCTGTTTTGTAAATAAGTTCACTAGTATCATTGTTTTAGATTCCACATATAAGCTATATCATATGATGTTTGTCTTTCTCTGATGTTTGGCCGGCTTACTTCACTTACTATGATAATCTCTAGGATTAAAAGCAAGTACAGCCAAACACTATATGGCTTAGACATAATAAGTGATAAAAATTTAAAATATATATAAGTAAGTGAATAATAGACAACATTCAGAACAGCATTTGCTTTTGAATGGGTATACAAGGGATGGGACAGGGAGTAAATATTTACAGTGTCATTTTTAATAATTCCAAAATCTGTGTGTATGAGTTGGGGGTAGGATGAGATAATAACTCAATGGATATTATGAAGCCAAACAAAACAATAGCCAAAATGTACTAAGCTACATAGAAAAGGGTAGAAGCTGGGAATTTTTTACCAATCAGATATTAATTGATAATAAAAAGCATTAGACTGGGGATGAAAGTTCATACTTAATAGATTAACATTTATCCTATGTTAAACATAAAATTGATGTTAACATAAAATTGAGTTGTTTATAATAAACTATGCTGAAACTCTACCTACACTAGTTGTCACCCTTTATTCTGGATACTATAATACAAGAAAGTTCCATGAGAGTGTTTTTTTGTTTGTTTACCTGTATCCACAGTGCCTGAGATAGTGCATGGTATTGAGTTGGTTCTCAACAAATATTGTTGAATCAATAAATGAATTAATACTTCTTGGTTACAGGGAAGGTAGATCATGTGACAATGGGGATAAAAATTTATTGGACAATGTTATAGGAAAAAGCTGAACTCCAACTTAAATTTATGCTATGATTGCACATAAATTATCCCATATTTTAATTAGCATCTGATGTTTTCCTTTGTTTATTTGAATTATTTGATTGTCTATTGAAATTATGCTAGAATGTAAGATACACAAGAACAGGGACCTAAGCCTTTTTCTGTTGTTCACTGTAGTATTCTAACATCTGTAATAGTGGCAGGCAACAGTAGGTGCTCAGCGAATATTTGTTGAATGATTGAAAAGGTATGTGTACATTTGGGCAAGGAAGAAAACACACACACACACAGTGAAAAGAAATGATCTGTTTAATTGGAAGTTTTGAACTTTTTATTTATTTGTTTTATTTAAATTGTTATTACAATAGCATGTGTGCCCAGAATAAAATCCTTTTTACCCCGTGCATCCCATCAATATAGATCAATGGCATAGAGGCCACCCAAGGTACTTTTTGCCCCAGAAACTAGAAAATTGAAAGGGTCTTGCTTGAAAGTGCTTCCTAATTTACACAAGTATATTCTTGGTCTTTTCAATAGATTTCATAATGAAATGAACTATTGTAATCCTTCACGTTTTCTGTCCTTCCCCACTTGAAAACTTCATCTATCCTCAGACATCTCTTTATCATTCTTACCATAAAAATAGCCTTAGAAATTGTGAAAGCTAGGAAGGGACGCTAAAACCCAACAAACAATTTTTTTTCCTGGCAGTGAAAACCCACTCTTTTATTTATGCAAGAAGATCTTGTTAACCATTTGCCATTTTTCATCCATAAGCTTAGAGAAAAAATTCCCCACAGTGAGTTGCTCTATTTATAATCATTCACAAAAACACATTAGGATCCAACAAGTTAATATTGATTGCTCAGTCCCAAACTGTTTTTGAAACATGTTTCTACTCATTGGATTGGACTGCAGTATGACATCCAATATTAGATGATGCATTTGGCAAGATTCGTGTCAGGCATTGGTAATGGGATTTTTTTCTTCCAATATGTTTATTTCAATAGATTTATGAAATGTTCAGAGGGAAAAAAAGAATGATAATGGATGGATTTCTAGTGAAATAAACCCACTAGCAGTGTGTCTAGGGCCCTTGCTATTTATGAACACATTCTATGGGATATTTGCTTATACATGCATTTTGTATAGCTCATATATATTTGGATGTCACAAGGAAGTTCTGAGTACATTGCATTTACAATAAATTTATTAGTGTATGTTTTAATATATTCTTTTGTTGTTATTTTGTTATTTATTAACTTGAAGAGGTCTTGGCTGCAATTCAAGAGTGCTGGAATCTAATCCTAGTTCAGCTTCCATATTTCCTTCAGTCTAGAACAGTAACGCATATTTTACTGTAACCATCTATGAAATGGGGATACCAAATCTGAACTTCTAAATACCCAAAATGTATGAGCTTAATAACAACCTGGGACACACTTTCATCCTGACACAGGTGATCAGGCCATGGAGGAGAAAACTGAAGCTTAATTACTTTTTTCTTTCTGGTTTTTCCTGCCATCCATCTGGCCCAGTGGAGCCTAAAGCCACATTGAAATCAGCTTGTCTGTCTAAGTTAGGCAAGTAGAAAAATGATACGAGTCTCCATGAGTCCCTAAGCCTCCAATTTATCCCATTACCAAAATCATCAAGTTCACTGTCACCACATGTACGCGCACACACACACACACACACACACACACACACACACACAGGCCTCAGAGTACCTCTTATCGATCTCACATGAGGTCTTTATTCTGTTCTTTGACCTTGCATCCCATATTCTTCAAAATTTATGTATTCTTCTTAAATCTTACAAGTGCATTTCTTATCCTGTCCCTGGTCCTGGCTGTTTCTCCTCAAGTTCCTGGTAGTTGTGCCTAACAATTTCATAACAACCCCTTTTACTTTCCATAGGCAGAGGGTGATGGAGAAGCTAGAGTTGAGGAGTGGAGGGTCAATGGCAGGGACACAGCAATGCCAGGACCTACAACGATGCTGGGCCTTGTGTCCGGCTGCACCATAATCTCTTCAGTCCCTCCGTTCCCTGTTGGTCAGGATGCTGATTCTCTAAACTCACCATTCTTATCTTCAAATTCTAAAATCTTATATGTCTCAGATCACATCTCTTTCCATTTTCCTTTTATCTAAAAAACTGTTCTGCTCCCATTCTGTCACCTAATTCCTCATTAGGTCAGCCTCAAATTAAAGATTTAGTCCTCTGATTTAAAATTCGATCCTCTGTTAAAATACCAATTTCTGGGGGCTCCATGTTCTTCACAGTTAGTACACAAGCCCCACACTTCCAAAGCTCGTAAATGTCATCTTTGTTAGGAAGAGCATAAGGGGGTCCCATTTATGGACTAAGTGATCATGGCAAGAATGGACACAGTAGCTGGTGCCAGTATTTGCATCCTGATGGAAGAGGTGATGCTGACCCAGTATATATTCCCCTTGAAGGAAAAGTTGGGGCAGAAGACCAAGATCAGTGACATCTCTGTGTCCAAGCCCTGCATCTATGATTATTGCTTGCCACCCTATGCCTTTGTTCTAGGACAAAATTAAGGGCAGAACTCAGAGTGTCTTAAGGAAGATTGGTTACTCAATATAAAGTCTGTACATGTAAAAATCATGCCAGAATTTTAGAAAAGTTCAGTTTGCCTCAAGAACCCTATAAGAGTACCAGAAATTACCTGTGATATTGTCAAAAGAGGAGCTGCCAAACCAGATAATTATGGACTTTTATATGACAGTAAGGATTTTCCTACAAAGGGAAAGATGCCTAACATGTCATAATATTATTGAGAACTGTAAGCTGGTTACAAATGAATGTCAAAAAATGTTATTGCAACCCTGGGCTTCCCTGGTGGCGCAGTGGTTGAGAGTCCGCCTGCCGATGCAGGGGATGTGGGTTCGTGCCCCGGTCCGGGAGGATCCCACATGCCGCGGAGCGGCTGGGCCCGTGAGCCATGGCCGCTGGGCCTGCGCGTCCGGAGCCTGTGCTCCGCAACGGGAGAGGCCACAACAGTGAGAGGCCTGCGTACCGCAAAAAAAAAAAAAAAAAAGTTATTGCAACTCAAGGAAAAAGACAATGCTATCAAAGTGGTCTTGTTTTTACCATAAAAGTACCCTTTTATGGTAGAATGGTATGCTAAGTTCACAGAGTCTCCTTGTCGAATAACCTTTATCAAAAGCTAAATTTAAAGGAATTGTGGAAGAAACTGATGTTATGCTAAAGGAGGGATATAAGAATATATTTGAGAAACTCTAACTACACCATATCCCTATGTTCATATTTTCGACCAATAATGGTGATGTACTTAAGGATGTTATCCATCAAGCTGGTGTTTGTCATCCAAATGTCAAAGTAGTGTTCATTCATGGATTTTGATGAAAATGTGTTCTCAAAGAATTTAAAGGAGAATTAACCTACATATTTAACAAACATGATGATACCTTGAAGAACACAGAATATTTCAATCAATTAAAGGACAATAATAATTTAACTCTGCTGAGAGACTCCCAAGGAGACTTAAGAATGGCAGGTGGAGTAGCCGGTGTTTAACACATCCTAAAAACTGGATATCTAAATGATGGAGTGGGTGAGCTTTTAGAAAAAGTATGGTTTTAGTGAAAGATAAATCACTGGAGATAGCCAGCTCTATCTTACTGAGGATTCTATAAACTGGTATTCTTCAGGAAGACCTCTCTCCTATGGGAGCAGTTAATACAAGAACTGCCCATCTCTTAATCTTGCTGAAACGCTCTTAATTGTAATATATTCTTGCTCTTGAAGTTTTTCCTTTACATTACTGAAATATTTTCAGACATGTTAAGTCTATCAGCTGGAAGCTGCTTTTTCTTCGCCTCTCTCAACACACTTTCCTCTTTATTTCTTTTTAACAGATTTTGAAAAATCTTAAAGCCAAAATCAGAAAAATAACTCCCTAGTTTTCCAAAGTGGATTTTGTAATTCAATTTTATCACACATATTTTGAGATCTTTTTATACTTGAAAAGTTTTCAGAAGGCCAACAAGAAATTTTATGAAATGGTCAAATAATTTACGTGATTTTAAGTTAAGTATTGCCAGTTCTGCAATTTGGATGGATCATGCTGATGGTATTACCATCTCCTGAAATTGTATTATGTTTGGTTTTCTTGTTTGGAGAAAATCAGAATTGGCCAGAAAAGACTGGCGCTCTGTATTTAATGAAAAAACAGTTGGTATCCACATGTAACTGATCATTACAGGTGTTCTATATTGACTCGCTGATAATGAACATAAAATAGAAAATCTATTTTTAAATACCCATTTGTCTCAAGGTGATAGCACTTGTTAAACCATTCATATCTTAGCATAAATTAATTTATCATATCCTTTCTTGCAAACAGACTTTGAAGACATAAGAAATAAAGGCATCAGGCCCTAAAAGTAGGAAGTAAAGGAGACACCATATTGGGCAAAAAATCCGTAAGGTTATCCAGAAGAAACTTCCTTCTTCATAATTTTACCTAAATCCAGGCCTGGCTCCAATTTCTTTTTAGTTGGTTTTGCTCTGTGTCAATCAAACTCCTGGCTTAATGGCTTAAACATTAAAAATTGGCATTAAAAAAGTACCCAGTCCATTGTCATCTATAGACCTTGGCATTCTGTCTACAACAAAAAGGATCAAGATCACATGTACAGGGTCATAGAACTATATTGAAGATAAGAACATCTCCCAGACCTAGACAAACTCAAAATAGCTATATACAAAATCACCCTAACCTGGGGGGTGACCCCAAGTGGAGCAGCTGTCACAGACTGTCCTGTGAGCAATCCCCAGAAAGCAGTGACTTTCAGCTCTTCCAAAGGGCCTGGTAACATACCTTTGTCGGCAGCTGTAACTGCTACTGGCATCTAGAGAGAAACCAAGAAAGGGTCAGGCTAAGGGGGGTTTTAATGTTTGTTTTATTTTATTTTGGTTTTGCTTATTGTTTTGGTCTTGACACAAAAGAAAGCATTCAGCTTGGAAAATCATGTATACTAATGTTTTAAATAAATGAGCATAATGTTTTTCTACCGATTATAACCATATACTACTGCAGATATTTTACTTTACATTACATTATAGGCATGTTATCAGGTACAGATATGTGGAGTCTGCCAAGAAGTGGAACTTTCTTGCCAGAGTTGGAGAGCTAAACAAAATGAGTTGATATATCTATTTCAAAGGCCCTATGTGCTGCTGGAATTTGCTGCCATCCACTCAAGGGGAAGGTTTGCCTCTGAATGTATCTAAAGGACTCACCCAGAAGCTAACAAGTCCTGTAACCACAGGGGTCTGATTATTCGCTGTTGACACTTCAGTTTTCATCGTCAAACAATAATGTCAGCTTACCCTTCAGACTATACTACAAAGCTACAGTAATCAAGAGAGTATGGTACTGGCAAAAAAAAGAAATATAGATCAATGGAACAGGATAGAAAGCCCAGAGATAAACCCATGCACATATGGTCACCTATCTTTGATAAAGGAGGCAAGAATATAGAGTGGAGAAAAGACAGCCTCTTCAATAAGTGGTGCTGGGAAAACTGGACAGCTACATGTAAAAGAATGAAATTAGAACACTCCCTAATACCATACACAAAAATAAACTCAAAATAGATTAAAGACCTAAATGTAAGGCCAGACACTATTAAACTCTTAGAGGAAAACATAGGCAGAACACTCCATGACATAAATCACAGCAAGATCCTTTTTGACCCACCTCCTAGAGTCATGGAAATAAAAACAAAAATAAACAAATGGGAGCTGATGAGGCTTAAAAGCTTTTACACAGCAAAGGAAACCATAAACAAGACGAGAAGACAACCCTCAGAATGGGAGAAAATATTTGCAAATGAAGCAACTGACAAAGGATTAATCTCCAAAATTTACAAGCAGCTCATGCAGCGCAATATCAAAAAAACAAACAAACCAATCCAAAAATGGGCAGAAGACCTAAATAGACATTTCTCTAAAGAAGATATACAGATTGCCAACAAACACATGAAAGAATGCTCAACATCATTAATCATTAGAGAAATGCAAATCAAAACTACAATGAGATATCATCTCACACTGGTCAGAATGGCCATCATCAAAAAATCTACAAACAATAAATGCTGGAGAGGGTGTGAACCCTCATGCACTGTTGGTGGGAATGTAAATTGATACAGCCACTATGGAGAACAGTATGGAGGTTCCTTAAAAAACTACAAATAGAACTACCATATGACCCAGCAATCCCACTACTGGGCATATACCCTGAGAAAACCATAATTTAAAAAGAGTCATGTACCACAATGTTCATTGCAGCTCTATTTACGATAGCCAGGACATGGAAGCAACCTAAGGGTCCATCAACAGATGAATGGATAAAGAAGATGTGGCACATATATACAATGGAATATTACTCAGCCATAAAAAGAAACAAAATTGAGCTATTTGTAGTGAGGTGGATGGACCCAGAGCCTGTCATACAGAGTGAAGTAAGTCAGAAAGAGAAAAACAAATACCGTATGCTAACACATATATATGGAATCTAAAAAAAAAAGTGGTCTGAAGAACCTAGGGGCAGGATAGGAATAAAGATGCAGCTGTAGAGAATGGACCCGAGGACATGAGGAGGGGGAAGGGTAAGCTGGGATGAAGTGAGAGAGTGGCATGGACATATATACACTGCCAAATGTAAAATAGATAGCTAGTGGGAAGCAGCCGCATAGCACAGGGAGATCAGCTCTGTGCTTTGTGACCACCTAGAGGGGTGGGATAGGGAGGGTGGGAGGGAGGCGCAAGAGGGAAGAGATATGGGAACATATGTATACGTATAACTGATTCACTTTGTTGTAAAGCAGAAACTAACACACCATTGTAAAACAATTATACTCCAATAAAGATGTTAAAAAAAAAAAAGTCCTATTGGTATCTTTTCTTTACTGAAGGCCACTGTAACACACCTGGGCTTTCATTCTTTTAGCTCCTCTGTGGGATAGACATGAGAACAGTCACAACACACTCTCTGGGGCTGGAAAAACCTCTCCTAGTGTTTTCTTCCATTTCTTCTTCCTGCTTTAAATGGCTGTGATCAAAACCTTCCCTATTAGAAACATCTGGACCACAAGCATTCCCTCAACTCCCACTTTATTTTGGGACCTTCTAATGTGTGCTGAATTTTTAGGTTCAATTAAAGGTCAAGAAGAGACAATAAAATAATTAGTCTTATACAGATTAACTTTTCCATTATCTTCTTCCTTTAGCAGCTTCATGGATGCCCAGTGAGACGTACAGTTCATCCCCCTCAAGGGCAGGTTCGACACTCCATGGTGAGCACTTAGGGAAAATTTCGTGTCAGGGAAGGTTGTGGTCTGCTTTATTTGATCAGAGGGGAAAAATGAGAACGAAGCCAATCTCAGGTATTTAAAAGTGCATCTTGATGAAAACGACAGTGATGATAAAAATGACAATGGATGGAACCAAAATTCTTCCCAGTCACTCAAAAAAGGTAGAGAACAAGTCTTAGATTTGTCTCTATTTTATTTCAAAATGAAATCTACATAATAGCATTTGGGGGCCAAATCCATTAAAGTGCATTTTAAGTTTTAATTTTCCATTGGAAAATGGAATGATTTGTTGACATGGATTTGTCTACTCAGATATTGCAGAGGAATTTTTATTGATCTTATCAAACATATTAGAGTGGGAAGAATCAGCATTTTGATCCATTGGACCTCTGATAACCTGGGCTACTATGGGTAAGCCTCATCTTCCCATGACACCAACTTCAGACATTTTCCCATAACCACTTCTCATGGAGATTCTTTAGCAGATCTTATTTTGTTTTATGTGCTGTATTGTTTCTCTTTTTTTTCTTTAAACCAATAGGAAGTTTCACTCTTTGGTAACTGTTAGATCCTAGGATACCAGTCCTGCATAAATTGGTCCTTAGTAAATTTTACAGATAATATTTTAGGAGCATTTAGGCCATTCAGATTGAGCCCTTGCTAATAGCAAGTGAAGTCCAATCACAATTTTACACTTCTTGACCAGGTGGAGATTGTCATTAGGATCAGATCAGATATCCCCTTTATATCCCTAGGTGACACCTTCCCCAGCACAGCCAGAGCATTTTCAGAAGTTCCCACAACTGCCAATGGATCTACTAAAAATAATCATATCCATATCACTGCTGAGTCATTTACCGCTTTTTAAACGTTTATGTTTTATTCACTCAACAAGTATTTACTGAGTACCTGCCATTTGTCAGGTACTGTGCCAGTTGTTTGGTATACGTTGAAAACACTTGCCTCCTGAAGATTATAATCTATTATAGAGGATATTTAGTAAATAAATAATCGTGCAATTCAATTTATTTGTGACACATCTTATGGTATAGTACAAGGTGTTGCCAGAGTCTAACAGAAAGCTCTGATTTTAATTGGGGAACAAGAAAGGATTCTCTGAGGATATATTTAAAATTAAAATCTGAAAAATGAATGAGAATGAGCCAGGTAAAAAGTAGTGAGAAACATTTCAGTTCTGTGAAAGTATAGTCTGATTTTTGGAACAAAGAGTATTCCTATAGGGCTTCCCTGGTGGTGCAGTGGTTGGGGGTCCGCCTGCCGATGCAGGGGACATGGGTTCGTGCCCTGGTCCGGGAGGATCCTGCATGCCTCGGAGTGGCTGGGCCTGTGGGCCACGGCAGCTGGGCCTGCGCCTCCGGAGCCTGTGCTCTGCAACAGGAGAGGCCACGATGGTGAGAGGCCCACATACCACAAAAAAAAAAAGAGTATTCCTATAATTCAACTAATAAAATTCTGTCAATGTTAAATGTAATCCCTTGTTTTATATCATAAGAGGTCATGGTATTCAATAAAGTTAGGACCCTCCCAACACAGATCTTGATTGTAAATTCAGAGCCATAATCAACTCTTTCCCTTCAGAAGGTATTCACTTAAATGACGAACGTTCCACCTGGGGACTCAGTTTATTTCATATTGAGGGTCACACAGTCCTCAGTTACTGGAGCATCATCCATCCTGCACACCACATAGTAGCAGAGCTGCAAACTGACATCCTACTAACATCTTTCACTATTGGTGCCTTAAAGAACTGCCTAATTGAGAGACAGGGCAAGACTGGAGCTCGGCTTTTCCACCAAGACATTCCTGAAGTCAGTGGTCTCATTTTCTATATTTGGTTGGGAGAAAATTAGTAAGCATTGATGGAAGACCTATTAGAAGACCTATTTAAAACCTTTTGTTCTTTCATTTCTCTAAAACTTTAGAGGTAAAATGTTATATTCCACCATATTACCAGTGCAGAGCTTAGTAAGTCTTGACGTTACTAAAACAGAGCTTTGTGTAGTCCTAAATTGACCTCTTGTGAGATTCTTTCTTTTGTGATCATGATATTCCAGTGGTTTGAACTACTGTGAACTCTCTAGCCACCTGTGCATACAATGAGCCACACGGTTACGTATTTTAGGACTGTGTGAGCTTCCAGGGTACCCTCAGTGTCTGCTTTGACAGGGCTAGAGTAGCGTGAGCATCAGGAAGACCTTGAATCCCTGGATACGTGTTGTAAGAGGAAAAATCTTCAGCACTGATACCCAGTGTTAACATGACATCATGTGGCTGCCATCCAAACTACGTAAAACATAGAAGAGATTTGGTAACTAATATTTGAAATCCAGTTTTTTGGCCTGTAGTTTTTGAAACTTTGCTTTATGAAAAGCAGTGTAATAAATCTGAGGTAATCAAAACAATTAAAAAAGTAGTCTCCACCTACAATCAGTTTATAATCTAGTGAAAATGATGAAAAAACAAAAACAATCCAGATAATTCTGATACAAAAATGCACTTTTTGCCCAAAGAATTTATGTAATCTGAAGAGCTAATGATCTACCTATAATGTATTAGGAATTTCACTGGAGTGTTGTTAGAAATAAGAAAAGCCTGGAAACAATTTAACCATCTAACATTAAGAGGCCAATTAAATAAACTATGGTAGATCCATACGTTGGGGAACTAGCCAGTAATTTAATCTTGTAGAATGAGGAAAACCTCTATGCACTTCTGTGAAAAGTATTCCAAGAATATTTTTTAAGAGAAAGAAACCAGGAACAGAACAGTATGTACAGTATGCCCCCATTTGTAATAAGAAGGGATATATATTCATGGTACATATATTTGCTTATATATGAGTAAAAAATTTCTGATAGGATACATAATTAACTATTAAAAGTTATTGCCTCTAGTGTGGGTAGCTGGCATCTGAAGAAGTAAGGATACTTCCTTTTCATTGTAGTTTTGTATTTTCGTACTATTTGAATCTTTAACGTGATCATAAAACACTTTTTAAAAAGGAAAAAATTAAGCAACTATATAATTATAAACATTCCCTTTTATTCTCTGCCAGGCAGAACCAGACAGTCTTATTTCCTAAGAGAGTTTGTTTTCTTAATTTTTCCTTCATGTTAGAGAAAAAGTAAAACAGTCCTGAATATTATATTTATATTGCCTCTGGCCTTTTTGGCTTTGGACTTTCAAGCCTTTGAATTGTTATAATGCTTTTTATTCTTTCCTCCTCCTCCTAACACACGAATATTCCATAAAGCATTTAATGACTCCTTAAAGAATAAGAAAATACAAAGCTAGATCAATATTTCTACACATAAAGTTTTCTTTACTGAAGTGAATTTGGAAAACAAATTTACAGATGATCAGTTTTATTTAGTCATTCTTACAAATACCATTTCACTGGGCACCATGTGCCAGGAATTGTCCAGGGTCTTGGGGAAATGAAAAAAAAAAAGAAAAGATCAGTTCTGGAACATTCTAACAAGAAAGACATTCATGTGAAAAAAAGCAATTGTATAAATGCAAGAACAGATATGAGAACAAGACATAGATATGGTCCCAGAGCATGACTGTGATCAATGAACACCCCATGGCCTTTGGAGAAAACGTGTTTCAGGTAAGCAAACTAATTCAATTCATCCTGCCTTCCAGTTGCCAAACTTTGGCATTAAAGTTCGTCTCTCTTTATGCCACAGGTATTGTGGTTAATCAGCCCAAAGATGGAATGTCCTGGCCAGTGACTGTGGCAGCTTTGCTCTTTTCCTGCCTTGTACTGTTTGGTCTTGGAGTGAGAAAATTGTGTCAATACCAAAAAGAAACGTGAGTCCAATACTAAGATATGCAGGAACAGATACTTTTTTCAGTACAAAATATTCACTCAGCACTTTAAATATCATTCCTAGCATTGATCTCATATTTAACTGAGGAAATAAGGCTCAGAGAAGCCCAGAGAGGCTACCTAGCTTCCCCGGCACCACACAGTTGGGATTAGATGCACAGCTTCCGACTTCGTCCCACCTCTCCCTGTTCAGGCTCGAGCACTCACTGGATGGAACAAGTCAGTGGGCATGAAATGAGAACTGAAACTGATTTTTCTCTTAATCTTCATTAGTTTTTTCATTTTCATGCATCTCTGAATTGCCTGGGCCCCGCTGGGCCTAGATGCTCAAGTGTGAAATTGAGTGAGAAAGGTAATTTTAAGAAATTTCCACCTGCTTTTCAGCAGAATGGGCTTTTACTGCCCTTTTCCTTTTTCCCCACAGGGAAAAGCAAGCAAGCAAGCAATGTGTTACCCCTTTTCTGTCTTATTGAAATATTTTCCAAAACTCTCCTCCCTCCACTCATCGTTCTGAAATGACATGGAAGGTTAAGCCTCACTTTTCTGACTCAGCTACTTTGGGTCAGTCTGGATTAGGCCATGCCTAGAGGAGACCCTCAGAGTACATAGAGCTGATCTTCCACGTATCTTACTACTACTGTCTCAGATAACATTGACCATGTACTCTACCTTCTACTTAGAGTACCCTCGAAGACTCTATAGCCATGTGCATGGAGTGTTTTGTGGTGAATAAAACACCAAACAGAGTCAGAAATTCTGGATTCTTGTCCAAGTACTACACTTTGGCCACCACGTGACCTTGAGAAATTCTTAATTTCCCATAAAAGATAGAAGTGCAAATTTCTTAGAATTTTGTCCACCTTTTGATATATATATTGTCTCCATTAAAGCATCAGAGAACCAGGTAATAGGCGTTGGGATTTTTATATTAAAATGAGAAAACAGGAATCTGAAAATATGAATTGATTTTTTTTATTGTTCTGCATTCAAATGTCTGTTTTACATAGAGATGAAAAACAATCTCTCCCTCTCTCTGGAGAAATTAAGGTACTATGGATTGATAGACAAAGGGTAGAAGTATTTGAGTCATGGACATAAATCTGCTCACAGATATACCTCTATTTCCTGATATCAAGAGAGCTGGAGCATTTGTGCAGCTAAGTGCCACACTCACCTTTATGCTTGAGGCGCTTCAGAGAGAGAGATGAATTGTGCTAACATAGAACAGTACTTTATACAAAGACAACTTTAAGAATATTCACTAAAACAAACAGAAGATGGATGATGTGGGCACCATCCTTCCCCACAGTATACACACAGTGAGTGAGTGGGTGAAGGTTGGGGGTGAGGTTGGCAAAGGGACTATTAGAAAAGCTGCCATCTTTGGTCCCAGAATTTTAAAATTTTGTCCCTGAAGGAATGTTTTAACCCACATAAGAGAAACACTTCTTCTATTAGGAGGCAGTTGCCATGGAGAGTGTAGGTTCTGGTTAAAAGGCTTGAATTGCTGGTCTGGTTTCTTTGAACAAGTTGCTTAAAACCTCTGAGCCTCAGTTTTATCTATGGAATGGTGACAATAATATTCAATTCCTAAATGCAAATTATATAATGCTGTGATTAAAATGATTTACAAATTATAAAGTATCACATAAATATTAATTAATGCTACTATCATAACAGGACTAAAAAGCAGGTTACGCCAGGAAAAAAATCTGAGAGAACCAGGGAAGCATGTCTCTTTCACTTTCTCTGTTTTCTACTTTAAAAAATATATTATACACACATCACCCCCTGACATTCTCAGCGTTGAAGGAGCCATGTTTTGTTCCAAGCATGGAAAGACCTCCGCCTTTCAAGCCGCCTCACCTCCCATCAAGTACACCTACATTCAAGAGTCCATTGGAGTTGATCTGCCTTGTCATGAGCTGGAGACACTCTAGTCCTCTGAGACTTTGCCACACAAGCAAAACTCTGCTAGAATCCTATCGAAAAGATAGATATGGTGCTTTATTAATATAATCACCCTCTAGCCAAGTCTCTGCTGCAGTTGAAATGGATGTCAGAATTGAATGACCTGTTTTCCCAGCAACTCACCCTCTTTCATCTGCACATGCTGGAAATTTAAACAAGAGTGAGAGGCTATGTGAAGCTCACACCTAATGCTATCTGCAGGGATTTTCTTGCTTATGTAAGAAGTGCAAATTAGGCTGCTGTCATTCAAAAATACTTGCAGTGTTTTTATGTTTCACTTTAATTCTTTGAGGGGATGACAAGGGTTTCAAGCTTATGTCCATACATGATCCTCTTCCCTTTGGGGCATCTGCTAACATTCTAAGCTATTTGCCAAAATTATGATAACCTCTGAGGTTTGTTGCATTCCCTAGGAAAATTACAAGAAGAAGAAAATGTGAAAGTTCTAGCGAGAGTTCCAAATAATGGGAAAGTGCAATTAGTCTTTGTACTGAAATTCAGTTGTTTATTTTCACTGGAGGAAAACAGAATACCTTGCATAAGAACCCCAGTTCCAGTCTTTCTTCACTCTTCCTCCCGTCATGCTCAGCCTGGGCTCCTGCACATGGGATGAACAAAAGGATAACCATTTGGTTTTGTTTTACTGTCCCATTAGAAGACATAAATATGTGTAGAAGTATTGGGTAAAAAGTGGCTGAGTTGGAGGATGCTAGATTGTTTCGGTAAAGGGATAGACAGTTGTACAGTACGACATACGTCATGTAATTGTTCAATCTATCATATGGCCAAGTGTCTCATGATGTTTTAGTCTTAGCCATCTCTTTGAAGTGGCCTCTTCTGGTTTTATAAGTAAGTTCTGGTCAACATTTGCAAATTCATCTCCAACTTGAATAGAGTGAACAGTTGCTCATTCATGGATGGATACTCATTCCATGATTCAGAGGAATTTTCTGCAAAATAGAAGGACTCTAGATGATTTTCAGGCAGTGTTATGATCTTAACCTCTCTCATTTGACTAAAATGACACTTTCACCTGCACCTTAAAATTGTGTGCAAGTAAGTTCATAGAGCCTGTCTCAAACCAGCAACTCTGGACTCTAATCCCTAAGGTTTCTGCATGTCTTCATCATAGGCTTCATTTTCACTGAGAAGAAGCCATATATAATCATTTTCATCACTCATTTCCAAAGCACAGTGTGTTATATAACATTGTTGTTCAGAAATATTCACTTCTTTGCCCACCTGCATCATGAGCACCCCTTGACTTTGGGCTTGGCCATATGATTTGCTTTGGACAATGAAATACCATGGACCTGACTAATCCAAGACTTGAAAGTCTTTGTATGGTTGGACTCACTCTCTTGTTCTCTGCCATTGCCATAAGAAGAACATTTTAGGCTAGACTGCTGGCTCCAAGAAGAGGATGAGAGACTCATGGATTAGAGCAGAACCACCCAAGCCAGGCCCAATTTAGACCAACCAACCTCCAGCCTAACCAAATGTGCATCATTAAATGGTGTGACAGTTACACAGCATTGTTGTAGCAAAAGTTAACCTATATGCATAAGTCTAGAGGTAGGTATGTTTAGGTCTTACGCAAGTGCCTAGGGTGAGAGAGAAAATCAAACAATTCAATCAAAATAGTCTTTCCCTTGATTAAGCTTAAGTTTTAACTGATGAACATACGGTCAGCTTGACCAAATTAACCTTGCAGTGTAAGTCTTTAAAATCATAAAATATTTAGTTACGATGGGCATTAGAGGTCATATTACAAATAAAGAGCTAGAGACTCTGTGAGATTGACTTTCCAAGGTTACATAATTAGAAGTGATAGGGTCAAAATGATGACCCAGCTCTCTGATTTCCAGTCCAGAGTGTGATCAGTCTCCACTATATCATGATATTTAACTGCTTTGGTATCTCCTTTTACTATATACAAGAGCTGTTTTGTGTGCACTTAAGTAAATATTGATTTTTTTAAATGCCCAGGTAATATATTCCAAAAATTGTTGACAGAAAACAAAGAAAAGCAGAAATAATTGGCCCCTGGGGTGGGAGGGCCAGGAAAGTATGCAAAAAAAAAAAAAAAAAGACTAGGAAATGAAAAGACAAAAGAAACTAATCAAGATCAAAAGCTGGAAAGAAAGTTTAAAGAAACTAACCAAGGCCAGAGATAGTGGAAAGAACATTGTCTCAGAGGCTCTGAGGAAGGGGAGAGGTTTTCGAAGGCAGCCCCCTTGGCACCCTGATTTAGGAGAATGGCTTTGACTTGAACTTGAATCTGCAGAAACACAGAAACTTTGTTCTTTGAGGGATGACGGACATAGCCTGAGTTTTTGACAACAGCAGTCATGGCTATGTCAACCAGCTGAAGCTTGAGTGTCCAGCAGAGACAGCTGAAATGGTGAGTGAAAGTTACCCTCTTGAGAGAAAAAGACATTAACTGGCAGAAATAAGCTGAAGTTCCAGCCAGAAACACATGGTGAAGTGGTGGGAACAGAACATTTTATTTCTCAGCTCTGGCAAAGCTGGTTTTTTTCCTGGATTCTGTGACTACTAGCAAGGCTGCAGGCTCCAGCCAGGAAGATGTAACCAGAGAGCAAGCAAATATGAACTTAGGCAAGGTCGGGACCAAGGAACACTTTTCAAATTACTCTTAAACCCTGTCTAGTGCTTCTGTGATGGGTCTAGACATTAGCTGGGTGCAGATTAACAAAGGAATGAGAACAATAGAATCTAAAATTTTCTCCCCAGCCGACATCTTTGTACCCTCCTAACCTCGGTTACATTCTTTATCTGGTTTGCTCATTCAGATCCCTCATGTTAGCTCAAAGGCTCTGTGAGATTGTGACTATAAGGGAGGATACTGAGGAAAACAAGGGGGAAGAGTAACAAACCCAAGATCACAACATAAAGAAGAGAACATGGAGGGGGCCGTATCCAGCTACCCTTGGTAAATGGCAGAAATGTGCCTGCATTTGCCCTGAGTTCTGTCAGACGACTCCCCATTTACCGTCCAAAAAAGTCATACCACCAAACTGTACTGATCACAGTGTTAAAGCCATTCAGCTATTGCTAGAAGATACTCAGAGGTGCTGGGAAGGCAGGGTGGAGTGGACGGAAAAACAGTTACATGAATTGTGAAGAGAAATTTGATGGTGGACCTGAGAACCACGTAGAGAGTTAACATTTCTTAGACATGTGAAACTGTACTGATTATACCATAATGGCAGGTTCGTGCCATTATACATTTGTCAAAACCCATGAAAGGTACATCAAGGGTGAAACTTAATGTAAAGTTTGGACTTCGGGTAATAATAATATGTCTCTGTAGGTTCCTTGATTGTAACAAACATACTGCTCTGGCACAGGATGTTGATAGTGAGGGAGACTGTGGGGTGGGGCAGGGGGAATATCGGAATTCTGTATTTTCCACTCAATTTTGCTGTGAACCTAAAAGTTATCTTAAAAAATAAAATCTATTTTAAAAAAATGTTAACCTCTCTATTCTGCACTTTCTCTTGTGAAGACATAAATACACGATAATGCTGAATGGGAATAGAAGTGAGGATTTGAGAATTTTATCTGTGGTAGAACCGTTTTTGTACCACTGGTTTGGGATCAGCATAATTCCACTCTCATAAGTAATTGGGTTGCATTGGATTTTTCTTGTACATAAAGCCGTTGCCCTGATTCAAATGGACATGCATTAATGCCTAGTAGATCTGAACCTGACATAATTATAAATAGGAATTTATTTTAATTTCTGCTGCTAGTTAATGGAAAAGTGTGACAAACACTGCTCCTGAGTACCTCTTTTTTTTGGGAGGGGCTGCATTTGGTCTTCGTTGCGGCGCGTGGGCTTTCTCCAGTTGTGACGAGCAGGGGCTACTCTTCGTTGCTGTGCGTGGGCTTCTGATTGCCGTGGCTTCTCTTGTTGCGGAGCACCGGCTCTAGGCGCGCAGGCTTCAGTAGTTGTGGTGCACGGGCTTAGTTGCTCTGCGGCATGTGGGATCTTCCCAGACCAGGTATTGAACCCGTGTCCCCTGTACTGGCAGGCAGATTCTTAACCACTGCACCACCAGGGAAGTCCCCTGAGTACCTCTTTTGAATGGCCAGTTTAGGGTCTGTAGAGTTCACACTCAAGAAACTGATATAAAAAAGTTCTTAGAATCACTCCATGCCTTCAGTGAGTATAGAGTTTAATGGGAGAAACAGATTCTAAACAAATAAATACAGTACAGAGTGATACGTCTGAAAATAAAAGTATGTACAAAGAAGTGAAAAGAATAAAGAAGAGGGTATCATTTCGGGGACAGAGTGTGAGAAATATTTTTAAAAGGCTTCAGAGAGAGGGCGTCAATAGAGCAAAGGCACTTCAATAGAGACCTTGACATCTAAGACAGTGATGGAACTTGAAACCTTACCTAAGGATTATACCAGGAATGCAAGGAGGGCTTACTAATAGAAAAATCTCTTAAATTAATTTACCATATAAATAGAGTTTAGGAGGAAAAGTATAGGATTAATCTCCATAAATGCTTTAAAAGCCATTGGCAAAATTCAACACCCATTTCTAATAAAACTCTTGAGAAAATGGGATATTTCCCTAGCTCCATATATACATGTGTGTGCATATCTATATCTATCTATTTATATATAGCTATACTATATTTATGTACATATATACACTATTATTATAGTGTATAGATATTATAACTATATAGTTATATATATACACACATATACTATAGAATATATACATAAAGACATGTGCCATAATATATACTATACTATAATTATATACATACAATGGCAATTACTACAACTATAACTATACAAATATATATATATATATATATATATCCAGATGTAATGAAAGGGAAGATGGATAAATCTGACTACTTAAAAATAAAAACAATTTGCATGGAAAAAAAAAAGGCAAAGTGAAAAGGCAAATGATAAACTAGGTGAAAGTATTCACAACATATATGACGAATAAAGGGTGATAAAGAATTTGCAAATTGATAAAGAACTTACAAATGTTGAGGATAAAAAAGCTGAAAAATTCTGTGGAAAAATGGGCCAAAGATATGACACCAGTGATTCACAAAAAAGATCTGAAAATAACACTTAAACACTTGAAAAAATTTCAAATTCATTCATATTAAAAGAAATGCAAATTTAAAATTCATTGAGACATTATTTCTTCCCCAATCGCTTGTCAAGAATTTGAAGTTTGACAGCATGCTCTGTTGTCAAGGCTATGGGGAAACAGGCACTTTCCTATGTTGCTGAAGGGAATGCAAAATGGTTCAACCACTGTGGAAAGGAACTGACAATATCAAACAAAACTACGTATTAATTTATCCTTTGACTTAGCAATTCCTCTTCAGGAATTTGCCCTGATGCTCCCTTCCAACAATATCAAACTGTATATGCACAAGATTCTTCTTGGCAGCATTATTTGTAATTCCCAAGTACTAAAAACTAAAGTCCAAACATAGGAAATTGATTGAATAAACTATACTAAATACACAAAATGGAAACTGTACAGCAGTAAAAACAAGAAAGAAGAAAATCTCTATTGACTTATATGGAGTGATTTCCAGGAGATAGTGTTAAGGGGAAAAAGCAAAGTGCAAAGAGTATATAATATGCTACTTTGTGTAAGAAAGAGGGAAAGATAAGGAAAAAATTATATTTATATAAATATAATTTCTATAATATGATCTCCATCTGTCCCTGTTGGTGGTGGTAATTTCAATCGTGTGTGTGTGTGTGTGTGTGTTGTATGTATATATACATACCTATTTTTCCCAGATCTGTCTTTTGGATGGACCAAGAAGCAAAGATATTCCAGTAGCAATAAGCACAACTGGCACTAGTATCTTGTTCACTAATATAATTTCATGCTGAAAGGAATCAGAACTTTCCAGAGAAATGTCTGATGTTGGAATATCTTGTTATTTCAAAAAATAAGAACATATTCCAAAAAATGCTGGGGGTATGTCAGAAGGATTCAGGAATCAGCTTGAAGTCTCCTACTGGCTAAATCTAGGGCAGTTTAAGCACTAATATAATGAAGTATACTAATGAATTAGAAGCCATTGAAAAAAAGTAAGAATTCATAAATCTGTACCGGTAATAGATGACAGATACATAGGGAGAGAGAGAGAGACATTGAGAGAGAGAAAGAGAGAGAGAGAGAGAAGGGAGGAAGGGAGGGAGGGAGGGAGGGAGGAGAAAGAGAGGGCTCTTGCATACAGTAGGATGTTCGAGCTGACTGGTAAATACAGAAATGCTGGAGTTGGAAAGTCATCATTCTGTAATCATTATAGTAAAGATTGAATCAGGCTAGATTCATCAACAAATACTAAATAAGGAGGAAACTTTGATGACAATCAGGATATTTGCATGGTCTCTAATGGTCTCCCTGAAGTATGCTTATTAGTTACAAGGGGGTAAAAAGCAGCAGTAATTATATAGTGGAGAAATTAGACAACTTGACCAAGTGGTCAAAATTAACATCTGTGAGGGACAAATGGACATCCTGCTCCGTCAGATGTGATACCTTCGGAAGGACACAATATTCCCTTTGCAGTATTAAGGCAGAGAATGAATAAACTGAATCCAGTCACAAAGCAACATCAAATAGACAAAATAAGGAATGTCTAAAGGCAAAAAAAATCCAGATTAAAGAAAGCTAAAAAGACATGGCAAGTTAATTGCACTATCTTGCTCTAGACTGGATCCTTTACTGGAGGGGGATTAAAGCTACAAAGGAAATCTGGCAAATCAGATGTGACAAATCTGGCAAATCAGATCTGACATTTGTCAGATGAGCTGACAAAACTAGAATAGGGGCAGAAGACTAGATAAAGAAGTATCGATAACTCTGCTGTGGTTAAGTAAGAGAATATTCCTATTCTTCGGAAATGCACACTGAAGTATTTAAGGTAAATGGCCATGATGTATACATAACTTACTCCTAGTGGGTATGTGCACATGTATATGTAATACACATACACACATAGATACATGCATGCATATGTACATATACATGCAGAGAGTGAGAAAAGCAGATGATAAAAATGTTAACAATAGATGAATCTAGGTAAAGGCAATATGTGTAGGTTTTTTTTTACTCTTTTGTTTTTTTGCGGTACGCGGGTCTCTCACTGTTGTGGCCTCTCCCGTTGTGGAGCACAGGCTCTGGATGCGCAGGCTCAGCGGCCATGGCTCATGGGCCCAGCCATGGGATCCTTCTGGACCGGGTCACGAACCCGTGTCCCCTGCATCGGCAGGCGGACTCTCAACCACTGCTTCACCAGGGAAGCCCTTTACTCTTTTTCTTTTTGCAAACTTTTTCAAAGTTTGAAATTATTTCCAAATAGAAAGTTTAAGGGGAAAAAAAGTACTTAAGTAAGACCCTAGTAAATATTAGTTAATTGACTCAAAACCAGCCTATTTTCTTAAACATTGCAGCCCTTAGTATGACAAGATGCAAAGATCTCTTTATTTGGAAGAGCTTTCTTTCTCTGTCCCTGAGTGTTATTTAATCTCAAAGTTCAGGTGAAAATAAATGAGGATTACTCCTGCAAGTTCACTGTTTTTGTTTCATTTCTGGGTCTCACTTATTCTGCCTTAGGTACTGGCTGGGACACACCAAAACTTCAATCAATTTTTCTTTCTTAAGGAAATGAAGAGAGCCCTTAGGTTTCCCCAAAACTCCAGGGCAAACTTTTCCTCTCACCATTAAACTATTTTATATCGAAGGAGACTTAAGCTGTCTCTCCAGAATTCACCCAAGAAAGAAACTGCAGCTCCTACTCAAACCCTTAGGCAGTGTTTTCTGTTGACACCTTAGTAGAAATTGTGGAAACAATTCACAGTTAAAGCAGTCCCTGGGGCAAGATCCCGCACACAGGGCAGTGGTGGATGCAAGCTCCGGGTCAACCTTCCTACTGGGGACCCCCCAGGCAGAGTGGGGGGCAGAAGACTCAGCAATCACTTCCCCTTCTTCTCCTAGAGAACTTTATTCAACTCTCCAAATTTTTAGTAAACAGCTTGAGCAATGTGTGTTTATTCAATAAATAATCTGAAGATATTCTATATTACTGAGGCCAAACTTTTTAGTCTGTTGTGTTGCTTTGGTGTAATGGTCAAATCAAAACTTGCAGTTAAGGAAATGCAGGCTGTGAACACCTCTGTTGACTGGAATGCCCTCAACCACAAGTCTGTTCTCTGAGTCTGTTTCTGTTTCATAAATAAGTTCATCTGTATCATATTTTAGATTCCATATATAAGTGATATCAAGTGGTATTTGTCATTCTCTTTCTTACTTCACTTAGTATAATAATCTCTAGGTCCATCCATGTTGCTGCAAATGGTATTATTTCACTCATTTTTATGGCTGAGTAGTATTCCACTGTATATGTGTACCACATCTTCTTTATCCATTCATCTGTCAGTGGCATTTATATGTACCACATCTTCTTTATCCATTCATCTGTCAGTGGCATTTAGTTTGCTTCCATGTCTTGGCTATTGTAAATAGTGCTGCAGTGAACACTGGGGTGCATGTATCTTTTCAAATTGTGGTTTTTTCCAGATATATGCCCAGGAGTGGGATTGCTGGGTCATATGGCAACTCTATTTTTAGTTTTTTGAGGAATCTCCATACTGTTTTCCATAGTGGCTGCACCAACTTACATTCCCCGCAACAGTGTAGGAGGATTCCCTTTCCTCCACACTCTCTCTAGCATTAGTTATTTGTAGACTTCTTTTGATGACCATTTTGACCAGTGTGTGGTGGTACCTCACTGTAGTTTTGATTTGCATTTCTCTAGTAATTAGCAATGTTGAGCATCTTTTCATGTGGCTATTGGCCATCTGTATGTCTTTTTTTGGATGAATGTCTTCTTAGGTCTTCTGCCCACCCTTTGATTGGGTTGTTTGTTTTTCTGTTATTGAGTTGTATGAGCTGTCTGTATATACAACAAAATTTAAATGAATTTGTAAAAAAAAATGCAACTTGAAAGAAATGCCAGGATAAGTGCTTGCCATATGGAGCTCCGGGCAGTGTGAATTTACCCTTCTCCAGGGTTAGGACATCTCAGGTGGAGATGTGGGGAGTTCTGCCCTAGGACCACACACACATCAGTCCTACCACCATGGAGGTGTTGGAGGCACCAAAGTGACTCCCATCTTGGCCATTCACGCTCCCCATGCTGAGAACGCCACTAAGTGTTTTCTGAGACTAGCTTCCTGAGGTCGGAGCATCTCATCCTGGGTGCTGAACGTGGGGAGGGGGGTAGAGAAAATTTTGAGCTGTCCCAGAGGCTACAGTGTATAACCAATATAAAGGCCTTATTAGAAAACTACTCCCGAAACCAAAACTCAAGTTTTTGCTGGTAGCAGCATGACTTTAGAATATCAGTTCCGTATTTATAGAAAAGATGTTCCTGTAATCCCAGGCCCAGCAAAAGAAGTCAAAGATTTGAGTAAATCAGTGTAATAAAGAGGAGAGGAAGGAATGGCTTCCGTGTGTAAAGATACGGTTTTACAGCTGGTGGAGGGAAAAAACAGAATATGGCTGGAAAGACCGTAAAGCTGCGTAGTTCAGTCTTCCATCGATGCTTCCAGCACCTTACTGTCTTATTGTTACCAAACTCAGCTTGGAGTCATAGGGACTCATTTCCTCCCTACTTCATTATGCCTAACTCGGACTTCTAGAACATTCTTCCTTATACTTGGCTGAAACAGAAGGACGTGTGGGATAAACTTTACTTTCTCTACTTTTGCTACTAAAAGGAAGCAGGAGCTGTGGGCAGAGTTTAGGAAGGGTGCAGCAAGACATGTGGCTGAGGTGGGGACCTAGCTGCAGAGACTTAAGCAGATCAGAACCCTTTGAAACCAAATCCTCGAAAGTCCAAGAAACATACTAAGGGTTTTGACTGTAACCTAACATTGAGAGAGTGGATAAGGGAAAAACACTAACGATTCATTATTTATATTTACTTTGAAATTTATTTCCTTTGTTTTTTTAAAAAGAATTAGGAGCGGAAGGAAGTCGCGGCGGCGGGAAGATGGCTCCTTCTCCTACCAAACGCAAAGACCGCTCTGATGAGACGTCCAAGGATCGCTCTAAAGATAAGGCGGCGCAGGTCACCCCCACGGATGAGACGAAGGTCACGTTCCCCTTGGCGCAGGTCCCCTGTGCGCTGGCGATCCCGCTCCCCTGGCCGCCGCCACCACAGGAGCCGCTCCAGCTCCAACTCCTCCCGATAAGCAGGGCCACCGAAGCTCTGCCCCGTGACTTGTATCCCATCCAACTCACTTTTGTCACTTTTCTAGCAGAAGGAGGATCAGTAGGAAAGAAATCCGTCACTCAGGGGCAGGCTTCGAAGGTGAAGGCAGTAATTGCTACATTTCCCCTGGTGGCAGAGTTCCGGCTGCAGGAGTGTTGTTGGTTTGGGGTCGTGCTTATAATGATGCCCTCCAGTTTTCTGGCTAGAAAGCTTCCACATTTCTAGTTCTTGAGAGTCAGTTTAGTGGCAAAGCCAGCAGGGATGAGCAGGGGGCTCCAGGAGGTGATACAGCCCCAGCCTGGGAGCATGTTTTCCCATTCCACAGATGACGTGGGGCCCATCTGGTGGGCTGGTCGTGCCCTAACCTGTTGGCCTCGGGGTCCCACAGGAAAGGGTGTGCAGCTGCCATTCCTGTTAGCCTGGCCCTGCTCCCCTGCTCGAGTCCTCTTCTGACCTCTAGGGCCAAATACCCAAAATGGTTCTTTTCACGTGTACTCATGTGCGTGCACACACACACAGACAAACCCACGTCTCCCTTTCTCTCTGAAACTGGTAAGTTGAGAGCCAGCTCTGCCGGGTCATCACAGAAGCCCCCGTTGTGTTGGTCTTCATGGTGGTCGTGCAGGTTACTTTGGCAGCGTGTACATTGCTTTTTTGGCTTTTATTGTACGATCAGTACTATACATTTCCTGTTTTGAGTTTCATAGCATTTTAGATAATATTGTGTTTGTACTTTGTTGTGTAGAGAAAAGAATTGTGTTGAATAAACCTAGGATTAGAGTGCAAAAAAAAAAAAGAATTATTTGTGTTGGTGGAAGTTGTTTCTGCAAACTCGTAATTTTAATAATAAAGTTGGGAAAGAATGATAATATCTGCTCTCAATTAACGTGCTATTGACTGCTTGGGTGATGTGGCAACATGGTATTTCCAACTGGTTTCAGCAACGCAAAATGCAGAATCAGGTCATTATTTGCTAAATGAATAACAAATGTACAGAGGTCATTCTAATTGCGATGGAAGGTCAAGTAATTATGAAGATATATGCGAGTACATACAGTTCTCCTGACAGCTGATACCACTGTCATATTCCAAGAACCTTGGGGTGGGGTAAGTAAAGAGAGCAGTTCCGTGTTCCTGCCGGTTAAATGGAAATATTTTTCTCTGCTTGCTTAAACTTATACACAACGTGGATAAGAACTGTCATTCTACCTATTCTTTTTTTTTTTAAGAGAAATTGATTGACATTTCAAGGTCTTGATCTAAAGCATGTGGGACATAAAAATCCCTCGGGGAGCTTTTTTTTTAAAGACAGAAGAAAGATGCCACCCCCAGGGGATCTGATTCAGTAGGGTTGGAGTGTGACCCAGGAGTCTGTATTTACATAAGCTCCCAGCTGTTCCTATTGGTGATGGTGATGTGGAAACTTTTTTTTTTAGGGTAAAGGAAGGGAAACGTACTTACTGTGTGTGTGAAGTGTGCCTTTACTACCAGAAGGTGGCTCCATAGCATATTAGATCAGGCACTTTGCAGCTGACTAGCTGGAAAAATAAAGGCCTGGAGCTTCTCTCAGTTACCTTTTTTTGGTGAAAGGGGTGGGTGGGAAGGGGGAATAGAAGAGGGTGCAGGAATATGGTGTGCTAGAAGGAATAAATGTACATTAAACTAATTTTACAATCATCACTTGTTATTAGCTTCTCTCAAAAGTATTATAGCAACACTGTGTTGTTAAAGGAAATCTTTAAATATGCCAGAAACACTTGATGTCTAATAGCTATAGAAGGCAGAGGAGCTCCGAGGATCTTCCTGATCACCAAGCTTTCACATCTGCAGGAACAATCTTAGGGCTGTTACTGCTACATTCACTCTTGTTTCATGACAGAATCCCGGTTGTGGGCCACAAATACTGGGTGGGCATGAGGTGATGCCACATATGACGACTTCCTGTTTTAGCTGCTGCTGCTTTCTTTTTTTTTTTTTTTTTTGCGGTACGCGGGCCTCTCGCTGTCGTGGCCTCTCCCGTTGCGGAGCACAGGCTCTGGACGCGCAGGCTCAGCGGCCATGGCTCACGGGCCCAGCCGCTCCGCGGCATGTGGGATCCTCCCGGACTAGGGCATGAACCCGCGTCCCCTGCGTCGGCAGGCGGGCTCTCAACCACTGCGCCACCAGGGAAGCCCTGCTTTCTTACTCAGGTTCTTAAAGACACTCACCTGGGTATGATCAGGATCTGGGTCACAACCATGTGGTCTCTGGCTCTAGCCCTAATCCATAAAATAACTGACCCCCAGCTCCTGACTCATTCCTGATGTCAGGAATGTCTGAAGTATATCATATGTGTTCACAAGGCATTATGCTTGGTGACCTCCCTTTCCATGGAGGCTCCTGAATAGCCCTGGCTGCTACAATGATGTCACTCTTCCTCAGAGTAGTTGTTGCTGCTATCATCATGTTTCCCAGTACCACCCATATTGGTGACATTTCCTCATTCTACTCTGATCCTTTATCACATAGTTTGGGGGGCTTGAATTGGGGAAAGGAGGTTGGGAATGAGTAGAGATAAACTCTGCTGTTATGAGGCACAAAACAAAGCAGGCTTACACTCCCATCTCATCTTTCATTTATCTGGCTCCTCATTTCAGTTCCTCACCCTCCCCACACCCTCCAGCCAGGAAAAAAATTGTGAATGGGACATCGCTATGGAACTCAAAACATCGTACAAACTCTCTCATCTCCAGGCAATGTCCCTGGAACAAACACGTGTCTAGTTCTAATGCTATTCAAGGTCTGTTCCTTTCTCATCTAGCACACAGACTGGGAGGGAAGTCAGCACAGGGTCCTAGGTGTGGAGCCAGAGACAGCCCAGCCACAGTCTCATTAAGTCAGTGCATTTCCTCTGAAGCTTTGAGGGTGCCTTCAGTCAAGTGAAATCCAGGCCATCTTGCCCTGCCAACCAGACATGTCCAGATGGAAAGCTGTTTAGGGACTTGCTCTGGGACCATCAGTACTCATTTATGAAATGATTCATATGAAAATGAACGATCTTAAAAATTTCCAGAATATAATGTAGCCTCCAAGAAAGGGTAAAGACTGCAGTCACCTCTTCAGGAATTCAGTAGGGTCCTTGATCAAGTAATGGAGAAAAACATTTCCAGAAAGGGAAACAAAATTTGTAGATGTACTCATAGAAACAGGTTTGGTTGCATATACTAAAAATGGATGAACAATTTGGTGAGACTTTCAAGTGATGAAAATAATTCCAGAGACAGTCAGGCTGTCCACTTGGGGCTTAGAGTCATAGATCCTTGGAGATAAGAAGTGGGAAAGAAGAGGCAAACACCATAGTTTAGAAGGCCATGCATTGAGTCTCTGTGTGCCAGAGCTTCTGCGTGCTTTCTCACTTTTTTCCTGCTTAGATAACCAATTTCAATGGTCTACCTGAAATTGTTGTATTTCTCCAACAATTCTTCATTATGCCGGAGTTGTCTTCCTAAAATACAATGTCAATCATTTTACTCCCCTTCTCAAAAATCTGCAGTGGCCCGTTTTATCCATAGGAAAAAAAATGTCCAAACTCTTTAATGTACTTTGGTCATAAACATCCTTTACCAGGTTTACAAAAATAATGGGTAACATATAATGAGAAGCCACTGGCACAATGATCAAGAGACTGGAGTCACAGCTCTGCCACTAACTAGCTATTAGCTCTTGGGCAGAGTTATGTGGCCTCTAAGCTTCGGTGTCCTTTGTAAAATGGGGATAGGAATAGTAGCTAACTCATTGGGCTCTTGTGATGGTTCAGTGAGAGTAAATGAATTGTATTTCCCACATATCCCACGTGCTGCCACTCTTGTGTGTTTTCTGTTTCTCACATCTCCCATTCATTGTCATAGCTTTGCTTACATTTTCTCAGCTACACAGTCTCTTTCCCACGCCAAAACCCTCCACCCATTTTCCACTTGCAGAAACTTTTCTCAGAATTCCGGACCTGGCTTGAATGTCGTCACCTCCTCTAATAATGCATCCTGTGGCCCTTCCCCCATCAAATATATACTTCTTTATTGTCCTCCACATGTACCTCTATTATCCCTTCATTCAGCCTCATGTTAAATTTTGTAATTCACATATTTGATTCTCTTTTCTCCTGGATTATATATCATCTGAGGTTCATCAGTTACCAACTTTTGTTTAACTTTTCTTCCATTCCTAGCACCTATCAAAATGATTTGTACATGATAAACACTCCCTTGGTGGTAATTGCTAATTAAAATTGACTTGTTTTAAAATTTCAGTCCTTCTATTAATTTAGTTTCCTCTCTGATAAATTTCATAAGACAGTATATAAGAAAATATTAACTATCCAAATTGTAAATATTAATTTTTATTTTAAAATTATATGGTTTTCCCAAAGCAATTGTGGCATAGTATAAACATCCCACTCATAATTTGGTTTCCATTACATTATGTGACAGAAAAATTATTCTCTAATACTTAGAAATTCTTAGCTGGGATTTTAATGCAAATTTATTTTTTCATTATAAAAGTGATATAAAAATATTATAAAACCTTGGAAAGGAGAGTGAAAACGGAGTACACATTCCCACCTAGCAAACGTGAGCTGTTTCCTAAGGCCTTGCTACTCAAGGTGTGGTCTGAACCAGGAGCATCAGCGTCAGCTAGAATCTTGTTAGAAATGCAGAGTCTCAGGCCCATCTCAGACCAACTCAATCAGAATACGGTTGCTTTGCACATTAAAGGTTAGAAAGCACTGCTCTAAGGTACTACCTAGAACCCAGCAGAGCATGTTTTACCAAGCATCTCCCTCCTTCTAACAAATATTTATAGAACACCTGCTATATGCCAAGTACTGCACTAGAGCCTGTGTTTTCACTTGAAAAATTTCTTCCAGGACTGACTCAAGAATATATGGAGAGCGTGCTGCCTTCTTTTGAAATGTTTTCTTAGACAAACCAAGTAGTTTTGACTGAAAGCTGTCAGGTGTGCAAAACGTCTCATTGTGAACTCGTTCCACTTCTCTTGTTTTCAAGTTCTCACACAATGATGACTCTAAGTCTAATGTTTAATGCTTTCTTATTCTGTGCCTTCCTTCCATTAAGAGCTGAAAAATAAGAAAAAAAAGTCACTGAAATTGACATTCCACAGTAAAGCTTAAAGAACACTTTTTGTTTGCCTTAGGCAGCTTTCATAAAATTTTATGTTGAGATTTAAAAAAAAATTTTTTTTAAGTTCAAGGGAAGCCCAGAAAGGTGACATTTCAAAAGTAAATCTATAGTGTGATGGGGGGGGTGGCATTTCATTGAACAAAACAGCTAGGTGACATATTCCCAATAGGTACAGCACTACACTGTAGTGCTCTTTAAGAATCAGAAGCTATATGATGAATAGTGTAGACGTTCTTTTTATTAACCAAGGTATACTCCTCCAGGAAACAAACAAACACAACTTTTGGTAATATTACACAGCTCAAAAGGCTGAAAAAGCTGGCTTAAATGAATGTTAATAATAGCCCAGAAGAGGAAATTTAATAAGATGTCAAAAGAGGGCACTATGCAACAGCAGTTATGTGTATAGAAAAGAAGCTGCATTGCTGCTGTGTACTTACCTTGGAGATGAGGCAGGGCCATTCGGTGACAGTATCAGCGGACCTGCGGGTGTGTCTGTACACGAGCCGTCAGTCTTCTCTTGGCACACAGGCTGCTCCTTCCTGTTCCCCTAAGCCCTCCTAAGTCACTGAGGCGCTGCCTGGCCTGAAGCCCTCCAGGACCCCACCGTCAAGGTCAGGGTGATTTTCTTGATTTGCCTGTTTGCCAAGGTGTTCCTGTGATTATCCGTGTGCAAAATTCTCTTATCATTAAAGACCCTATAGTTTACACCGTGGAAAGGGACCATTTGAAAGCGCAGGGAACACTGCAGAAAGCAGAGAAATGGGTTTCTATGCCTACAAGCCTCAGGGCTCGAGGATCTCATTCCAAAATGGGATTTCCAAATAGTGCCACCACATGAACTGCTCCCACAAGGCCGCCAAACTTTGATTTCGTCTATGAAAAGGGGGTCATACCACCAACCCCCCCTGCCTTATAGGGATACTCTGAAGAGCAAATGGGACAAAGAATTTGGAGAAAGGTTCCAAACAACAGACAATAAAAATGCAAAGTATCATTATTTCCTTCTCTGTGAAATGGGAATAAGTGGTGTGTACGAGAACCTTAATTAGGTAATGGTTGAAACACAAACCGCCCTTGATGTTGTCGTCCAAATATGATATACTGCACCTTTCTCAGCCTCTCAGCCTCTTTACCTCTCATATTTCTGCTGCCTATGTGGTTTATTGAAAATGTAATACTCTCTGTGTAATTGTCATTGTGTGTGTGCGTGCGTGCGTGTGTGTGTGTGTGTGTGTGTGTGTGTGTAGGGGAAAGAAGGAAGGAATCGTATGGTTGCATTTAACCTCTGAGTGCTGACAGCGTGAAAGGCCCGTGGAAAGACTTGTCCGATCCAAGACCTGACTGGTCCAAGCGTGCAGGCTGCACCGGCAGCCGTCTACCCATTTGAAGGCCGGAGTAACAGAGCAAGGGAGGCCGGGCATCGGAGGGGTGGGCGCCGCTCAGAGGGCGCGGGCCAATCGGAGCGCTCTCCGCCAGCGGCCAATCACGAGCCGCGTCTCCCGGCAAATCTGCCCGGCAGTGTGGGGCGGGGCCGCCGGGAGTCCGGGCGCCGCAGGTTACACTTCTGAGCGCCTTCTGCGTTACACTTCTGAGCGCCTACTGGAAGCCACAGGGCAGCGGAACCTGTGCGAGGAGCCGGTGGAGGGAGAGCAGGCAGGCCCAGCTTATGTGCCAGCCCAGTGACAGACATAAAAGCGTAAATCAGGCTGAGGATGGTGCGTCCGGGCGCTCACGTGTATGTAGACCCACCGGCGTGTCTTTCTGCCGTGTGGGTACCTGTAGTGTGAGTGGCTCTGGGCGTGGCTGCTCGTAGGACGTTCAGTTTCTGTAAAATTTATCTCGAGGGGCCTACCTTTCCCTGGCTCCAGAGGGGGAACGTAAGAAGTTTAACGGAGCCGAATCTAAGCAGATTAAGGGAACAGCGGCTGGGCCGGAGAGGGTGCGGACTGCAGGTGCTGAGGGGCTAGGAAACCACGTCTTTGCCCCGTCTCCCCCGGCAGAAAGGCCTTTCGGCAAGACTGGTGTGACAAAGGTGGCCCTGAAGTGTTAGAGAGCCCGGGCAATTATGATCGCTGAGTGAGTGGCCCTGGGCTGAGCCTCAGCAGTTGACTGATAGAAAGGGATGCTAGCAGTTAGGAAGGTAAGGAGGAAACTCAGGATGGGGACCATCTGCTCCCCCAGTCCCAGCGGGACAAAGACATTGGAGGTCTGCAATGCTGACTGGATGGCCTCGCTCCCTCCTCTCCTCCACAACGTCCCCCTTTCCAATCTGGCAATCCCAGGTATTCTTCTGTTCTTACTTGTTCCCACTGTGTTTGCTTCTGCCATTTTAGTGTTGTTAATGGGTTGGGCTGCTTTTCTATTGTGCTGAGAAAATAATTGTCAGTGACCTTAACTAAACCTCTTTCTTATTTCTAACTAAAAACTTAACACTGAAGCAGCTGCTGTAAAGAGATTTAAGTACGCTGCATCATTGGCAAAAGGGAGTCGAGAATGGAAGCGCCATTTTTTGTTTGTTGGGGTCTTTTTGTTTTGTTTTGTTTTTACTTGATAGACTGACTCTAAGAACATTACCTTCTTAATGTTGGGGCCAGGGTATGTGAGGGGTGCGTTTCTTGAATCACTCAAAATTAAAAGGAAAGATCAAGGGTAATGAGTAAAAAGTCATTAACAGTTGTAGATCTGGATCAACATTAACACTGTAAAGTATTTCCTTTCTCACTTATTTGACCTTTCATAGCAGAGAAACAAGAAACATGTTAGCATTTAAGAAGAGGTTCAGAACTAGGACTGAGTATAAAGACACATATTATTGTTGTTGGAAAAGACAGAAATTGAGAATGCAGGTGCTCATCACAAGCAGGCATTAGGTGTGATGAGGTGGTGGTGTTTGAAGCTTTGTCTATATATATATACAGGTGTCTGCCTGGCTGATCTAGAACCGAAGCCTTGAAAAGCACTCCTGCACCAGCCACTCGCTCTCCCCTGGGGCTTTTGTACTGTGACATCACTCTCATTAGATTTGTTAAGTGTGTCCTCTTCCTTCCATTCAAAAGCTGGTTAAAGCTTGGTTTCTAGGGAAGGAGGTTTGGACTACAGTGAACTTGGTCTCATGTGCTGGGCAAAGTCCTAGATTCTGATGCTTGGCGAGCACTCCCAGGAGCAGGGGAATGGACCACTGCCAGTCCTTTCTCTCACCTGTAGACATAACAATTGACTTCACCCCTAGACTACCAGAAAAACTCCCAGCCATCCCTGGGATCAGTCTGCTTTTGGTGGCAGACAAGACGACCTCACGCAACCCCAGGTCTTTGCTTTCTATGCATGAGGAAGAGCCATGCTGGCTTCAGATGCAGCCTTTCCTTAGTTGCCTCTTCTTTTGGAGGTTCCAGGTTCATTGTCCTCATGGGCTCTTGTTGCTTTTGAGCAAGGAGAGGGTTGCTAAATCTCTTTATAGGTATGATCACTTGTGTTTTATCAGCCATTGACTACAGCTCCTTGGGAAATGCCATATGGTCATGCTTCAGAACAGGTCTTTTCCATGTTTAATTGATGCCTGTGGAGTCATCGCTGAAATGTTGCACAGGCATCTTTTAACATGAGTCATATGTCTTTCTGATGGAATTGTTTTGTCAGGTGCTACAGCAAATAGTATGTGTTTGCAAACAGAATGGCATCTTAGGCAGGCGCTTAATGGCTCTATCATTGGAGCACGTCTGGGTAGGCTGGGGCTTCCTCCTTCCTGTTGTACTTTGGACAGTTCAAACCACAGCAGCAGCTCTGCCCATGGTGTGGCTGTGCACTCTGACCCCATGACTCCAGAAAGGAACTGGGCGTTTGTTCTGAAGTCTCTAGGGTATCTCCCGGTTACTAGAATTGCCAGAGTTTGTCAATGGTGGGGCCTGCTGGAAATTCTGTGGTTAGCCACTGTGGGAACACAGGAGTTTGTTCACCCTGCTTTGTGAAGTCCAGTCCTTCTAAGCAAAAAAAAAAAAGTCCTTGACTCCTCAAAAGATATGGCACTCATTGCTATGAATGCCTTATTCCCAGCAGCGGAAGGAACATGAGTGTATGTGTGTATATATATATATAAATATATATATATATAGCTCAAGACAGGAAAATCACATATTACGTGGCAGCCATGCCCCCTCCTCCCCCACCCCTGCACCCCTGCCTCACCACTGGCTCTCTCTTCCCTACTTCAAGCTGAATATTCCCCGGCTAAGGACTGGCAGTCGAGTTCTGCCAAGACTCACTGAGAGGTTCTGAAATACAGACAGCATTCAGGAAGTGGAGGCCACCATGTTGCTCCCTCTTCTTTTCTTCCTCTTCCCTGTCATCATCACCTTCATCATAATAGCTATTATTTCCTGAGCAGTCCCATACAGCACCCACTGGCATACATTACCTCAAATCCTTACACCTCCAAGATGGGTAGGAACAGCCTCATTTTAGAAATAAGAAAATTATTGTCCAGAGAGGTTAAGTAATTTTCTCAAGATCACACAAGTAGTAAACAGCAGAACTAATATTTAAGCCCCTGTGTAGCTGGCTCCAAAACCCACGCACTGTCCCTGTGCCCCTAAGGAGGCCTTGGGAAGTGCAGAGCAGCTGGGGGGAGGGGGGAGAATTCTCTAACTGAAAACCAGTTTTCACAGACTATCCTCTGCAGCAAATGAAAGAATTTTTAAAACTAGGTGGTTTTTGCCTGAGCAATTATAAATCACTATCTAGCTAGATATACACACAGATGTGTGTACATATTATATATCTGTAATATAAATATATAATTTTCATATATGTATATATATATCCATATATCCATATATATATATACTGGAACCCACTAAGTTATTCCTATTTGGAATTGGAATCCAGTAAGTTTTCAATTCAAATTTAGAGCTTAGACCTATTCTGTATGTGCATGTGTGCTTGCGTGTGCCGCCCCAGGGCGTCTGTAATATTGGGTCAGCTCTGTCAGTGTGGGAGTAGGGTAGGAGTGATGCGGGAAAGGGCAGAAAAAAGGCAGGGGTTCTGACATTAATAGCAGAACCGGGATGGAGTAAACTATGTCAGATCTGAGTGCATCTGCTGCATTTGCCTAAGTCATGATGGGAGAGAGCAAGTGTGAACTTGCACCTCTCAACAAAGCCTTGATGTATTATTTCACTTCCACAACTGTTAAGAACACCTGTTAATGACCACTGTCACCCAAACATATTGGCATATCTTGGAGGAGAACCTCAGAACAATTCTCCCTGCCAACTGTGTAGAATAATTGGAGACCTTAAGGGTAAAAACATCTGGAAACTGCAAAAGTCAGATTTATAAATTAAAGCTTTGAACTCTACGAACAATTTTGCTGATGTTAGTGAAAGCATGGTTTTCTTTATGGACAAAGGGACTGATAGGAAAAATTTTTTTCAATAATGTATACAGCTTTTCCATGAATTCTTCTCTGTATATTTTAGTGCTATTTCTCTCTCTTTTTTAAATCATGTTTTTCCCTTCTTTTTAACAAAGGTAAACAATTTGGTTTATTGGAAAGAACCTTGAACATAAGGGTCTCGAAATTTGATATTGTTGATTCTGGCTGTGTGACACTGTAGAAGTATCCGAATTTCTCAGGACTTAGTTTCCTCATTTGTAATTAAGATGTTGGGTTAAATGAAATGTAGAGTCCTTTCCAAATTAAAATTTCTTTTATTAGTTTGAAGGGTTTTTTTTTTTTGTTTTTTGCCTATTCACCTCTAAACATAGAAGAATGACTGGGTCATTTTTGTCTGAAGGTCATTTCTCTTATACCTCTTCAGAACAAGAAATTATTTTGGGCACGTGCAATCAGAGAATCACAATTGCCAGAAGGAAGCGAGGTCTTCTCACTTTAGCATCCTAAAATCGACTGTAGAGTAGTTCAAATCGAACAGACTCTGAGTACGTTTTAAGAAACCTCCATGCTCAGGCCTGTGGCAGACCCAAAGGTGGATGAAGCTATCAAATGAACTTGCATCCTAGTGATAGAGAGGTTTACACACACACACATATATGTGTATACATATCTTCACCATACACGATTTTAAAAAACTAATTGGGGTGAATATTATAACAGAGATGTAAATAAAGTGTTACAGAAACACAGACTGGAAAGATTAATTTCAGCTTTTAAATTTGAAAAATGGTCAAAAATTTCAAGGAATGTGGCCTGGGGGTCAGGATTGGGAAGGGGGCTTTCCACTTGAAATAAGCCAATTAAGCTAAGGGATGGAGATATATTGGGGAAATGGCTGGAGGACTCCCTCTGCTGCCCCTCAGTAATGCTTTGTTAATATCTTTATCATTGCCCTTCTCCACACATTGTTATTTCTGGGTATCTGTCTTCTACATCATCTGTGAACAACTTGTACACAGAGAACATGGCTTATTTCCCCTTACAATCCTAGGTCCTAGTACAGGGTAGCAGCTCTGTCACTGGTAACTGCTGAGTGGATCTTTTAGTGCATGGAACAGGAAAGTAAGGATGCTGGAAAAGTGGCTTGCAGCCACCATCTTTTTCAATTGTGATCAGAGCTAAACTGAACAGATAGGTTAGGTTCTCCTTCTGGGAATGCCGTATGAAACACTCGGAATATTTTCCAATCCATTTCTTGTTATCTTTTGCATAATTTTCCCGTAGCTCTAGATAAGACTCATCACTGAGCCCCATTAGAAATGGAAATTCTCAGGCAGAGTAAGATGGTCAGAAGGGTCAGAAGCAGATCTCTGTGTCACTTCTGCCCTAGGAACAGTTCTTTCACCCTGCATCCCTTCTGCCTTCCTTCTTCCCTTGTCAAATGTAAGCGTCTCATGTTTCCTGTCTGGCTGCAGCCTCAGCCTGCTCTCATTTCTTGTTCCCCTTCCTTCCACTGACCTGGCCTGTATCCCGACCTCTCCCGTTCCAGTGTCAGCCCTTGCTCAGACCTCCTCACTGCTCTCCAATTCCCGGAGCGTTCTCTGCTCTCATCTTGCTGATGACATTCCCTTCTCTCCTTTTTCACCTTTCTGGAATCCTATCCTTTTCCTATGCAGTCCTGCCTTTGACCACTTGGCAATTTCTATAGCTCTTCTCCTGTGGTCCCTCACTCACTCCCCACATGTGCGACAGGGAGACAAAATCATTACGGGGGCAGGACGTAGGGAATCATTACTCAAATCCCGCTTCTGGAAGTTGGATCAGGTGCATCTCACAGAGATGGGGACCCAAAAGGGTGCAAGATACCTTCTGGAACAAGAAGTTTAGGTGGGCTTCACTTTGGGGATATCATGAGCCATGAGTTGGCCCTAGAAGAGACTCATTGTCCTACAGAATCTGAGGCTGTGGAAAACCAAGGACCAAGCTAAATCTACCAGGGCTGACCCAATCAAGAAAAAAATCACACGGAATCAAAATGGCCTCTTAAGTGGGAATAGGTTTTTGTTGTTGTTTTTCGTTTTTCCTCTGGGTGATCATGGTGAGGAATAAAAAGAGGCTATGATTTAGTGTTTGCATTAGTAGGTTTCTCTTCTAAGAAGGTTCATCACTTCCTGAGATCCTTTCCCTGCCCCAATCACACAAAAGCCACAAGGAACTCAGGAATCACCTATGTCTGTAAGAAGCAGAATCATGGATTGGTTTAGAGTATTAATGCTAAAGCCACACTGTCTGGTTTTGAATCCCAACTCTGCCCCTCATGACTCTGTGACCTTGGGCAAATTACTTAACCTCTCTGTGCCTCAGCGTTCTCTGTAAAACAGAGATAGTAATGGCACTACCTCATTTGGTTAGTGCGAGAATTAAATTAATTCATGTTGCACGCCAAGAACAGTGTCTGTCACAAAATAATGTGTCTTTTAAAAAAAATTAATCATGATAGTCATTTGTTGAAAGCCTGTGTCTGGAATGGACAACAAAAACAGAGGTGTAAAACGCAGTCTGTACCCTCAGGTAATTTGCAGTCTAGTTAAGGAGCTGACCTTCCAGTTAAGCCCCGTGGCTCAATGTTCTCTGTCTGATCAGGATAACTTGAATGGCCATCCCCTCAAGGGGACTGCGAGTTAGGGGAAGGCTACGTGGAGGGTTGCCCAGGATGTGAGTACCAAATGAGTCTTAAATGCAATCTGAGGGCAGCTGATCAAGAGAGCCAGAAAATCCTCTTTAGCTACTTTGTCCTCCCATCCCTAGTTCAGCTGTCAAACTTTGTCATCTCCAGCCATCCAAAGCCTTCGGGAAAAATTTAAGTCTCTGTGACAGGACCATATTGCTAACTTTGCTTCTGCTCTCCTCCTGGCCCCATCACTTACCCTATTAACCTAGTCATTTTGTTCCCAGATGAACAGAAGGAATATTACAAAATGCATTCCTTTAAGCAAATCTTTTTACATATGTAACTCCTTCCCCAGCCGTGGAATAGCTTCCTAGTCCCTCCAGATACAGGCATCACCCACACATACACACAAACACACACATACTACCCATCACCCAACACACACACACACACACACACACACACACACACAATGCGCACACACTGAGCCACGACCTTAGCCTCACCCTCAAGAGATCCCCAATTCTACTGCCTGCTGTTGTTTCGCCTTTATAAAGATCCCGCAAGACATGCCCACTGACATTTCAGACCCTAGGAGCCTGTCGCTGTCACCTGCATTGCTGCTGTTTCAGACGAGCTTCTGAGGCTGAGGATTTGGCTTCTGACACGTGCTCTGACCTGACCTCTACCCTGCGTGACAGGCTGGCTCCACATCTCTTCCCATCCTCTAAGAGCTTATAACTGTAGGCACACTAGAGGGAATGGTGGTGAAATGCTTTAGCTCCTGTAACTTTGCCTTTGGGAGCAGCACAAACCACTTTGTAAATGCTGACTAACCCTAATTAGAGTTTCAAACCAGGCCTGTAGAGAAGGGCTTTTTTATGGACATTGTAATAGGTGGGCGTATTTGTGTGTGTGAAAAGAATTTGAACACATGTCAAGAACCAAACTTAGGTGGAGGAGAACTGTGACTAAATCTGTCTGAGTATTTACATGCACGTGGGTAAGTAGGAGTCCTTCCACTTTCTCACATCTATAGGAATGTGGGTTATATTGCTGAATGCCCATGAAGCTCAAACAATACCTGGGAGGATGGCATTACGAGATTTCTAGGTGGCTCCCAGATCACATGGGTTTGGCCACAGAGGCCTGCACTGCTCTCAGGGGGGTGTCTAGCTTGTATTATCTACGAAAGATCGGCATTCTTTTTTGGATTCATTGTCTACTAAGCAGTTGACATTTTCTAAGAGAAGAACAGGGTTTTAAAAATTAATTTCCAATTATTCTAGAACTGTTGGCTGGAAGGTATTATGTCTTCTCTGGGGATAGTCTGTCAGTATTTTTTTTCTCTGTACGGACCTAATGAAATCTAAATAAAGAAAAAAATAGGAAGCAGTTGTACCTCGTAATGCAAATGTCTTGGAGTGTGAAGGCATCTGCATTAATGATGGGACTGAGAAATCTTAGACTCTGGCAGACTGAGAGGAATATTTTATGAACATGTACGCTTTGAAGGCTTATATACTGAAAACAATATTCTTAAAGTACAGTTGAAGCCAGATGAAAAAAACATGCCGAACAGATAAAGGTGAAGACAGTGTCCCTCTCTCCCTCCCTGGGTTTGAGTTTAAGTGATCGTCCTGGCAGGAGGTGTCCATATAGATCCTCCTAAGAATTATATGTGCACGTCGTGTCAGATTGGCTAAAAACAATTACTGGTGCTTGTTTGCTTCTTTTGGTTCTCATTGCCTGTACTTTAAAAATGTATCCATTTAAAGGGAAAGTATTTGTTCAAAGGATATTTATCAAGTGCCCTTTTGTGTAAGGTGCTGTGTTAAATTAGGTGAATATGGAGATAAATAGGATTCTTCTCCCTGCTCTTCATCAAGTTCTGATCTTAGAGGAAAGCCAAAATTCAAACACCATGGAGAAAAATGCATAGGATACAATAACACTTAGAAAACCTGTACCTATTCCATTACTGGTAGGTGGAGGAAAGCTTAGTAGATTGGGCTTCCAAGAGGAGATGACCCTTGGGTTGAATCATAAAAGAGCAATTAGTAAATATCCAGGTGCTACAGGTAGAGAGAAGTGTGACACAATGCAGAGGTACCAAGGACTGAGAGATAGGGTTTCCTTGAGGAAACCCAAGCATCGATTTCATTTAAAGAAAGTAATGGAGATAAAGCTGGGAAAGTAGGCTAATGAGCCTTATGTATCATGCCAAGATTAAACATTGAATGTTATCCCGAAGGCAAAAAGCAGCCACTGAAAGACTTGGTCAGGAATAGATTAACAGCCCTAAAACAATGGCATAAGGGTGCGGAGAAACAAAATGACCCATCTGTTATTAGGAATGCTGAGGGGTAATCTAAGAAATTCATTATTTCTTTCATTCTGTTGAATATATATATGTTGATGACCTTCCATATGCCAGGCTCTCTCCTGGGCACTGGTGATTCAGTGATGATCAATACAGACATGTTTCCTGCCTTCAAAAGCTTACAGTCTAGTTGGAGAAATGGACATTTAATCAAACAGTCATAATACAATACGCTATGTAAGATGAGAGGTAGAGATTACTGGTGGAAGAAGCCTATAGCAAGGATATCTTAAGAAGACTTGCGAGTCTAGGGAGGCCCCCAGGAGGAAGTGATGAATATACTGCAGTCTGAAGTATACACAGGAACTAGCCCCAGGATAAGAGCAGCAAGGCCAGGAGTGTCCTAGGAGAGGAAACAATCTGGGTGAAGACCTTGAAGAGAGAAAATGGCCCATTTAACAAACCCAAATGGTTCATTGTAGTTTATTTACCATAAGCAAGGAGGAGGGGGCAAGGAGTAAAGTGGCAGATACTGAGAGGTCTCCTAAGCCGTGTTAAAGTGATTTAGCTTTACCTTAACAGGTGAGGGAAGGGTGTTAAACAGATGAATGACAGAGCAGCTTTGTGTTTTGGAAAGATCACTCTGGCTGCAGTCCACAAAAGGTATTTGAGTTGGGAAGTACTGTAACCAAGGAGACCACTTAGGCTGCTGATGAGGTCATCCAGGTGGGAGATGATACTGACCTGAGGAAGATAGTGACAGTGTAGATGAAGGAAAAGGGACAGACACAGGAGATATATAGGAGGAAGTATCAGCAGGACTTGGCGACTCATTGGAGGGTAAAAGAGATGGTATAACTGTCTTGGGTAGCTGGGAGGAGGGGGATGGCATTCCCAGAAATAGGGATACAGGGGAGGGAGCAGTTTCAAGGGTGATGGAAGGAAACAGGCATGCTTAGTTTGGAACATGCCGAGTTTGAGGTACCCGTGGGACATTACAGAATTGGGAGAAAGCGTAGTAGCATCCAGTGGAAATGATTTCAGAGCTAAATCTTACAATTTGCCCAACCCCCTACCCTCCCTCACAGCTACTGTCATATTCAGTATAAGATGATTTGAGTTTGAATTTAGTGTCTTCATTTTTTTATATATATATATTTTTTGGATTTCAACTAAAATTTTACTTCTTTCAGGAAATCTGTCTTCAACTTCTGGTCCCAGATAAATGACCCTCCCAAGCTCATTTAGTGTTCTGCTTAATCGGCATGAATTCTGTCATTTGTTTCACTCTTTCCCCTACCGTATTGGCAGCTTGGGGTTGGGGCGGGGGAGGGGTTAGCTATGTGCAATACACCACAAACCAGCTGTGAAATGGAAGCTTTTAGTTACATTACCACATTATCAAATACGATTTATTTTACACATGGACATTCAGGGTTACACCAAGTTAGTAAAAGCAGGAGAATTTTGTAATAGAATGTTTAGTGTTAACTTTTTCTTCTACCCTAAACATTTTCCTGTTTTCCCTAAACCTTCGTATTGTTCTTTCTTTTGCGTTAAAAGGAAAGGTTGTTAAAATATGATTATCCCAGAACTGAGAAGGCTCATCAGAGGATGACCAAGTGCCCTTAGTGAGGTGTTATTTTACCAGAGATGATGCCATCTGTTCAGAGACAGAGCAGGGTGATAATTAGCAAACTAGAGGAGGAATTTCTTATTAATGAATTACCTATACAGTGTCTTATTTGGGTATTAGCATCTGTTGGACATTTAAGGAAGAGAAAGTCTTTCAAAGAAAAATAGATCCCCAACTATATAAAATGCCTCCCATACATGGGGTTGAAAACCCTTTGACTCACATAAATCCTAGGCTGTTGGGGCTGATTTAGAGACTGTCTAGGGCAATGAATTACCTTGATGCCCTGCAGAGTTCTTGGGAGGCTTGACTTCCCACTGAGCCCCGCAAGGACACCTCTAGGCCAGAAGTGGGACTGTCTGGACAGGCCTTTAACCAGAGAAGCTCTACTTGCACTTGTTTTTATATATAAATACTTCATTTGACAACATTCCAGGTCTGAAAGCACCCTGAGAACCTCTGATTTACTTCAGTTTTCTCTAGCTCATCTAGCCAGTTGGGCTAGACCAGGACCAGCTCTCCGGATTCCCAGGCTGATGTCTGTCCTCAGACAGTGGGATGCCCCTTGGCTTCTCAGAACATGAAAAATATGTTGATCAACATCCTCTGCTTCCAAATGTTCTGCCTTGCTTCAAAACACAGTTGCTTTGTTGCACTGTGAATAATTATGAATTAAATAGGCAACTGATTAAAAATTATATTGGCCACATGGCCCTCTCAGATTTTGCTGACAGTATAATGGCTATAATTCATATTCTCCCACATGCCCCATGGAAAATAATCAAGTATGATGGGTCAAGTTTATCCCGTTGGCTTGGCAAGCTTTGAAGATATTATTCTTTGGTTTGGAAGACTGCTAAGCAGTCCCTGATCTTGAACCTTGGATCCATGTTGGCCATATTTTGTATATCCTAAAGATGCCTCAGCCTTTCCGCACTTGTCCACATGGAGTCAAGTTCTCTACAAATGCTGATTTTTCCCAAGGACCTAATTTAGGTGCGTGAGATGGGAAGCCCCAAGGAGATGTTATTAAAAGATAATTTACATGGGCTTAAGTTGGAGGAAATCTACTGTCTAGGACTTTTCCTTTTAAATTGTTCAATGCAGTATTTTATTCTAGCTGCTCCTTTAGTCATTCTTTCTGGTTTATTTTTGTCCTCTGTGTTTTCCAACACATCCCTCTTCATTGACCCAGATAACTCAAGCTAGAAGGACAAATAGAGATAAATGGAACTGGGGATGTACAGCTGCTGGGGGAGAGAAGGTGCAGAGAGTGAACTTTGCCTATTTAAAGAAGATGAATGGACCAAAGAGAAGTTTGGGAAAGGATCAGGAGACCTAGGCTCATCTGCCCTAAGCAACGCTCTAAACAGCTGTACGTTTAAGTAAGCATGCTTGCACTTATTCTATATACGTGTATTCAGTGCATACTGTATGCCGAAACTCACTAAATATGGAGATATGGGCATGAATTAGACATGATCCCACCCTCAAAATCTCACAGTCAGCTCTCAGGGACAGACATGGAGATAATTACCACCAGTGTTCCCAGCAGCACAGGGCAAAGAGCAGTTAAATCTGCTTGAGTCACGTGAGCTCACAGACAAATGATTATGACCTGAGTCACATACAAGTAATTAAAATGGAAAGGCAAGGGACAATGAGATTGTTCCCAAGGACTCTAAGGGTTTTTTGTGGTTTTTTTAAACAAATCTTTTGCTATATTCAATAGCCATAAGGCCCAATTCTCATACATATTTTTACAAATAAGTGTCTTCGTAGCTCAGGCCATAGAGATATTTTAATATGCACAATTACAATCTGTTGAGATCAAATTTATTGCAATATTCATAGAGATTAAATACCTGAGTCATAATATGATATGCTTTTCTACAAAAGCTGCCCTAAACATCTTCAGCCTTTAAGGACATGTTTGTTTTTATGCCTATTCTTAATATTTTTTTATCTTATATCTATCTTTAATTTTTATTCACATTGGAGGCAGTATAAAGAAGTAGTTCTGGGCTTCCCCGGTGGCGCAGTGGTTGAGAGTCCGCCTGCCGATGCAGGGGACACGGGTTCGTGCCCCGGTCCGGGAAGATCCCACATGCCGTGGAGCGGCTGGGCCCGTGAGCCATGGCCGCTGTGCCTGTGCGTCTAGAGCCTGTGCTCCGCAACAGGAGAGGCTACAAACAGTGAGAGGCCCGCGTACCACACACACACACACACACACACACACACACACACACACACACACACAAAGAAGTAATTCCGAATATGGGTTCTGTTTTAGTGGCCCTAGGATCAAATCCTAGCTACTAGTTATGTAATCTCAAATAAAAAGTTTAACCCTCTGTCATACAGTTTTCTCATCTGTAAAATGGATATAATTATAGTACTTATTTCACAAGTGCAAAGTAAGTGGAAGCACAGTCCACGAGACCACCCTCACTCTGACACCAGTTGCAAGTTTGGGGGTCCTCAAGGTCACTCTTATGTTTGATAATTTGCTAGAAGGACTGACAGAACTCACTGAAAGCTGCTATACTCAATTGCTATTTATTACAGCTACAATCAGCCACAAGAAGTGTCCAGGGAAATCCCAAATGTGGAGCTTCCAGTTGCCCTCTACCCTGGAGTTGTGGACAGTGCTGCTGTCCTGGTGTTGATGTGTGATGATATGCACAAAGTATTGCTAATCCGGGAAGCTAGCCCGACCCTTGGTGTCCAGAGTCTTTATTGAGGGTCCAAATGGCTGATCTCAGCATCCAGCCCCCCAGAGGTCAAGCCTGTTCCCACATGACTCAAAACCCTCACCATAAATCTCATCCTTAGACTTTTTGATGTGGTCCCAAAGCTCTCAGGTAAACAAAGGTACTCTTATCAGGTAGGATATTCCAAGGGTTTAAGAGATTACCTCCCAGAGGCCAAGGACAAAGACCTGACCCCTCTTTGGGCAAGGTTAAATTTTTTACTACACAACCGATGTGTTGAATTAAGTAAGATGATGGTTACAATGGGCTTAGAATTTTGCCTAGTACAAAACAAGCATAAATCTTGGATATATATCTATTATTATTAGCAATCCTTTTTGATCCTACAGCATCATACTAGATACTATAGGAAATCTTAAAAAAAATTAACAAGGTATAGTTTATAATCTTGGAGGAGAGATACTAAGTTTCAAGTAAAACCAACAAAAGCAGAATGAGGTTGAGTATCACAGTAAAGGAGCAAGCAAACTGCTAGGGACCAGTGGAAGGGAGAGGTTACTTCCAGGCAGGGGTTAGGGGACAGCTGCTCCGGGAGGGCACCTGAGCGGCACTGAGGGATGGGGTTTCCGAAAAGGGGGGAGGGCATTCCAGACGGAGGGAACCACATGAATAAAATCAGAGATGGGAAAGCAAGGGCCCTTTCGGGGAACAGAGAAGGGCTGCCATGGCCTACTGTAGAAGCAACAGGAGGAAGAAATGGGAAAGCACTGGACAGACAGACTGAGAGAGCTTTTCAACGTGCTGTTGAGCACTTGAGGCCTTATCTCATAGACTCTGGGGAACCAGTGACAATCAGTATAAGGCCTAAAGAACACCCTGGAAGAGAATATGCTGTCTCTTTTCATATCTCCAGTCTTTGAAACATGCTCCTTCCTCAACCGTATCACTCACCCTCCCAATACCGCCCACTTCACTTGGCCAATTACAATTCATCCTGCAAGAAACAGCTCAAGAACTACTTCTGTGCACACTTCCATAATGAAACACGTTATATGCCATCAGGACCTGTTTTCTGCTATACACAACTGTATTTTTTCATCTCTGTGTACTCAGTGTCTGTATACTTGTAGAGTGGTTCAAAGGAAAAAAGGGAGAGAGCGAGAGAGGGGAGAGACATGAAATCTTGAAATATCTACAAAGAATTTAAAGAGCAGATATTTCTAGTTAATTTAAAGAGAAAGTAGGACATACAGAGAGAGTGAGTAATAGTGCCTAGAGTAAGACAAAATCTTATAGCTGCATGGCAGAGTCTTCTCAAGGTATCCCAAGGCTTTAGTAGTAATAGTAATAATCATAATGATGATAATAGGCAGAAGACGAGCTTACTTATACAACACTTATAAAGCACTCGCTAGGCGCCGGATATGCTCTGCTTGATTTATGTGAACCCAGTTAATCTCTGCAACTCAGTGATGTAAGTACTAACATTATCTCCATTTTACAAATGAAGAAATTGAGGGAGACAGTAGATAAGCAAATTGCAACAGAAATCCTGATAACAATCCTAGGATTGTAAAAACTTCGTCTTGCCAAATTCATTTAATTGCATCTGAATAAAAGACATTCGTAGAGTTGGAGACTGACCTAGTGTTGGGCTGTAACTTCAGTTCTTTGTGTTGGTTGGAATAAAGAGCAGTGTTCTTTTCATCTGAGGCATATGTTTCCACGCCAGGCCCCTAATGCCTGAGCGCCCATGAGGATGGTTGTGTTTGAAGGACTGCCTGCTAACCTGTTCCAGCTGAACAAGCCACTTTTATTTTTCAAGACCAAACGTCTAGGAGGCTTTTTATTGACTGAGAACAAAAGCAGCCCAGTGGTTTAAGTGGATTGTGTAGTAATGGCCCAGCAAGGCTCCAGCAGGGAAGACATCTTTCTGCCTCTCTGAGGTGGAAAGACCAGCAGAGGCTTTTAGCAGGCATGTGCTTGTCAGAACACTCCACTTCCGGGGTGGGTGTGTTTTCCTTCTCCTTCCCCTGCTGTGTGTAATGTACAAATTTCCTTTAAACCCATCATTTGGTGTAATTTACGCTGCTACTTGTTAGATTTTCCCTGTTCCTTTTCCCTTTCCCCTGTCAGAGCTCCTGGCCTAGTCCTCCATTACCAGGAAAGAAAAACCCTTCTTGTTTTGAGGGGATCTAGCTGAGGAGCTTCCCTGGATCTCAGCCATTCAGCAGTTTGTCAAATGAATCTTAAAGTAACCCTTCTCTGTGAAAACTTTCAACCCAAGCTAGGTGATTAGGAAGGTGTTTTTTTTCCAAAGTCCCCACAATAAATTCCATAGAAATGTCCCACAAAGCAATGAAATGCCAGTCATTCTGGAGTGAAGGGAACTGTCACGTAAATGCTAGACGAGAAATGAGCTACTGGCCAATGTGTTCAGTCAGCATAGTACAGATTCATCACTGGCCAACCTGAGTCAGTGTGATGGGAGAGAATTTCTCCAGCAATTTGACAAAATTCTCAGATGAGCCAAAAGTAAATAAATACCACTGTCAGGCTTGAGAATGATTTGCTTTTTGCAAATATGGTAAGTTAAATCTATAAGCACATATTCATCTTAAGTGTAGCAAGTATGAAAGGAACGTATCTTACTTCTTTGCAGTGATTAATAATCCTTGTTAAAATAGGGTCATATATTCCTTTAATTCGCTGTTAATGAGTTAGAATCCTTGGATCCTTTAGATAGAAGAGACCCTAGAGCTCACTTCACCCCCCTTCCTAAATTTGCAAAGGGAGAAGTTGAGCTACAGTCTGAACCTAAAAGCTGAAGTTCATACAAGTGATCAGAGCAGAAGCAGCACTGGGATTCAAGGCTCAGAGCTGTGTTAACCACAAAAAAAAAAAAAAAAAAAAAAAAAATTGTGTCCTCAACTGAAAGAAGGTTAGAGTGCCCTCTTGTGTCCCTACATGGAAATTCTTTATGTCTTTACAAAATTTTAAATCACTTTAATCTCTCCATCAATTTTACTGCATTGGGGTGAAAGGTCAGACATGTAGCTCTGAAGACAAATCCTGTGATCATTATGTTATCGGAAGTAGATGCACAATGCATTTGACCTACTTCATCAGTAAAGACAATAACATCATCCCTAGAGTAGTTTTGTGTGGATTCGGGTCTGGCTGACCTAGGTTTCTGTCCCCGGGCAGCCACTGGCAATCTTGGTAACCCTTGGTAACAGTTGCAAAACCAGCCTGAACCTCTGTCCCCTCATCTGTAAAATACAGATAGTCACTGCCCTGCAGGACTGGCAGAGATCAAATGCAATCATGTAAGTCAGCCCAGCCTGACATTTGGTAAACAATAAACAATAAATTGAAATTATTAGTTATTTTCGGACGTGAGGGATCACCAGCAAGTTCACAGTGAAGGAACTGAAGTGAGAACGTGTGGAGTGAACAGAATGTCCTTGGGATGCTTTTAGCTCTTGGATGAAGAGGTTTCCATGAGCTCTGGGGGCAGAGGAAGTACATTTTTAAAGGAATAACATGCTAAATATGTGATTCTTCCAAAATAAATTCTTCCTTTAGATGGGGAAGTTTAAACAGAGCTAGGCCTAATGGCTTTCCCACAGATGGAATCTCTTTCAGAGGTAACACCTGGTCTTTGGCACTAAGGGCCCAGCAGTCAAAAAAAAATCTCTGCTCTGAAAGATAAAGTTTGAAAACCGGATCTTGTTTAGGGCATTGGTCCAGTTCTTTAAGAAGTCTTTATTTATTGAGAGGGTAACCATATTAAAATAAGTAAAGAACAGAGGTGAAAAACAATAGCTGGATGAATTCATTCTTTGATTTTCATTTTCCTTAAACTTCTTATTTTATGAAACAAGCTACCTCAGCTTAAGTGTTCCGGCAAAATGCCACTAAATCGAGTGCTTTTGCCCCAGTGAACTTTCAAAGGTTCCCTCCTCCCTCCAGTAATTCTCACAGCCGTCCTTTTCACACATGTGGGAGGGAGATATCATTATGTACAATACAAGGAGACTTGACCTTTAAATGTCAGTGGAAGTGTGGAGTCTGGTGATTGTATCTTTCTTCCACTAGCTCATTGGAGAGTTGAGGAAGACAGTTCAATAGTGTGTAAGCGGGAAGCGGGTAGGGGCGAAAGGAACCCCTCACCTGTGCCCCTCTCTTTGTTTTCACCCAACCAGGGAAAAGGAAAGGAAAGCTTGGATTGGACACTGTCATCCACATACTTATCCTAGATACCACAATCGCTGGGAGGTTTATCGCACCGCAAGAGCAGATTAAAAAAAGGCTGGTCAGTCTGCTCGCCTCGCTCATCCTTTTGGGGAATCTGTTACTTCACATAAGACAAATATAGCACGTGAGGCCGGGGAATTTATTATTGATGGAAAGTTCATCCTCGGGCCCTCGCGTGGTTGCGGAGGAGCAGAGCTGGAACCTCTTGGCGCCGGCAGCGTGCCCCCTGTTCGGCGGCGCATGCGCACGCGGCAGTGCCATAGCCGTAGACCGCCGCTGGCCGCGCTGTGCTCCTTTTGTGGACATCAATCATCAGTCAAAGAGTGAAAAGATATCCCCTGACTCATACTTGAAAGTCTTCTATTTGTGTGGATTAACTGAACAATACATTTTGTAGCTGCTGTAGTTACCTCGATAGCATTTGTGAAACAGTTTCGGATGTTCAACTCATTTTCTACTTTACGCTTTTGTCTTTTTACGCATGGTTTTTCTCCTTAGAATGCCCCTAAACATCTCTGTGTCTTGTTTATCGATGCTTATATACTAGCCTTTGTGTTCCAGTTTTGGTTTTTTTTTACATCTTTATTGGAGTATAATTGCTTTACAATGGTGCGTTAGTCTCTGCTTTATAACAAAGTGAATCAGCTGTATATATACATATATCCCCATATCTCTTCCCTCTTGCCTCTCCCTCCCACCCTCCCTATCCCACCCCTGTAGGTGGTCACAAAGCACCGAGCTGATCTCCCTGTGCTATGCGGCTGCTTCTCACTAGCTATCTATTTTACATTTGGTAGTGTATATATGTCCATGCCACTCTCTCACTTCGTCCCAGCTTACCCTTCCTGTGTTCCAGTTTTAACGCCAGCATACCATGAAAAAGATTTTTCATGAAGGAAGTCCATCTCAACCAGAGGGAAGCCTCCTCTTGTACGTTTCCACCTTCCCCTCATCTTTATGTGACACCACTCCACTCCCAATCGAGGTCTGCCCCTCTGGGCCAGGCACTGGGCAAGTTGAGGCAAGGAGGGACGGTCTGGCAGAGGAGAACCCCCTGGTGTGAGGGGGCCTGAAAACTGGGATGGGCAGGACGTGTGTTTGCTCTAGACAGGTTAATATCATGGCACCCCTCACACTGTCACTTAAAGAATATGTATTCGTGATTTATAGAGAAATGTTGAGGTGAAATTTTACATCTTTGAAAACTCCGCATTAGGTTATCTCCTCTCCCAGTTCTCTCTCCTCAGCCCTGCTGCCCTAGGATTCCCTCCTTCTCTCCCCTTCTCCTCCTGGCCTCTCAAGCTCCCTCCCCTTTCTCGGCAGATCAGTTTAGGTCCTTCCAAGCTTCTGTCTGCAGACTTGCACACCCGCACCCACTGCTTAATACTGCTGCAAGTATGTCAAAAGCCATTAATGCCAGAGATGAATATTTCATTTGTGCCGAGCAAACAAAAGATACCACACTTACCAGTTTTCTCTCTGCATGAACTGAAAATGACTTTTTTATCCTTATCACATGTTCATATTTAAGATAAAGAGTTTACTATGTGCCTTAAAGAGAGATCTCTCTCTCTCTCTCTTTGTTTTTAAAACATCCTGCCCATTTTGTAAGGAGTCACTGGTGAAAACCTACATCAACTGGCACCAAGTTTGTAGATTATCCCCGTGATACTTTTACATCCCTTGTTGATGGGTCCCTTCAGCCACCACTCTGATACTGTGCCCCTCAACATAGCTCTCCCTGGAAGCCCACGGTGCTGCCAGAGCTGCTGTCATGAGGCAGGAAGATGCTGGGGAGGGAGAGGAGCTGCTGACAGCCTCCTCGGGAAGTGAGAGCCAAGCAGCAGGGCATTTGGAGTCCAGCTGGACCCATGCTCTCTGAAGGGCCAGAGAGGTGTCCCTGTCTATTCCCTGTCACCATTTGAGTCTGAGAGTAGTGGTCTCTCCAAACCTTAGAAGAATATCCTGACTTCTTGTTCAAATGATCTTGAGTGGGAATGTTTTGATTGCCTTAGTTTTAGAACTTTTGAAAAAAAATTTTTTAATTTCTTAAAAATCACAGGTTCATTAAAATGCAAACACTTTTAGTGAGACAGTGGGTTTGAGGGCCCAAACCTCACTTTTAAGCTCATTTTCTAAGAAATACTTTGGAAAGATTTCTTAGAAATTATATGAAGATAGAATCTTCTGGGCTCTGTGTAAATCAAGGCATAAAATCCTCTTATTTTTTTCAGAAAAATTCAACCCTTTAAAATGGATTAATACATCACCAGGCTATCTCCCAGAACTCTCCAAGGTGGATGGACAGTATGAGGAAGAGCTGTTGTTCAGCTAGACCTCTCAGTTTCTGCTCCCAACTCCACCTGAGGGCTGTTCTCTCTTCTTTTCCTCCTTTGGAGATGGGAGAACATTACTGTCTTTCTTTGGCTTGAACACTTATCTTTTCTCTCTCTTTATAAAGCCTGATACTGCTCTCTCTTCTGCTCTTTGCACTGACCATCATTTGATCTAGTTGACCCTTTATTCCAGCCCAGACACCTTCTGGTTATCTGAATGACCTAGCTTCATTAAGATAGAGTGTAAGCAAGATTTTTGGTCTTTTGTGTTTGGGCATCTTTAATATCCTCTCACTGTAGTTTTTGCAGCTCAGATCTTATTCATTTTCCCAGAATAATTTTTTGCTATGTATATTTTACATGAATTTAGAAAAATAAATTGGACATTCAGTACCATTTTATGCAGCGTCAGCTCCACTGGGTAACTGGCAAAACGGCTGCACCTGTTTTCTTGCAAGCTGCCTGCATTATTCTGGCCTCACCTGGTATGGTATAGGCTAATAATCAGAGAAAGAATATGAAATTACAAATCATATGACCTGAAGTTCAAACTGAGATAAAATAAACAAGCCCTAACTGAACACTTTGACTATTCCTAACAGAAAATGCATGCACGTTCAGTATATGTTTTAAGACCTAGCCTGCAATGAGCCAGACCATCTTAATTTTGACAGCAGTAGTATGATGAAGTGCTGATAAAAATCTGGAGTTTAGATGGCTCTTTTAAAAATAAGCTCAAAATAATAATTGTCTTTAAAAGAAATTTTGCAGAATGATGATTATGTCTATTAGAACATCTTTATTTTTATTAGTAAAAATACTTCTGTGAAATAGTGAATTTTTTTCAATCCTTTTAAATATACTTTTCCAAGTAAATGAAGCATGTTTTTTTTTCCTTCTGAATATAAGTTTTATCTGGATTTCATTTCAGACGGACCACTCTAGTGTCAACATATACACATCGACGTGCACATAAATGCTTTGGCAACTGAGAGACATTAGTTCCAAACAGCTCTATAGGTATCCCTACTATGAAGTTTTGCTATTTAAACATTTGCTATAACAACTTATTATTAATAAGATTTGTTTTACCTGGAATTCACTTCCTGAATGAAAAATATCTCATAGCAAATTCACACGTGTGGGCTAGCAAAAACATTCAAGTTTCAGGTACATCCAGGCCAGGAGATGGAGAAATGTGTCACACCCATGGCCCAGCTGCTCTCTCAATAGGCTCAATTGTACATTAGTGCTCTCAACTTGCCACATTACTGAGTAGAAATGTCGTCTAAGAAAGCGAAAAGGCTTTGAATAAAATCCGTGAACCCAAGAAGTCTGAAAAGCCCATACTTGCAAAGAAAAAACAAAGTGATAAAGAATGTTGAGGGAGATGATCTGACATAAAGCGGTCATGCTCACGTCCTTAAGAACCGTGCACTAGTGTTTTAAATGTGCAAGAAATACAGAAAAAAACTTCTGAAAGTATGACTTCGGAATACTGAAGAAAGCTTCAGGAAGACTCTGGTGTTTGGTGTTTTAATGCTTTCTATTATAGAAAGATTTGTTGTGGATGGTTATATAAGTGTTTGAGTGTTTTACTGGTATTTATTAAAACTGATAGGGTTTTTTGAAGAGTTGGGGAAGTATTACTGTTTCTTTCCATTTCAAATAATGGATTATAGGTTTTCCTTCTCCAAAAATCAGCTATCCAAAATGCCTTTAGTGATAGATTGGATTTGGTTTTTTTGTGTTTGTTTTTCTATAGAAATCACTTGTGGATGTCTAATTCTATGATGTTAAAAGTAAAAAGTTCAAGAATATCCTTGGAACTTTCTCTCCCATATTTTCAAATTGCGTCGTAGTCACTGAATTTATTTATTCCTGTTATTGACACAGGAGCAGACTAGAGATTGTTTATAATTATACTTTTAGTGCCAATTTATACTTAGCCTACATAATACTGTGATTTTAATTTATTCCTTTTGATGTTAATTCTGGATGAAACCTAAAATAAATCCCTTAAGCTGCAAACTTCCTTTTTCTCAGTTAACTGCCACAGCAGATCCCTGAATATGAATGTTTAATGAGGTTTCACAACATTATTTAAAAACTAGAATTATTTGTTTCTCAGGTTGTGTCATTCAAGTAGAAGATAACACAAATTCCTTAATAATGAAATAATACTAATAATATGTTTGAGTTCATTCTGTTGGCCAAGGACTCTTCTGAATGCTTACCTAAGTGAATCACTTAACCTTCACCACAAACCATTGGTGTTGGTACTATTGTTGTCCCCTGTTGACAGGTGAGAAACTGAGGCACAGCATTTCAGTCACTTAGCTAGTAAGCAGTGCAGCCAGGAGTATGTATCTAGGTAGCCTGGCACCAGACGCCATGCTCTTCACCATTGTGGGAACTCTCCATGTAGCTTATCCGGAGCTACAGTGTTTCATCAAGCCAGGGCTCAGGACTTACCATTGGTAAATCTCTTCTTGCTAAACTGGCATCTTGTACACTACAACTCTGGGTCCTTCAGGGCTATGTAGGTGGAGAAATGACTTGCTGGGCCTGGAGAAGCCTGGTAGGAATATTTAAAAATTAACTGGCTCTCAACCCATTAGTGTTCTAGGGGCAGGGGATGAGGACAGAACCCTCCAATATCGACTCACCTTATGGATGGTGTCCAGTGGGAAACAGTCACTGGTGGCATTGACAGACATGCCAGTTAAGGATAAAAGAGGTGCAGGGTCAGAGATCCAACCCAGACACGTCAGCTGTCCATTTGGCTACCAGGGAGCTCAGTCTGGAGTGATATTTCTCAGCCTTTTTTCCTCTGTGGCCAAACTAAGGAGTCTCTTTAGCTATTTCTATGCCACTCCTTCTCACTATCCCCACCCCCGCAGTGATGAAATTTTAATACCACAGATACACTGTATGGTATATCTGTTTAGGTACTCTCTTTATACCTTGAACATAAAAAGAGTAAGATTTTTTCATTCCCCCAAGAACCAATTTTTTGTTCCCTTGGGGCGGAGTCACCCAGTTGAGAATACGTGGCCTAGAGGCACCAATACATTGAATGGTGTGAGTAAACACAGGGTGGGAGGGTGGCCTTCAGTGAACAGACTTGGAGGGGTTAATGGGCTTCAAGGTTAAAGGGCCCACCAAGGGCAGGGTGGTACCTGAGGGAAGTGAGAAGAAGAGATTTTCTTAAATCTATGAGGTCAGGCGTTCTTTTTTAAAAAAAAAAAATTTTATTTAATATTGGAGCAGAGTTGATTTACAATGTTGTGTTAGTTTCAGGTGTACAGCAAAGTGATTCAGTTATACATATACATGTTTCTATTCTTTATCAAATCCTTTTCCCAGTTAGGTTATCACAGAATATTGAGCGACTTCGTTTCTTTATGTTCTCTCTTATCCCTGAAACAGAGATACAAATTGACCTTTAAATGAAAGTTTTGAAACCCCTGGATGGAATTAATTGCCCCTACTTTCTGGCATGTATTTCTGTTAAACCACTGGTTGCAGGATGGGGTTTGGGTCTCCTCTGCTAGGCAGCGAGTCCCGAGGAGGATTCCAGCCTCCTCCTGTATGTAGCATCAGGCCTAGCACTGTGCCTGTCACACTGTGCTGTCAGTGGACATTTCCAGGGATACAGGGTTTTCCTTGGGAGCCCGTTTCCCTCAAGTCCTGCTTTGACAAGTGGAGGTCAGGCGTTCTTTGACCTGGGTCACCATCCCCACCTCCCCGGATGCCACCCAGAGGTGTGATAAAGAAGATTTTCTCTTTCTAATATTCTTCACTTAACTCTTGTCTCATTCTTCCCTCCGTGGCTCTACGTATAGTCACCTCATAATCTGAAATGCCATTGTGTTGTGATGACGTGTATCACTTCAGGGTGTGTGATTTGAATTCTCTTAGTTTTATTTAGAGACCAGCTTCCCAAGAAGCTTGCTTTAAACTCTTTTTAATTGAGTTCAGAAAAATGGCTACTGTCCCAAATTGCAAGAAATGGGTAATGAAAGTGCCTTAACTAAAAACTGTTGTGTGCTCACGTGAGGTCTCCTAACTCCCAAATAGCGAACCTAAGAAAGAGTCAAGCAGCAACTGGCGTTCCAGATAAGGAGCCAACTGGCTGTCCCCAGTCCTCACAAAGCAGCTCATTTTCTCCTACTTGGTCCCTTAGATTATCTTGTAACCTAATGCTGCCTAGGAGGAAATACCCCTAACACTGGATAGACATCCTGCTAACCTTTTCTCATTCAAATATCTCTTTCCTTGTGATTTTGCTGCCTCAGTGACTTTATTCTGAACTCTGTGACCCAGTGCACGTCTGAAATGCTCTAATTAAACTTACAGATCCTCATCTAATTACTTACTAGAAGGCATGATAAAGAAGCAAGGCGCCCCAATATTTTTCTTCTCTACAAAGAAGTGGTGATTATTCAGCTGGTCAAAGAGCAGGAGGCATTCCTAGAACACAAAGGATGGTAAAGAGAGCTTCTACCCAGATATGGGAAAGGCAGTGCACCAGATTATTATTTGAAGATTTGAAAGTAGTAGAAGACCAACCAGAGAAATTGATCCCCGGAAGTCAGAGAGCTTGTCAGCGAAGGATAATCTTACATTCATGGCAGTGAATGTCAAGCCTGGGTGTCTGATAGAATCACCAGGCGAGCTTTTCAAGTTTTTTATTCTCAACTCCCACTCCAGAGAGATTCTGACTCCATGGGTCTTGGGTGGGCTCTTGGGCACTGGTGTTTTTTAAAAGCTCCCCCAGGGGATTCTGATGTACATTCAAGGTTGAGAATTACTGCTTTAGATTACAAAATGCTTTCACATACATTATCCAGGGTTTTGTATACATAAAGAGAGGAAATAGAGACATTTTAATGCCTTTTGATTGTATAAAGAAACAGGAAGAGACAAGAGTGGTAATTGTGAAAATGAAAGGATTGCAGAAAAAACAGTTTTCAAAAATTGGAAGAGGGCTTCCCTGGTGGTGCAGTGGTTGAGAGTCCACCTGCCGATGCAGGGGACACGGGTTCGTGCCCCGGTCCGGGAAGATCCCACATGCCGCGGAGCGGCTGGGCCCGTGAGCCATGGCCGCTGAGCCTGCGCGTCCGGAGCCTGTGCTCCGCAACGGGAGAGGCCACAACAGCGAGAGGCCCGCGTACCGCAAAAAAAAAAAAAAAAAAAAAAAAAAAAAAAAAAAAAAAAAAAATTGGAGGAAAAAAACCTTACCTTTGTAGGGCTAAAATTAAGGATGATATCAATCCATGGAGTGTAGAACATTAAGGAGAGGCCTGTATGTCCATATTTCCTGCTCTGTATGGAATATTCTTGAGATGACAACAAAAGTTCCCTACCCAGAAAAGTCTGAAAATAGTCATCCAATATTTGATGACTATTATTTTCTAAAACCTTATTTAGTCCACTCTATAAAAGAGAAATATTAGAGAAGTAGAACATTTGTTATTAGGCAAAAAGTTTGTTAAAAAATATCACGTTAATATTTCCACGTGCATTCTGGGCTTGTGCACACAATCTGCATGTAGAGACAGACGAGTGCCTCAACGGTGATCCTTACAGCTTCTGGATGGTTATAATGAATAATTCTGCAGGTAGAAGTGGCAAGTAACAACCTTGGTTGTAGCTAAAGGGTGAAGTGGAGCCAACTCTGGGCTCTCAGAGTAGGGGGAATAGAAGTCAAGTCACAATGAGGCAGAAGAAAGTAAGTTGTGATCAGAAAGGAGGATATTGCATTTTGTGATTTTAGAAGTGGGCGATGACAAAGCTTAGGCTGTGACCAAGAGAGTGAGTGACAGCTACTGTCAACAAAGTAGAGGCTAAGCTATCATCTCCATGGCAACCAATAAGATGGAGATGGAGAGGAACAGTGCTTCCGGTACAGGAAAGAAAATCTTCCAGACCCTAAGTATTTAAGATAAGGAGTTTCAGTTAATCACCCCTTCTTCCCTCTAGTTTCCGGCTAACAGAGAATGACTTATAATAACAATAACAATAGTTCAGCACTTAGTATGTATCGGCATTGTTCCAGGCACTTTGCATGCATTCCAATGTTCACAACAGTTTTTGTGACAATTGATACTATCATGCCCATTTTACAGATTAAAAAACTGAGACATAGGGTAGGCAGCTTGCCCAATATGGGTTATAAACGCTGGTAGACAGAGTTGGGGTAAGAGAATATTTTATGGAAGCTGTCAGCAAAAGTAAGTGCATAGAGTCCAGGAAGGGGCCTGGTGAGGGATGAGACTGAAATAATACATTGGAGCGGTATTGAGGAAAGTCCTAAACCCCAGTGTCCAGAGTTTGAACCTGATCTGTATCTTGAGATGATTGACTTTCCAATATGAACAAATTGGAGAGAGGCTGGACTGAAAGGACAAGTTAGGGTTGTTTTGGTCCTAATTAAAGGACTGGTAATGAGGAGGGTGGCAGGTGAAGGTTAAAGGAAGAGACATGTTTGATGTCTGTTGTAAAAGTCAAATGCAAAGATTTAGTACCTGGTTGGATGAAATGGGTGAGGGAGAGGGAAGATTTAATTAGAATCCGAGGTTTCAAGTCTGGGTAACTGAGCAGAACTTCAAGAGAGGCACTTTGTAGTGGTGAGAGGGACAGCATGAGTAGCTGGACTTTGAAAATCTGTAATTTGTTGTGTCAGCAGGCAGGCGTGGATGGAAGACCACAGGAGAAGTCGGAAACATAAATTTGGAACTTAGAAGAGTCTGAGCTAGAAATGAAACTTTTGGTGTCGTCTGCATAATGGTGCTGTGGTAAAAACTTGGGAAGTGGATGAAATCTCTGAGGGTGGGAGAAGGAAGGAATAAAGACCCTTGGAAAACGTTTAAACTGGGGAACAAGAAGGAGGGAGAGGAGCCAGCAAAGGAGGCCAAAGGAGAGAGGTAACAGGATAGGAACACCCAAAAGTGTGCATCGTGGATCACAAGGGAATGGAAGGTTCCAGAAAAGGGCTGACTTAGCAGACCCTCAGAGAAGCTAAGAAGAATAAAGCCACTTGGAGTTGTTGATTCCAAGGTTATAAGGATCAAAAGTAGCAATAGAAGGATAGGAGGTGGCCTCCAACTGGAAGGAGGGAGTAGATCAGGGGAGACAGAGGCCACACGACTGGCCTCTTTTTCAAGAATTCAACAACTGGGAAGAAAGAGAAGATGGGGTAAGGTGTGTAATGGAAAGTGCTTTGTTTTGTTCTTAAGATAAAGAGGACCACTTAAATCTATTTTAGACAGTGATAAAAGAGCCATGGAGAGGATGAGTGAAGATGTACAGGCGCTCCCAGGTAGTAGCAGCAAAAACACTTCCCGCGGCAGAAATCACAGCAGGGTGAGGTTCTAAACTATTTTCTAACCTTATCATAAAACAAGCCAGAACTCATGGAGCAGAGATCCCTACCAACTCCACACAGCAGTTCTCTTCGAGAACAAGGCAAGGACCAATGGAGCAGGGGTTTTTCCACCTCTTCTGGGGGAAATGTGTGAATTTAACCCATACATCCCAGGGCAGAGGGGGAGAAGTAGCCCTAAAGACAATCTTTAAAGAGTGAAATAACTTCTTTCAGGTGTAGGGAGAAGAGGAAACTTTGATAATAAATCTGGAGTGCAAAATATTAGGATTTTCTTTTTTTAAGTATTATTTGCACATTGTATAACTTGTAAATATTCTGGTGAGGGTTGGGGCATTTTTATCCAGTTTTTTGAAAAAGAAATAGTTAAATGCACTTAAGTACCTGAATGTTATTCTCTCACTCTATGTGAGTGAGGCCAAACACTTCCTGGAAAAAAGTAAGTAGAAAGGCAAAAATATTGACAGTGGTTAATGAGTGAGTGCTGGCTTTGACTGCTGGAGGCCTCGGTAGGACAACTGCTGTAAACCAGTCAGCAAATGGCCTGTTCCCTTGTCCTGTCTCTTCCTATCAAGGGGACGGAAGTGGGCAGTGCTGGGCACCCAGAATGGAAAAGGGAGGAAAGAGAGAAAGAGGGACTCCCGGTTCCCAGGGAACGTGCACACCCTCCCTCTTCTGTGGGATGGGCTGGGTACCCTGTGTATTCAGAAATGGTCCCTGGGGGCCCATCGCTGTCAGAGTGCCGCAGAATCCTCAGACACAGAGAAAAGCCTCAGAGGTTGTTAGCATATCTCCCTCTGGACATGAAACTGGACTCAGCACCAACAAGAGAATACGAGAGGATTTGCTCTCCTCCATGCTTGGATAATGCCTATTCCCTGATACCCAAAGAAGAATTAAGTATTATGCGGAACTCACACTATATTACACACTCAATCCCGAACAGCTGGGCTGCTGATAAAATCTAAAAAGTAGAGAGAACTGGCTGTTCTCCATCTATACATAATGTATTCGTAATAAATCTCTTGATGAGGAGGTATGAAGATCTCCTATTTCTGTGCAGCCCAAGGAAGCAGAACATTTGGCAAGTATCCAGTGAGTCTTATTAGCAGAGACAACCAGTATGGAAGCTCCAGGGGGACTTGCCCCACATTTCTATTAGTAACGGCAATTTTTTTTTTTACCTTAAATATGCTAGTAATTCTCTTGCTTGCAAAATTCATTTTGCCTAAGGATTGATAACTATGCTTTTTCTTAGTAGTTACTGAATACCCTCCATGTTGTAGAGACTACATAAAAATAAAGCATCGCTTGCCACCTTTTTTTTTTTTTTTGCTTTATTTCTGAGAGGATAGAACAGTAAAGCCACTCCCAGAATGATTTATTTTCAAGAAAATGGAAATAATAAAACATGAAACAGTAGAGTTGTGTAAAATCCTATATTATGTATGAAATGCCTACTCTACAATTTAGTAAAAAGGATAACTGGTGACAGTCAAGAGTATTCTATATGAATATAAGAATTTTGATTCTGGTGTGGGTGGTAGTGATTAAGAACAAGGTTGGTAGTGTCAGAACATGACACTTTCCTCCTAGGTTTTGCTTGCAAAGTGCAGCCGCCTGTGTGGAGCCCCCCAGGGTCAGGGCCAGTCACCAAGCCAACCAAATAATAATGGTTGACACCAGATAGAAACCAATGACAAAACAAAAGATATTTGTTAAAGATAATTTTTACTTAAGTTACTGCTGAAATATTTTCTCACTATAGTTAGAAATGTGTCTCTCGTGGTCACTTAGACTTTATAACAATAAGATCATCTCAGTGTCTAGGAGGATCCCTACCCTCTTTAAGGAAGAGAAATACAACATGCATTTGATCATTTAATAGCAGATTTGGCTTATTCAAAAAGAGGGACGTGGGCTTCTCTGGTGGCGCAGTGGTGAGAGTCCGCCTGCCGATGCAGGGGACGCGGGTTCGTGACCCGGACTGGGAGGATCCCACATGCCGAGGAGCGGCTGGGCCCGTGAGCCATGGCCGCTGAGCCTGCGCGTCCGGAGCCTGTGCTCCGCAACGGGAGAGGCCATAACAGTGAGAGGCCCGCGTACCACAAAAAAAGAAAAAAAAAAGGTATTTATTAATTAATCAATACCTTATACCAGCAATGTATGAAATTATAGTTTTACCGCAGGCTTGACAAGCTGCTAATAAGACTATGTTACTCTTATTTGTGTTTATTTCATCCCTAGCAAGCTTGAAAATTTTTGCAAGTATTTGTTCACAATATTCTGCATGTGTGCTTGGTTCTAAATTTTTGTTGTTGTTTTCTTATCAATTGGATTATCTGTCCCAGCTCCAGTCTCAACCCCTCTCCTCACATTTATTGCTTCGTATAGGCTCCCATGATTCATTCAGTTACTGGGTAGACGAAAAGTCCCCAGTGGGGCCTGACCAAACCCCAGCTATCAAACGCCTCGCCAGGATCTCCTTGGTAAAGAAGCTCATGAAGAAATGGTCTGTGACTCAGAACCTGACATTCCGAGAACAGCTGGACGCTGGGATCCGCTACTTCGACCTGCGTGTGTCTTCCAAGCCAGGGGATGCCGACCAGGAAATCTACTTCATTCACGGGCTTTTTGGCATCAGGGTCTGGGATGGGCTGATGGAGATTGACTCGTTCCTCACACAGCACCCCCAAGAGATTGTCTTCCTGGATTTCAACCACTTCTATGCCATGGACGAGGCCCATCACAAACGCCTGATTCTCCGGATCCAGGAGGCCTTTGGGAACAAGCTGTGCTCAGCCTGCAGTGTGGAGAGTATGACGCTCCAGACGCTGTGGGAGAAGAAGAGCCAGGTAGGAGGGAACAGAGATTAGCTTCCAAGGGCAACAACGGAACTCTTTCTGCTTTTTCTGTGTCACCAGCTCTAAGGCAGCTCACTCCAGGGCTCTTGGGTCAGAAGGCATAGATTGTTTGGGATGATAAAGATCTGCACACCAGTTCATGGGCTCTAAGACGACTCCAAGGGCTCCCCTGGGCACAGCTGAACTGGGATTAACTTGTTTGGCAATGGCCTGGCCAGAACCAGCCCAAGGCAGAGTTGTGAAATAGGACCAGTTGGCCATTACCATTTTTCTGTCTCCCATTGTATCTGTTTTCACACTCCTAGTTCCCCTTAGGGATCATCTGTCCCATCCTGTCTTCAACTCAATATCAGATAATCCCTGCCAAATATTGTTTGATAGCATTAGCTGACAAAGGCACGTGAAGTGATTCATCTCAGAGGTGTTAGTTAACATTTTGAAAGGCCATCTCCACAGAGTTTGGGTCAGCGGGGAAGACAGTTAAGGAAGGAAGAACCCGCAAAGAGATCAAGGCTAGAGGAGCATCCCTAAGTTGAGAAGAGCCCCAAACCCAGACCCAGGAAGGACAGACTCAGGAAAAGGAGCGCGGGCCTCAGATATATTCTGTTCTGGTCCCAGAGGATGGTGGATAGTGAGAGAGGAGAGCTTCAGGAATGGTCAGCCTCCAATTTAGACTCTCTTTAAAAAAGAAAAAGCAAAAAAGTACCTTTCATTCACAGTTGCTCCCTTACTCATAGATGCATTAACCAAAGCATCTTAAAGAGGCAGTGATTTTTGAACTGAGGGAAGAGCTTTTAATTAGAAAGCAATTAAAGATTATTCCTTTGCAAATGTATGGTGAACACTAAGTACGTGCCGAGCTCCATTCTAAGCACTTGGGATAAATCAGTAAATAAAACAAAGATCCTTGCCCTAATGGAGATTTCATTCAGGTGGACAGAGATAGATCATAGATAATAAACATGATAAATACAGTATAGAGAATGTTAGAAGGTAATAAGCAATGGAAAAAGAAAGCCAGGCACAGTAAGGGGGAACCGGGGATCTATGGGTTGGAGGGTTGGTCACAGTTTTAAATGTGTTGATCAGGGTAGCCCTCATTGAAAAGATGACATTTGAGGGAGTGAATCTATTGGGGGAAGAGCTTTCCCAGCAGAGGAACCAGTCAGAGCAGAGCCCCAAAGCAGGAGGGTCCCTGACATGGTTGAGGAAAAGCAGGGGCCACGGGACTGGAGAGCAGAGCAGCGGACGAGGTCAGAGAGATAATGGTTGATCAGGGGGCCCTTGAAGGCACTGAAAGGACTTGGCTTTTACTCTGAGTGAGGAAGGTTCTGGGAGGGTTCTGAGCACAGGGTGTTGTGGCCTGACTTAAGTTTTGATGGTATCCCTCTGGTTACTAGGAAGAGCCCTGGAAAGACAGAAGGGAAGGACAGAAACCAGTGAGGAGAGTAGTGGGAAGTGGTCAGATTTGGAATCCACCAGAAGTTAGACCTAATAGCGTTTCCTAACTGTTGGGATGTGCGGATTCCAGGATGACTCCCAGGCTCGGCCTGAGTAAACACCAGGAAACAACCAGGGAAACACCAGGTGGTTTTGCACACCCGTGAAAGTGCTGAAGGTCTTTGAAGCTACGAAGACTAATGAGTTAACTCTTAGTATCTGTTAAGTTTTATCTAAGCTATTTTTCTTCACTAAAACTTTTGTAAGTGATATTTTGCCAAATATTTATCACACCCCTCCCCTAAACCTAAGTTTATATCTATTCAGACTCGCAGGTCAAATTTGGAGAGATTTGGGCTTCCCTGGTGGCGCAGTGGTTGGGAGTCTGCCTGCCGATGCAGGGGACACGGGTTCGTGCCCGGTCCGGGAAGATCCCACATGCCGCGGAGCGGCTGGGCCCGTGAGCCATGGCCGCTGAGCCTGCGCGTCCGGAGCCTGTGCTCCGCAACGGGAGAGGCCACGACAGTGAGAGGCCCGCGTACCGCAAAAAAAGAAAAAAAAAAATTTGGACAGATTTTTCCCCAGTGGAATCTCTCTCTTAAAATGCTAAATAATACTAGTAACAAGAGCAATAACACATTTATTGACCCTTTACAATGTACTAAGTACAGGGATTAACTCATTTAATCCTCTCAACAACACTATGACATAGGCTGTCATTATTATCCTCATTTTACAGATGAGAAAACTGAGGCAGGGAGCAATTAAGCACCTTGCCCAAGAGAACATTGTCAGTGAGCCACAAGGGCCAGGACTCAGTCACAGGCTGTTGGGCTCTACGAGTTCCCACAGCCTTCAATGCTCTCCCAGGGCTGTTCACACATCTTGGTGATCTTCACAACTAGTGTCATAGACGATGCTAATAAAAACACTTTCTCCTTATTCAAGAGCCCTATTATCAGAAGGTCTCAGAGGGTTAGCAGAATGGGAGACAGGGAAGATCCGTGAGAGGGCTTTTGAATACGAGGATTCAGGTAAGGTTAAATTTGAGTCTAGCTAAATTTATAAACAGGTATCTGTTATAGTTTTGTAATTTTATGCACAGATAGTATTCTGGATGGGCTGCCACATTGCATACTAAATCATTTAGAAATTTGCAAGAGAAACAGGTAATTTCAGGAATAATGAATCATGTGGACAGTGAATTTCTAGCAGAACAGTAAAGATCTGTTATAGTTTTTAAGTATGGGCTAATCTGTGTCATTCAACAACCAATACCCCTAAAATTATAAGGAAAGAGACTGTGATGATGTGTCAGAAAAAAGGAGCATGTCATCAATTTGAATTCCAGGATTTCCCTGCTCCCCTTCCTTTCCCAGAGGTTTCCCTGCTAAACCTCTTCTTAAAAGCTAGAGATCTCCAACAGAGCTCTCAATCATCTGCCCCCTGCTGGGGCAGTGCCATACTGGTGGTTAAACTTTAAATATTCATTATATAATGAACTGCCTTGCATGTAACCCCCAGAGTATTTTATTACTACAGTTTGATAGAAAAAAGTGTACTACCATTCAGTCACATTTCATGTACTCAATATGCAGTTATACCACAGCTCACAGGTATGTATTGGTATATTAGTGGTTATGAGTTTTGAGGGTACAGTGAATTGGAAGATTTCATCTACAACTTGGCAGTATTTAGAATCTTAATGAGAAGGTAAGAATATGTGCCGCTAGTAAACTCTAAGACAACTGACATACAATTACAAGGCAAAACTGCCTCAGACGTGCTGTATGAAAAAAAGGGTTTTGTAATCCATCAATTGAAAAATAGTACGTAGTATAAATCTGCATCCCAGGGGCCCCTGTAAAAGAATGATCAAAATAAGAAGAGGTCAATTAAAGAATAATTCTTAAAGGAAATGAGATTTTAAATCTGAGTCTCGAGAGAAAACCTGCATATGAATTGCTGAGCTGGAGGGAAGAATATCTCAGACAGAAAATACAGCAGAGCGAGGTCCGGAGTCAGATGCAAAACACAGGCCCTGGGCAAGACTTACTGCCCCCCAGAATTCTGTAGAATGAGGGCTGGTTTGCTAAGCCAAGCTCCTACTGTAAACAGAAATTCCCCCTATAACCTTTAGGATCAGATTACTTGAGAAGGCTCTTGAGGAAAGCCATAAAGCCCCTTTTGTAGAATGTGTCCTTTTTGCTCCTTCTCCAAGACTGAGTGAAGAACAGCGCTTTCCTTTCATCCCCTGACCCTCTGCTCAGGGGCCAGGCAGCATGGGAAATGGTCTGACAGGCCCTGTCGAAGGATCCCACAGCCTCCCGCCTTGCCCACAGTCCATCTCACAGCACAGCTTTTCACACTTACAGATGCTGGAGACCCCAGCCTTCCAAACTAGCCAGTTACAACGCCAGCAGGAAATCTTCCCCAATCTCCCAGGCAACCTGCTTACAATGAGCCTGTGATTAACCTCATTAACCCGTGTGTTTACCACCAACATCATTAGCAGGCAGTCAGACATTACTCAAAGCCATTAAAAGCAGCAAGAACAACTAGCCTGTTCAGTGCTTTGAGCCTGGTGCTCCCTAGCTCTAGGCCTTCAGGAGCAGTTAGGCTAAACGCACCCCGGAAACAAGACACACATTCAGAGCTCTTGCCCTTGGGTGCCAGGAGAATTATGCTGTGAGCCCAGCTATTCGAGGACTGCGGTCCACGGAGTGTAAATACACACAATGGACATTCCTCCAGGGAAGAATCGCTGGTACCCGCGAGGAGAAAAAACATAGTACTTCTGGAAACCTAAGCATCAGAGCTCTGAATTGGGACAATCGAAATAGCAATTCCCTGTCTCTCTGCTGCCTTCAGAAACTAATTAATGCCGTGGATGTGGCTTGCTAATTATTTGCAAAATCACTACCATCCTGAGAGGTCCCACTGGAGACCCATCCGGTACTCGAAGTCTTCCCTGCCTCACATAGCTCACTCCCTCCCTCTCCCGGGAAGGGCAGTTTCATTCAGAGTCAGCACGCGCAACTGAAAACCTACATCCTCCCAAATTCAGTTCAGTGTATTGATCTCAACCCAAGAGCTAAGGGTCAATTTCGTGAGCATAGGAGTCATAACTTATAGACAGGACTAACCGCTGAGGTTCTCCACCTGGGGTCCAGAGGTTCCCAAGGGGAGTGGGTTAGGGTAGAATTTAAGAAGTCTGTGAATTTGGATGGGAAAAGCACTACATACTGGCTTTTAACCTCTAACTGAATATCAGTATAACCACTGATTATGTGTGAGCAGTCACCCATGGCAGTGTCGGCAGTGTTGGCAGTGTCGGCAGTGTTGGCAGTGTTGGCAGTGTTGGCAACTCCCTATGACTTTGTCCCCACAGAAACCACAGATATTCATTTAGTGCAGATATCTTGAAATATTGTGTATACTCATCATTTACTCAAAATTATGGAACTTATTAGACTTAAAACAAAATATTTTTATTTAATGAGTTTATTATGAAGTGCATACATTAATTAATTTATTACAGATTTAATTATCATGTTGATAGCTATATTTCCATCTCATTGATTTTCTTTGTAATCCTATCTATTTTATTTTAGACATTCATTTAAAACCATCTGAGAAGGGGTTCAGGAGTTTACCATACTTCCAAAGGTGTTCATGACCCCCAAAACGTTAAAAACTTCAAGTCAGGCATATAGCAAGTGCTTAAATCTTTGCTTATTAATTTTTCTAAAAAAATATGTATATAAAAATTTTTGAATTTCCACGTATGTTTGTATGTGTGCGCCTTTCCTCCTAGCAATCCATCAGTGTGAAGCCGAGGAGTTAGCACTCAGCTTGTTCATGAAGTGCCCTCCTTTATCTGTTCTGAACGTTTCAGGTTCTCATCTTCTATCACTGTCCCTTCTACAAGCAATACCCCTTCCTATGGCCTGGAAAGAAGATCCCAGCGCCCTGGGCAAATACCACAAGTGTGCGCAAGCTCATCCTCTTCTTGGAGACCACGCTGAGTGAGCGCTCTCCCCACGGATCCTTCCACGTGTCTCAAGCGATCCTCACGCCCAGAGTGAAGACCATCGCCCGGGGCCTGGTTGGCGGCCTCAAGAACACGCTGGTCCATAGGTAAGAATTTGCTTCCTTTTCACAAGTGAGGGTTAAAAAAAAGTTTTTATCTTGATTCTCTTCTGAATAAACAGCAAACAGCAGTAAAACCATATACCTTGAAGATTTAAAATAACAAAACAAAACCCAAAAAACCTTATATTTGAAAAAGTTGTGTACTTGAGGTGTCTTGCATTAACCGTGGCCAAAGGATCTCTAAACACTCTGTTAAAAGGTACATATTATAACATAAATACCCTCTACATTTCAATATGGAGACAAAGCACTTTCGGCCACCACCAGTCCGTTCACGTCTGGCTGGAGATGCCATCATGTTCCTGCCCCTGCCCTCGAAGCTGGCCCAAGCACTCACTCTCTTAAGAAGCATTAAATGAGACTGCTGTGCCAGGCAGTAGGGATTCAGAGATGACCCTCCCAGGATTTAGGATGTCCTTTCTCCCTTCCTTAGTGACAGTGAGTCCTAAGAAGCAGCTCAGGATACCGCCTACCATGCCATAGCTTCAGATACTTCCTCGGAGCAGAACTGATCCTGACTGTACAATTAGGCAGGAGAAGCTCCAGAAACGTTGTGTTAGATGATGTTCGTTATCCTGGGCACCAATAAATGATAGGGGTCGTCAAGAAAAAGGATGGCTTGTGTATATGTACATGTATGTGTGTATGCCTATGCCTGTGTATAAAGGGAATGTTATAAATACATTTGGCTAATAGGGCATCCCTCACAATCCAAGCTGAGGAAACCAGTATGTTTGGATAACAAGGGATATTTACGAGAATCACTTTGGTTCCTGAGTTCCAGGTGCTGAGCACCAGAGTTCAGATAATGAAAGATTCATCAAAAAACGTGTCCCTGTCTATTTGGATAGTTTGGATATGACTTCTGGTAACAGGTGTTCACCTGGCAGGAGTTTGGATGACGAACTGAGAGCTTCTGATTGTGCTGGCCGTGAACAGAACCAGAAACCTCTTTCTGTGTGGCTCTACTAAGTCTTCACCGAATTACCTGTGCTTAACTTGGGAAAGAGAGTTTCATAAACCAAGACCAGAATCATGAACTTTCCTTTTTGTAGTACATGCTCATATATCCATACCATTTCCTCATGCCTTTGGTAAATTTGTAGATTAACATTATTTATTTATTTATTTATTCAGCGATGAACAGGAGCTAGGTCCAAAGACACAAGATGAATAATCTAGTCATTGCCCCCACAGACGTACATTCTATCGGGAAAAATAAACATGTAAATTTCTATGTAACACTGTGAAAATCACTATAATAAAGTCTGTGCAGAGAGCTGTACTTGTAAGGAAGAGGAAGTCTTTAAAAATAAGGATGTGTTATATCTGTATAGTGTATTCTGAATATAGAGCACCCTCTTGCAGATGATTTCATTAGGTTCTTAAAGTAAGCCAGCCTCCAGGAGGGCACGTTGTCTAAAGCATGTTATTGTCCCCACTTCAGATGGGCCCAATGAGGTTAAGTGACCCAGACCCCCAAAGCTGGTAAGAGTCAGTATTACATCCCATCCGTGGACTTCTGACTGTTGGACCATTGCTCCTTTCAGCATCCAAGCACTGACTTGTATGTAGCACATTTCAGTGCCCTGTTCCTTTCTGCTCCACTGGTCTGTGATTGTCTCACTAGCACCTGAATCCGGTCAGCTCTTACTGGCTACAATTCTGAACCCACAAAGTCACAATGCTTTTCATACTCGTGAGTTCCTGCATCTTTAATCTGGCTGCAGATGAAGCACAAGGCTCTTCCATTGAGAGGTAACGATGGCGCACGCGCCCAAAGTCCCAGCATCCTAGCACGCCAGAGCCTTAACCTGCTGGCTGCAAGCACACATCTGGGAGATTGGAAGGATACTGGGGCATCTCGCTGCCTGCTGGTCACAAGAATGTTACCGAGATGCATTAGGCTTCCTAGGCCTCCACATGAGCTGCTTTGGTCAAATTTGTTCCCAAACACCAGCACGACAGGTGGCTGTCATTTCCCCTGGGCTATTGAACAAGCGTGTTGACTTAAAAAATATATATGCGCAACGTGAGAGCTGCGAGTTAAGTTTTATTGGGGGCAGAATGAGGACTGAAGCTCAGGAGACAGCGTTTCAGATAACTCTGAGAAGCTGCTCCAAGGAGGCGAGGGGGGAAGCCAGTATACAGAGGAGCTTTGCAACAAAGGGCAGGTTGTCGGGAACGTCAGAAGATTATTGCTAATTAAAGAAAACCAGATATCTCAAGTTAAGGAATTTAGCGCTTTTCTATGTACGGAAGATGCAAGAGTCTTGGCTCACTGTAATCATTCCTTTGATATGCACCTCAGCCATCTGGGGCCAGTATCCTGACACATCCTGAGTTTCCTCAGGGCTCACCGCAGGGAGTGGCTGCAGTCTGGCGGGCTGCTAGATGGCAGGTATTCTTTTCAGCCCTGAGTTTCCTCGGCTCACGTTTGAGGGGTATAGTCATTGATGACTGTGACATCCTTTGTTTATTGACATGGCAGGAAATATTTCATTTCTCAAGCATATGGAAGAAGCAGTTGTCACAGGCCTTCCCTGAGAGCCAACACCCAGAAGGTCTGTCGTAAGGCACAAGGGGTGCTGTCAGACTGGTCCTGGGCACCAGTTATCAGCTTAACCGAGAGGAAAAGGCAAGGTATATTTTCCTATAAATGTAGTGGTGGTTTTCTCAGCAGGCAGTTAACCCCCCCTTCCCGCTAACTCTTAGGTCAACTTTGGACTTGTGATTTTGTTTGCTTGAAGCCATGAAAAATATATCCATTCTTATCTCCATTTCATTAAGATCTTCTTGTGAGTTTCTGTCTTGATCTTTCGTTTGGAACATATTTCTCTGTCTCCTCTTTTGCCTGACTCTCTGTGCCAACGACCTCCCCAGTCTTGAAGGAGTGACCTTGTGCAGGTGATGTCCCGAGGGCCCAGAGCTCGGGGCACAGGGGGTGTCCCCTGTGGTGCGCCTACCTGCTGCGGTGCAGGGGTAAAACATAGCCATTCTGACTGAATTTCTAAGGTAGTTTCCCCTAGATTCTTAGAAACCTTGCACTCCCACTGAAATCAAATGAAAGCAAATTTTGCCTAAGCCTGAGGGCACAGCAGCATGGGGCCGCAGAAGGGGACACAGACTGAAACCAGAGGCCCAAGATTGAAGCCTGACTTGGTTCCTGTTACGGACTGAATTGTGTTCCCTGGAATTTCACATGTTGAAGCCCTAATCTCCAGTACCTCAGAACATGGCTATATCTGGAGATAGGGCCTTTAAAGAGCTGGTAAACTTGGGCTTCCCTGGTGGCGCAGTGGTTGAGAGTCCGCCTGCCGATGCAGGGCACACGCGTTCGAGCCCTGGTCCGGGAAGATCCCACATGCCGAGGAGCGGCTGGGCCCGTGAGCCGTGGCCGCTGAGCCTGCGCATCCGGAGCCTGTGCTCTGCAACGGGAGAGGCCACAACAGTAAGAGGCCCGCATACCACAAAAAAAAAAAAAAAAAAAAGCTGGTAAAGTTAAAATGAGGCCATTCAGGTGGGCCCTAATCCAGTCTGACTGGTGTCCTTATAGGACGAGGAAATTAGGACACACAGAGACACTGGGGATGGGTGTGCACAGAGAGCAAACCCTGTGAGGACACAGGGAGAAGGTGGCCATGTGCACGCCAAGGAGAGAGGCCTCAGGAGAAACCAAACCTGCTGACACCTTGATCTTGGACTTCCAGCCTCTAGAGCTGTGAGGAAATAAACTTACGTTGTTTAAGCCACCCAGTCTGTGGCCTTTTCTTACAGCAGCCCTAGAAAATTAACACAGTGCCTTAGAAACAGACTACCTGGGCTTGCCTGGTTGTGCAGTGGTTGAGAATCTGCCTGCCGATGCAGGGGACACGGGTTCGAGCCCTGGTCTGGGAGGATCCCACATGCCACAGAGCAACTAGGCCCGTGACCACAACTACTGAGCCTGCATGTCTGGAGCCTGTGCTCCGCAACAAGAGAGGCCACGATAGTGAGAGGCCCGTGCACCACGATGAAGAGTGGCCTCCGCTCACAACTAGAGAAAGCCCTCGAACAGAAACAAAGACCCAACACAGCCAAAACTTAATTAATTAATTAATAAACTCCTACCCCCAACATCTTCTTTAAAAAAAAAACAGACTGCCTTTGACAAATTTCCTGAGGTCTCCGAGCTGTGGGTTGTCTTACCAGATAAGTGGGGTTAATAAAACCGCACAAGATTGTGGAGTCTTAACAGGGAAGCGTCTCCCACAGTGCCTGGCACAAGACAGGCATGCCATGCCCGTCCCTGCACTGGACCAGCCCTGCTCTCAGTGGGCCTTTAAGCCAGGGGGAAGTTTGTGAGCTGCTGCTCTGCAGCCCTTGGGATTCAGTGCCTCACGGCCCCACAGCAGTATCTGACTCAGCCGTCTGCACTGATCTCTTGGTAAAGAGGTCTTGGTGAAGAGGTCTTGGTGAAGAGGGCTTGGTGAAGGCCAAGAGTTAAGAGAATAGAGCGGCCCCTGCTCAGTGGGTTCTGCATTTCCTCGTTATTCGATCCTTGTGTGCAATCCTGCTTATTTGATCCTTGCCCTGGGGAAGGCTGACACGAGAACCCGAAGCTGACACAGAGCTCTTTGTCACGGAGAGGACACCACAGGTGCTCGCCTTTCCCTCTGCTCGGCCTCCAGGCCTCCAGGGGTCCTCCACGGGCTGGCTCTGGCTGGAGTCGGCTGGAGGTGCCTTGACCAAACCTTTCATTCTCATTTCCCCGTGATGACCAGAAGGTGGTGCCAGAGTCTCATACTTAAACGTGGATCAGCGGATTTTTTAAAAGGAGGCTGAAATGCATCAGGCTCAGGGCTGCTGTGGCCTTCGTGTGGGCCCCTCTGTGTTCCAGGTCTTTGTCTCCAAGGGATGACTGCATTTGTGACCCTTCCCTCTCAGGACACAGTTTGTCACCTAAGCAGCAGGATATGACCACTTTAGGAAGTTTTCTTACCCCCACCCCCAAATCTCTACCATTTATGATTCCTTCTCTGGTCCCCAACACTTACAGAGTACTTATTATATCCCAGGCCCTCTTCTAAGTACTTTACACATATTACTTTATTTAATTCCCCCAAATCTATATGAAGTTTTATTATTATCCCCATTTTACAGGGGGAGAGACTGAGGCAGAGAAACTGAATAGGTTATGGTCAAATCAAGGGTACTACTAAATTGTCAGGAACCCCAGTTAAGAATGGAAGTACCCCTGTGATATTGGCTTATTACGTCATAATTAGCTATGAATATAAAAATGCAAATCAATTTGTGAGATGTGTTTTAGCCCATGGCTGATCATAGAGTCTGCTGAGCGAGGGAAGAGACCCAGGACTGATTACAGTTGTCATGATGAAAGGAAAAGAAAGTGGAGAAGGACAAAATGCTTCAAGGCCTTGCCAGGGTTGCCTAGAGAGAGACTGAGAAGTTGAATGTACACTCAGAGGAGGGAAGACAGCTTCAGAGGCACAAGGTGGGGAGAAGATGACAACCAAGGACAGTGTTACCAAAAGCAGAGAAAGGGGCCATTAAGAAATAAACTTAGCTTATTTTCAGTTTTTACCCAGAGAAAATCCTTCCTAAAAACAACCTCCAGTCTCTTAACCAAAACATAAGCCCTGGTTTGTGTCTTCCTTATAGCATCCTCAATGTCGCAAGTATTTAGTGAGCTATTGTCACCATGATGCAAAGCTGAGTACTTCATTACTCCCTCCTCTATACCACCCGTGGTATTTTACACTTACTACTAATATAGGAACTATCACATTAAACTGTCATCGTTTGTTTACATCTCTGAATTGTGTGCTTCTTTGGATCACATTCTGGCTTTCACATAGAAATTATAACATGAGACTGACAGACTGCATTTGTAAGACAACTGAGCAAGCATTGGTCCAATAAGAAGCCACACGTGCTGCTGGAATAACTGTATATCCATATGGCAAAAGTGAACCTTGGCCCCTGCTTCACACCATGTATAAAAATTAACTTGAGATGGATCCTAGATCTAAACATAAAAGCTAAAATTATAAAACAGGAAAGTATCTTGTGACTTGGGAGTAGGCAAAAGTTTCTTAGACAGGTCACAGAAACCATAAAAGAAAAAAAAGATAAATTAGACTCCATCCAAATTAAGGAATTCAGCTCACCAAAATATGCCATTGAGAAAATTAATAGGCAAGCTACAGGTGGGGATAAAATATTCAAAAAGCTTATCTGACAAAAGGCTAGTATCCAGAATATATAAGTAACATCTACAACTCAACAATTAAAGGAAAAAGAGCAAAAGAGAGAATGGGTAAAGGAACTGAGCAGATGCTTCCCAAAGAAGATACACAAATGGCCAATAAGTACATGACAAACTGCCCAACATCATTAGTGATCAGAAAAATGCAAACTAGAACACTGTGAGATAACTTTACACATCTGCTAGAACAGCTAAAATTAAAAAGATTTATAGCACCAAATTTAAGAGAGGATGTGAAGCAAACAGAACTCGCATACTTTGTTCATGGAATGTACAATGGAACGACCTCTTTGGATAAAGATCTGGAAATTTCTTATAAAACCAAATGTAAACCTAACATATAATAAAACAACTTCACTCTTTGGTACTTACCCAAAAGAAATGAAAATAAATGTCCACAAAAAAGACTTGTATAAGGATGACCATAACAGCTCTATTCATAATATCCAAAAACTGGAAACAGTCCATTTATCCATCAATAGGAAAATGGATAAATTACAGTATATTCATACAATGGAATACTATCCAATGACTAAAAAAGAGAACAAATTGCTGATGCATGCAACAACATGGATGAATTTCAAAACCATAATGCTGAGTGAAAGAGCCTCACACACAAGAATGCACATTGCATGGCTTATGTGTAATTCTAGACCAGGCAAATTTAATCTGTGTTTTCTTAAAAACAACAATAACAACAACAGTATAATTATTGCCTCTGGAAGAATGGGGGCAGGGATCGATGGGAAAGGTGAATGCAGAACCTTCTGGGGTGCTGGTAATGTTCTATACCTTGAGATGGGTATGGGTTATATATATACATTTGTCAAAACTCAACCAGTGTTCACTTAAGCTGTGTGCACTTTACTGGGTATAAACATCACGTCAAAAGGGAAACAGGTTGAAAACAAATACTGAACCCTAGATCTGCATGCTGAGATACTGAGGGGAATGTGTAATAGATGTTTGCAGTTGGAATTTGTCAAAAATATAAGCTGGATTGATGCCCAGATATATGGTAAGCAAGTATAGTAAAATGTTAGTGGTAGAATCTAGATGGTGGACATGCTCACTGTAAATTTCTTTCAGTGTTGCGATATGTTTGAAAAGTTTCATGATAAAATTTCGTGGTACAAAAAAATTAAAGAACTCACCAATAATTAGCCTCTTGATCTTAGTTTTTCAAGATCCTGTTGACATGGTATGTCTTTGGTGATTGAGGCGAAGAATTTCTTCTTCCAGCACAGAAACCCTAAAAGTACAGTTCTCTAATGGACTAGACATCACTCTGTCCCTGAAAAAGATTTAAGCTTAAAGGGACAAATTTGGTGTCCCTTTATGACACCATGAGCTTATGCCTCTGTTGATACGCTTTTGTTACATTAACAGAAATGTTTTCTTTCCCGTTTCTAAATGCTGCTCTCTGTTCTCTCTTGCCCCAACACTCTCCTGTGTAGGAATCTTCCTGCCATCCTGGACTGGGTGAAGACTCAGAAGCCTGGAGCCCTGGGTGTCAACATCATCACGTCTGACTTCGTGGACCTGGTGGACTTTGCCACAGCTGTCATTGAATTGAATGACCTCCTACAGGAGGATAGAGCTTTGGCTAAATGCTGATTTAACTTGTTATTTAACTTAATATTGAAGTTGTTGATCCAGGCTAGAGTTCTGAAGGGTTTCTTGTTAAGTTGGCCCCTGGGCAGTGATGGTGAAGGGAGTCAGAGGAGGGGATATTTTTTTTTCCCCTCCTCACAGGGCCATTTGGATAAAATTACAGGGCTTTTAATTGCATTTTTCCCAAATGAGACTTTGTAAAAACTTAAGTCCGAGGGAAGAAAGCTTGTTTCATGTGATCAAGGTCAGCATCTCCCCAACGGCATATGATGTTGAATATAATATGGAAGTGGGGTTTCCAGGTTCCACTGGGGTATTGAGTGTCCCCTAATTGGCCCAGTTCCCTGTTGTCTTCTGGGATGTTGTGTTTGAGGCAGAGAGAAGGCTGAAGCAGAAGGGCATTCCTGATCCAAAGGAGGGCTCGTGGCAGGTGTGGACTGCCCTGTGCGGTGGCTCTATCACCAGCCTGGGGCTCTGAGGGGAGAAAGGCCAAGCACCAGTTTTCTCTAAGCGTGTTAAACGTCACCACTTCTTCCCCAAGAGTAAGACGTATTTATCACCAAGCTATTTCAGCCACAAGCCGTCTTGCAGTGCTTGTGCTGGTAATTGGTCATCTTCATTCTTTAGACAAACCGTGCGTACTGTCCTCGGTATCAGAAACAAGTGGGTTTGGAGCTGTTCTGTAACTCCTTGAAAACAAGACTACCTCGGGGACATTTAAGATGATGGTGTGTCATCCCGTGAGAAATACACAGTGTTGGAACACTTCCAGTTTGTGTCTTGATTGTTCTCCTTTCTGCAGGTTGTTTTGAGCCTACTAATCACCACTGAAGGAGGGCTTTGAAACTCAAGAGGGGATTTTTTTATTATTATTGAGAAGAGGTGCTTATCTATAAAGAGCCCTCTTGTGTTTTATTTATTTATTTATTCTTTTATTTATTTATAGGTTAAGTATCTTCAGTGCTTCTTACCTCAAGATCACTCACAAAGGAGCTTCCTGAACTTTTCTCACCCAGGCCAGATGCTGCCACGGTCCTCCTCCCCTCCACAGGACCACGCATCTCAGGACCATGAGCGACCTCTGACTCTACTATAGATGCTGTAGACGTCCTGCCCCCCACCCCAGCCCATCACGCTGGGGACGGTGTTCGTGTGTGGGTGTGGTCCAGACCCGAGAAGCCACTATCAAGCCGTGCACTGGAACAGAAGATGAAATGGGTCATGAAGAGCTCTCGGTTTTTAAGGAAAACCCTCTAGAAGAGCGATGAAAAGGAAGGTGCTAGAAAGAACACTGGCCACGGGAGTGTGTGTACTTCAGTGCTCCTCAGAACTCTCTGAGAATCCCTAAGGAAGTGTCGTCTTCTGGATCCTTAAGGCTGAAAGATAACACGGAATCCCGGACGGCTGTGTGCCTTTATACAGATGGTTGGACCACCTCCCAGCAGCTTCCCACACCTGTTCTCCGATGCTCATGGCTGGATTTTGCATGTTGCCTGCCGTGGGGGTGTCCTAGCTGAGCTGCTAAGAGCACATGCACACCCCCGACACTTGGTCTTCCAGCCTTTACATTGCTTAAAGTAATTTAAGCCCCAGCCGAGGACGTCACAACGCAAAGGCCTCTGGTTTAACTGTTCCTTCTCTTGCATTTGAATCCCTCTCCAGAGATGGTTCTGGGATTTTATTGTCAGTTTTTTGAGGGCCTTCTCTGGAAAGGAGTGAGAAAGTGAGTACCCTCACTTTCTTAATTTTCCTTCGATTCTGATATTAAACTGCAGTGACAAGCTCTGAAATTCCCTAGCCTACCCTCAGGGTTTTATTTGTGTTGTCATTATTTCATTTTTGTCTTGATTTTAATACTTGGTCAGTTGCTAGGGGCTAGATCATTTCCCTACTTCAAGCCCTTTGTTACTTGGCAAAGAGATATGGAGGCAAGAGGAGAATTATTCTGCTCTGTTTTACTTGAGCCTTAGCTTTGCCCAGACGCTTGGTGCTATGAGGCCAGGTGTGTTGACAGGTATCTACACAGGATGCCAGTGACACCCAAGGGCTGCTGACTTTTCAGTGAAATGTTTACTTGATTTTCTCCTTTAGTGTTAAAATATATCGTTGCACTTCACTTGGGTTGTAACATTTAAGTGCACCTCGATGTTCATGACGAAAAAGCACAGAAAACCACACCAAGGTCGCACGCATGGAGTCTTGCTTTTTGTGGAGGGGCCAGGCACTCACTCCTTCCTGCTGCTTTGGGTTGCCAGCCTGGCCTGCATTCTGAAATTCTGCACAGGAGTTCTGGAAGATAGGAGGAAGATTATTTACAGTTCACCCTTGGTAAACACCCCTGAATTGGCAGAATTTCTGCCCCAAGACAAAGTTGCTTAATATATTGTAAAGGATGTGTGTGTTCTGCTCCTTGACCTCAGGCCAAGCAGGAGACTCAGTGATGGGACCGGGGGAAGAGACACTTTAGGTCTATGACTCATTCTGCAACTGCCAACAATAAAAAATTGTGACCTGATCACATCGCTTATTCTCACAAGGTCTTGGGATTTTTTGGATCAAACAAGGCTATCATATTTGCTCAGAATGAACTTCAAGATCAGTGAAAAAGCTACTTGATTGAGCAAAAGAGGACTTTAGTTTCACAGGATTTGGGGCCACATTTATTCTGAAATGTAGACTGAGATTTTCTTGGGCTCCCAGGACCACTTCCCACATGGCCACACCTCCATGGCTTCATGGCAAAGGGGACAGTCACAGGTTGCAGTTAGAGTAGAGCAGTGTTTAAAGGCTTGAACTTTGAGCCTTTTAGAGGTACCACTGTGGTTTCATCGGTACAGAAGATATTCTTAGGATTGGAGAAAGAGGTCAAGATGGAATTGATGGAAGGGAATGATAAATTATTGAATATTAAACTTTAAATTAATGGCAGATCTAAAAGGGTTATGCCAAAAATATTACGTATTTGCTGTATGAGACTCTATAGTAATTAAGTGTAATTATTTTCCTTAGTGCTGAGTCCAGACCCCTGCATTCTTGAGAACAGTTAAGCCATAGCCCCAACCCAGGATTTTATATAAACGCAAACAAAAACACAAGATCTGAGCCCAGGTAATGATCACCCTTAAGAATCCTACTTCTTCTAACATGACCTTATATTCTCATCGAAAAGTTTATATTTCTAGGGGCTTCCCTGGTGGCGCAGTGGTTGAGAGTCCGCCTGCCGATGCAGGGGACACGGGTTCGTGCCCCGGTCCGGGAAGATCCCACATGCCGCGGAGCGGCTGGGCCCGTGAGCCATGGCCGCTGAACCTGCGCGTCTGGAGCCTGTGCTCTGCAACGGCAGAGGCCACAACAGTGAGAGGTTTGCGTACCACAGAAAAAAATGTTTATCTTTCTGTTCAATAAGACAATGTAGTGGAGCATTCTGGAAATAAATGCATTTCATGGTGGGTCAGGATTTTCTACTTTCATTTATTCTGAAGTGCTGCCCACAGAGATATTATTATTACATACAATCCAGCTAGGGGGCTTAGTGCTAAACTAAAGGTGGAGAAACAGAAGAGATTAAGCCTGAGACGAAACTTTTGCTTCCTAGGAAGCAAAAGCGTGATACAAATTTAGGCCATCTTACAAAATTAGTTCATGCCACAGATGAAGTTTCTGTAATGGCCTTCATTGGCTAATTGCAGACTTTCGCTGATAGGTTCTGGGAAATGGAACGGGCTAATGATGGGAACACAGCCATGAGACCCCCCCCCCCCCCCCTTGCAGAGCAGAGAAGCGATCCTGGACTAAATCTGCCTTGGGTCTTTCATCTGGAATAAAAATGCTGTCTGATGTTTTGCAAACCACACTCAACTAGCTCCCCCAAAACATCAGGTCCCTAATAATTAGGTTAAATGCCTGTGTGCAGAGCGTGTAGAGGGGCAGTAGTCTTCCTTGTGTGAGATGTGTAGAGATGTGTAGAGAGCTCATTTATCAAGAGAGTGGCTTAGGACGACAGACTTGTCCACCAGTGGCACCTTTAGTGACCCGTCAAATGAGATGAGTAGGGCTGAAAGCAATATCTGAGCTAGGGAGGTGAGCTTTCCCAAATACATGCTAAATAGTCACGTTATGCCAAAAGGCAATAAATAGAAACTGAAAACATAAAACGTCCAAACTGACAGGAAGTTTATATTGTATGGCATAGAACGTGGCTGTCCCCCTAAATTCCGCCAACTTCCCTGTACATCTATCTCGCCCCTCTGCCTCAGACTGCTTCCTAATATCTGCTACCAGAGCTGTGTCAACTCAGATGTTGCCTTGGGACACACAGGAGTGAACTGATTGGGTGATAAGTGAATTAGCTGGAAACTTTACCCTTAATTCCAAATGATAGTGAACAGCTCTTTACTGCTCCGAGAGCTCCACTGTCCCCTTATCCTCTGGCTTCCCCAGAGTCCTACTAGAAATAATGACACTAATGGCACTGTCATCACTGAATTGGCCCTAAACCAGGGGAATAGTGGACAAAATGCTATTGATGTTGTTGGCACAGTCTTAGACACTAAAAGTATCCTAAGATAACGCTCTCTATCCTGCAGTGGATATAGTGTTCTAGTCTTTTCTCCAACAAAACTTGTTCTTAGGACTTTTCAAACTTGTTTCTAAGCCTCATAGTTTGGATAAAATATTTTCCTTCCCTTCACTGGGAATCCAATCCCACAGTCTACTGAGTAACCCCCATCAATAGTCTAGAGGCATTTTCCATATCTTTCCCTCTCATCTCCGTCATGGAATATACCACTGCCTCCTCTTGTCTCCTGGTCACCCTTGACCAGCTGCTGATTACTGTTAATCACAGGATGCTGGCGAAACTTACAATAAAAAGCACATACATTCAATGATGTGCAAATGCACTCTTACCACAGTGGTTTTTGCACCTTACTCTCCTCAAAGGCATTATTCTGCACCCCTACTCGAACCCCATCAATAGAACTTTACCTGATTGGACCCCAGACCTGGGGCCAGTACTTCATTCAAATAGTTGGGGCTTGTCACAAACTCTGAGCCCAACGAGAAGCACAGCATTTTGAAAAGTCAAATAAGCCTTCCGTAGCTTTGTACATTTGCAGTTTTACATTTGTTATTAGGTTAGAGCACTAATAACACTTCAGTCATAAATCTATCCTATCAATATGATAAATCTTAGAACATATTCTAGAAACAGTGGTACCTTACTGCTATTATACTTACTAATTTCCACCCTAATGGTAATAAGTATTACGTGCAGATCATGTATGCATTATTTGTATTGTGTATATGCCAACTGTAATCATTAACCTCACTGATTAGAAGGTACAGAGATTGTCAAAGTGAAAATAAATCTTGGTCAATTCAGATGATAATGTGAACCTGATAAATGCTCTGTTAGATATTATATTTTGTTCTTTATGCTTGTTTTATATGACAATGCATGCTGTTTGCTAAGTAAAAAAATAATACATTACACCAATTTTTAAGGTTAGAATGAAAATTTTACATATATGCTGCTTGATACTCTGAAATGCATTTTGTGGCATAATTATCTTATTCATATGCATTTCACATGGCTTTTTTTCCCCCTAGGAAATAATTGTTCAAATATATCTCTCTCCATCTTTCTGGTAACCTGGATTAAACTGCTTAATTCAACCTAAAACATTGTAAAGCCAGAGTACCTCATTTTAACTGTGAAAAAAGTTTAGTAGATATGATGACATGATATCTTTTCTTGTATTTGATTTGAACTACCTAAATAGGCTTAAACCTAATAATAAATATAAAACTTTGGCAGGCACTTTTCCTTTGTTGGTATGCAAATTTTATTATTGGCCCACTTCTAATTTTGTTTTAAAAAGTTACAGACTCAACGTCAATAAAATACCTGATTGGGCTTCCCTGGTGGCGCAGTGGTTGAGAGTCTGCCTGCCGATGCAGGGGACACGGGTTCGTGCCCCGGTCCGGGAAGATCCCACATGCGGCAGAGCGGCTAGGCCCGTAAGCCACGGCTGGGCCACTGAGCCTGCTCGTCTGGAGCCTGTGCTCTGCAACGGGAGAGGCCACAACAGTGAGAGGCCCGCGTACTGCAAAAAAAAAAAAAAAAAAAAAAGCCTGATTATAGTATATTGGATGAAGACCCTCTCAGCTTTGTCTCACACATACTGGAATTAGTTGCACAGGCCTGCGATTCCCAAAATGAGCTGTGCATGAAATGTACACAGTCTTGTCACCCATGCTTTTCCAAGCTTCACCCTCAGCACTTCAGCTGTCTGCACTAGGCTTAGGCTCGATCCTACTTACATTCATGGTCTCATTTGACCAACACCTCTGGCCCATGTTACTCTGAGTGGTCACCAAATGCCCAGAAATAGAACAACGTGGAGATTATGTGTTGAGCATACAAGGAATAAATAAAAGTGGGCCTACAGTTTCTGCTGGCAATGAAGATTTCAATATTCTCCTCATTCCTAATTCTTTTTAATAGAGTATCTGAGGCCACTTAGTTTTGGTGAATTTCTCTTTTTGCCCTATCCCCTACAAAAATAATGAGTTGAGGTGAAAGTCCCGTTTATGAATTTAGCAGAAATCAAATTAATTCTAAGTAATTATTCATTTCATATAGTTGAATGTTAGAACAGGTAATTAGGGATAATTATATTTCTATTCAAGTTATCATAGCAAGTGAAGAACATAGTCATAGTCAGAATTTTCTGCCTGTGTTTTTAGTTATTGTGTAGTAAGTCTACCATACTGTACTTTGGTTGGCTTTGATAAGTACCATTTCCAGTCATTTCCATTTGGTTTTAATAAAAAAACAACATAATGTAGATAGGGCTGTGTCCAAACATAAACGAAGCAGGTGTAACCTGCGTGGTGAAAGTGCAATGATTCTACCAGTCTGACTCAATTTCTGAACATACACTTGGGCTGAAACATTGCCCCTATGACAATGGAACTGTTGCGTTATATATGAACCCTTTAATATCTAATCACAATTTGTCATATTATAGCTGGGTTATAAACATTCTATTTAGCACAGAAACTAAGAACAGGCATTTCAGAGATGCATAGACCTGGATTTCTGTCCCAACTAGAGCATGCCCTGGCCATGTGATCTTAGGCAAACTAATATTTCTAAGTATATAGGATATAGGACTAATAATACCTACTATGAAGGGTTATTGAGAAGTCCAAACAAGAAAATATATGGAAAGCATCTAGCACAGAGCCTGGCACATAGTAAATACTCGAGTAACTATTAGTCTTAATACTAGGGGGGGGAATTTGCACCCACCCCCTCCAAAGAGCACCCAGCACAGCCTCTTCTACACGGTTGACTGCTAACCATTGTGTCTACTGGTAAATGATTTAACAGAATCCAATTAATGAGAGAGAAAGCAGATACATTCAGACAGTGAAAGAGAAAGTTGCACAATCCCTGGACCAAATATATCGATACATTGCTCAGAGAGTGGGATTCATACCACTGGTGGTCTGCAAAATGATGTAAGGTGGAAAGCGACCACATCCTAATAGCATTAATATCGTTAATCACTTAACCATTCTGATTAGTTGAGGCGAAAGTCTCAGCTTAGTGACAAAAATCTCTTTGACCCTTGTTTGTTCAGCAAAAACAAAAAAGATAATAGTATCTAGCGAACATTAAATATCATTTTGTATTGTATTTATCTTTTGGTTACCTTCTCTCTGTAGCAAAGTGATCCAGGGTTTTTCAAGAGTGATATAAAATTTCCTTTCAAAATAAATTTAAGTTTAAAATAAAAATACTAGAAATACCCTTAAGGAGCTTACAGAAGAGCAGGGATAGGAAAAATAAGTAAGCATGCAATTACAATACAGTGTGATAAGTGATACGAAAAGGTAGAAGAGATGACATACTGGCTTAAAAAAAGTTTTCCAATGTTAGTAACCTTGACTAATAAGTAGCAGTTAACCTCGTGGGGTGGGGGTGTGGGTGCAAAGGTGGGCATTTCTGTGATAAGGCACAGACACAAAAAAGAGCAAACATGTAGATATGCAGATAGTTCAGTATGGCTGGAGCACAGACATACAGGGAATAAAGAATCAGTTAACAGACTGGAGAGGTATGCAGGGCCTGATCTCAAGAGGTCTTATAACCCATTCTAGGAGATTTGGACTTTATCCTGAGGACAGTGGTGAGCCAATGAACATTTTCAGCACATTTACATTTTAGAAAGATAATACTGGCTGTAATGTTGACATTGGCTTTGAGAGAAGATGGATTAAGCAGAGCTAACCTGATTCCTTTATAGCAGACTCCTCAGAGCCTCTGTTAATATATACTGTGAATTTGTGAGAATTATATAGCATAAAACCCTTTCCAAACCTAAAAAAAATTAAAAATAAAAATAAATTTAAGTTTTTTGAGAGTCCACTGTGAAGAAGCTATGGGAATGACCTATGCTTACGATCCTTTCCGGGCCGAAAATGATTGCAATTGATTCTACCACACTTTTGCCGAGAATTGGGTTTGGCTGGGCTCTTTTTGAACATCTTTACTAAATACATAAATAAACTACTATTTGAGATAGGGAATCACCTCTTTTTTTCATAAGGGAACTTTCTTCGTGTTTCCTGCAGAAGGTCCGCGCTTAGACCATCTTCTCTCCACGTTGTCTGGGCAGCAGTTTAAACTTGGGGGAAAGAGGTCCTGGAGTCAGTCCCACAGATGGCTGTACCCGGTTAGCAGACAATGCAGAGAGCAAACCCCATTCCTCCAGCTTCGAAAGTGACTCCTTTTCTGTGACTCCCTGAAGCTGGGATGCTTGGATGTCCTGGATTTTTCTTGTGGTTTTCTTTTTTTCCCCCCAAAGGAATTCTTCTTGATCAGCAGCCTGTTCTTTGTTTACCCCTCTGCTAATCTGCTCAGTATGACTAAGGGAGTGTTATTATCTTTAAGACATGAAACCTTTCATTCTCAGAGAGAGTGGAGGGTTGCAAGGGAGGGACAGTGGCCAAAGCCCATGTGCCTCAAACCTCACCCGGGATGGCCTGGACAAGTGCCAATAAAACAAAGTGCTGGTCAGCCCAGGGTGTTTGCACAGCTGGGCAGTGTTTGGGGACAGCATGGGTGGAGAAGGGGGACACAGAAGTGTCAGCCTCTGACAAGTAACATCGTGCCGAAGAAGCCTTAGGCAAGCAGATGGATTTAATCTAAAGGGACTGCTGTCTAAAGACTTTCCTGCCTCGATCCCCAGTGGGTATGTTCTCAGTCAGGGTGCAGAGAGTTTCATTTCCAGATCTCTGTGAAATATAGGACATTAGATTGCCTTTTACAAAAGCGTCCCCCACCAGCAACCTTGTGAGTGTAGAACTAACTTGCCAGACAGGGTGGGGAAGCTGCGGCGGGGGTGGTGGGATGCTTTAGTAGAGCCAGAATGCGCAGGCGCTGAAACAACACAAACTTTTCCGTGTATATGCACTTTTTCCTGGTAGAGGATCCGTAGCTTTCATCAAGGAATCTATGATGCTAAACGATTATATACCATTGCCTTTCAAGTGCCCATGAGAACAAATTATCATTTAAATGTTGTTAAGCAAGCAAAGATGGCTAATTGAGGCTAGCCCTAGGAAGCCTTGGTCCTTCCTAGGACAACAAAACGAACTAAATTAAGACTCACGCATTTGTTCACTAAAAGTGCTCTCTTTCAAGATGTAAGATTGGATAGAACAAGATAAAAAGGAACAGACTAAGTCAAGTCCAAAGGATCCTAAGAGACAGTTAGATGAGCTTTAGCAAGAGAGGAGGGTGGGAAAGCCAGAGCAGCCAGGCCCACTGGCAGACACGGAGAGATGACTGGGCACGAGGCACAGATCTGAGCACAAGTTCAGAGGCAGATGGGTACGTCGGAGCCTCCCCAGAGAAGGGCAACCAGGAGAGTGAAGAAGCCGGAAGTCACGTCTCATGAGAAAGCAGGAAGGTTGGGTTTAGAAAAGATTGAGAGAAAGGTGACAGGGATATTTATGACTGAGATTTTAGAATCTTATGACTTTAGATGTGGAAGGGACCAAAGAACATTTGTGCCATTGCTCATGTTACAGGAGGGGAAACAAAACCAGAGAGGACTGCCTGGCCTAAGGCAGAGCTGACACTAGAATTTGGTCTCTGAGTCCCTTTCCATCATTTCCAGCTGCCTCCTGGAGTGCCTGATGTGCAGGAAAGAACTAGAACTCATGAGCTGCCATTTCAGGAAGTTAGATCACGGCTTCATGAAAAGCATCCGTATGTGGAAAGGGACGCTGAGTGAGCTAGTGAGCTCACCATCATAACGACTATTTCTGAGAGAGTGTATATTAGTTTCCTATTGCTGTTATAACAAAGTAACCACAAACAATGGTTTGCAACAGCACAAATTTCTTATCTTTCCAGTCTGGAGCCAGAAGTCTAAAATGGGCCAGCAGGGCTGTGTTCCTTCAAGAGCCCCTAGAGGATACTCCATTTCCTTACCTTCAATTTCTAGAAGCCAACTCCCTGCATCTTCAAAGCCAGCAGTGTAGCATCCTCAATCTCCCTCTGACTCTGGTTCTGTCATCTCATCTTCTTTGATTCTAACCTCTTATGAGGACCCTTGTGATTCATTATTCCCACCTGGATGATCCAGGATAATTTTCCATCTTAAAATCCTTAATTGATCACATAGGCAAAGTCTTATTTACCATATAAGGTGGCTTATTCACAGGCACTGGGGATGAAGACATGGACATCTCTGGGGGCTCTTATTCAGCCTGCCATAGAGTGGATCCTGAAATGTGCGTTCACACTGATACTGAGTTGAAAGCAGGCCTGACTTCAAATCCTGGCTCCAGCACCTATTCATTGCCCAACAATTACCCCTTTGAGTCTCTGTCCCCTCATCCACAAAAAAGAATAAAATCTCAAGGTTATGATTATGAGGATTTGTGGCAATATGTATAAAATGCTTAACACAGAGTGTGCCCTCAGGAAGTGGCAGCCATGTTTGTTCAAGGAACTTCCAGGTGATTCCCACCAGACAGGAATTCCATAGAAGACATTCCATTATTAAGTTCTATAAGATTTGATAAAGTGACCTCCAAATTCTCTTCTGAGATTGCTAAAATAAAAGGGAAAGAAGTAAAGGGGATTTTTCTCCCAGATATAATTGTGTTGTCTACTTCACAGATCCAGATCTGTCCCACACTAGGTCTTACCTATCCTTTCTGTGCAGCCAAAACTGGCCAAAACTCTGGTGGTCCCTTGAACATATACCCAGCTTTTCTTCCCTCTTCACACATATTGGATGTTAGGTGGAGGGAGATTATTCTTGAGATTGACTAGACTAGATAGACAGTATTATTCCTTTTACATGTCAGGAAGTTAGAACTCAGAAGGCAACTAATTTGCCCAAGTTAGCTCAGTCAGAGGCTGAGCCAGGACTCTACTCATTTCTGCCTCATTCCCAACCCATTGGGAATGAGGTAATTGATTTTCTGGGTTGTCAATAGCTAACAGACCCTGCTATTTGCCCCCTGTGGTACTGCTGTCTGATTGTGTCACCTAGATCTCTGGTTGGGTTTGAGCAGGATTGAGAGCCTGACCTGGTGTGTAATGATTGGCCAGACCAGGCAGCTGAGACCAGCACGAGCTCCCGCCTTCACATCTGTCAACATACCTGACTGCAAGCAAATTGCTGCCTGTGACCACTGTGTCCAGGAGCCAGAGAGACCAGGAAAGGAAACAGAGGGGAACATCTCAATTTCGTGCTTGGGGGAGAAGTAGAAGCCTGTGTTGATGCTTCTTCCAAACATCCCAAAATCTTCAGCAAGGATTGGAACAGTCTCAGACCGCCCCTGCTGAACCAGGAAGGAAGCTGAGGGAAGAATCCAGATCGAGAAGCAGCAATCAAGGTAGGTGATCTGTCTGGTCACAGGCCCTTCTCTGGAGATCACAAAGCAAGCGCTTGACCCAACCTTGCAGCCAGCACGTCTCGGGTGATGTTCTGCTGAAGGAGGTGTGGTTGATGTGGGCGTATGTCGGGCAAATCAAATCATTTGTCCTCCAACGTATTCTGAAAGTGGGTTGTATTTTTCTTCCAGCTTCTCTCTCCTTTGAAAATTGCTGCTGTTCTTCTACATATTTCAAAAGTTTAAAAAAAATCTTTCATCATAAAAAATCCTATTTGTGATTTGTTGAAATTCTTCCATCGATCGTGGCTCTGTAAACATGGCTTTGTTCCAGAATTTCATTTGCATGAATTCTTTTCACTTTCAAAATACACCAAAGAGGACAGTTTGCAATTATTCTGAGGAACGCACAGTCCATGCAGAGGCTGTAAACCTCAAAAGACAGGATATCCCAGGAAGCCATGTGCACTTTTCTGCTTTGGAACCTAGGGAGTTAAAAGTCTTGAAATTGCTGGAGCAGAATCAAGCCTATTTACCTAAGCTTATCACCCCAGGCAGCAGGTCAATCATTTACTGATGCCGGGCTCTTTCCTACCTTTGGTGGAGGACCGCTAAAGCCCTTGCCTGATTCTCTCTAAAGAATGGACACAAGGCAACTTAGAAGATACATTTCTCTGAAGCTACAGCCTCCAGACCAGAGTACATTTTTACCCTGCCCAGAGTAGGAAATGCCACAGGGTCCTTCCCAGCTCGATAATAAACGTGAGCAAGCACACAAGCTGGATATCTGACACCATCTCGGACATAAGAGCTCATGACTTTGGAGAAACTTCTCCTGCTGCTGGAAGTCTATAGGGAAGAAATAGACTAGCTCTAGAATAAGTTATTATTCTAGGGGGGGATTGAGGTTTTTACATAATCCTCAAAAACATGGAATTTTCCCCTCCAAGTCTACACATTCCAGAAATATTCTTAGTGAACACGATCCACTCTTCTTTAGGCCTGAATGTAACTCCTCTAGAAACATTGTCATATTGTCACAGCATATGTCTGTCAGGTCTGTGCAGTGGTTCCTGTTTTTTATAATTATTAGAAGCCTGGTGGTAGGGAGGCCCTATTTTTCTGAACTCCCTTTAAGGAAGGGGCTGGGCCATGTATTTGACCTGGTAATGTTTGACACTATTGTTTTGGGCTGTGTTGGGTCTTCGTTTCTGCGCGCGGGCTTTCTCTAGTTGCAAAGAGAGGGGGCTACTCTTCGTTGCGGTGCATGGGCTTCTCATTGCGGTGGTTTCTCTTGTTGCAGAGCACAGGCTCTAGGCGCGTGGGCTTCAGTAGTTGTGGCACGTGGGCTCAGTAGTTGTGGCTTGTGGGCTCTAGAGCACAGGCTCAGTAGTGGTACACGGGCTTAGTTGCTCCGCGGCATGTGCGATCTTCCCGGACCAGGGCTCGAACCCATGTCCCCTGCATTGGCAGGCAGATTCTTAACCACTGTGCCACCAGGGAAGTCCCAATGTTTGACACTATTTTTGTCAATCACTTATGGAACTGAAGTGACTCCCCTCTGGTGAAGTTTGTGGCTAGAGGTTTTAAGTGGCTCCGACAGTTAACTAGAAGCAGGAGTTGAGGCCACTGAGAGTGCAGCCCAGACACAAACCCCATGTGTGATTTTCGATGAATCTGGGGCTAATTCCCAGGAATGTGGTGAAGAATTATGAGAAACTGATTGATTTCTGTGACAATATTAAGCTCAGTAAAATGGTAAGTGTGTATCTGGCCAGTTTCCAGATAATTCTTAGAGATAACGATGGAGGTGGTTTTGAAGAGGGGGAAGGATGTCAGTGCATTCAAATGCATTGGCCAGTTTTACCCACAGGCCTGTAGGCTGTCTGTCCCACACTAGGTCTTACCTATCCTTTCTGTGCAGCATCTGGCCAAAACTCTGGTGGCCCCTTGAACATATACCCAGCTTTTCTTCCCTCTTCACGCATATTGGATGTTAGGTGGAGGGAGATTATTCTTGAGATTGACTAGACTAGATAGACAGTATTATTCCTTTTACATGTCAGGAAGTTAGAACTCAGAAGGTAACTAATTTGCCCAAGTTAGCTCAGTCAGAGGCTGAGCCAGGACTCTACTCATTTCTGCCTCATTCCCAACCCATTGGTTTTCCCAAGTGGCCATGGAATTAAGCACATGCAGGAGTTAAATTGGGTGGTAGGTGGGAATGTCACTGAGGAAAGCAAGGCTGACTAACAAAGTCAGTGGTTCTCCACTGGCCCTTGGATGTGCCATGCCCTGGGCCAGTTGGGTACCACTGTAACCAAAAGGCCAGCATTGACTAGATTGGACCTTCTTTGAGGGGAGGTAAAGGGAGGAGTGGGTGAGCAGCAAAGAGAAGTGTTCCCAGTTCTAGTGGTGGCAGTCACTGGGGTCTTCCCAGTCCCGAATATTTCCTAAGGAAACCCAGGCAATTCTCAGGCTAGATCTCTACCCCATTCCCTTCCAGAGATTCATGAGCCCCAACTAAAATACAACATCTGCACTATTTCCAGGGAAAAATGACACCATCTTAATCTTTCTCTGAAAACTGAAGAATTTAGTTACTGTTTCACTTCACCTCAGCTAATATCCACTCATCTAAATCCAATGGATTTGGACAAAGACGCTTGCACTCTTTTTCAGATTCATCCTAAAAATTCCATTAGCTGTCTGGCAGACATTCCAAAGCAGCCACAATTCCTGAGCATTTACAAGATCAAGATAAAAGAATGCCATCATGAAATGTGGTTGGCTAAACAACTTTGAACAAAGAGTTTCTTCTTTTTTACTGACCCACCTCATACATACCTAAGAGTGTGATAGCAAAGGCATTACAAACAAGGATTGCATCACCAAGTCCACTGAGTGCCCTTTTTTTATACAGTTGGCCCCGCGTGAACTCTACTCAAATGCTTTCATTTTTGTTAACTTAGGATAAACAGGATAAAAAAATGTTTTGTTAACATTAGGATAAAGAGAAAAGTTGAAGCTGAAATATAAGGATGAATAACAACATTTCATTTTTATCCAGTGCTTCTTAGGACCAGGAATTGAACCATTGCTCCTCATTTCTTTTTCATTTAATCCCTATAAGCAATTTACAATACTTGCTCAAGTCACAGAGCTAGTGAGATGAGGTGAAATTTGAGTTGGAGCCTATCTGACTCCAAAGCCCATGTTCTCTACACTCCGGGAAAAATACTCACCCAACAGTATCTATACTCTTTGTATTTTAAGTGTAAAAGACTAAGGAGTCCTTTCTAAATTATTTGCTTGGATCCTCAGAGTATATATTTATGACACACACACCCCCCATAGTATCCTTGATCCTATACAGGTATAAAAATCAATATCACAGTGGTTTTCCTCTCCTCCAGGAAAGTAACCACAAAACACACACACACACACACACACACACACACACACACGCACAAACAATTGCCCACAGGTTAGCACATTTATCCCTTTCTGAAACTGCAAGAAAAAATTGTTTTTCTCTCCTGGTTCACAAACATTGTTTAGTTTGTTTGATTTTAATGTGACATACAAACAAATTTTTTATGCATTATACCAGGATTTTTTTGATGTTTATTTCTGCAAATTTCTGTCTTTGAGAAAGCTAAGTATGTCAAAACTTTCCAGTATGGTTTTATTTAATCTTCATAAGAGCCCTGTAAGAGAAGTGTCATTTTCTGATGATAGCCTTTGAAATAAGGAACCTGAGACTCATTCAAGGTGAGTGTCCTTCTCAATATCACTCAGCTGGCACGTCCCAGAGGGTTCGGGACTCCAAATTCTTTGCTCTTTTTTTCTAATACACAAACAGTTCTCTGGATTCCTAAGGCTTACAAATGATAAGAATGGGACACACAGCTATTTTCAGAAATTAAAAGTGCCGAATGACTACACAGTCTGTTCTCAGGCTACAGAGACCCACTCAGATAGTGACTGTTTTGGGCTGGGATTCTATTGGGTCAGTATGGTCATGTTGTTACTCTAATTAGATTTTCATTGAGTACTGGAAATGAAGACACTAATTGTTAATAAAATCTGCCTCAAAAGCAAAAACTTTGAAACCCACGTGCCCACGAGCAAAATAAGATCTCAAAGAAATTCTTGCTTGGAGAAATCAGTGGTAACAAATCACTATCCCCTAATCTATTCCATGCCTGGGGGACAGTGTATGTGAGTAGGGCTTCCAGAGCCCCCGTGGTGTCTCTTGATGTACACAAGTCCTCTCTTGGTTAACTCTGTAACCAGATGAATGTCTCATGAGTCAAGCAGTTGCCAAATAGTAAGAAAGCTAAGGAGGTTGAGAATCCATCCTAGATATAGTCCCAATACCTATAGAAGCCAACGAAAGTTACAGGAGGAATTCTTGTGCCCTGTGAATTCCATTTGTCTTAAAATGCTATGAGGAGTCAGAAAGCCCTGCATCAGCTGTGAATCTGGGTGAGGACTAATCATCTTTTTTTTTTTTTAATAAATTTATTTATTTTTATTTTAGGCTGTGTTGGGTCTTTGCTGCGGTGCGTGGGCTTCTCTTGTTGCCGAGCACGGGCTCTAGGCACGTGGGCCTCAGTAGCTGTGGCACTCGGGCTCAGTAGTTGTGGCTTGTGGGCTCTAGAGCGCAGGCTCGGTAGTTGCGGCGCACGGGCTCAGTTGCTCCGTGGCATGTGGGATCCTCCCGGACCAGGGCTCGAACCCGCGTCCCCTGCATTGGCAGGCGGACTCTCAACCACTGCGCCACCAGGGAAGCCCAGGACTAATCATTTTTTTACTCCTAATGCTTTACTGGGAACTGCACCTGGTTGGTCACCTGAGACTCCATCCCATGTGGCAGTCTTGTTGTCCGCGTCCTTGCCTTGGGGTTCATACACATCTTCATCATAACTTTTGTCCTCATTTCTGTGACCTCAGAGGCTCTAAGGATATTGGTGCCAGAGAACCTATAAGTTTTGGGCAATGAGAAAACAGAACGAAACTTCTGCCCCTGCCCTGCACCAGCTTGAAAATTATTTCCCTCCTTTCTACAGTTCCAAGGTCAAGTTTCCCTTGGGAGCAGCTAAGAAACTAAAGGTCACAAAAGCTGGCAATTCACCATACCTTGGAGGGCTTCCCAGAAGCAAAAGGAAAATGAGATTGTTTTCACATAAGACCTCTGTAGTTGGAGGACAGGATTCAAACAGTCTGAATTTGCAGTTTCACTGTGCACTTAGGTAACCCCCATAAAGTCCAGCGTTGTTTTTTTTTTTTCCCTAAAGCCAAAGCAATATCAAAAACCCTTCCTGCAGAGAACTCTAACTAGGCAGAATTCTTTTTTATCATCGCTGGGCTGATGTTTTCAAGGATTCATTTCTTAAAATAAGCCTTATATGGTGCATTTAGCTGGACCTCTTGTTTATTTCTGGATAATGATGGCTGTCATCCATGGGACCTGCTTTGTGGTGCTCTCATTAGATTTCACAAGGTAAGCAGCTGGAAATTTGTGGTTAGTATGTGAGCAGGTAGCAAGAAGAGAGAAAACCCAAAGGCCGACCAGAGATGTTGCAGAAAGCAGACTTCTCTCTGACCAAAGGAAAACCCGTATCTCAATTCAAAGGAGATGCAACCTCAAGTTCAAACATACGTATTCCACAAAATTGAGCTCTGCTTCCTAGACAGGAATCCCAAATATAGGCAAGAACCAATGGCTAGACTTCCCCAAACCTGACTGTTCTCTACCAAAATTCAACTCTTTTTGTTTCTCTTTGGAGAATGGAAGTGCCCCTGAGAAGAGGTATTATTATAGAATGTAGTTGTGTTGGTAACTTGCAATCCAACAAATAGATCATAAAACATAGCCCAGTTGTAGGCATCCCGATCCTGACTCCACCAGTGTCTTGCTCTGCACCTTGGTGCCGGTTTCTAAAGTTCTTGCTGGTGACTCAGTTTCAACTCTTTACCATCTGCATCCTTCCTGTGAAGAACCACAAACATTTTTTAACAGGTCATCTTCACTTCTGCAATAGTCACCCACTCTTTCCCAGAAACATGTTAGGTGCTATTTTTGAAACAGGATTAAATAATCTTAGAGGTCTTAAACTTATCAAGTGAGCCAAACCACAGCCTCTGTAGAGTCCCCTGTTTGGGTCTCTTTGTGTGTATAAATACACTTCTAATTATTGGTAGAGTACTCTGATGATTATGAATTCTCAATAAATATTCCTTGGTGATAATAAACTAGTAATTGACTGTAAATTGAGTAGAAAAAGTGATTTATTAAAAAAAAAAAAGACTTTGGAATTTCCAGGGATGACTAGCAAACTAGAAGTATTCACTGTGGTGTGGAGGGAATGGTGCATCTCTGACTCCTGCCCCTCCCTAACCCACCTCAGCTGCTTACCCAGGGTTGCTCACCCGTTGCTAACTGGGTGCCTGTGCTCATGTCCCTTCTTGTAAGCTTCATGAAAGGCTATTTGTAATGAAGAGAAGGCATAACGAGGAAGAAGAACGCATCAAAGATCTTCCCCGAGGCCCCAGACTGAAAGGACAGTTTTCTTTAGAGAGGCTCTAACTTCGCTCTTATATTCTGCAGAGATGAATGATCATCAGGATGACGGACAGAATTATGACGTTCCGTTCCAAACACTGATGTTTTTTATTTTTAACCTCAGGTTATTTTACTCTACTCTCCTTTTCCTATAAAAAGGAAAGAATAATATTGCTCACTGTGACATTGTATGAGAGAAAGCTGCCCAGGGCAGTACTGTTCAAAGGAAACTGCTAATTGCACCAAGCACCAAGGCATGATGGGAAGTTCTCATAAAGAAAATGTGTAGCATCCTGGCACATGCCAGTTCACTTCGTCACCACAGACCATGCCCAGGGAGCTCTAAGGCCCCGAAGAACCACTCTCATGACTAATGGCAAAGAACCTCTGGTCCAACAAGAAAAGCACTCAAAGAAATTGGGCATCAGTGGTCTGATGTTTCAGTAGCAGTCAGAGACTGCATCATCTTGCTGCCCATTTTTGTTCCCTTTTAAAGATGAGAGAGGGAAAGACAACATTAATTATAATCACTAAGGGTTATCTGGCAATTTTCCAGGTGATGAGGGAATGACTTGAATTCAGTCAGAATAGACCAATTTCCTGGCAGCATCCTCAAGTGACTTTCTATTGTACTCAGCAAAAATCTTACTGAGTTTTCACATTTCTCAGTTTTGATTCTATTCCTAATATCTAATTGACTTCTTAGGTAGTCTTCTGGGGAGAGGGGTGTGTAACACAATAAATAATGCTTACCTGATAGTCTACATACTGGCTACACTTACTTTCTAGAAGCCACAAAACAAACCACGCAAAGTCACCCTTGGGTTGCCCACCATATACATTCAGCTAAGGCAGGTTAGGAAAGGAATAGACTTATGATTCAACCATGAACTACCTTTTAGTGAGGCCAGAGAACCAAAATGGCCTATGGTTCCAACAATCATTATCAGTGTCAAATTTTAGCTCAATGTAGACCTCAATGTACGCCCATCAAGTTTAAAAAAAAAACAAAAATGGCAAGGTGCTGAAATATGGGACAATTTCATATATTCTCTAATGTTAATGAACAAGTGGCCAAACACCAGTTGGCACCTTCATAACTTTTTTTACAGGGTCAGTGAGCACACCTTATTTCTTGAATTGAACTGAATTCCTAATATTGAACTAGATTCTCTAGCCCTGCCAGTTTTCTAGCAGGAGGAAAAGTGTTTCAGAGCATGAGGCAATATGGAACTCTGTTTTCCCACTTTCAAAAAGCCATGTGGCCACATATACACTTACCTCTAGTCCTCATTCTGCCCCATGAGTATCCCATCTGTGCCTGAGAGTCTGCTAGACAGTGAAGGTAAGGAGGGGCATAGCCAGCAGAGACTTTCCAAGAGATGCAGGAACAGTTCCTGACAATCCTGTTTTTCACTGTGCATTACCTGAAAGGGAAAAGGCAACATTTTGAACAGAGGAGACTTTCATGCCATAAATCATCAGGCATTCGTAGGCACCAAGTGTTTTACCCTAATTGCAGTGGAACAAAAATAATTTACAAGTTGTGTGTGTGTGTGTGTACAATGTATGGAAAGAATTTTAACATGGGAAAGACATTAGTTCAATTTTATGAAAAGACAAATCTTTTGTCTGGCCTATTTCTGGGTGTGGGTTCCACAAAATCTAGATACTTGCTTAATTTCTGGAATTAATTAGCAAATGTCTGTCCAAATCATGGGACTTAAAGACTTCTATTGATAGCACACCCCTTTCTTTAAAATTGCTACAACACACTTTGATCATTTTTAGAAAAGGCAAACTACAAGAACCTTTGACATGTTAAAACTTCTTTTGAGATATCTAAACGAATGTCAGGGTCAGTTAATAATAACTGGGCTTCGTATGTCTTCAAGTAACTCTTGGCATGCTAAAGTTTATATCCCATTACCATCTTATTTTACATGATCTTATAAGTAAGATTAACTAATGAAATTCAAGGAAACTGATAAATTGATACAGGGGCCTGAGCATTATTTGGCTACATGTAGGCTTAGCCCATTCTCCAGACATATTTTTTCTTCTACAGACAGGCAATCTGATTATGTCTTAATCTTTGGCTGTTCTCCAGAGAGGAGGGTCACAATATTTCTCCTTTAAACCACTATCTGATACACCTCCAACTGGGATACTATTATTTTCACATGCATTTATCTCAGAAGCTATGAGTTCCCACTTGACCCAAGCCAAGGTCATAATGGCATGTTGAAATCAAATATTTTCCATTGTTCTATCATAGATCCAATAAAAAGACATTTATGGAGTGCCAAATGTACAATTGACACTGTGTTAAGCGCTACAGATGAAGAGATGGGTAGCTCACAGTTCTGCCCAGAGAAGACCAGTATCTCATAGAGCAGATGAACTAGTGAAGGAGCCAAGGCAACATGGTGTGAAGCTGTAAGGACAGTGACAACTGAACACAACACAGAAAAGTTCTAGATAGCTGCTCAGGAAGACTTTCAGAGGAGTTGAGGTCCAAGTGGTGTTTTAAAGAAAAGGAATTAGAATTTGCATCCTTCTTTTTTAAGAATTCACACTTTGAAGAGAAAGCTGCCTCCTTTCCGGAATTTGTCTGAACATCTTAAAGAAGAGAAAGTACAGGAGTGGAGACAGTTGTGGTAGGCATGGCTCAGCAAGTTTTGATTGCACAGAGAAGGAAGGTAAGAGGGTCCAGAGGGAGCCTTCTGATTAAAAGATAAGAACTAGAACTTTACCCTGAATCAGAGCCTGTACCTAATTCTCAGCTCTTGAACCTGGAGCCTTAACTTAGAATCATTCTGTGCGGTCCAGGCCCCATGTGCTCTCGTAAACCCTGGGGACTTTTGCCTGGTGAACAGTAGTGATATAAATCTGAGCTCTACTCAGTTATGATTTGAACTGCATTTATCCTGGGAGCAACTTTTAGGAAGAACAAAGAGCCAAACACTGTAGAAATGGCAGTGAGGATTCTGACATCCGCAAGCAGACACCATTTAGGAAGCTCAGGGTTAAAGAATAGGGATGACCCACCTGGCACACAGCCCAACAGCCTCCGTTAACATCCACATCCAACTCCGACTTGAATACCACACATTTTAAGCAGGATACAAGCCGGAAGGGCAAGCTTAGTAGCTTTCACCCTAGCCTGGTTGGAAATCCTTCTTAAGTTGGCTTAGGTAAATATTTAGCATGTAAATGAAAACTTTTACCATCTTAAACAATTGGCCTGTTTCCTGAAGTTGGGCCAAGAGATTGATGGGTTGTCGGATTCTTTTAGAAACTCAGATCATAAATCAAACTTCTGATGGACCAACTCTCATGTTGGTTTCATTCTTTCATCCACCGAAATAAAGAATGTAAGTAAAAGCTAATTAGAGTAGATTTGATTACATAAATACTTATGTATACTTACCCCAGTTGAAAGTTGGGCAGAAAATGAATTGGCAATTCATAAAAGAAGAAAGGCAAGTGACCTATAATCATATGAGGAGCTGTTTAGCCACACCAAAAAAGAAATAAAAGTAAATTTAAACAGTGAGATAACATTTCCATTTTATAAGATTGGCAAAAATTGGGTAACACCGGGTGTCAGAGAGCGTGGGAAACAGGCACGTTCACACACTGCAATGGTGGAAGTGTGAATTGTTGCAACCACTTTTTTTTTTTTAAATAAAATTTATTTATTTATTTTTGGCTGCATTGGGTGTTCATTGCTATGCGCGGGCTTTCTCTAATTGCAGCGAGTGGGGGCTACTCTTCGTTGCAGTGCACGGGCTTCTCATTGCAGTGGCTTCTCTTGTTGCAGAGCACAGGCTCTAGGCACGCGGGCTTCAGTAGTTGTAGCACGTGGGCTCAGTAGTTGCGGCTCGTGGGCTCCAGAGCACAGGCTCAGCAGCTGTGGTGCACAGGCCCAGCCGCTCCGTGGCATATGGGATCTTCCCAGACCAGGGCTTGAACCTGCGTCCCTTGCATTGGCAAGCAGACCATCAGCCACTGCACCACCAAGGAAGCCCTGCAACTTCTTTCTTAAGTGCAGCTTGTCAAACTATATAAAGATTTTTAACGAGGGTAACTTGTGACTTAGCAAATCCACTTCTAGAACTTATTTTTAGACAATAATAGAAGAGTGCATTGAAATTTTCCCATAGTGCACAGATATTTCTGTAAGATTATTTTATAGCAGCAAATTTTAAAAATCAGCCTAAGTGTTTATTGGAGAGGGGTTGGATAAACACACGCACATACACACTCACACAGGAGGATACTGTGCAGCCGTTTAAAATGATGAGATCCGTCCAACAGCAGTGGTGGAGCTTCAGCTCTGTCACCAATAGATCTATGTTTGCATTTTAACTCTACCAGTTACTGGCCAACCAGGGACTTAAGGCAAGTCATTTGACCTCTGTAAGTCTTGGTTGTCATCTTTAAAAATTAGTTCCTATGTTCCTATGTCTTAAGATTGAGGTGAATTAGATGAGAATATGAAAGTAAAGCTCCTAGCACATCACCTAACACACAATAAACACAGAATTCTTTGTGACTAAGCCTCTTGATTCAATACTGTCACTTCTGTACAAAATGGCAAACTAGACCCAAAATTCTGCCTCTTGATCTTCCCAATACCTTATTGAAATAAATGTATTTTAAAAAAAGTATAAACTAATAACAGAGAAGACACTATTAAAAAAAAACAGTCTAAATAAGAAAGTTCCCTTAATGATTAAAATTATTGTTGTTATTCAAAACCAATAGGCATACTAGAAAATAATGTTAAAGAAGCTTTTCAAAATTTAGAGCAAAATGACATGAGTGGAGATGTAATAAAAAGGATAATTAAATATAATAATAAAAATTACAATAGCCAACATATACTAAGAGCACTTGAATATGTGCCAGGTGCTGATTTACATCCATTATTTCAATCAGTCTTCCCAACAAACTTATGAAGTAGCTAGGGATATTATTCCCTCTTGATACTTGGAGAGATTAAAGCACCAAGAAATTAAGGAATTAGCCCCCAGCCACATGGCTAGTATATGGCAGATTAGGGTATGCACTCAGCCAGTGTGACTCTGCGCTGGATTGTCTCTGTCACCTCGGCATCTCTGCCACACCTGCTAAAGATTTCTCTGCGTCACAAAGAAGCGGAAACTACATTTCCCAGAGTTTCAGATTAGAGCCTGGAGCGGATAACTGTGATTTGGAAGGTGGAAGAGAAGAGGCCATTATTCCCCAGAGCAATGGAGACAGTTGGAGGCAAATGTAGGGGCAGAAGGTGCCCATGAGGTTTGAAGCAGCTTCAAGTTGAGCATCTGGAGAAGCACACATGTTGGGATTGCAGACTGAGCTAGTCAGTGACAGTTCAAGAAACTTTCACCCTCTGGCCCTTCCAATGATTATTCCTTGTATTGAAACACTTCCTACTGGGAACACACAGAAAGGCTTTTGTTTTGCTGACCAAACGCTGACTGATAAAGGTTCCAAATACTGAGATCCAATCCAGGAAGTCCTGTATCTAATTCACAGGTGTCTCAGAAACAACACAGAAAATTGAAAGGAAGGAATTACCAAAAACAATCTTAGTACTCAAAACTCACAATGCTTAGATTAAAAGGGCTCATGTCCAGCTAAATGAATTTAAAAGAAAAGCAAACAACTAGGCAGTCTTATGCTATTTTAGAATTCTGAAGACTAAAAAACATAAGAACTTTCAGAGAGGAAAAAGAGTAACCTACAAGGAATGTAACTTAAACTGACTTCTGACTTCTCATCAACATCACTGTATGACATAAGGCAACTGCTAACAACTATAAAAGAGGAAATCGACAGTAACACAATAATAGTGGAGGACTTTAACACCTCACTTACACCAATGGACAGATCATCCAAAATGAAAATAAATAAGGAAACAGAAGTTTTAAATGACACAATAGCCCAGATAGATTTAATTGATATTTATAGGACATTCCATCCAAAAACAGCAGATTACACTTTCTTCTCAAGTGCACACGGAACACTCTCCAGGATAGATCACATCTTGGTTCACAAATCAAGCCTCAGTAAATTTAAGAAAATTGAAAGCATATCAAGCATCTTTTCTGACCACAATGCTATGAGATGAGAAATGAATTACAGGGAAAAAAATGTAAAAAACACAAACACATGGAGGCTAAACAATACGTTACTAAATAATGAAGAGATCACTGAAGAAATCAAAGAGGAAATCAAAAAATACCTAGACACAAATGACAATGAAAACACAACGATCCAAAACATTTGGGATGCAGCAAAAGCAGTTCTAAGAGGGAAATTTATAGCTACACAAACCTACCTCAAGAAACAAGAAAAATCTTAAATAAACAATCTAATCTTACACATGAAGGAACTAGAGAAAGAAGAACAAACAAAACCCAAAGTTAGCAGAAGGAAAGAAATCATAAAGATCAGAGCAGAAATAAATGAAATAGAAAAAAAGAAAACAATAGCAAAGATCAATTAAACTAAACGCTGGTTCTTTGAGAAGATAAACAAAATTGAGAAACCATTAGGCAGACTCATCAAGGAAAAGAGGGAGACTACTCAAATCAATAAAATTAGAAATGAAAAAGGAGAAGTTACAACAGACACTGCAGAAATACAAAGTATCCTAAGAGACGACCACAAGAAACTCTATGCCAATAAAATGGACAACCTGGAAAAAATGGACAAATTCTTAGAAAGGTATAACCTTCCAAGAATGAACCAGGAAGAAATAAAAAATATGAACAGACCAATCACAAGGAATGCAATTGAAACTGTTATTAAAAATCTTCCAACAAACAAAAGTCCAGGACCGGATGGCTTCACAGGTGAATTCTATCAAACATTTAGAAAAGACCTAACATCCATCCTTCTCAAACTCTTCCAAAAACTTGTGGAGGAAAGAACACTCCCAAACTCATTTTATGAGGCCACCATCACCTTGATACCAATACAAGACAAAGATACTACAAAAAAAGAAAATTACAGACCAATATCACTGATGAATATAGTTGCAAATATCCTCATCAAAATACTAGCAAACAGAATCCAACAACACATTAAAAAGATCATACACCATGATCAAGTGGGATTTATCCCAGGGATGCAAGGATTCTTCAATATACTCAAATCAATCAATGTGATACGCCATATTAACAAATTGAAGAATAAAACCCATGTGATCATCTGAATAGATGCAGAAAAAGCTTTTGACAAAATTCAACACCCATTTATGATAAAAACTCTCCAGAAAGTGGGCATGCAGGGAACCTACCTTAACATAATAAAGGCCATATGCGACAAACCAACAGCAAACATCATTCTCAATGGTGAAAAACTGAAAGCATTTCCTCTAAGATCAGGAACAAGACAAGGATGTCCACTCTCACTGTTATTATTCAACATAGTTTTGGAAGTCCTAGCCTCAGCAATCGGACAAGAAAAAGAAATAAAAGGAACACAAATTGGAAAAAAGAAGTAAAACTGTCACTGTTTGCAGATGACATGATACTATACATAGAGAATCCTAAAGATGCCACCAGAAAACTACTAGAACTAATCAATGAATTTGGTAAAGTTGCAGGATACACAATTAATGCACAGAAATCTCTTGCATTCCTATACACTAATGATGAAAAATCTGAAAGAGAAATTAAGGAAATACTCACATTTACCATTGCAACAAAAAGAATAAAATACCTAGGAATAAACCTACCTAGGGAGACAAAAGGCTTGTATGCAGAAAACTATGACATTGATGAAAGAAATTAAAGATGTTACTAACAGATGGAGAGCTATACCATTTTCTTGGATTACAAGAATCAATATTGTGAAAATGACAATACTACCCAATGCAATCTACAGATTCAATGCAATCCATATCAAATTACCAATGGCATTTTTTACAGGACTAGAGCAAAAATCTTAAAATTTGTATGGAGACACAAAAGACCCCAAATAGCCAAAGCAGTGTTGAGGGAAAAAAACAGAGCTGGAGGAATCAGACTCCCTGACTTCAGACTATACTACAAAGCTACAGTATTCAAGACAGTATGGTACTGGCACAAAAACAGAAACATAGATCAATGGAAAAAGATAAAAAGCCCAGAGATAAACCCATGCACCTATGGTCAACTAATCTATGGCAAAGGAGGCAAGGATATACAGTGGAGAAAAGACAGTCTCTTCAATAATTTGTGCTGGGAAAACTGGACAGCTACATGTAGAAAATGAAATGAGAACACTCCCTAAAACCATACACAAAAATAAACTCAAAATGGATTAGAGACCTAAATTTAAGACCAGACCCTATAAAACTCTTAGAGGAAAACATAGGAAGAACACGTTTTGACATAAATCACATTAAGTTTTTTTTTTTTTTTTTTTGTGGTACATGGGCCTCTCACTGTTGTGGCCTCTCCCATTGTGGAGCACAGGCTTTGGACATGCAGGCTCAGCGGCCATGGCTCACGGGCCTAGCCACTCCGCGGCATGTGGGATCTTCCCAGACCGGGGCACGAACCTGTGTCCCCTGCATCGGCAGGCGGACTCTCAACCACTGCCACCAGGGAAGCCCGCAGTAAGATCTTTTTTGATCCACCTCCTAGAGTAATGGAAATAAAAACAAAATAAAAACAAATGGGACCTAATGAAACTTAAGAGCTTTTGCACAGCAAAGGAAACCATAAATAAGACGAAAGGACAACCCTCACAATGGGAGAAATATTTACAAATGAATCAATGGACAAAGGATTAATCTCCAAAATATATAAACAGCTCATGCAGCTCAATATTAAAAAAACAAACAACCCAATCCAAAAATGGTCAGAAGACCTAAATAGACATTTCTCCAAAGAAGACGTACAGATGACCAAGAAGCACATAAGAAGCTGCTCAACATCACTAATTATTAGGGAAATGCAAATCAAAACTACAATGAGGTATCGCCTCACCCCAGTTAGAATGGGCATCATCAGAAAATCTACAAACAACTAATGTTGGAGAGGGTGTGGAGAAAACGGAACCCTCTTGCACTGTTGGTGGGAATGTAAATTGATACAACCACTATGGAAAACAGTATGGGGGTTCCTTAAAAAACTAAAAATAGAATTACCATATGATCCAGCAATCCCACTACTGGGCATATACCCAGAGAAAACCATAATTCAAAAAGACACATGCACCCCAATGTTCATTGCAGCACTATTTACAATAGCCAGGTCATGGAAGCAACCTAAATGCCCATCGACAGCTGAATGGATAAAGAAGATGTGGTACATATATACAATGGAATATTACTCAGCCATAAAAAGGAAGAAAATTGGGTCATTTGTGGAGACGTGGATGGATCTAGAGACTGTCATACAGAGTGTAGTAAGTCAGAAAGAGAAAAACAAATATCGTATATTAACTCATATATGTGGAACCTAGAAAAATGGTACAGATGAACTGGTTTGCAGGGCAGAAATTGAGACACAGATGTAGAGAACAAATGTATGGACACCAAGGGGGGAAAGTTGTGGGGGGTGGGGATGTTGATGTGATGAACTGGGCAATTGGGATTGACATGTATACACTAATGTGGATAAAATTGATGACTAATAAGAACCTGCTGTATAAAAAATAAATAAAATAAAATTCAATAAATAAATAAAACTCCTTTGCAGTTTTACCAAAAAAAAAAAAAATCACTGTATGATATTTGAAGATGTTGGAGAAACGCCTTCAAAGTTCTGAGGAGACGTGATTTCAACCCGGAATTCTATACCCAATCAAACTATAAATCAGGGTTAGAGCTGGAATTCTATACCCAACCAAACTATGAATCTGGACTCTTTCTGGTAGATAAGGACTCTGAAATGTTAACTTCTATGCACAATTTTTTAAACGAGGGCAAAACCTTAGTTCACTTGATAAACTTTCTGCATCATGCAAGACAATGATGTTTAATCATTTTACTACTATGAGTTTATTTCCATGAATATTAAAAAGCTGGAGCATAGCAAGCTCTTACATTCATGTATGTTATTTAGAACAAAGGTATTGTAGGTATTTACATATAAAAACTTTTTTAAAAAATATAATATATGAATACGGCAGGATTGTGATGACAGCGCATGAATGACTGACATTTTGCTAAAGTAAATGACTTAGTGTCTTATCTCTTCCAAATATACTTAGATTTTAAACGAAAAGACTTAAAGAACACTGCAGACCAAAAGCAAGAGCTCATCAGCCACAGCAATGCCAGGGCAGAGGAGCCCAGGGACCATTATTTGGTGACCCACCCCTGAAGGTGGCAGAGTTTCCATTGCTTAGATTCCACATCCATCGCCCTCTCTACAGAAGCTTCTGACTCTTTTGGTCCCCAGGTAAACCCTCCTGCAGGGAAGAGAATGTGAGGACCAGTTAAACTGAGTGTTCTCATTTGCCCACAAGTTCCATTTCTCCTTATAAAGTGATGCATTTAACAATATGACTTACATGCCAATATCTTTATTTTAACTTCCTCCTATTTCCCTCTACTTTTTTAATCTTCTTAGATTGCATCTTTCTGTGTAATCTCAAATCTCATTTCGAGTGAGGAAAAGTTTATCTAATACTAGTCACACTAATCTCAGTTTCTTGTGAGATTCACGCCTCCAGAGCCTGATCACCTATGGGCACGTGGACACACTGGAGCTTCTGGTCCTATAGTCAGGGTTGTTGGTGCCACAAACAGACAGTAACTTTGAATCTCTAAGCAGAAAAGGAATTTATTGGAAGTATGTCAGATAGTTCACAGAATGGCTAGGAAGGCTGGAGAGAAGCACAGGGAGGAAACAGAGGAGGCAAAACAGAGCCAAGTTGGCACCCCAGGACCCCAGGACAGTCTGTTCAAGATGCTGACACTGGTGTTGTCACCACACAAGCCCGCTACAGTTCCACCAGCCGCACCTGGACTCTACCTTCCATCAGAGGCACCGACCATAATCTCTAAAGGCCCTGGACATTTGCATTCCTCAGTAAAGACTCAAAGTCTTGGGCAGATGTAGCTGATAGCCTGAGCTGCCTGTGATCTAGAGAAGGAAACCTCTGGCCCTTTGGGCCTGGGTCTCCTTACAGAAATTCCCTGACATAGGAAGCAGGGCAGGCAAACATCAGGAAAGTCCAGTTCACTTGGTGACCTTCTGTGGTTCTACCAGAGCAGCTTTCCATGCTCCTCTTTATTGTTACCTCATTGCTCTCATTAAACTGAGCAGTTTGCAAAGCAGGATATTTATGTTGGATTAATTATATTTATATAATATGTCCTTTCTATTTCTTTCAAAGTCAGATTTTAAACATAAGTTTCTCATTTAAAATTTTAGTGTCTTTTTTTTTTTTAGCTGTACGCGGGCCTCTCACTGTTGTGGCCTCTCCCGTTGCGGAGCACAGGCTCCGGAGGCGCAGGCTTAGCGGCCATGGCTCACGGGCCCAGCCGCTCCGCGGCATGTGGGATCTTTCCGGATCGGGGCCCGAACCCGTGTCCCTTGCATCCGCAGGCGGACGCTCAACCACTGCGCCACCAGGGAAGCCCTTTAGTGTCTTTTTATTTGTACTTCTAAATAAACCTGGACAAGGCTGAGGAGTCTTCCCTGTGAAATTCTATTGGGACTTACGTTGCAGATTACCTGTGAGTTTCTTTCATTTGAGAAAATCCATTCTGAGGATAAATTCAGAGAGGCTGAATGGTCTAATGCAATCAACCACAAACAGTGTAAGATGCTTATTTTATGAATTGTTGAAGATTTTAAACTGTGATAGTACAAATACACTGAACTGCTTCACTTAAGAACCCAATAGATGTCGCTGGTAAATTCTGGTAAAAAACAATCTGTGGGGAAACAAACACATCTGACTTAGTGATGTATGAAATATGATGTCAGTGAGTATAAAAATAATTAATGTCAACTGTTGATATTCTTTGTACTAAATTATATTCCTAAGCAAGATTTTTATGTTTTATTGGGTCTGACTTCACACTGCCCTATTACAATAACATTCCCAATGTCTAGTTTAGTCTCCTTTACATTTACAACATCCTGGAGGGTTGTGGTGTTAAATTTAATTTGTCAATCTATGTTAATTTTACAAGGATCCAGATCAAACTTCTGTATAAACAAGAACTGCCTTGCAGAGGGTTTTTGGCAATGTTGCTGGAGAAGTCACAGCTGAACTAAAAAATATGCCGCCGGGGTATTTTTCATTTTTCCCCCTATGATTTTAACGGCTCAAATGAAAGAGCTGTTTTGCTTTAATAATAGAGTCCTTGTTGAAAGTCCTTTAAAGAGCTGTTCTACCACCGTGAAACAGTCTAATTAAGCCATTAATATAACAAAGATACCAATAGTTGCTAAACCAAAGAATACACTTCCATCTCACAGCAGAAATGAAAGGTGATGTTTTTTCAGCTTGTAGCTTGATTCCCAGTTTAGAGAAACCCTGTCCATTAGACTTTTTTTTTTTTTTTGCAGAGAAACATCATTAATCTGTGAAACTTACTACAATGGGATATTATATTCCTCAACAGAGGCTGTTATTGAAACTGCATATTATCAAGACAGCTGTCCGATTAAGTTTTTATAAAGGATTAGGGGGTTATATGAGTACCTAACAGCTGCACCAGATAGACTAAAACTAGGGTTCCAGAATTGTATGCTTCTTGGTATATGGAGTGAAAAGATATATTCTTTACCAGTGCAGTGAGATATTAATATTTAAAGGGAAAATTAAATTAGAAACAAAACCTCATTCCTCTGAGTGCAAAGTATTGTGTGAATACAAATGAAGAATCAACAGAAGTATATAAAATGTAGTCCCTCCTCTTAAGGAGTCCACCATAGTCTCAGTAGGCATGAAAATTTTTGAAACATTAAAATATAATTAAAGGGACTTCCTTGGTGGCGCAGTGGTTAAGAATCTGCCTGCCAATGCAGGGGACATGGGTTCGATCCCTGGTCTGGGAAGATTCCATATGCTGTGGAGCAACTAAGCCTGTGCACCACAACTACTGAAGCTTGCGCGCCTAGAGCCCGTGCTCTTCAACAAGAGAAGCCACCGCGATGAGAAGCCCGCGTATCACAACGAAGAGTAGCCCCCACTTGCTGCAACTAGAGAAAGCCCGCGCGCAGCAACAAAGACCCAATGCAGCCAAAAATAAAATAAATAAATATAGAAAAAGGTATATAATTAAAGATCTAAGTGAAAGTTTGAGGCATTTGAAGAAGTTAGTGCATGAGCAACTGCTGAACGGGTTAAAGAAGGGTCAGAGGTTAAAGAAGAGAGTTGATGGAATTTATCAACCAAGACTTCTGAGAAAAGCCATCAGGATTGTCTGAAGAGTAATCTGTTAAAGTTCGAAGAGACCTGCGAGATCACCTCCTATTCCAGTGCTTCCTAGACTTATCTGTTGAAAACAGTCATATGAGAAACCCCCTAAAAATGAAATTCCTGGTCTTTCCCTCCAGCCTATTGAATCAGATATGCAAGGGAATATATGAGCCCTCTTTTACATATATTTAAATCATTTTAAACTGGCTCAGAGGGCCCAAGAACTGTTTGTATTTTTGTTTGTTTATTTGTTTTTCTAAAATGCCTCAGGTGATTATTTTCAACTGGGAAGTTTGGGAAAAACTGTTCTAAGTCAACCTTGTGATCTCAGAAAGTGAAACATTAAACAAATACCAAACGTAAGAAAAAAAAAAAAAAAGCAGATGGAGACACAGATGTATATGTGAGTGTGTGTGTGTGTGTGTGCTTGTGTGTGTAAGACAAATAGTAATCCCCTCGGGATTACATAAGAAGAGAAAACTTGCCCAATGTCCGGGGCCAAAGAGCTCTGGCCCAGTGTCTTTCACATAATAGACCCTCAAGAAATACTTTGTACTTGCTGAATTGAAAATGAAGCAAGGAACAAAGCAAGCTGTAACCCTCAAGCATTTCATGACCTATTTATTACCACCCTATGTTCAATTCATTTTGTAAAACCTCTGGTTGGTGACACAGACCATGAATCTTAAAGAGTCTCTTATGGATTGTGTAGCAAGACTGGGTCGAAACATTCAGTGCCCGGGAAACATTTAAACACCAAGGAGGTAAAGAGATTTTGCTGCAACGAGGTAGAAAGTTGAAATTTAAGGAAAGGAGCCTCTGAGCTGCACCTCAGAGAACACATTCAGATGCTTATTAGATTGTGGTAAGATTTTGCTACAGCATGTGATAGAATGAATTGTTCACAAAATAATTCTAAACTGGCTTAGAGGACCTTGAAGAAAATTACTTAAAACTAGCTCAAGCCCTCAGCAAACCACAGAAACATAAACCACCGTATGGGGGATAATCTCACTGTGGCAGGGAGGAATGGATGACCTAATGCTTCTCCACCAGCTCCCACCCTCACCGCCGTCATGCCCTGGTTCTCTCTGCATTCCTCTAGTCGGTGGGAGTTTCTAAAGTTTAGTGTGTAGATATGTATGTGTATTTTTTTTTTTACCAAAGAAATGCCTGTACTCATATCCTAACACATTCTAAAATTCTACCGTCCTCTTTTCCCACAGAATCCCCACTTTTTTAATATTGAATTTGGGAGGCACATTAATAAGAAGTTGATTTACAAAAAAAAAAAATAGATAATGTTATGACATTAATAGTTTATTTCTTGACTTTATGAGTATATATATTTTAAATACCAGAATCAGAGTTTACTAGAAACCTCAAATTGTCATTAAATTCTTTTCTAACAGTATATTCCAAATGCATTTTTTACTGTGGGTATAGCTTGAATAAACCATGGCTTGACATTTTTCAAAGGATTGAATCCATAGGATGGGTGAGAAAACAATCATGATGAAACCATGAGAATGGTTTTGTAATCTACTGGACACCAGTGAGACAGAGGCAACAACCTGCACTTTTCCAATGGGTCTTATCAATGTGAGGCCGGCCCGGGCCATCTTTAGGTTGTAAACATCACTCATGACACCAGGAGTAAGTCTGCAGAGTTCACAGTGAAGTTCAAGGAAGAAAGAAAAGGGAAAACTTACTGCTTTTCAGAGCTGATTGGAGTTAAAATGTAATTTTACATATCTATTTATTATATATTTGTCTCATATATGAGTATATATATATATATATATATATATATAGGCAGCGGGGAATATTTGTTTTAACATGTAAGTTTACTGTTTGAACCAGCTGAGTTTAAGATGGCAAAAATAATAATAATAATAACAGCTACTAAATGGCAACATTAAACATTATCCAAACCAGTCTTCATAGCAACTCTATGTGGTGATTATGTTATCCCTAACTTATAGAGGAGGAGAGTAGTCTCAAAGAGGTTAACTTACTTGTCCAAGGGCACACTGATAGTAAGAAATAAAGTCAGATACTGGACTTGGATTTATCTCTCTCCAAAATTGTTAATCAAAATTTTATGTTGAGATAAAATATTTATTGTTGGTTCACAAGAGCAGCAACATGCAATTTGTAACACAAGGATCTTTAGGGGCAGAGAACTTGGTGTATCTGTCAAACAGGAAAGGGCAGAGGAAGTCCCAGTTTTGTCATTCTCCCTTATTGCATTTATTCTGCAGCCGTGACATTTCTGTAAACGCATCTCAGGAAAGGCATTGTTAGGCAGAGTCTCCACTTCCACTAGGTCAGGGTTTAATACCCATAACACATCTTGCCTTCATTTGTGTGTTGCTAACTCATGCTCATGACTTAAATTCTTCAGTATGTCTGCAGTGAATTAAAATAAGGCCATATAGCAACACAGAGTGCTGAGCAAAACTCTCTTGAAACTCAAAAACAGTTTCTGAAAACAGAAACCATGTTCACATTTTTTAAATTCTTATTTTACCTTATTTGGAGATGTAAGATGGACTCCAGAGACCCCTCCAACCAGAACATAATGTTAGTAAATCTTTGTTGAGATAAAAGAAAATGTCCTTCTACCCCAAAGATGCTAAATACAGGTCACATCAACAACTGCTGTTTCCATTTTCTGGCAAAGCTGAATAAAATTTCCCACTATTTTTCAATTAGGAAAAGTAGCATCTCAGATAACAAGAAAGGCTTTTGTAACAAACTAGCAAACTCGGAGTAATCTTTATTGAAAGTTATGTTTAAAAGGGGGATTTGTGTTGGACTGGAGACCCATTTTACACCAGTATCTGGAGAAAGAACTAGAGGGAAGAAAACCTTTCCCATTTTCTTGCTTCTGCGATCTGCGTTCAGTTTTCGTTTTCCCACTGAGAGCCACGTGGGACCTGTGAGCCTGGGAGGCAGACAAAGTCTGAGTCAGAGCTTACACTAACAACTGAAGCAGTGATTTTCCCCATTTTCAGCTTTAGTGGCTTCACCCTCTGTCACGAATTTTAGGTGGGGTGGGGAGGAGAGAGGGGGACAGGGCGCCACTTGCTGGTACCTAGCGGCACGATTCGGAACCCTCAAAACTAAGCACATTTGGAGACCCAGCCCTGCAATTGTTCAATTCAACCTGGAACCACGGTCTTATGAAACCTCATTTTGGTGCTCTGGCATAACGGTAACTTGAAGCTAATCATCCAGACTGGAAATGAGCAAGTGGTGCTAAAAACGGAAGGGGCTGTGCACACACATGGGAGGGGATAAAGCTCAAAGTCTCACGCACATCGATTCACAAAGGAATGGACACTGTTGATGAAATTTATCATACACGATGGGATGCGAGCAAATCCTTCATCCTAAAAAGGACAGAAACCCAGAAGGGAATGACTGGGGAGAGTGAGTCACTAGCAGCTGTTAAGAATCATAGACCTCTATTCCTGATTTAACTCTCTCCTTTATCTGCCCCAGAGACCAGTGGCTCTCAAACTTTAGCTGCATCAGAATCAGCTTGCCGGCTTGTTAAAATACAGAGCGCTGAGCCCCACCCTCATAGTTTCTGATTTCAGCAGATCTGGGCAGGGGCAGAGAATTTACATTTCTTGCAAGTTTCCTGGTGACACTGATGCTGCTAGTTGAGGATACTGAACTATAAGAACCACTGCCGCAGGCAATACCCTTTTCAGAGTTGAGCCCAAGGGACCAAGACCAGTTTACTTACCTGGAAAACCATCCCAACATTTCTTTAAAATAGGTGCTTCCATGTTAACCTGAAAGGGGCACTGCTAAAAAATAGGATGAGGGGGTCAACAGAACACACTGTCAATCAAGTGATGTCCCCTACCCCGCTCACCAGATTCAGCTCAGGACCAGAGCAGTGTGGGCCAAGGTTGGCCTGTCCTTGGGGAGGCAGGATAAGGTATCAGTTCACTGGAGCCAGACTAGACTTAAATTTGAGACCCAACTTCATCACTTAAGGTTATGAGCTTGTTCAAGTCAGTCCTTTAGCTTTTCTAAACTGTAGTTTCCTTGGATACAAAACTGGAAAAATAATACCACTGATCTCATCGAGTGGTGAGAATTAAATGAGATAATGCTTAGAAAAGCTTTAACACAGTGGCTCATGCATAATAAGGCTTCAGTAAATGCTAGTGATAAGTATTGTTTAATAAAATTATAGCTAGCATTATCATATCATCATTCATACCATTTTTTACTACTCTCAACAAATTCTGAGGTGTTTATCTCATCTTCCAATATTGGAAACTGAGTCACTGAGAAATTACTTCTCTTGCCCAAGGGCATTTTAGAAAGCTCTCTGAAGTTATGCCCCATGATGCTGCTGCCATCATCATCATTCCAATCCCAGACGTCTAAGTGTGATCTGATCCAGACCCTCTGGACAGCCTTCCCTGAGAACCTGGCCACACTCCTCTCAGGATTAAAGGAGGAGGTATTATTTCTTCAGGCCCTCCTGGGGTTCCTCTCTGCCTTTTTTGGCCCACATACCACTGCATGTAGTTTGTGTCTGAAATGGAAAATTTCTGTAACACAATACCCAGCTCTGATCCCCACAGACTCTCAAGTCTTTTTTTTTCCTTTGGTTTGGGTTAAAATATGACTTCATGTACAAAAACAAGCCTCACTTCCCAGTGCTCTCAGCAGATACAGGAGCATCACAGATTCAAAACCTTCTGGTTCCTAAGAATGCTAAAGAATTAATTTCACTTTTCTGAAAAAGGAGAGCAATAACTAAGTGACAAGAGAAATGGGAAAATTAAAACTACCTTCTCTTTGGATGCAGGATATATCACTCTGCAAGCCCAACCTCTCCTCCTGTGCCCCTCAGCCAGCACCCCACAGGCACCCCCCAAGGAAAGACAGGAGAGCATAGCTGCCCCGGGATTTATGACCTTGCCTGAAACTGGGTATGTTGGCCAAGCAGGTAATGGAAACCAAGGACTTAGAGGTTTCTCTCATTGACTCACTAGCACTCTTCTCTCCTAGAGTGTCAACTCTTCACAAACTCTGTCTAATGCAAGCCTGGACCAGTCTCAACAGGACAGTGGGTTTTCTGGTAAGTCACTGAGTGACTTATCTCTTTGACAACCTACTCTAGTCTCCAGTGGCCTGCACAGGCTCTGGAGCCCAATCTTCTGGCTTTGATTCCCAGCTCTGCCCCTTACCAGCGTGCTGGGTGACTTTGGGCCAGTTTCTCAACCTCTCCATGTCTTCCTCATCCATAAATGGGGCTTGACTCTACATTGTAAACTTTTACAAGGGATTAGTTATTTAATAAATGATAAAGTCCTAAATTATTAGGACAGTTCCTGGCACATACTAAGCTCCACATGTGTTGCTATTGTTACTGTTACTACTGTTACTGCAAGTAAAGGAACAGTTATGGCTATATTTGCTCTAGAAAACATAATGTCTAAATAGGAAGCAGTTTGGTGTTCTGGCAACTGGCACAACTTTGGAATCAGACAGATCTGATTTGGCCACCAACATTGCTATTTAAGTTGTGTGACCTTGGGCAAGTCATGAACGTAGTGGAAATCCAATTTTCTTTTTATAAAATAGAAATAATAACACCTACTTCAGGGGGTTACTGGGAGGATTCAGTGAAGCAATGTTTGGGAAGCACTTGGCCATTGGTTGGCAGCCAGAAAACAGTGCTTATTATATTGTAAACTGGTCACAGGAACAAAGAAACCCATTAACCTCGGAACCACTTACAACCTCCCCACTTGATATAACTGACTGAAATAATTCCAACACCTAAGATTCTTACCAAAAATATATATATATATATATATATATATATATATATATCAAAGAATGTAGGGTAAAATGGTCCTTTGTACATTTTTCTGTCTCTGGTGGTAAACTTGGTTAGCTGTCCGGATTTAGAAGTTACTCATCGCCCCCAACCCCAACCTAGCCTCTTTCTTGTCAATCCCGTTTTTGTCCCTGCCTATGCACGCTGGTAGGGGATTTTGCCAGGTTTCATAAGAGCACTGTGATGAAAGTACTCCCCAAACCTTCAGACTCCAACCTCCAGATGATGTGAACTTTTTGTGCGTTGGAATGAAGGCGCTTGAGGCATCACAGGAAGGGCAGTAGCATCGCTCAATTCTAGGGGGCAGTACTCCTACCACACTGTATTAAAACTGTGCTCCAAGGCTGCCTTTAACAGAAAATAGAACAGAATGGGCGCCGCCCGCAGTTGTGCAACAGGATAGCTCTGACCCCAAAGCACAGGAAATAAGGCCCACTTGCTCAGACTTGGGCTCTACCCGCCCCCCCACCTTACTTTTCATGAGTCAGACTCAGTCTTCCAAACCTTAATTTATCCTTGCTGAGTGATAACGTGTTAATCCCCCGGTGATATAATCAAGAGGAGTTGCAGAATCACCGATTCTGAGAGTTGAAAGGCCTACGCAAGTCATCAGGCCAACTCCCTCCGGTGCTCCAGAGGAACGAGCCAGTGCAGTTCTGGTTTGCCTTTTGTCAATAGGAAAATATAGTCTCTGGCAATGGCTTCCAGGAAGCGTTAGTGTTTAATAACCCCTGGTTCTCCCTGAAGGATGATGGGGGAAACGCACAGGCGCAAAGCCTCTTCGCCCTTGGTTGCCTCCACCAGCACCTGTGCTTGAAGCACCTGAAGGTGACTAACGGGTTTCCTGAAGAGATGGAAGAATGCAGTGATGTTGGCACTCAAGGTGCAGTGAGCAAAAAATGGATGAACCCAAACACCAGTGGAAAGTCACGACTCCAGGAACGTCAACAAAGCAGCTGTTTCTGTGTTTTTATACTTTCCCTTCCCCCATCTTACTTCTTCCACAGCAATATTATAGACAGAGCTCGTTAGAGCTAAAAGCCACCCATGAAATAATCTGGTCCTAAAGCCCTCTGTTTTCAGATGAGGAAATGAGTCCCAGATGTCAGGCAGTACAAAGCATCCAGGAAAGACGATCGATCTAGAAATCACTTATGCTTTCAGCTGCCTTTAGAAGGAGAGAGAAATGTATTCAGGTCAGAGTAAGTGGTTTTGTAAACACTATTATATAGATGAAGAAGCTAAGGCTCAAAAGTGAATGGCGATGCATCTTCTTTCCTGCTTCTTAAACATCTGTGCCGGGTTGGACAATCTATGGAGGCATGAGGACTTGCGCTGACCAGAGCCAGCTCCCGGAGAATTGAAGCTGATAGGTGGGTGGGAAGACACGAACCCACTGGTTGAATCTTGAGGGGGAAGGGATCCTATCTCTAATCAGTCATGTAGAAGCCACTTAACACTTCCCTGTTGTTTCTTCTTCTGCAAACACACACACACACTGCAAATGGGAAGAACACAAGTCTGGAGCCAGAACACCAGGTTTTTAAATTTAATACCTGTGTCATCTTTCTCAATTTCACATTTTCTTCTGTAAATTAAGGATCATTGTAATGTCTTTCTCATGGCATTGTTGTATAGATCAAACAAAATAATGAAGCATAATTGCTTTGCAAACCATGAAGCAGTGATTCTTTTTTTTTTTTTAACATCTTTATTGGAGTATAATTGCTTTACAATGGTGTGTTAGTTTCTGCTTTATAACAAAGTGAATCAGTTATACATATACATATGTTCCCATATATCTTCCCTCTTGCGTCTCCCTCCCTCCCACCCTCCCTATCCCACCCCTCCAGGCTGTCACAAAGCACCGAGCCAATATCCCTGTGCCATGTGGCTGCTTCCCACTAGCTATCTACCTTACTACGTTTGTTAGTGTGTATATGTCCATGACTCTCTCTCGCCCTGTCACAGCTCACCCTTCCCCCTCCCCATAACCTCAAGTCCATTCTCTAGTAGGTCTGCGTCTTTATTCCTGCCTTACCCCTAGGTTCTTCATGACATTTTTTTTTCTTAAATTCCATATATGTGTGTTAGCATACGGTATTTGTCTTTTTCTTTCTGACTTACTTCACTCTGTATGACAGACTCTAGGTCTATCCACCTCATTACAAATAGCTCAATTTCGTTTCTTTTTATGGCTGAGTAATATTCCATTGTATATATGTGCCACATCTTCTTTATCCATTCATCCGATGGTGGGCACTTAGGTTGTTTCCATCTCCGGGCTACTGTAAATAGAGCTGCAATGAACATTTTGGTACATGACTCTTTTTGAATTTTGGTTTTCTCAGGGTATATGCCCAGTAGTGGGATTGCTGGGTCATATGGTAGTTCTATTTGTAGTTTTTTAAGGAACCTCCATACTGTTCTCCATAGTGGCTGAACCAATTCACATTCCCACCAGCAGTGCAAGAGGGTTCCCTTTTCTCCACACCCTCTCCAGCATTTATTGTTTCTAGATTTTTTGATGATGGCCATTCTGACTGGTGTGAGATGATATCTCATTGTAGTTTTGATTTGCATTTCTCTAATGATTAATGATGTTGAGCATTCTTTCATGTGTTTGTTGGCAGTCTGTATATCTTCTTTGGAGAAATGTCTATTTAGATCTTCTGCCCATTTTTGGATTGGGTTGTTTGTTTTTTTGTTATTGAGCTGCATGAGCTGCTTGTAAATTTTGGAGATTAATCCTTTGTCGGTTGCTTCATTTGCAAATATTTTCTCCCATTCTGAGGGTTGTCTTTTGGTCTTGTTTATGGTTTCCTTTGCTGTGCAAAAGCTTTGAAGTTTCATTAGGTCCCATTTGTTTATTTTTGTTTTTATTTCCATTACTCTAGGAGGTGGGTCAAAAAGGATCTTGCTGTGATTTATGTCATAGAGTGTTCTGCCTGTGTTTTCCTCTAAGCGTTTTATAGTGTCTGGTCTTACATTTAGGTTTTTAATCCATTTTGAGCTTATTTTTGTGTATGGTGTTAAGGAGTGATCTAATCTCATACTTTTACATGTACCTGGAAACAGTGATTCTTAAATAATTTGGTTCAAGAACCATCTTAAAAATTTGATGACTGCTAAAGACCCTCACCAAAATTCCTACATGTAGATACAAAATTTTGCATATAATTTCAGGGGGTTCACAGAGCGTCTGAAGACCCCCACTTACCACCCACTCTAAAAGTGCTCACCAAATATGGAATATTCCAGCCTGGACAAGTATACCATTTTCCTTGGCATAAACTTTGTTTATTTGATAAACCCATACTGGGCTCTTAGTAGGTACTGGGGGTTTCAGGGGCACAGATATCCTGTATTAAAGCAAAGAAGCCCCTTCACATGTATTGCATCAACTAAGAAGTTCACCTCTGGACCTCCCTGGTGGTCCAGTGGTTAGGACGCAGTGTTTTCACTGTTGACCTGGGTTCGATCCTTGGTTGGGGAACTAAACATAATCTCCTGCAAGGCATGTGACAAAAAAAAAAAAAAAAAAGAAGAAGATCACCTCACTAAGGTATCTGACCTCAAAGCTCCCATCTGGTTATTCTAGTTAGATTGAGGGTAGGGGTCACCTCTGTTTTGAGACAGGGAAATCATATACAAAAAAGTCAAGGGACTCTTTTTTCTAAACCACTAAAAAAAATTGAAGCATAGTTGATTTATAATATAATAATAATTATATTATTATATACAGTATGGCATACAGCATGGCAATTCATATATATATATATTCTTTTTCAGATTCTTTTCTCTTGTAGGTTATTACAAAATACTGAGTATAGCTCCCTCTGCTATACACAAGGGACTTTTCCCAGGTCTATGAAGGTATTCTTTTACCCAGGACTTGATGCACCAGAAGATTTGGGTGCAGACAAGCAGAGGAAAGCTGTGTTCAGTTTTGGGTAAAGCACAACTCCTCATGGTTTTGGGGTCTGCTTGTCTGATTCCCCTCATGCCAGTGAAAGGGTATCTGTAATCATTTGTCATTTTCCCACATTCTACAAAGTACACCTCTTGTAGGTTTTTGCTGCCAAACTAGCAAATCAAATATTTCTGGTGACATAACTCAAAATCAGAAACAGGCATTTTCACTATGAGCAGAGTGCTTTTATGTTTTGATTTTTTTTTGGCTTCTAAATTCCTGCAGTCTGGGCTTTAAATCACTCTACCACTTTCTAGTTTGGTGAAGCGTAAAAAACATATTTTCCCTATCTGGAAATGAGGATGATAATTGTGACTCCATTTAGTTGTTGTGAAATTAAATGACTTCTTTCGTATAAAGGGCTCAGAACTGTGGCTGGCACTTAGTGAAAGCTCAGCAGATGGTAACGATTATCATTTTCATTGGTCCCATCCTCAACAGCTATATCCTTCGCTTTGTCACAGACCCATTGATTTTACCAGCAATGGGAAATAGGTTTTGTTGTAACTGCTATTCTCCAAGAATCATTTTTTAATATGGCTACTAATTTGTCTGTAGAGATGTTAATTTTTGTAATGACTTAGGCTTTATTTATTTATTTTTTTGGGGGGGTACGCGGGCCTCTCACTGTTGTGGCCTCTCCTGTTGCGGAGCACAGGCTCCGGACGCGCAGGCTCAGTGGCCATGGCTCACGGGCCCAGCCGCTCCGTGGCATGTGGGATCCTCCCGGACCGGGGCACGAACCCGTGTCCCCTGCATCGGCAGGCGGACTCTCAACCACTGCGCCACCAGGGAAGCCCAGGCTTGATTTTTTTTTAAGCTCCAGATTGAGAGGTATATAAATTGGGTTGTATAGGGGAAGCAGGTGGCATTTGGGAAGAGCTGCTGGGATGCACTAAAGGGTGAGGATCAGAAGGTAAATAAGAAAAGGAGAATCAGAAAGAGAGATGATTGACCTGATGGGGAGTGCCCGAAAGAAAATTGGGAAGAAGCAAGAGCAGAGAGCAGTAAGTGAGTACACTGTCCCCTATTAGAAAGGACTTAGGGAAATAATTTGTGCGAATAATCTGAGTAATGTCCAAGGCAAGTTATCTCATTTAGTTTTAGGGGATTATGACTGGAAACTGGGTTGCAGGAATACAATAGAATTTCTGTATGGAGCAGAATTAGGAAATGATGCTATATGTTGAGGAGAACTAAGTGATTTTAACATAAAACCCTGTTGAGTCAACCTGGATTCAACGGTTGAGTTACCTACGTGTATATATAGTTTGTAACAACTGTTTTTCCACATTGAAGTCAGTTTATTATTTTCTGTAAACAGCAGACTCAGGTTATGACGCGTTTGTAGAGGAAGACAGTGTAAGAGACCGTTGGTGAGAGTTCTGGTGCTAAAAAGATGACCTGAAAAGGACCCTTCCCTCTCTTAGACTAAGCCCTAAGCCATGAATGAAAACAATGGGACTCGTCGGCCACAAGAATTCGGGGACAGTCGGAGAGATCTGGAGACCACGTGTCCACCCATCAGCTAGCCGGTCAGTCCCCACCTCAACACCCTCTGATCTGGCCCCAAATACATGAATCACCGTCATTGCAATGTTATGACTGAATAAAGTTCCACACAACTGCCAGGGATTTAAATGTCTTCCTGGGAACCCTCATCACTCCAAACCACCTGCATTCCTAGAGTGTGCTCTGTCTTGCCGGCTTATTTTGCATTGTCTAGCTGGGCCTACGTGCAGAGATCCTCAGAGACAATACTTAGATTCATGACTGGAATGCTTCAGCATACCATCCGACTAACTCCCACTCTCATTTTTGCTGGAGGAGGAGATTCACAAACGCCCAAGAAGCCCTCTGGCCGCCAATGAGCAATTTCTCGAGTCTTTAATTACGGACCAGTGAAAACAATGCCTTCAGTGAACGGCTGTCTCCCTTTCACCTCTGACCTGTGGTCAGACATGCAGCCGAGAGTGTTGCCAGATGGAAATTGTTAGTGAACATCCACATGGAACAGTACTTTTATTTATGACCCAAGGGCACCACTCATCAGTAACCCTGTGGGTTGGACTTTTGTTTAGTACGTAAGAGATCTCAATGTTTTGTGTGAAGCCCTATGTGTTTGGATGTGGCTTGGTCTGTGGAAGAGAGAAAAATGTGTTCCCCCTAAGTTCTTTTAAGCACCCAGGCCGAAAGGAGGATGGGGAAGCCAGTCCAAGTTATTAGGGCCTAGTGGTCTGGGAGGGACCCCAACTCCCAAAGAAACATTTTCACCTCAGCCAAGTTGTTAGACACCATCCTCTCCACACATTCCAACATCCCAGAGATTATAAAGACAAGCTCTTCTACCTCACAAGCCACTGAGACCAGATTTCATCATCTGTCTTTCCCCAGTCTGAATATTTTGTAGCTCTAGATCAAGCTTTTGTTGGAGTCTCTTCAATGTATTCCCAAACAGAACAGCCAAAGTGCTGATGGCATGCTGAAGCGTGTTCAAGCGTGTTTAGGGGGCAGGGATGTTAGAGAATTGACTTCTCACCTTCAAGGTGTCCCAGTTGAAAATGCACTTGTGAAAACTGTAGAGAAACTCTTAGGATCCTGGATGTGCAGCACTGTCTACAACCTGCTGATTTATTTTTTTTTCCACGTTGGTTATTTATTTTAAATATAGTAGCATATACGTATCAATTGCAAGCTCCCTAACTGCTTTAGAGAGTTTCCCGTCCACCCCCTGTGTTTTGTTCCATCTTGAGGCTGTATGATTTTTAGCTGCTCTGTTCAGTAAGTGTTTGGGCAGATGGATGAGAATTGATGAAACACAGATGGTTTAGAGAGACAGAGATTAAGAACCCTGCTGGGTTGGGTATATTTGACTAGTGATTACCACAGTATTTCAGCAGTTTAGAAGATAAAGATAAATTCACCCATAAAATCTATTGTTGAATTTTAGCTACTTTATTTTTTAGCCTCTCATATAATTTCACAAAATTTACTTCACTTTCCAGTATTCCTATGTAGTATTTTAGAGAAAGGAGAAGAATCATCAGTTCATAAGCGGAAAACTGAGGTAACGAGAAAGACAGACCAGAGCCGTACAGCTGAAAAATCACTGGTTGTGTCCAGAGGCCCATGTTTCCCTCAGTAGAAGGTGCTTCCTCTGGGAAAGGTTCCATTACATCATCAATGTATTTTTCCAGATACCAGGCTCCTTTGGGATGTAGAAACTCTGTCTGGGGAGGCATTTATCATCCCTCAGCAAGTATTTAGATCTCTGTTTGCTCATCACTTTTTCTCCTATTTTCCCAGTGTGTGTGTATATGTGTAGGTACCCTTTTCCTCAGCAATTACCAATTAGTGAGAATTTGTAAATTTAGTCTGACAATTATTTGTTTCTTTTTGTTTTTTTGTTTTTCTGGGTTTTTTTGCGGTACGCGGGCCTCTCACTGTTGTGGCCTCTACCGTTGCGGAGCACAGGCTCCGGACGCGCAGGCTCAGCGGCCATGGCTCACGGGCCCAGCCGCTCCGCGGCATGTGGGATCCTCCCGGACCGGGGCACGAACCCGCGTCCCCTGCATCGGCAGGCGGACTCTCAACCACTGCGCCACCAGAGAAGCCCCTGTTATTTTTAATGCAAATATTAAGAGGTTGCCCTCTGAGACTCTGTGACTTTCATGCTATATTTTCTTTCCAGAAATAACAATTCTTTTGGCTCAGGCACACCACACACACACACACACACACACACCAGGTTATAAGACCAAAGGAACACACTTAGGAAAATGTTGTACAGGGTACAAGATACTTTAGCTTATGCTATTATAGGAATACTATGAGAGGGCTCATGTTAGCGTACCCGTTTCACAAATGGAAAAATTTATTCAAAGATATGAAGTGATTTGCCAATATTACATAGTTCTTGTATCATAAAGATGGAATTGGAAACCAAGAGTGAAAATCTGACATCTCAACCCAGGAACTTGCCAGTTTATGCTGTAAGCCTGCTTCTGGAAGATGAACAAAGGGAGGCAATGATAAAAATCCTAGTCCCCATGGGCTAGTCGAGGATCTGATCATCTACAGAGAGGAGAACAAAACAATAATTGGTACAAATTCAGTAAGCCGGAGCAAAGGCTAGTGAGGGGGCTTTGGTGGGGGTGAGCAAAGAAATGGAGCCCAACAGCCTCAGGGCACCAAGAACCTTCCCCCAAGGCCCCTCACACACCTGTGTACAGTGGTCCCTTCTTTCTTCTTTGTTTGTTTTTGCGGTACGTTGTGGCCTCTCCCGTTGCGGAGCACAGGCTCCGGACGCGCAGGCTCAGCGGCCATGGCTCACGGGCCCAGCTGCTCCGCGGCATGTGGTATCTTCCTGGACCGGGGCACAAACCCGTGTCCCCTGCATCGGCAGGCGGACTCTCAATCACTGCGCCACCAGGGACGCCCAGTGGTCCCTTTTTTGATGGCAGTTCTAGTACAGCTCAAACCAGTATCTGGGCAATCCAGGGCCTTGAGAGAGAAGATGCTGTGTCTAGCTAAATGTATTAGTTTCCTAGGGCTGCTGTAGCGAAGGGTTACAGACTGGGTGGTTTAAACAACAGAAATTTATCTCACAGTTCTAGAGGCTAAAATTTCAAGATCAAGGTTCAGGCAGGTTGGTTCCTTCTGAGGGCTGTGAGGGAGAATCCTTTCCATGCCTCTCTCCTTGGTTTCCAGCGGTTTGCTGGTAATCTTTGGTGCTCCTTGGCCTACAGTGCATCGCCCTCATCTCTGTCTTAATCTTCATATCTTCATCTTCACAATTCCTCGGTGCAAGTCTGTCTCTTTGTCCAAATGCCCCCTTTTATAATGACACCAGTCACATTGGATTAGGGTTCACCCTAACAGTCTCATTTTAACTTGATCATCTGCAAAAAGCCTGTTCCCAAATAATAACCCATTTCCACAGGTACCGGAAATTAGGACTTCAACATCTTTGCAGGGGATGTAATTCAATTCATAACAGAAAGAAAATATTTCTTCTTGGAAAACATCTCCTAATGCAAAAAGTCATCCTTAAATTTGGTTTCACGTACCTCAAACGTAATGATTATCTTAATGAATATCTTACATAATGAAAACATATCTTTTTTATAAAGAAAATTTTTTTCTGTTAGGTCTTTTTTTTACTTTGTACATTTTAACAAATGACCCTTTGAATTTGGTATAGAATGCCCTCACCACCCACCCCCCACCAAGAAAGAAAAATGCTCTACTAAAATAGAAGGCTACCATCATTACGAGAATTTATTCTCTCTTACGTGAACTATGAACTTCCATCTATTCATATTACCAAGAACAAGAAATATACTTAAAATGGCTCAAAATCTATGATATTATTATAATTGTTATTGTCATCATTTAAAAAAAAGTTCTGGTCAGAAGAAAGTCTTTTCCTATGTGATATTGGAAAGTTCTACAAGTTGTATCTTCAAAAGGATTTAATTTTATATTTCTAATGTATTTAAAGAAAATAAATTATCTTTATACTTTTGAAGGTAAAATAATTTTTTTTAAAGGGGAAAGAGGAAAAGGAAAGGCGAAGAAGGAGGAAAAGAGGAAAAGTAAACCCATGAAAGTCTGTAGCATATAAATGACAAAGGCTACAGGTTTCTGTGACTGTGGGTTCACCCCAAAGCTAGTGGATTTTTAAGCTCTGCCAGCTGTCTGTTCTCTGGGCTGATAAGTGACAAGACTAGCCGTGTCTTAGCCAGACACTGGGAGTGACATTCTTCTTATAAAGTTTGAGCCAGGGACCCAGCCAAGTCTAAACTCCCTTTTTTCATTTGTGTTAGCATTTTTCTTGGTTCAAACTCACAGGTAAAAATTCCCTCAAGAGAATATCCAAGGTCGCTTTCTTCATCCAAGGGCTTACCTCTACCCGAGAACTTACCTGTTTGCCTTGCATGTCCACATGCTTCAGGGAAAGACAAGATATCATAAATGAAACACCTCCCAGACCCCCTCCCTCACGATCTCTTCAGATGCCCCACAGTTCTGCCCCATGAAGGAGGGCTGGGGTGTATAAGGAAAGTAGTTTGGGTTTTCTCCATAGAGAGATGAGAACTCTAAGATGAGGCCAAAAACCCTTCCTCTATCCAATCCCACTCATGCAAATCAGACACTTCTGATTCCCAGCATATTTTTCCTGGGTTTAAACATAGAAGCAAACAATGCAGTAAACAGGTAAGAAACTGCTTTTTTGCTGCAAGGATTGAATTTGTAAAGGTCTGAGAAGAGTCCTTGGTGAAGGAGACCAGGAAATTCAATGTTCTTGACAGCGTTATTCAAAGTACGGTCTGAGAACTACTTTTAGCATAGTCTCCTGCAAAACTTGTTTATAAAAATTAACAAGGTTTCCCAGGCTCTGCTCCAAACCAAAATAATCAAAAAATCTTGGAGTGGGAACTCAGGAATCTTATTTTTATCAAGTTTCCCAGGTGCCTTCAAGGCACATTAAAGTATGAGAATCACTTCATGACCCAAATGCACGTGAGGACAGCCAAGGGTTGTGTGCATGTGGATTCCAATATGTACTTGAGGGTCCCTTATAGACCAATAAAATCAGTCTTTCAAGAAAGTTGCATTTTAGACAGGATTTTCCTTGACTCCTGAGATCTCTGCCAAGTGTGTTTCTGCACCTTTGTGTTTTCTGCCGCACTTCTAATAGCATCTGTGCCAATGAATTACCATGATCAATTTACATGAATTTCTCTTGCAGACAGAGACAGTGGATTATTATCTTTATGTCTTTATATATCCCTTGCTTGGCAGAGTGCCTGCTTAATAAACCTCTGTTGATTAAATATATAAACCTAGCTGCTTTATCCATCAGGAAACTAGCAAGCAAAAAGTTTATGCTTGTTCTCAATAAGCTATTGAGTTGTTTTTTTTACAGTATAGGTTTAATATCAGGCCAGGTCTGGTTGGACCTTTAGCTTTATTCCTAATATCCCATAACAGAATCTTATCACAAATGCTGCCACCAATATCTATTGAGTTGGAAACTTATTTACGTGCCCTATTTTCTTCTCACTCCTCATTAGAAAAGCTATGCTGATATTGGGTAGCTCAAAGGAGCCAAACTGGCGTAATTAGAGAAAAAGGTCCCAAAGGTGTTTATGTATACAGTCATCCCTAGGTATCCTCTGAGGGAGTGGTTCCAGCTCCCCCTCAGATAACCAAAATCCAAGGACGCTCGAGTTCCTTTTATAAAATGGTGTAGCATTTGCACATAACCCACACACATCCTCCCGTATACTTTAAACCATCTCTAGATTACTTATAGGACCTAATACAATGTAAAAGCTATAAAAATAGTTGCTGGTGTGCGGCAAGTTCAAGTTTGCTTTTTGGAACTTTCTGGAATTTTTTTCAAATATTTTTGACCCAGAGTTGTGTGAGTCCACGATGGGGAACCCACAGATATGGAGGGCCGACTGTATTCAGTACAAAAGTGACCCCTCCGTTTAGCCAAGGTCTAGGAACACCAGTTCCATGGCACCCGGCACCATGATGGTGCAGTCCTTTGCATATGCAGCTGTTCCAAGCACACAGCGACTACAGACCCAGCAGAGAAGAGAAAGCCAGTGCCTGGGAGAGCGACCCCATTGTGGATTCCGCTCCCTCCCTGCTGAGTGCTTCTGAAACTCTCAGGTAGGGTCTGGGAGAGGCTGAGGCATCTGGGTGATGTGCTGCAAGAATGCATTTCACACTAGGAGTTTCGCCAAACCTGCTGTTAGGCTGCAGAGTTACCCTCAGACTAGTGACCCTTCAGGGATGGTTTAGTGGCTTAGGAAATTAATAAAGTCAGAAAGCAACAAATACATTTGATCATAACTTCTGAGACTAATCAACACCCTAGCTCCAGGAAACTGATGGAGATCGGACAGGAAAATGCTGGGGATGAAAGTGCTGAGTGGCTTGGCACATCTGGTTCGAGATGGGCGGACTGAAGAAATGCCAGGACTAGAAATGTGAGAAGAAATATGGGGTCCTGGGAAAGGGCACTGCCGCCAGGGCTTGGGGTGGTTTTCATGGTTTTTTTTTTTTTTTTCCTGTTTTCATCCCCCCAAAATAAAAAGCTGAAGTAAAGCTGACTTGAAATAATTTTAGTCATGTGTATATCCTAACTCTGGCACATTCTTTATCATGTTAACTTCTTTTTATTTCAAAGAACAGTCAATTTACTAGGCCCAAACTTCATAATGTTTTTAATTTAAACAGAGGGTTTTGCCAAACCTAGCCCTAAGAGAAATATTTTCATTATCCAGCTCTTTTATCAACTCCACAGCTCGGGTGTGGTTTCATTCCCCTGCTGGCCTTCCCTCTGTGCTGCTAGGAAACCAAACACGATGGCCCTGAAATGGGAAAATACTCTCGACGGATTGGCTTCCACCAGCATGTGATGTGAGAGACACACCGTAAGGGACGAGTTGCCGAAACAGGGGGACCAAATTAAAATTTATACTTAATAGTGTTATTGATCTCGGAGAGACAGCAGTGAGCGGTCCTGAAGAGACATTTTAGTTCCCTGCCCAGGAATTGGACCTGGGTAGCCTGGATGAAAACCAGGAATCCTAACCACTAGACCCCCAGGGGCTAGAGGCTAGAAGCAAAGTGGCCCTGGCTCTTTCCCCCCTTTGAAAGCACAAATGTTTCAAGGAGGCAAAAACTGTAAAAACAGGTACAAAGTTTATTATTAAAGGCACAACACAACATATGGGAAAGCACACAGAGAAGCAGTTTGCTTACTTAAGACAAAATCAAGCCCGTGTGCACCACAACTACTGAGCCTGAGCTCTGGAGCCCACGAGCCACAGCTACTGAAGCCCGCGTGCCTAGAGCCCATGCTCCACAACAAGAGAAGCCACCGTAATGAGAAGCCTGCGCACCGCAACGAAGAGTAGCCCCCGCTCGCCCCAACTAGAGAAAGCCCCGCACAGCAACAAAGACCCAACGCAGCCATAAATAAATAAATAAAGACAAAAGCAAGGCAGAAATACACACCCAGAGAAGAGTGCGGGTGTCCTGAATGAGGAGTGCAGTAAAGAGGTGATTTAATTCATTCATATAGGGCAGTCCTTCTGGGTCTTTGTCTACATTTGGCCAATTATCTTGTTTCTTTTTTTACACCTGACTGGTCCCAGGGCCCTTCCCAAGATGCGTGCGCAACTTTTTTGCTAGGATGGATCCCACCCCAGAGACCCGTGGGTGCATGTCCACACTTCTTATGCATGGCGCCCCCCTCCCTTTTTGACCCTCAAGGAGACTTTCTGCACATGTGCAGACAAGGAAGTTTTGCTTGACGTCTTTACTTCAGCAGAGCTCAGCTTCTGCCACTGGCTTTGTCCTTGGAGTGTCTGGGTGAGAACAAAGGCTTCAATTTTACTCCACTTGACAAACACCAGCTGTCCAGCCCAGGGGCCCACCTATGTCCTACCTCATTATGTGTGATATAAAGAAAATATGAGGGTTTTATCATAAGAACTCCTAATAATGATAATTATAACTATCAGTTATTGAGCACTGACTCTATTGCAGGGCGCTACTCTGGTGACTTTATAGATATGTGACCCTCCCAACAGCCTTATCAGTGGACATCATCATCATCATCATTTATAAATGAAAACAAAGAGCAGACAGATCAAAGGGAGATGGCTTGACCTATCATTTGCCAGATGCATTATTTGTTCACACACTCAAAAAACAAACATTAAGAATGCTGGTCTAATATATTTAGTCAAGACAGTCTCCCCCCATAGATTAAAAAGGTGAGTAGCCGTGGAAGAAAATCATAGAAGGGCATGTAGATGATAATTTGGGAAGGCTAGTGAGTCACGAAGTAAGAGTGGGAAAATGGAGAGCATGGATGCTGAAGGTGTGACCGGAACAGCTCAAAGCACTCTGATAGCAGAAAATGTGTTAGAAAAGGAGTTTGGAAACCCTTACATGATAGCTAATCCAGATTTTTGGCAGCCTCACCCAGATTGTCTTCTAATGTGCAGTTTTTTAATGTTATGCAATTCATGTGCATGGAATCTGGTTTATTTGGAAGGTTAAATAAAAAGGAGAGTAGAGCAATCAAGAAAGGTAATTATAGAATTGGATGTAATGAAACTTTGGCTTGAAATTTAACCCAGAGAATAATTATTTTAGATGTTTTTCTCTACTGTATAAATTAACACAATTGGTAGATTTTTCTACAGTTGCATTTACATTTATACTTTGTTGCTAAATTAATGAGAACTTAGAATCTGCATTGAGTTTATGGAAATGAGTACTCATTTCTCAATTAAAGTATTTAAGTATGCTTCATTGCTTTGCTGTAAAATTAGCCCTGAAGAGCCACTAATGCAAGCTTTGGGACAAATTTAGCTCTTTTTCAGAGATACTGAGCTCCTCCAACAGCAGTGCCGAAGGCAGGAGATCCTTAAGCATAGTGTACAGCACAGAGCAAGCCCCTGGGCTGATGCTTATGAATAACTGGAATGAGAAATCCTGATAACTGCTATTTGAGAAGGTGCTCTTGAAGAATAGGTCTTCTTTAATTGTGGATTGGGGAATTACCTATATACTTGGAGTATACTGGATCTGTGCAAGAATCCCCTTTATTATGTAAACATTCCTGAGTCCTCCTATTCTAAGTCTCTCTTTGTCATTTAAGAGGGACTAAGGAAGAGGAAAGGAAGCAGGAGAAGGAAGATAGAGAAGTAATTAATATGGTGCAAAGGACAACATTTCCGTTTATGGAAAGTCCCTTTCTACTCTTGTAACGTATTTCCAAAGTATTTATGATTTATGGGCTCTGATATCTATTTTATAAACCAAGTATTAATTTACTATCTGAGTGCACATTCCTACAATTACGCCTCACTCTCCAAGTTGATCCAGTGGGGATCTCCCACAGCATCCCCAAAACTCCGGCTTCCTGAGCGTAAATCTTTCTTTGCCAAAATACTAAATCAACTGCACCCTATCTTAGAAAACTGAAAAATGTGGAGGAAGGACTCTGTAATGATTCATACACCTGGATGTAGAGCTCAAAGAATCTAGGCCAGCATAAGAGTACAGCATAAAGTAGGCACAGTTAACCCTCGAAATTGCGTGTAACCTTCACCTTCTCATAGTCCTGGGGAAGTTTAACAATATGCGTTTCCTTTGGATTTGGCAGTTGGCCCTGGAGCCAGTGGTAATTATTATCCTTGCTCCTTTCCGGTCTTTCTCAGGAAGAGAAGATAGAAATATATTGTCCAAAGATGCTTTTAGGCTGAAGACAATTTAAGTACAGGAATACCTCCGAGATATTTCGGGTTTGATTCCAGACCAATGCCATAAAGTGAACATCTCAATTAAGTGAGTCACACGAATTTTTTGGTTTCCCAATGCATACAAAAGTTATGTTTACACTCTACTGTAGTCTACTAAGTGTGCAATAGTGAAACTGTGCAACCCAGATTGGGACTTGAACCCGCAGTCTTTTAACTGAGATTACACACCTGGTCTCAGGACTTAATGAAGCTCAGGTTCTTGGTGTTTCATCACAAAAAGAATTCAGTGAGAGACAAAGTGATGGGCAAGAAGTGCATTTATTTAGAGAGAAACACACTCCACAGAGTGTGGGCCATCTCAGAAGGCAAGATGCCCCCAAACATGGGGTGGTTAGTTTTTATGGGCTGGATAATTTCATAGGCTAATGAGTGGAAGGATTATCCCATTTATTTCAGGGAAGGGGCAGAGATTTCCAGGAATTGGGCCACAGTTCACCTTTTGGCCTTTTATGGTTAGGCTCAGAACTGTCATGGCATTGGTGGATGTGTTATTTAGCATATGCTAATGTATTATAATTAGCATATGATGAGGCTCAAGGTCCCCTGGAAGTCGAATATTCTGCCATCTTGGACCTAGTTGGTTCTAACCAGTTTTTTCATGTCCTATGGCTTTCTCATTCTTTTAAAGGTTGTTTCCTGCCCCCTTCCCTCCTGTTTCAATAGTGTCTCAAAAAACGTACATACCTTAATTTAAAAACGCCTTATTGCTAAAAAATGCTAACCAGGGCTTCCCTGGTGGCGCAGTGGTTGAGAGTCCGCCTGCCGATGCAGGGGACACGGGTTCATGCCCCGGTTCGGGAAGATCCCACATGCCGTGGAGCGGCTGGGCCCGTGAGCCATGGCTGCTGAGCCTGCGTGTCCGGAGCCTGTGCTCCGCAACGGGAGAGGCCACAGCAGTGAGAGGCCCGCGTACCGCAAAAAAAAAAAAAAAAAATGCTAACCATCATCCGAACCTTCAGTGAATCATAATCTTTTTGCTGGTGGAGGGTTTGAAATTCTATGAGAATTACCAAAACATGACACAGAGACATGCAGTGAGCAAATACTGTTGGAAAAAATGCTGTATATAGACTTGCTCCATGCAGGGTTGTCACAAACCTTCAATTTGTAAAAAATAACAAAACTACAGTATCTGCGAAGCACAGTAAAACGAGGTATGCCTGTATACTGCTAAGGAAATAGAAGATAGACTCTTAGCCTTAAAGAGCTTATGGTCAAGCTAAGAAAATTTGGAAAGAGTGTACAGTTTAGGAGCCAAAAGAAGAAAAGCCACGATGCAGCATAAAAAAGAGAAGACAGAAAGGTAAGCCAAGAAGCAGTCACATGCGATGACACAGGAAGCTCAGACAGAAGGGCTTTATGAGAAGCAGCAGCATTTGCCACAGGAAGTCCTGAGAAAACGAGTCTTCTATGAAGACAGTGGTTCTTGCTACTGGAAGAGATCTCTGCTAGTGAAAGAGATCTCCACTGTACAATACTAATAAGGAATTAATGATTAAAATTGAACCATTACGATTTCCTAAATAAGGATTTATGCTTATTTCTTTTCTTCCTTTCTTTTTACCTTATAAAACAATCCAAAACATGAGAATATAATTTGAGTGTTTCTTTCCTCTTGTTTTCTAACAAAGGGACATTTAGTATGGTATCATAAATCAGACCAGTCCTCTCTCAAATGCAAACATTTAGAAGAACAAAGAGGTCAGAGGCACTTTGGTTCCAGATTACTAAAACAGTTCTTTCGTTCTCTGTTCATCTTTATGTGATTTCCTTCAATTATGTGCCACATTTCTTTTTTCTTCAAAAGGATGCTGGCTTGTGGTACCCCCCCCCACCCCACTGTATGCATCATATTCACAACGTGTTGTTTGATGCCATCTGTTTAACACAATAGAACAGAAATAGGAGTCCTATCACATCATCTGATCCCCCTCCAAAGAAATATATGGCACTATTCGACTGGGCAAAAGTCACGGTTTCAGATGTGAAACATGTGTTTTTACCCAAGTATAAATGTTACATGTTCTTCTACATCATTGCTCTCCCTTTTTCCTGGTAAATAGACTGGCTTTTGGCAAATCCAGACAACTTGACAAGCCTTAGAAAGTATATTTATAAGCATAAGAGTCAGCACAATCTTGTGGAGAGCTCTGGGTTTGCCTTCCATCACACAACCAACCCACTTCCTTGAAGGAGTCATATAACCTCTCATTTTGAAAATAGGTATACTGTTATGGATTGAATGATGTCCCCCCCCAAAATTCATATGTTGAAATCCTAACTCACAATGTCTCCTAGTGTGACTTATTTAGAGATAGGATCTTAACAAATGCAATCAAGTTAAAATGAGATTATTAGGGTGGGCCCAAGTTGATGTGACTGATGAATGGGGAAATTTAGACACAGACCCACATACAAAAAAAAACACCATGTGAACATAAATATGGCTGTCTAAAAGCCAAGGAAAGAAGGATGGGATAAATCCTTCCCTCACAGCCCCTTAAGAAGGAACCAACTTTGCCAACTCCTTAATTTCAGACTTCTACCTCCACAGCAGTGAGCCAATAAATTTCTGTTGTTCAAACCACACAGTTTGTGGCACTTTGCCATGAGAGCTCTAGCCAACTAATACCGATAGTATTATAGATCCACCTCACTGGGCTGTATTAAGGATTCTAGAAAATACGTCAAAAGTCCAATCCAGCTTCAGGGCTCTGAAGTTGCCCTTCCTAGAACACTGTATTTGACCAGTTTCAGTGAAATTAGGAACAATTCATGGTCTCATGTGAAATGTGCTTCAGTGCTCATTATGGTGTCTGTGGCCTTAGAGTACCTTGTACAGAGCATCTCTACTTACTACCCAGGGCTCAAGGCAGGCCAATTTGGTCCTAAGAGACCCAAAGATCCATTCTGAGCCCCTAAAGAAAACATAACAATTTTGTAGACAATACCTGGGCAAAAACTGGAACTGAGGAATCTACGGAGATCATGCTTTCTCTTTGGTTCTTTTCTGCCATCAGATCCATTCTCCTTTCCCTATAATTTTCTTTTGCTCACACAGAGTTCCTCAGTGACTCACTTTATCTTTCATGGTGTCCATTAGGTCACTCATGCAGTCTCTCTTTGGCTACTGTTCCATTAGTGGTTCTCATACTTTAGTGGCATCAGAATCACTTGATTGGGTCTATAAAATTCAGATTACCAAGCCTTATTCCCAGAGTTTCTGATTCAGTAGGTCTGGGGAAGCACTAACAAGTTTCTAGGTGATACTCATGCTGTTGGTCTAGTGACCACACTTTGAGAACCACTGTCATATAATATGACATTTCTGCTTCAGTTTTCACTGATTACTTATCTACAACCTTCAGGTTCCCAAAGTCTATAATCTTAAAAAAGATCTGACTCAGATCCTCCTTTGCTTATATATTGAAATATCCCTTCTGTAGATTTTATATGTGGAGCCATGAGTCAAGGACTCTGACATGTGTCTAGTGTAAAATGTGGGCTAAAAGTTTATTGATAAGTCAGATATTTGTTACAGTCAGTTCTCAAATGTTGGCATCATACTATACATTACTAGAAACTATAACATCTCAGAATCATGTTGAAGAGTGTCATGCTCAAGGAGAAACACGTTTTTAGTTCTAACTTGGGTTGCCTCTCATTTCATAGAGATTCTTTAGGTAAAGTCACGACTCATAGCTTTGACAGCAAGGGAATGGGCCTGATTGAAGCCATGGCAACAGAAGTAGAGACAAAAATCTATAAGGGATGTTGATAAATGTTTTTATATGTGGGTATATTAATTGAGTGTTAATCAAGGATTATCTGTGTCCTCACAAATAGATTGTCTGTCTGTTTCCCTACACATACCGAATCTTGGTTTCCGCCCTGGGTCAGGCATAGAGCTATAACACATAATAGATACTTGTAAGAATTTGATCAATGAATGAGTGGTTATCATCCTTTACATTTGTGTAGTTACTTAGAATCTTTCCACTGATATTATCTCTGTCATCGTCATAATGTATGGAATTTGCTCTGAAGTCATTTTTCAGCTTTTATGATTCAAGTTGACATTCCTGTGGCACAGTGACAGTGATATCACAAGTAAATAAAAGTCTAATTCTTAAAAAAATTTCAAAATAACTTCTTATTTCTGAAGAATTATAAAGGAAATCTACTGATCATGGTGATCACTTCTTTTAAATCTCCTTGTCTCTCTCCACCCGTTTTCCTCAGACTCAAACCTCTTTTGACACTCCCAGGAAAACTTCTTTCCAGCAGCTCCAGCCCACATGGAGTCCCATCCTTTTCTATCCTTCCCCTTTTCTTCCAAATTTTGTAACAAATTCCTTATCAAGGGCCCTCCTAAGACAGGGTTGCCAGAAGAGTTTGGAATACTCATGGTTTGCTCCAGTACTGAACTTAATTTGGGAGGTTTATCAAGCCTCCCCAATGACAACAGCCTCTTCCCAAGAGCCCATTCTTCTAGGAGCCTTTGCTTCTACTTTTGAAGTACTTTTGTCAAGTCACAACTGAATCTCTCCTTTGTGGACAGTCACAAAAAGATCAGCCTCATGTGGATGGTAGAAATGATCAGTAATCTTCCAAATATGTTTCAACTTAAAAGCAAGAATTTTCTTCAGCTTCTGTTATGCAGAGGCATTCCTTTCTCCCTACACTCTCAACTCTCAAATTCGTAAGCACTGAAGTTTTGTGGGTTTTTTTTTTTTTAATTTAGAAAAGAATCAAGAGAACTTTGCAAGCTTTTCTTAAGTAGTTCAAATACTCCCTTTAGTGCAGAGGAAATACAGTCCTCTGTATTTGAAGTCTGAGGTGGCAGCCGTAGACCGAGACAGTATCTCCTCTAGCACCAAACTACTCCGGTCAAAGAGCTATGGTGCAACCTGCCTATTTTGAATTTATTAAACGAGGGAAGAATGACTTAGTTCTATCTCCCTCAGGCAAAAGCTCTGTTTACTCATTTAGTATCTCAGGAATGGGACAAGATCCGAGGACCAGGACCAAGATATGGTGAGAGGATTTGAAGGAGAGAGAAATTATAAAGATAAAACTCACTATTAGCATCCAAGTGACAATAATAATAGAATTTGGAGATAGGCAATGACTGCCTTTGCACTTGATAACAAATGTCCAGATTTCTACTTAGGTAAATATGGAACCTCTTATTCTAAGTTAAATGGTCAGTCTCGGAAAGGAAGCCAAGTTCCCGGCAACTGTGTCAAACATTGAGCTAGTCCATAGCTCTTGTTTCCCTGTGGGAAAAAGGAGAGATGCTCTGTGCCTGCAAGAGCCCCCAGAAATGGTGACCACTCTTTGAGCTCAAGAGCTCAAGTTCAAGCTTTTATAGTCAATTGATTTTGTTAAGTTTTTGTTCTTATTATTCCTAAATTTAGAGTACTCTCCACCCTCCTTTTCACCAAAGCAAATTCTTGCTTATCTTTTTGGCTTTAGTTTAAACATCATTTATGCCAGACAGCCCTGCCCTGATGCTCCCTACTCTCCTTTAAACTAGGTGACCTCCTGTTGGAGCCTCTGTAGCACCAAGTATTGATCCTGGCAGATTATTATGACACATCTGTTCCTGCTCAGGGATTGTCTGTCTTTCTGATCAATGGTAAATTCCATGAAGGCAATGACTCTCTACTTTCTGCACCATGTTATTTTATTTTATTTTATTTTATTTTTTATTGGAGTATATTTGCTTTACACCATGATTCTGCTGTACAGCAAAGTGAATCAGTATATATATCCACTCTTTTTAGATTTCCTTCCCATTTAGGTCACCACAGATCATTGAGTAGAGTTCCCTGTGCTATGCAATAGGTTCTCATTAGTTACCTATTTTATACATAGTAATGTATATATGTCAGTTCCAATCTCCCAATTTGTCCCACCCCTTCCTTCTTCCCTTGGTAACCATAAGTTTGTTCTCTACATCTGTGACTCTATTTCTGCTTTGCAAATAAGCTCATCTGTACCATTTTTCTAGATTCCACATATAAGTGATATTATAGAATATTTGTTTATCTCTTTCTGACCTACTTCATCCTGTATGACAATCACTAAGTCCATCCACATCTCTGCAAATAGCACTGTTTCGTTCTTTTTTATTGGCTGAGATATGGTACATATGTACAATGGAATATTACTCTGCACCATTTTAAACAAGTGCTTAGCATATTTAAGACGATATCTAGAAATTTGTTCTTGTTCTCAGCCTATTCAGAGAGAAGGGAAGTTCTGAAATATTTCTATAGACAGTGTCCTTTTTTAAGGCTATCTATTTATCTATATATATTTGCATGTTATTACATAGTTTGAATTAATCTTTACAAACTAACCTTGTGTTACGTACACTTTTGTCTTACTTCCAGTTTTGTTTTTCATTTTTCTTCTCAGTTCCTATCTGCTTTCCCCTCTTCTGTCCCCAGTGGCTATTCCAGGATAGCACTTTCTAAAATTCCAATGCACTCTGGCCTTCAGAATTTGAGAATTCTTGCTTTACATGTTTATTTCTAGAAAACTGTGTTTGCGGGAGTTCTGAGGTCTGTGGCTTCAGCATCAAGGTCATGGGAAAATCCTTACTGTTCAAGAGGAGATTCCTGGAGCCCTCCAATGAATATGTGCAAATCCTCTACTGAGTAATAGTAGAAGAGCTAACTCTTGATCACCGTTGCTTAGAATACTTCTCCCTGAAATGGAACAACTCAACAGGCAGTTACATCCAAAATGTCCACTTTGTTTTGGAAATTTACTTCTACTTTTCTTAGTAGCGACAAATTCTTTAAAAGGAAAGAATAGAAGGAGCATTGCTAGGAAGGAACTGAAACAGGAGCAAGATTAGGAGAGAACACAAAACATCTCCTTTAAGTGTGTTCAAGTCTTCGGGTACAGATTATGCTGAACAGACTTGCAGACCAATCAGGGAACTCCCAGGGAGAGAAAATGTTTGAGAGAAACATGTATAACTGTGAATGTACCTGCATTCCAGAGAAAGAAAAGTGTCCTTCTGATTTAGAGATTAATAAGCTTGCTGTTGATCTTTAGCAAGATTCTAGAGTTGAACATTAAATCACAAATTTGTGGGCATTTGGGTCAGAATATCTTGGCTTTGTCCCAAAGGAGTTGGTTAAAATTAAGTTTTGCCAGACTGAAAACACTACATCAGGTGAATACCAAAGAGGAATTCAATTTTTATTTCAGTAAAGTTTGTTATCATATCATTAAGAACCAGAAGGTAAACTGAGGCCTATATGAAAACACAGTGTGGTAGATTCAGAGTTGATTGAACAAATCTATTAAAGGGAATTATTTAGTGGATCCAAGTCCTTTGGAAGGAATAGTCTCTCTGGCATGTCATAGGGCTCACCCTGCCTGGTATCATGTTGATGATGATTTAGTTGACATTTTTTAAAACTGCCAAAAGCACCAAGCTGGGAGAGAAAATATGTTGATTAATAAAATCAAGATCAAGATTGAGAAATGTTTTAACTGGCAATAAATTTAATTGTCAGCATTCCACAAACTTATGATTAAGGACACATGTCTGAACAGGAATTTTTATTAATCAAGTATTCTATAGGTTGATTTAGAAAAATCAGAAAATACAAACAAGCAAATGGAAGAAAAAACTGTCAGTGTGGTAGTCATCAGAAAATCTGCAAAAACTGCAGCTCTTTCCAAGCTCATTGGTAAGATTACACTTCTTTACTCCCTTTGAAATGGGACATGGCCTTGTGATTTTCTTTCAGTAAAATAGCGGAAGTGTCACGCAGTGTGTTCACGTTGTCCTATCCTTTATTCCTGCCTCAGTGACATTGGAAGCTTCTGGAGCCTCCATCTGCCTGTGTCTTTAAGTGGGTATGATGAGCAGGCCCCCTCTCATAGCCTGCATTGGTAGGTAGCATGAGCAAGAACTAATCTTTTGTTGTTGAGATTTGGGTGTTGTATTAAGTCACTGAGATTTGGGATTATTTGTTACTGCAATAAAACCTAACATATTTTGACTGATAAAACTAGTATTTCTGAACAAAAAGATGAGAAGAGATGTGTTTGTGGTGTGTTTATTTCCAGTACAATTTTAGTACGTATGTATCGTACACACATAAATTATAAAAGTGTCACCACTCTAATTTGTAACGTGCTGGTTCACTTCATTAAATTGTGAGGTAAATATATTTCTATAACATCAATTTTATAACTTTGGACATTAAACTCATTATTCAACCAATCCCCTACTGTTAGAACTTAATTTTTCCTATTATATTATAATTAATGCTGTAATGACACTCTTTACCACATCTTTAATATTTTACTTAGGATAAATTTAAGAGAGTGGTATCATGGGAAGAAACGTTGGGCTTCCCTGGTGGCACAATGGTTAAGAATCCTCCTGCCAATGCAAGGGACACGGGTTCGAGCCTTAGTCCAGGAAGATCCCACATGGCACGGAGCAACTAAGCCTGTGCGCCACAACTACTGAGCCTGCGCTCTAGAGCCCGTGAGCCACAACTACTGAGCCTGCATGCCGCAACTACTGAAGCCCGCGTGCCTAAAACCCTTGCTTCGCAACAAGAGAAGCCACCACAATGAGAAGCACGCGCACTGCAACAAAGAGTAGCCTCTGCTCGCCACAACTAGAGAAAGCCCGGGCTCAGCAACGAAGACCCAATGCAGCCAAAAATAAATAAAAATAAAATAAATAAATTTATTAAAAAAGAAGAAAGGTTATTGCTTTATTGGGCTTTTATTATCATTTTCAATTTATCCTAAAATAACGAATACAAACATATAGTCCCACCAATTGTGTGTGAGAAACCCAGTTTCACCCGATATTTTTCTATATAGGATATTGGCTATTTTCATTTTTACCAGTCTAATTTTGCCCACACTTTTGGTAGCTAGTTTGTTTGAACATTTCACATGCTTGTGGGCCGTTTTATTTCTTTGTTATTCAATTATTCATGGCCTTTTTCTTTTGTTTATTTTAGTTGATTCACAAGATGTCATTTGATACTAAGTCTATTAACCTCATCATATTTTTTGCAAACGTATTTCTCAGTTTTCTATTTTTTAATATTATTTATGATTTTTTCCATATTGAAGGTATAAATTTTAGTTAACAAAATATAGCAATCTTTTCTATGTGACTTATGTCTTGGAAGTCAAACTTAAAATATCTTCTCAAATCTCCAAATAAAATATAATATTTTTCTCTAGTACTTTTATTATTTTTTACATGTACATTTTTAATCCATCTGGAATTTATTTACGAATATCAAATATAAAAGAATCTTTTCTTCCCCACTCAAAAAAAGACCTGGAGTTTTTAACTGACATAAAACACAACAAGAAGCAAGTAGTGAGGCAGACAAACAGATTAATGCAATTTTAAACTTCCTTAACAAAAATCCAGGACACACGAAAAAGGAAGTCAATACTACTGCATTCTGTATCCATTAGACTGCATCTAAAATATTTAGTTTTGGGTTTTACATCTAAACTGGGATATTGGCAAATTGGAGGATAATCAGAGAAGGGCCAACAGAATGATAGAGGTCTGGAAAACCTGGTTTTAGAAGAATAATTCAAGGAATGTTTTGCTTGGGGAAGAGATTAATGTTGCTGATGAAAATTATATTCAGATTTAGGAACAACTGTCACGAAGAATACTAGATTCATTCTGTGTAGTTCTAGATGTCAGCATTTGCTGCATTAAAATGTATAGCAATGCTTACTTCACTGAAATAAAAGGAAGAATTTTGTGTCCATTAGATCTGTTCAGAAATAAGGTATTGACATTCCCACTGCTAAAGGATTTCAAACAATGACTAAATGTCATTCTATCAGGAAGTTTGTAGAGGAGATCCTTTCCTGGGTTGGACCAAAAATCTCTAAGGCCCTCCCAAAATCTAAGATTTTACCATTCTGGACTATGTTTGACCTCCCTGAAGAAAATGGCCTAATAAGTAACCCTTATTCCTTTCAGAAATTTAGGCCTGAGTTCTGAAAATGACTTAAGTTGAGAAGATAAGACAGAGCATCAGTTGAGAGCAGGAGCATTAACTTTGGGCATTTATGTACTAGCTCAGACCTCACCACCCAGTAATAAGCAATAGAACCTTAGGCAAATCGCTTATCTTGCCTGGGCTACAGTTTGTCATTCTAAAATGAGTGAAGTGAAGGAAGATATTGTTACGAGATCATCTAAAGATCCCATCAAAGTCTAAGATGCTATAATTCCATGTTTAATAAATAGGTGGAATAAACTACGTAACCAGGTTTCCAAATAGAAACCCAGATGCCTATTCGAATAAACCTCCATCATTTCAATGCCTTATCTTATTGAGAGCCACTACAGGCAGATCCAGAGGTTAAATCCAAGATTCATACGTTCATTATTAATCAAATTTTTTAAGAATCTGTTGTGTACCAGGCACTATGCTAGTTACCAGAGATTCAAACATGATTAAAATGAAGTCTGCATTCTCAAAGACCTCACAGTTTAGTAGTGATGAGAGCCTAGTAGACTAACAATTACAATACGATGTGATAATTTTGTGGAGTGTCTTTAAGTGCCATAGGTTCAAAGACATGCATCTTCTAGGAAGTCTCTAAACAGTAGGTCTAGACAGTGTCTAAACACTCTTCCAGCTCTACATCTTGCACATGCTTCTGAATCAGAAGGCTAGCCTGCCATACCCACTTCACCAGGGCTAACCAGTAGTTGTGTAAAGACGGATGCTGAGCAATGCCTCCAAGGCTCAAGTCAAAGACTCAAGCACAACTGCCTGTTTAAGACTAAAGATGCCTCTGGAGTCTCAATCAAGCAAACCACAGAGAGCCTCTATATATCCCTCCTGACAATGACCTTCTGTGGACATTTTCCATACTGCTGGCTCATCTAAGTATGGTATAAATAAAACTCAAAGGGACATCTTTTCTATGCTTTAGCAACCTGCCCAGTAAAGGCACGTTTTGTTTTAGGGAAGGGTCTAATCATACCTCTGTGGTTGTATTGGCAAAGTGTACTGATGCAAGAGACGTCTGGGTTGTGGCTTGTCCAGTACCTAAAGTTGACCTTTGCAGAGATAGTTATACGATCTGCCTCTTAGAGCCTGTAAACTATTGGGGCAGGATTCTCACATTATATTTTGTATAGCACTAAGCCCTCAGACTCCCACATTATGAAACTCCAGGTTTTGTTTCATTAGGAATAACCTGACAGTACCTGATTAAGAACAGAGGAAGAGAAAATACATCAACCGACAGAACAGAACATTTCAACAGGATCCTGACACATGTGATTTCTTCTCCCACTACTAGTTTTCAAATAAAAACACAACCAACCCCAGGTATGCAGCAGCTCAGGGAGAAAAGCTCATCTTAGAATAGTGGTCTCAGAATCACCTGGAGGGCTTATTAAAACACGGAATGCTGACTCACAACCCAGAGTTTGTGATTCACATTGGTCTGAGGCGGTACCTAAGAATTTGTATTTCTGTAAGTTCCAGGTGATGCTGCTGTGGCTGGTATAGGGACCAAACTTTGAGAACCACTGCCTTAGAAGATAGCTGAGACTTGACAAATGCTCTCCCATCTCAAAGAACTTCCCAAGACAAGCCAGGCCTCTATGTCTACTATGGGTGTCCCTAGAGAGATCTCTCAGAAATGCAATAAGGAAAAGAATGGAAGTAAACAGTCTTAAGAGTTTTCCTGGGGCCAGAAGAAAAGATGTGAATAGATCAATGACGTTTGATGTACGGTGTAAGTGGATAGCATCCACAGGAGGTGGAACCAATGACCTCATATGAATCAGCATGGAGAAGACAAGGACACAAATGGTCAGGATATCATACTTCAGACTGTGGCTGTTCCTCCCATTCCTCAGGAATATCCTAGTCCTCCTGCTTTCTTGTTGTTTATCATGACTACTGGAGCTGAGCTCTTGGGCCTTTAAGTACTCCATGTATAACCTGAGAAACTCCAAGAAATTCTCTTTTTTATTATTTTTTTATTGAAGTATAGTTGACGTATAATACTATATTAGTTACAGGTGTATGGTATACTGATTCACAATTTTTAAAGGTTATATTCCATTTATAGTTATTATAAAGTATTGTTGTACAATATATCCTTGTAGCTTGCTTTATACCTAATAGTCTGTATTTCTTAATCCCCTACCCCTGACTTGCCCTTCCCCCCTTCCCTCTCCCCACTGGTAACCACTAGTTTGTTCTCTATACTACCTGTGTGTCTGCTTCTTTTCTGTTATATTCACTAGTTGTTATTTTTTTAGATTCCAAATATAAGTGATATCATACAGTATTTGTCTTTCTCTGTCTGACTTATTTCACTTAGCATAATGCCCTCCAAGTCCATCTGTGTTGCTGCAAATGGCAAAATTTCATTTTTTTTATGGCTGAGTAGTATTCGATTGTCTATATATACCACATCTTCTTTATCCATTCTTCTATTGATAGAAACTTAGGTTGCTTTCATATCTTAAGAAATTCTTATCTTCGTGATTTCAAGTTACTCATGGTGGATGTGTTGTCTATTTAAACAGCTCAATAGTTCACCGATGTGTGTATTTATTACATTCTCTATAGCATGCTATGCTATCAGAATTTCTTTAGAGAGCAGTTAATTTAAAATCAAGTGATCCCTATAAGTGAAAGATTCTTCTTTATCTTTGGATACTTCCTTGGGTTTCAAAGGCTGGAAGTAAGGGCTCTCCCCACAGTGTCATCCACAGACCCTTCCTGACTTGTTATGGTGTGTGACTGTGGCCAAGCATATGCCGCTGATTAAAGCACTTTCAAGCTGGAACTGTAGTGCTCCATTTGCTTGTATCCATTTCCAAAAACATGGCTGGCAACCTGGGCTGATTCTGGACTTTCCCTTGTTCTCTGGGCCTTGCTTCTGGCCCTGCCATTTCCCTTCCAGTCCACCTCACCTCAAAGAAGATGTAGGCCCCCATGGGAGAAAGGGGAGGCATTCCACAGACACAGCTAAGAAGAAAGTACCACCCCAGGGTAGAGCTGCTGGCAGCCCACCCAGGCTATTTTGGGGTGGATCCAACCCTACTGCATATTTCTCTAAAATAAAACATCCAGTTAAATGTACACCAAATTCTTCTTTTTCTGCAATACTTAAATAAACATAGACTTTGTAGGCCCCCAAAATAAACCTTTGAGAATAAACAAGTAATTTTTTTCTAAGTATATTAGAAATGGTTGGGAGTCTTCTAATCTGGCAAAGACAGGAATGGAAGCATGAATGGAAAGTGCACCAAGACTCTTGGTCACAAATAGGCTTCTCACTTAAACCAATATGATCACCTCATGCATTCTGACCCGAGCAGGTCACTGGTTTCCAGGAAGACAGTTGGTCAGATATTTTAACCCTAGATGTGGTTAAAGAACAAGAGAAAGGACCTTAGGCAAAGAAACCAGCGGAGAGAGAGAATCACTATCTTTTTTTTGTTTATTTGTTTGTTTTGCGGTACGCGGGCCTCTCACTGTTGTGGCCTCTCCCGTTGCGGAGCACAGGCTCCGGACGTGCAGGCTCAGCGGCCATGGCTCACAGGCCCAGGCGCTCCGCGGCACGTGGGATTTTCCCTGACCAGGGCACGAACCCGTGTCCCCTGCATCGGCAGGCAGACTCTCAACCACTGCGCCACCAGGGAAGCCCCTTTTTTTCTTTTTAATATAATTTCAAAACTGTGATTTGGATAGGTGTTATTTTGTGTCTTTTGAAAGCCATGGGGACAGATCTGTGTGACTCCCCTCCTCCGACAGAAAACTGAAACTGACATCCAGATAGACTTGGCCAGGTCAGAAGTAAAACTCAAATTCGTAGGCATTAGTCCTGCTATTTAATGTCAAGGTCATCATCTTCTAAAGGCTAGAAAAAAGTTCAAGAAGAGAAAATATATGTCACTATTATTTTAAATGACATTAATTTGATACTCCCTAAGTGAAAAGGCACCTCTAAAACATTTACTTGACTCTTCTCTTGTTTACTTCTCCACTCTAGCTACCTATTATTCTTTCTCTCTAAAAAAAGACTGAGGTAAGGTGGTAAAATTGGAATGGATAAACCTACCACATAGGGATGCTTTAAAGATTAAAAGGATAACCTATGAGAAAGCACCCAGCAGACAGATAGTAGACGCTCAATAGAGAACCCCTTCTTTCCTCATTGGCAGAGAGAAAGCATCGTAAGATCATGAGCAGAGAAGTGTTGTTATGAGAGCTACATTAAGTTCTTCCCCTCATTGGAGTCGAATTGGTGAGAAAGGAGCACCAAGCGTTTACACATCAAATCTGTCTGCGACTCTTTTGCAGACTAACTCTATTTTCCCCAGTCATCACTGCAGGTTTTAGAACAAAGCACTGGACAAAGCAATGCTCCTCACAACCAAAGAGGGTTCTGCTAAACAGCAAAGGCTAAACAACAACCTTGAACATAGTTCAAGGTTCTATCAGACTCCTAGCATCAGATTAGGAGTTCCTTTGAAGAAAAGATTGCTGTCTTCAATAGAACTCCTTACTAGCCCTTTCTTAGAATGTGTAATAATACACTTTCTATTGGAACTAGGTAGTCATTTGGTCAACCAACAATTAAGGAAACAGCATTCATATTTGGTTACACAATTAGCATATATCTTTCTGTGTGGATGATTTTAAAGGCTATAAAGAACAAACTAGTTTTGCCCTAAGTACATATAAGTATATTCTCCATAGAAAAAGAGAAAGAATTAAATGCTCTACCATATACACATGGGAAGCCATGTCTTGGAGAGTACAGCTTTGGGTTCAGATGGTCCTGAGTTCAAATTTCTTTACTAGGTTTGCAGACTAGGGAAACTTATTTGACCTTTCTGTGATGCAGTTTTCTCATCCATAAAATGGAAATGATAATAGCTTACCTTGTAGGGTTGTTAAAAATTGCATGAGATAATGTGAATTATGTCCTTATTATGCATACAATGTCTGACCCTTTAGGGGCTCCATCAATAAACAGTGGTTAATATATTGGTGATGATTGCTAATTGTGCCAAGACTGGCCAAGCTACCTCCACAGGGGCTATGTGCCTTGAGTGTTTTTGTTTGACACTTACCTTTAGCCAACTGAGCAATGTAAGATGGAGTCCCCAAAAGATCTTGGGAACAATGACCTCTTTGATGATCACTACCACCATATTGTGAAGTCTATGAACTGGCCAGTCAGAGTCTATCCAGCCAAGGCCACTTCAGAACTTTGGATTGGAGTTCCATCACTGGAATAGCTGCTGTGGTGTCTCCATGAGCTTGAGGAGCTTAATGGGGTTGGGCAGGGAGGCAGGTGGTGGGCAGGAAGCTTCCAACTTCCCTGGATCTTACCGTTGCCTCAGAGGTATTTCAGCTGAGTCAACCACCGGGAGGTGGAAGCCTAGCCTACTAGTGTTTATTCATAACCTGAAATAGGCCATACCCCAGGTTTTCATAATTCTGAAGGCCTTGTACCATAGCCTGAATATTCAGCTTCCCCCATCAAAAATAAAGACAGCTTTCCATCTAGAGATAGGCCAAGCAAGAAACTCCTTCTATTGTAGGAAATGGGGACTCACTCTGTTGCCCTTTGACTCCAGGCAGGCTCTGAATGTCTCCTTTCTAAACAGACTTATTCAAACTCCTCAGGTAAACGTCTCTCCTCTGACAAGGAGCCAAGTGTTCAAAGTCCTTGAAAAGTTTAGTATTTACCTTCCAGAAGTTTCTAATCCCCATAATAGTCTCTTCACATCCTCTTCACAGCATTTAAGGTGTTAGGACTTTCTCAGTGGGTTGCTGAGTGATTGCAATTAAGGGGACAGACTTTGACAGTAAACTAATTTATGTTTGTGGCCACCTAAGCCATGGTGTTTTGACGAAGAGAGATAACCTCTCATGGATGCAGTAGAAACTTTTGTTTGGTGAGGTGAGCATAGTGTAAGAAAAGCTGCCTATCCAGGGCACTCTGGATAAAATGACATATAAATTATAACAGAACAGCTTCCAGACCTAATAGTCTTCTGCTATGACAAGATTTGTTTTTTCATTTGGTTTGCTTCTTTTCACTTGTAGATAGATAAACAAACAAACATTGTAAGAAATCACAATAATATAGAGGAGCAAACTAAAAAATTAAACGTTTCCTAGGAATCCACGAATATGAATGCGGTAAAATACAACCTCTTGGTCTCTTTATATATACAGTTAATCTTAGATGACTGCTTAATAATCCATTTTATGAATGTACCACAATCATTTAACCAAGGCTGAATTGTCAATATTTGGATAGTTTCCAGATTTTCAGTATTACAAAAATACTTTGATGAATGACATAGTCGATAAATATTTGTTCTTAGTCAGTATCCTTTCGTTACAATAAGTTCCAAGATATTGTATTTGTTGAGTGAAAGGCTTTGCACAGGATTTTGTTCCCATGAAGAAGGCTGCTCCGAACATTCCATGCAGGACTCCTATGGAATAGATGCAACATATGTCTCCTGGGATTGGACTTTCCAGGTCTTGGATAAAGGACCATATGGCTCAGTTTTCCCAGGCAGTCCCAGTTAATTTCTGCTGACCCAGGGACTCACCCTTTTAGTGACCCTTTTTATTCTCAAAAGTGTCTTGGTTGGGGCTTCCCTGGTGGTGCAGTGGTTAAGAATCTGCCTGCCTAATGCAGGGAACACGGGTTTGAGTCCTGGTCCGGGAAGATCCCACATGAGCCCGTGCGCCACAACTACTGAGTCTGCGCTCTAGAGCCCACAAGCCACAACTACTGAGCCCACGTGCCACAACTACTGAAGCCCGTGTGCCTAGAGCCCATGCTCCACAACAAGAGAAGCCACCACAATGAGAAGCCCATGCACCACAACGAAGAGTAGCCCTCGCTCGCCACAACTAGAGAAAACCTGCGCACAGCAATGAAGACCCAACACAGCCATAAATTAATTAATTAATTAATTATTTTTTAAAAAGTGTCTTGGTTTAGGCAATGTATAGATAGTCATCCTAGTCATAGGGTAGATGAATGCTTTCCTTTTAGAGATAATGCAAAACTGTTCCTAAAATTGTTGCACCAACTCAAATTGCCCCAATAATGTAAAAGTGACGCTCTGGATCCACAGCCTCTCTGACACCTGGTCCTGTCAGACTTTTTCATGTTTTTCAATCAAATGGTTGTAAAATCCTATTTTATTAAAATCATGATTTACATGTCCTGATCTCTGTTGATGTTATATACCATTTCATGTTTTTGTTAGCCATATATATATATATATATATATAATTTTTTTCCTCTCCTTCGAAATGCCTGTTTATACCTTTTGACTACTTTCTATTCTGATGTTTGGGTTGAGCCAACAAAAATTGGACACAACCCAAATGCCTATCAAAAGGAGAGGAAATGAATAAGCTGTGCTGTATACAATGTGGTATAATTCAGCAGCCAAAATGAGTTCATCAAAGTATCATGCGACACTATGGATATCTTAACAATATATTATTAAATTAAAAAATAATTTTGTAAAGATTAAATACACATATTTACATATGTATATATACACATATACACCAAAAATAAAATTTTAGAAATACGAATGCTCCCAAGAGATCTGTATAAAAGAGAAAGCATTTATATGATGATGAATAAGAGATTCAGGTTACCTCAGAAAGGAGGGAAGCAATAGGATGAAATCCAGAGACCTTATGGTTATTAGGTCAGTTATCATCAAGATAAGAGCATTTGTTTAGGGTGGCACATTCTAAGGATTTATCACCAATAAACAAGGAAGTAAACAAACAAAAGAAGACCATGTATATGTAATGAGTCAAGATTACCATTAATTCATCTCCAATGAGAATAGGGGAGGAAATGCACATTTTAAGGTTATATAGAAATATTACCAGATCTGCCCTCAAGAAAGATTAAACAATTTATATTCCCACCAAAATGTATGAGTGCCTATTTCACAGTGTCCTGAATTATTCTGTGATGCTAAAGCGATTGGATTGAGTGCACCTGGGCCACGGTGTATGGAATGAAATGGGAACCTCTGTCCCCGATTCCCTAATGGTGAGGCATTTGGTTCACCTTTACCGGTCTCATCTTTGCTGAAAGCCTGACTATTTTGGTCTGCCGCTGGAAGATGGGATGTGAAGCATGGCCTATATAGCACTGAGCTGAGGGGTGGAACCATATGAAATGTCTCTATTACCATTGTTTTTAGTGACTCCCAGATGTGAAGGGAACCACCTGCTCCCCAGCTGTTTCCTTGCTTACTCCAGCCACAGCCCCGTTTCAGCAACATTTTCTCCAAATGTATTTGCCAGTACTGTTCTAAAAACTGCCTGCTGTCCATCACTATCATCATTAACAGTAGCAACTAATGTCTGGTTTTTGTTTAAGATACCAGAAGTGTCAGGTATATAAATAAGAATACATATACTTGTATTTATCTATTTATTTTTAAATCAGATAAATATGCTTAGGTTTCTGCCCTCCAGTCATGAGACATTGCATCTCAGCAATGTTTAAGAGCCCCTTTCCCTCCCAAAGATGGTAGGAGAATAGAAATGGCTGAAAAGGAGATGGTACTCTAACTAGAAAATTTAGTCCATCGCCGAAGTGCACATGATCCAAGCTCGTGTCCATGTGCACGCAGTTGCCTGTATTCTCTCTGTGGGAAGCTGGAGCTGGGGACCTATCGTTGAGGCTCATCACACTGGCCTCCACAAGGGCTTCCATCAAAGATCTGTCCATCTTCAGTGAGCCCCATGAGAGCAGAACTTGGCTCCCATCATATCTATTTGAAATAAAATATGTATTCAATAAAATCACTCACCTCCACACATCTTCAAGTCTTGGGAGATCCCAGTTTCTTTCCCACCCACACTGCCTCCTCCAACCCTTGGAGCTCCTCTCCCTCTTGGATTATCCTTCAGGCTGCCTCAGTTTGCCTGGTTGTCATAAAGGCCTGTTTACCTGAGGGGTTATCTTTCAGTCTTTCCAGAGTCTTCTAGAGTAGTGAAGACAAAGTAAACTGATATCTTACAAGAAATTCCAGAGGTGTTATGACATTGTCCCAGTGAACATACCCTCAAAGTATGTCAAAAATCTACCCACTTCTCTCCAGCTCCTTTGCTGTCACCTATTCAAGCCACCATCATTCTTATGTGGACTGTTACAACAAATATAAACAAATCTCCCTTGTTTTCTTCAGATGTATTCGCCACAGAGCAGACAGTGGGAGATTTTAAAAACACAAATTGGATTGTGTTACAGCCTTAATTAGTAAGATATGAAACCGTAAGACTAATAATGTATTCAAATTAAAAATCCTAATCAAGAACAAGGTCTATAAACCATCCAGGCTTATTCCCTGCTGCTCTTCTCTAGGTGCTAGACACAAACAGTTTTGTTTGTTTGTTTCTTTCTTTGTTTTTAAACTCTCCCTGGCTCCCCACTACCGCAGGCTTAGTCTATCCCTCTGCCTGAAATCTTTTCCTGTCTGCCTCCTGCTTGTGCCTTGGGTCTTAGCTAAATGCTACTTCCACAGAGATGTCTTTCATTGATTCCAAAATCTAAATGAGTGATCCTGTTTTCATTTCTTCTTATACCCTTTACTATCCTTCTTGGTAGTTTCACAATTCATCGTTATCTACGTGTTGGCCCTGACCACGTATCTCTAGTGCCTATAGTAGACACTGAAGAAATTAATGAATGAAAGAGAAAGATATGAGAACCTTGAGTGGTTTAAGTTCTACTTAGGCAGATACACACACACACACACAGTAGTTACAGTAGTTGTGGATTATTCAACAGCCCCACCCTCTCCTAATTCTCGGTTCAGAAACTGAGTAACTAGAGGCCCAACCCAACCATTGTTACAGCCTTTCTGTTTCATATTACTGTTGACTGACATACTTGCAAGCAATTCAATCCATGTGCAAGGATTCCATGAGACAGTCAGTCGTGAGACAAAGGCAAAAATGCCTTAGTTCTATATTTACTACAATCTGTGCCATTTTTCATCCTTCCTATCTGTGGCTTTTTTTTTTTTTTTTTTTTTTTTTGATGCTTGGGAGACCGCTATAAATCTGGCAAATATACTTACAAACTGGAATAATAGGAACATATGTCAGGAATAAATATGTATTTACTTCCAAGCAGAAAGTGAGGAATATTTGTCCTTGCACTTAATCAACTTTAAGAAGAATCAGCCTCTTGGGGGATATCCTGCAATCTTTCCCCTTTCACCAAGTCTCCTCCATAACACCTCTCCACTCCTACCCCCCAATTCTTCACTTTGGTGAAGCAGAAAATTTCAGCTGGTCTTTAAAAGTATACAGACTGATTGTTTAGAAATTATTTTTTTGAAAACTAAGAATTACTCTGTTACAAAAAAAAAAGTCATACCCATTGGAAAATATTTCTAAAAACAGTTCTAGGACAAGAATAAACAAGTATATTTGTAGTTGCCTCTAAGTCATTAAGTTGGTAACTGAATTAGTTTTTCCTTCATATCAAATCAGAGAGACTTCAAGCAGTCTCACTGCTGGGAATTTATCCTGTGGATGCATTCCTGTGTAAAGATATTCATTGTGCTTTCATGTAATTTCCCAAAATTGAAGACAACATAAATGTTTATCAGAAAGCGTTGTTTTAATCAACCATGTCCAATCTATGGAATATAATACTATACATTCCTGAAAAAGAATAAGGGGGATCTACAAGTACCAACATGGGAGAAGGGCTAAGAAATATTATTAATAAAGATGCAAAGGACAAGCTATGCATAAATAGAATCCTATTTGTACAAAAATAAAATTATATAATATACTATTCAGAAAGCATTTCTGGAAGGATATTCAAGAAACTCTTATTGCAGATATTTTTGGGAAATGAAAGTGTGGCTTGGGGTGAAGAGAACTTTTACTTTTTAAATTTTATACTCTTCTGTACCTTTTGATTATCTTTTAATCATGAATGGGTATTACTTTTTGTTATTAGATTCTTATACTAGTACACATATATCAGTTTAAAGCTAGAGTGCTTTTAGATTGAAGTTACTTGGGAAAATGCCCTGGCTTCTTTTCTCACTGTGTATCTTCAGTTTCTGTATCCCAGTTACTGTTGTGGGCTATGCATTTGCCCTAGCTTGCCCCATTTCTAATAATATTATGTGCTGGCAAGTCTGAATTTTCATTTCTGCTACTGGACTCTTTAATCCTGCTTATTTTAAGAAACACTTTCAGATTTCTTTACAGAAATCTGTTAAAATAGTGATTTTAAGCTTCCTTCTAAATTTAAGTTCAAAATCAAAATTGTATGGGATCCTTAGACTTTCAGCTAATCATTCATTTAACCTACCTTTATGGACATAGCATTGCATATGTAGCATTTTGCAAGTTACAAGTTGATTAAGACAAAGTACCTGATTTTAAGGAGTGTGAAATGAAGTGGGAGAGATAGAAACTAGTTTTACTCTATATAACCTGTTCCAAAAAGTTCTTAATGCAAAGGGGGAGTGGGACACAGAAGAAAAGTTACTAAATTATACTGGATCAAGGAAGATTTAGGAAAACATAACAATTAAGATGAATCTCAAAAAAAAAACGTAATAATTGGTACAACGCCACTACCTTCACTAGAACATTTTACGTGACCTGGAATTAGACAATTTTAGACGTAGAGGTGACCTTAAAAGAATATGAAGTGTAACCCTATTTTAAAAATGAAGAAACATTATTTTTTAAAACAACAAGGGCTGGGGGTTCAGATTAAGTGATCAGTACAGAGTAGACATTCCTTCCCTCCAGGACCAGCTACATAATTTACAAGGCACCTTGTTCAAAATGATTAAGAATTTCAAGACAGCTACAACAAAGCATTGAATCAAGCATGTGCCCTTCTGAGCACGGGGCCTTGTGCAACTACCACATGGTCCTCAGGCCAGTGACGTAGGCCTCTCCCTCCTCTTACCTAAGTTCCTAGAAGGCTCTAGAGTCAGAATGTAAATAAGAACCCAGACTTCCTCAGGCCCTGTTTCATGCCCTGTGCTCTTCAGATTTAGAACAAATACCAATTCAACTGGAAATGCCAATATCATGTATAGGGGATAATGCTTTTAAAATTTTTCCTGTGCACAATTGTACAATTGTGTTAAGAAATGTATAAAATCACATTGCAGCAGTTGCTCAAATAGCTAAATAAGCCAGGCCTTTAAGCAATGGAGTGGGTCATGAATTCTGCCTTTCACTTTTTCATTTTTGCATATTATAAAAAACAGATGAATTTATAATGCTGCTTTTAAAAAATGATTACAATAAGAAAAAGTCCTACAGAATAAGGAAAAGCATGCTTCTAACAAGGCGGATGGTATACTCAACCCTTACCTATATAGACAAACACTTCTCAAAATTAAAAAAACTCATAAATAATCCATTAACCTAAACTTTTTTTAACTGAGGGGATAGGAAGGTCTTATAATGATTTGTCTATATAAATGAATAAACGTGTACCTTCATTTATTCATGTAATAAACATGAATCAATGCGCCAAGAGCCTGGGACAAGGCTGGTTCACAAGAGGTGTTCACTAAAAGTGAGTGATGACAGATGAATGAGTGACTAAATAAAGAACCACAACAGAATGTTATTTGGCCACAAAAAGGAGTGAAGTACTAACACATGTTACAACTTGGATGAAACTACAAAATATTATGCAGTGAAAAAGAAACCAGACATAAAAGGCCACATATTGTATGATTCCGTTTATATAAAATGTCCAGAATAGGCAAGTCTATAGATGCAGAGAGTAGATTAGTGGTTGTCAGGGGCTTGGAAGAGGAAGGAATGGGGAGTGACTTCTTATGGGTGTGGGTGGTTTGGGTTTTGTTTTGCTTTTGTTTTTGTTTTTTTTTGAGGTACACAGACCTCTCACCGCTGTGGCCTCTTCCGTTGCAGAGCATAGGCTCCGGACGTGCAGGCCCAGCGGCCATGGCCCACGGACCCAGCCGCTCCATGGCATGTGGGATCCTCCCAGACCGGGGCACGAACCTGTGTCCCCTACATCGGCAGGTGGACTCTCAACCACTGCGCCGCCAGGGAAGCCCGGTTTGGGTTTTTTAATATGATTAAAAGGTTCTGAAATTAGAATGTGTTGATGGTTGCACAACTCTGTAAGTATACTAAAAACTATTTAATTGTACAGTTTAAAAAGGGTGGATACTGTAGTATGTAAATTACAGCTCAATTAAAAAAATTTTTTTAAAGAACTAGACCAAGATGGAGAGAGTGACTAACTTGCTAAAGATCAAATTTTCTGTAAGGGACTTCCCTGATGGAGCAGTGGTTAAGAATCCTCCTGCCAGTTCAGGGGACACGGGTTCGAGCCCTGGTCCAGGAAGATCCCACATGCCATGGAGCAACTAAGCCTGTGCACCACAACTACTGAGCCCGCGTGACACAACTACTGAAGCCCACGTGCCTAGAGCTCGGGCTCCGCAACAAGAGAAGTCACTGCAATGAGAAGTTCGTACACCGCATGAAGAGTAGCCCCCCTCGCCGCAACTAAAGAAAGCCCACGTGCAGCAATGCAGACCCAACACAGCCACACACACACACACAAATTCAGTTAGTGGAATTCTGAGTCTAACATCGAGACTTCCGGCTCCTACCTAGGGCATTTCCCAGTCTATCAAGCTACCACCCAGAAATTTGCAGAGCACCACTAGTTCTCTCTCAGGTGCCATAGACATGAGACTTACACACAGGAACCACATGGACCAAGATGTTAACCCAGTGGAGGCTGCACTCTGACTCCAGAAGCTCTGGCCTGTGAGTGGTGTAGCACGAAGCAGAGGAGAGAAAGAATGAGGGGAGAGCTCCTTCCAGGAGGTTCCTCATTTTCTCTCCGTCTTCCTTGATATCTCCCCAGTGGCCCTTGTATCTCAGGTCTTGCTTGAGAATCCAGAATAACTAGCAATATCCCTATGGTGCCTCTGCTGTATTCCGTGATACCTTAGAATATTCATTTCCTGTTTTCTCAAGTCTAATTTATTTCTAGGCTAGCATAGAGCAAGATGACCCATAACCTCTTGTGAATGCTTGGTGTTCATCCTTCAGGACGTATGTTAAGCCTATTACTTTGGCTAATAATAAAATAACAACAATCACAGCTTTTCCTTGCTTGTGGGTTATGTGTGACAGTTTCCTAAGGTTTCTTTTATTTTGTAAATGCCTTTATGTGTTACAGCAGAGTGAGGCAAGCATCATCTGCTGTCTCTCTTTTAAGGCAAAGGAAATAAACACAGCACTAAAACCTCCATCTTCTAACTCCTAGCTTATTTTCCTCTCTTCTTTCCTACCAAGGGGATCAAGCAGACTTTCTTACACTTAGTTTTTTTGCCCGAAGGTTGGAGTGAATTATGAGGGAGGTAGGTGATGGGGACATGTGGCTTCTGTCCTCCCAAGAAAAGTTGAACGTTATGGTCCTACTCCCAAAGACAGATAACCAATCATAGTTAAAATGGCAACATGTCACTGGAAAAGGAAAGGAAAAGCAAAAATATAAAATAAAGCAGATATGTAGTATCAGGTAGCACCAAGGAGATGAAAGATTTAACTCTACATGTGTGTAGGAGGTTTTATACAAACAGTTGTATACTTACCTCTAGGCCCAAAAGAAAAAGCAGAAATGTGGTCTACATGTTCATTGTTGTTACATAGCCATCTCTCTAATTTTGAAATCAGCAGTCATTCCTTGATGCATGTGTTATCTGGGAGTGGAATTTAGGAGAACATAGAGAACAAAAGGTCTGCCTTCAAGCTGTGAAGCAGAAATAACAGGCAACTAGCCAAAATTTAAGTGATTCTTCAACTTTTGGTCAGGATTGGAGTGCCTCTCCCTCATGGAGCAATATGGGATGGAATGTAAGGTTGTGACTAACGGGTTCTCTGCAATCCTGAGATTAGTTCTGTTCTAACCAAATCCCCTGGATTCCTCTTAGCACCAATCCATTGAGCCTCCCTGGGGACCATCCCTCACCCACTCACAGAACTCCTGGGGTATCTCAGTGACAGTGCCACCCCCCCACCTGCTAGTCAGCCTTGACTCAGGCACTTGAACCAATTTTCAGTGAACTCAGATCATTGAATGGGACACCATCCCACCCACCAGCAACCAGCGGCTGTCATGTGGAGTGTAGGATATGACAGGTTTGAAATCCAACAAACTCAGAACTTTATCTCAACTCTGCCTTGTAACCTGTGTAAAACTTGAAAGTGTCCATCTCATTGGACCATCATTTCCTCATCTACAATAATGATGTCAGTATCTTTCTTTAGAAGGGTTGTTTTAAAAGAAAATGAGATAAAGAACAAAACATTTCACTTTACAAGTATTTCTTAAAAAATCTTAGATTTCTTCCTTCCTTTTCCAAAGCTAATGACTTCAGTCAGGCCAAGCAGTATCTTGAGAGTAGGAAGGTTCTGAGGGATCAATCCCAGAATATATGAATACATGTATTCATTAGAAGGCATTTGACTTAATTAGTTCCCTGAAACTCTTTACATGGACTTTCTTGTCCTCTGTCTACTCCGGTGTTTCTAAACCTTTTGTTCATTACCACACCCGTAAAGAGCCTTTATAGATAATTTTTTAAATCTTCTCTCTCCCATGAAATTTAATAGCACAAATATACTATTTTACTTGATTACGTACCACATGTATATCTGTGTTTTTTTACATAGAAAGAGCAAATTTTTTCACCCGGCCCCCGCCCAAGAACCAATTTTCATCCCCTTGGGGGTGATATTGCCTCCATTGAGGATAGATGGTCTAGTCTATAAAACTGAGGATTTATGAGGAGATATTTCTTAAAGACTGTGGAGGAAGACAATGTTGGATTCTATTTCGGAGCACTCTTCCTATCATCATCTCATTAACTATTAGAAGTACAAGAGAGTTAGCCAAGTTTTAGCAGATTTTTTATTTCCTATGATTAGCCACTAAGGTCCAGGTCAACATGTCAGAAATAAAGAAAGAAGCCTGGGGTGCAAGAAATTAAATGCTGCTAGGCCCTAACCCTCTGATGTGTTCTTCCCCACTCAGGATATTGTGACATGCCATCTGCAGCTTGAGTACACAGATAATAGGGCTAAACCTCCAAAAATTCGTCCCACGTCGGTTGACTAAATGGTTTTAACTCTACTCTATGAAGATGTCCAGACTCTGCCCCATTTTAAACTTTTATTCCCCACTTAAAATTACAGCTGGTACCACTTTCATCTTAGTGCATATAATTGAAGTTTTTATGGGGGAACTTCCCTAAACTGCAGGCTTTATTTGAATTTTTAAAATAATTCTGAGGACAATTGGTAAGACTTTATTTGTACACTAAGCTTCTACAAAGTAGGGCGTATTTCTTATTTTTTGAGAAAAACCTCAAAATCTTGTAATAAAAAATTTTAATGAGAAATGGAATTTTGTCACTGTAAATAATAGAACAATACCAAATTTAGTCAAATTCAAGGTAGTAATATAAAAATTAATAAAATAGAACAATACTAAGTGTTGGGGAGACTGTGAAGCAACTGAAACTCTCATACACTCGCTGCTGGTAGAAATCGAAATGATACAACCACTTTGGAAAATAGTTGGGCATTTTCTTAACAAGTTAAATATACACTTACCACGTTATCCAACGAATCCTAGTTATAATATTTGCCCAAGAGAAATGACAATATAAGTCCACATATGATTTGCACACAAATGTTTCTAGCAGCTTTGTTCATAAATGGCCAAGAATAAACTGTGATATAGTCATACAATGTAACGCTACTCAGCAATAAAAAGAATGAATTACTGATAAATGCAACAAAATAGGTGAACCTCAGAAACAATATGCTGAGTGAAAGAAGCCAAACACAAAAGAGTGCACATTATCTGATTCCATTTTTATGGAACTCTGTTAAAGATGAATCTAATGTACAGTGACAGAAAGCCAGCCTGCAGTGCTTGGGGCAGGGTTGGTGAGTAGAGGGTAACTGGGAAGGACACAAGGGAACTTTTGGGGGGGATGGAAATATTTTATATCTTGCTTGTAATAGTGGTTACCTAGATGGTTACCTTTGTCAAGAGTTATCAACTTAAAATGGGTGCATTAAAAATGTAGGCCAGAATGATAAAGATACAGCAGTGAAAGTTACCAGTTGTGAAACTGCCACAAATAGTATTTGTGGTATAAGTCCCAGCACCATTGTCTATAGCTTGATGGAGATGTAATTTACATACCACTTCTCCCATTGTAAGTGTATAAATAGATGACTTTTGGTAAATGTATAGTTATGCAGCTATCACCACAGTCCAGTTTAGAACACACCCATCACACCAAAAAGCTCCCTCGTACCTCTTTCCCAGTCCATCCTCTCTCCCACCCCAGCCCCAGCCCCAGGCAACCACCGAAGTACTCTCTGTATACCTTTGCCTTTTCTAGAAATTTCATATAAATGGAATTTTATATAACACAAACTGTAGTCTTGTGTGATTGGGTTCTTTTTTTTTTTTTTGCGGCACGCGGGCCTCTCACTGCTGTGGCCTCTCCCGTTGCGGAGCACAGGCTCCGGACGCGCAGGCTCAGTGGCTGTGGCTCACGGGCCCAGCCGCTCCATGGCATGTGGGATCTTCCTGGACCGGGGCATGAACCTGTGTCTCCTGCATCGGCAGGCGGACTCTCAACCACTGCGCCACCAGGGAAGCTCTTTGTGTTCTTTTATTGTTTCTTTCCCCTTTTTGTTTTCTTAAGAAGAAACTCAAGTCCAGAGTGGGCATGGGACTTGTCTGAAATGTTAGTAGCAGACCCAGGACAAGAGCCCACATTTGCTGATTCTTAGTCCAGGACCTTTCCATGATGCCATGCTATTGCCAGAATACAGGGTGTGCCAGGATAGAAAAAACCTTGGTGCAGGAGTTCAGATCCGCTGTTATCTCTTGCTGTGTAGTTGAGGCAACTAGCAGCTTCTCTAAGGCTAAATTATCCATATATAAAATGAGGATAACAAAATCTAATGCATAACTCTGTCGTGAGGAATAAATTAAGTGTACAAAGTGCAGAAGACAGGACCAGGCAAATATTAAAAAGTTAATAAATGATCATTATTGTTGACTAGGAAATCATTAAAGCACATTCCATCTTGAGAAAAAGGACCTAGGGAGGGAAAGTAATGCAAGTTGTAACTGAAAATTAGGGTTTAAGCATTGACTTATATAAAAGAAAAATGAATTCCACAGATCAAAGGCAGTGCCAGTAAAACTGAGAATAATTTGCTCAACGTAGTTAACTGAAACATTGCTTTGCTTCCTTAGTAGGAAGAACATTTTATGAATAATCCTTTTTTTTTTGGCCTGATTTTATGCCTAACTCAATAGCTCTCAGTCCTGGCTGCACATAAGAATCACCTGGGTAGTGTTAAAACCTGCCAGCGCCTGGGTCCCAGCCCAGAAATTCTGATTTCATTGGTCTGAGGAGCTGTCTGGGCGTTGGGGATTTTAAAGGTTCCCCTGGCAATGTTAATGTATAGCCATTGTGAAAAAGCTGTGGCCAAACTAAGAATCTGATTTATGTCCTGTGATTTAGGGAACCGATTCAAAATAGTGGATTAAACAGTCTCTAGAGTATACCACTTCTAACACCTTAGGAAGAGGCAAACCACAGAGCCTGCCTGCCTCCATCCAGGTGTTCCATGCACAAATGATCTTTCTCAATTTTCTAAGCAGAGTTGGAGGTTTGGGCAATCAAGTGTGAAGGCTTTGTATGAATGTCATTAGCTATTTCTGCTCAGAAAGGGGAGGCTGTCCTCTACCTCCACCTCCACTGCCACTTTTCTTTTCACTCCTCAGTCAGAACTGGGTTTTAACACATATTCCTAAGCAATATGTGTGCATCTTGCATGCGTAACCATTATAAGGAGACAAAATCTGCCTGGACTATTGCTCTAATTTAAAAGCTCTAAATACCCAGAAAGCCTGGAGAAGTCCTCTACCCTCTCTAGTCTCCAAGTATTTATTTATGAAATTAATGGAGTTCAATTTATGAACTCTGAGGTATTTTCCAATTACTGTGATTCAATGATTGCAATTATCATAGCTAATGCAATAAGAGCAAATTTTCATTTAGGGTCCCGTTTACGACTCCGTTGCTAGTACTGAACAACTCCTAAAGTGAGGGTTTAGATTTCTGTTAAAATCATTAGCACGTACACATAAGTGATATATTTGATCTTTGAGTAGTATATTTAAATTACATTTCCCAAGAAAGACAATGGCTCAGCACTTAATTTCCAGAAGGCACTGACAGATGTAATCGAGGAAATGTTACATTAATAAATTATTATCCCTGACAGATAACGTAATGACAGAACCCTAACCGATGTACTAATAGGTCAACTACAATATTGCAAAGTTGTGATATGATATTAATCATTACCTGGTGAAAAGATTAAGAGCCTTTGTGTGATGCTGCATCTTCCTAGGTAAATCACTAATAAATCCACATAAGCCAGAAGTACGAGAAGAAAGCTTTTGCTATGGAATTGAAGGACAGTTTGTTTAAAGAAAGGAAAACAACTCAAAATAGTAAGGTAAATATTTTCCTCTGCCTTTGGGTGACCTTATGCTCAACCTCTTTCCTTATGAGAATGCTGTCTCCAAGCCTGTGGTTTTGTGGCATGTCAGTAATTCTGGAGAGCCTCTCTGTAGTTTGGCAATAGGCCACTTCCCAGCCACACTGGCCTGATTTCCTCCTCTTTTCTCCACAAAAACCTGTATACTCACTAGCTTCCTCCTTTCTTAAGAAAGATTCTCTTTCTTTAATGCCAATATCAGCTCATCGCCCCTGAAATAACTTTAACAAGATTCCTCTTCCTAATTTCTAAGGCACAGCCTGGCAGGTCTCCCAGTTATAGAGAAACTGCTTTCTGGTGGTACGAGGTTAAAAGAAAGGAGGGTCAGTGACATAACTTATCTGCAGTAAGAGTCACCTTAAGTTCATTGGTCTGGTCACTTGTAGAGGTTTGAGGATAATAGGTAATTAAAGAAAATATACAAATCCAAGAGGTTAGATACTGCCCTAAGAATATAAGGTAAAATTCCACTTATGTAAGATAAGTAAGTTCTAGATATCTGCTGTATAACCCTATGCCTGTAGTTAACAAACCTTACTGTACACTTTAAAAATTTTAAGAGGTTTGAAAAAAAGAATGTAATATGGCACAACTCAGTGCATCATGTCATGGCTGGCAAGCCCAGAGAACCCAGTGGGGTGTCACTGTCCCACTGCCAGGATGTCTCAAACAGGGACTGCACACACCAAACAAAGAGATGGGAAACACGTGTTCCAGGAAAGGGTCTATCTGGGGCCAGACTTCTGTGTTTCCCCGTGCATTTCTGAAACCAGACCTCTTCTTCATGACTGCCTTAATCTGCTCCGGCCGCCCTAACAAAATACCATAGACCGGGTGGTTCACACAACAGATATTTATTTCTCATAGTTCCGGAGGCCGGCAAGTCTGAGATCAGGAGGCCAGCACAGGGGGTCTCTGGTGAGAGCCCTCCTCCTGCCTTGCAGACAGATCCCCTCACTGCATGCTTAGGTTGTGGAGAGGGAGAGCAAGGAAGACGGGCTCTCTTCCTGTTCTTGCAAGGCCGCCAGTCCTCTTAGGGCTTAACCCATATGACGGCATTTAACCTTAACTACCTATAGAATCCTGTCTCCAAATACAGTGACACTGAGGGTTAAGGCTTCAACAGATGAGTTTTGGGGAACACAATTCAGTCTGTAGCATGACCCAGCAACCCACACAGAATATCCCCAAAGGCAAAAATCACTTTCACTCTTTAGAGTAACATTTTACAAATGCCTTATTTTTGATAACAGAATGCTTTATCCAAAATAAATTTTTACAAAGATGTCCAGGATATAATAAATAAATAAACAAACAAATAAATAAATAAATAAATGGAGTAGCGCCCACCTTATCTTAGGGGGTAGATTCCAAGCCCCTCAGGGGATGCCTAAAACCGTGGATAGTACTGAACCCTATAAATACTGTTTTTTCCTATACATACATACCTATGAAAAAGTTTAATTTATAGATTAGGCACCATAAGAGAGTAACAATAATAACTAATAATAAAATAGAGCAATTATAAAATATACTATAATAAGTGTTATGTGAATGTGGTCTCTCTCCATCAAAATATCTTATTATGTAAATTTGATGCCATTTTCGTCATAACTAAGCACTTAACCACACACTGTGGCTGTAACTTTTGCACTTTGAGGTACGACAACAAAACTAGCATAAACTCCTTTTTCCTTCTTCGCAATTTTACAGATAGAAGACCCATTTTGCTGTAGATCTTAGCAACCCTAGTATATGACTTTTTTTCTTATTAAGTCAAGAACTTCTGCATTTTCACTTAAAGGAAGAACTTTACTGCTTCTCTTTGGCATGGCCGAATTGCCAGATAACTGTGCCTTTTGAGCTGTGGGACCATTGTGAAGGAAAATAAGGGTTACTTGAACACAAGCATTGCAGTGCTGCGATAGTCAATCTGATAACCAGATAGCTAATAAGTGACTACCAGGCTAGATATGCTGGACAAAGGGATGATTCACGTCCCAGGCAGGACAGAGTGGGACAGCGTGAGATTTCATCACTACTCAGAACGGCATGCAATTTACAACTTATGAATTGTTTGTTTCTGGAATTAAGCGGGTGACCTCAGGAAACTAAAACGGCGAGTAACTGAAACCTTGGATTAGGGGGGACTACTGTAAATAAATAATGTACTGGAAGGTGAGGTTGGAAAATGTTTTCAACCTGTGTAGGTTGGACACTTGTTTTGGCACCAAAGCAGCTCTATGAGAAAACACATAGGAGATTTCTAGGAGCTGCCATCCTGGGCAAATAGCTCAAGGGGCACATACCTTGAAACCCCCAGGGGAAATTTCTTCATGCCTATCACACAGGAGAATCTGTAAAAGCAGCTGTACCTCTGTGGTTATCATGCAACAGAGTGCAGCCAACATGACCCTGACTGCATGAAAAGAATCTGCCAGAGGGTGTCTCATCCTGAGTCATCAGGGTATTTGGCAGTGGGATTTAAGCAGCTGGTCTAGCAAGTTAAAGCCTCCTGCAAGAATGTACACCCTTTAGGATATTACTGATAAAATCAAAGTACCTGCATAACTGGAAGCTTTGCAAACAGGATGTAATTTTTGCTGTAGGAGAATCCAGGTCTTTTCGTCAAATCATTAAGCAAATGTCTTGGACTGGGATCAGGGGAACTCTGGTCTCATCCATATTTTGCCACCACTTAGCTTTGCTGGAGAAGTGGCCCAGTTTCCTGATGAGTAAATAAAGGGGTGAATTAGGCCAGTGAGCCTCAAACTTTAATGTATATAAGAATTAGCTGGACAGTTTATTTTAAATGTAGGCTTTCTGACCTGTAGCTCCCCCCGCAAAATCTGATTCTGTTATTCTGTGGCAACAGGAATTTTCTTTATTTGCTGGTAGTCTGTTGATTGTGATACAATCAAGATGCCCCCCCCACACCCACACACTTTGAGAAAACACTGCTGATCTTTAAAATCCTCTCCGTTTCATATCCTATAAGTCTGTGTTTCTCAGGTTCATGCTAGCAACGTGTGGTATTAGGCCTACATTCCTGACCTTCTATCTGCATCAGAATTATTAAAAACAAGCATCTTTTGTTTACTCTAAACACATTGGACCACGCCATTGTGATAAAGCCCAGAAGACAGAGGAAGTAATGATACCTGAGCAGCTTTCATTTTTGCAACCTTCATCCTGTGAGGGCTGGTGATTTTCCACTTCATTTCTGTGTTCAAAATGATACCCCAAGGGAAAAGACTTGGAATATTCCTTTAGCACTATCTGCTCTCTTCCTTCTCACTCTACCACCAGCCATGTCCCTGTGAGGTCTTAGAACCTGAATTCCAGTCCTCAAATAAGACACTACGGTCTCCCTGCTGTCCATTATGTCCAATTCCATTTCCAAGGTCACTAGTGTGTTTCAGGCCAGATAGGTTTTTTTTAACATTCTATCCTCTTCTAGGACATTCCAAGTCGTTTAGAACATCATTTGTATGTCTAGGGCATCTTTCTGTGATCAGTATTTCTTTTTCAGTTAATATGAATAAAACTTAAGATCATTTTCTTGAAGGGAGGGATGGTACACATGGATTGTGTCTTTATGAAAAGACACAGTGAGCACAAAAGCTAGTACTTTGTGAGGAAAGTACTCTGGAAGAGGAATGGAGAAGGACAGCAGAAATGCATGGTGTCTGAGTTGTGTAAAGAAACCCAAATTCAATCAATGATCCAGTAGACGGACCAGGGAACTGATTTTTTTTTTTCATAATCCAAGAGTTTTGGATTATGGAGCTGCTCAATTTTAGATGGAATCAGTCAAGGAGGGAGAAATAAGGACTTAATTAGGGCATCCTCAGTTGGTCTCTTCCACCCTATGAACCCATCTCTAGGCTTAGGATAACAGTTCACTTACTATGGGTCATCCTCAGAGGGTCACTTGCTGCCTGATTTTACCCCCATTATTCTAAGCAACTCCATGGAGCCAGGTCCCTGAGGAAAGGATTCAGACTGGGGATCCATCAAATACCACTTGCCTTTGACCTTCTGGAGAGAAAGTTAATGTATATAGCTTAGAGTCAGACAAATTAATTTTTTACATTTTCTGTTTATTTTTAATTTGTGTTCCAAAAACTTAGAGAGACTGGTGAGAGGGAAACTAGTTGGGCAACCTTCAGAGCCCTAATACAGAAGTGAGGTAAATGGCCCTAAAACTGTGAGGAAAACAGTACAAAGGCTGACAGGAAGCTTCTCTAATAGCCTTATCACATTGCTCTGTGAAATATATAACTATCACTCATTAGACTGGAAGCATCTCTACAGGACAGACCTAGTCTCCAATGATCTAAGTCTAGCAGAGAGCTTCGATGCATAAAGGTAGTTTGTAGCAGATTCAAGTGAAAGGACTCCTGCTGAATGGAAACTTTCTGCTCAAGTATTTTAAAAGTGTGCAAGACATTTTTGGTGTTTTGGCAACTCAGAAATTTTTGGAAAGGGGGAAAGGAAGTGGCATTTTCAGTATATTTGGGTTTCCTCTCCTCTCTAACAAATATAAAATAATTAAGTGAGAGGAAAATAATTCATGGTTTAAGGCTCAAGCAAACCTATCAGGCTTTATGTTTTTATGACGTTTTTCCTTCTACCAGAATGTAAATGTTTTGACTGAAAGTCCAAAACAGCATAGTACACAAAATTGGAAATTACATGAAGATGTGGAAAGAACGCTAAAGAAAAGGGAAGTGGAAGAGTGCCAGAAATTGCTAATAACTGTAACCTTATTGGAAAAACTTTAAAGCACATGTGAGTCCCCAACCTAGTTTGCAGTTTCTCTTCTTTGCCATTAGCTTTTGAACTGAATAAAGAAGTAATGTATTCTGAAGCCTGTGATTCATTATGTGAGTGTGATATTTAATCCACTTAATTCGGGTGAATTTATAATTTATCATCCAATCTGAGACACTTTTGCAAATGAAAGGGGACACTAAACCAGGTCTGTCTCAGACAACATAACACATATATTTGCTCTACTCTCCATCCACTTAAGGGGCTTCTTTTTATTCTGTGTATTTTGTTCAAAATATTCCATATTTTGCTCAAGGGGAGATCTTAATTGGGCTCCCATGTTATGCCAGCTGGAAGTGAACATAAGTCTGCTTCAAACACACCCATTCATAGCCCAGCTGTGAGGACATGGCCCAGACCAGTGTTTCCCAAAAGGTGGAATACATGACCAAGTGAGAATCTGATCTGGGGTCACAAAGAACAAAGTACACTGCATAAAATAACATCCCAGCAAGGAGAAAGTTGGATTTAGGTGCTAAATTGTTTTTATCTCCTCTCTTACAGTTATTAGTCTTTCATTGTATTACATAACAGAACTCTAGCTCACAGGTTTTAATGTAGCTTAAATTAAATAGAGTTACTTTGTTTTCATTGTATTTATTTTTAGATTATTTCTTGCAAATGATACTAGTTTTTCATTTATAATAATGCCATTTTCTTTAAAAATAAATTTAATTATAACAAAGAACCAGTTAAATAATATTATAGGTGGTATGTCAATATGAACAAAAGAAATCTTTAAAAAAACAAGATAGAACTTCAAGACAGAACCACTAGCCAAAATGATCAAAGAATTAGAAGTTCTGCCCCAACAAACACACGTTCATTCCTGATCCAAGGAATCATGGGAGGCAAAGGTGGGATAAGACTTTACACATGTCTAGGTCCTTCCCTGAAAGCCAAAAATACGAGTTAGGAAGAAGTAGCCTCACAATCCCTTCATGAAAAGGGAAGAGCTTGAGAATTTGCAAGGGTAAGGAAGGCTATCTGAATACAGCAGGACAAGGAGACCAGATGAAAATTTAGCCAAGGGGAAGCAGAGGTTGAAAACCAAGGGATACTAACCCCCTTGGTTTAGCCACATATGGTTAATGAAGGGGAAGGAAAGAACATAAACAGCAGAAATAATCCAAAGTCTATGGTCAGAAATGAATAATATGACAGAAGAAGGTGATTAAGGGATGAGAATGGATGGCTCAAGAAATGCAATCTGTCATGGTACACCTGCTATGAAATCCATTCATCAAGGTCGACTGGCACAAAATGGGATAAAAGCCTTACCACCTACCTTTCCATCCAGAGGTTTCCCACCCAACTCACAACTCAAAATCACCTAGTATCTTATCTCTACTCCTATTTTAGAGGAAGATGAATGTATAAGCAAAACTTCCTATGGAATCTTTCAACATTAAATATGATGAGAGAGATATGAGCTGGAAATGGGTTTTTGGAAGTTGTTAGCATATTGGTGGTGACTGAAATCATGACAGTTGATAAAATTGCACTCAATGCATCCCTCACAGACACCTTACCCATGCTACTATTGTCTGCAAAGAACTTCTCCTCCTATAAATCTTCCCCTGGTCTAGTTAAATTTTACTATTCATTGTTCAGGTCTCAGCTTAAACTTCCCTCTGTCTCCACCTGTGCCTTTGGCGTATGGTCTCATAGCCTCCTCTTTCACAGCTCCCATTGCACCATTGTTATTACTTATTTAGTATTCCCAATTAGACTCTAAACTCTCTAAGGGCAGGAATGGGGTTCACAGTGGTATCCCCACCATCTGACCTAGTCTTATAGTAGCCAGCAGTCAATCAATGAATGGATAAGTAAATGAGTGAATGACATGCAGCATGTTGTTGTAACCCATGAACGTTCATCTAAGAAGCACATGGACCTGGCCTCTCTGGGCAAGCCATGAGGAGAGGTGAGAACTGGTGAGAAGAGGGAAAACAACAACCAGCTGTGGCTCAGACCAGGAGAATAACATAATGGAAGTGAGCGACTCAGAGAACATGTGGGAGAAGGAGGTGAAGTTAATCTATCCAAAGGGGCCCTCACATGGGTTGGGCTTGGTCATCACTGGCTTAGGAAGTGGGTGAGGCCAGTCTAAAGCTTGGAGACACCCTTGCTAAAGAGGACATTACAGCACTCAGATGTCTGCTCATTGTGTTTATAAGAGTGATCTCATCAACACATGTGCTTTTTTATGTCTTCCCATTTGAATGACCCTCTATCCCATGGAAGGAACTGTTGAGCCACATCCTCTCGGTTTGAAAGGGGTGCAGCTCATATACCTGAGATAAGAGGAAGCCAAGCTAAGCCTGCCTTCCCTGCCCAGTTATGATACTTCTATTAAAAATAGAGCTAGTTATTCAAACAGCTACATAAATACAAATTAATCACTAGGAAAGCATTTTCTAAAATGATCATAAAGAGAGACAGTTATGTAACTTTGGACAAATAACTTTATCTCTCGGAATCTTAGTTTCCTTATCTGTGACACTGGAATTGCTGCACTTACCTTTGGGCTGATAGGAAACCCAAATAGATAAAGCACCAAACACAAAGGTTGTCATTATTTGCAGCAATTTACAGTAAACTTTAAGGAAATACAAATACCTCAGCGTACTGTGATAACCCTCTCACTAAACATTGACTCTTCTATTCCAAACATTAACCTAAACTGTGTTTTCCTTCAGATCTCCATAGAATATAACCTATTACTTTATCCTGAACATTTTTTATTTCAAGAAGCCTTACAGATTGGTATACATTGGTACCTGGATACCTTGAGTTCCTTGAGACATTCCTCTTTAGCCTAATTCTTCTCAATGTAGTAAAAGATAGCTTTTGAAGCTCTCTTAAAAGGCAAGACCATATTTGTCCAGAATTCCACCTCTCAATTCCTGTTTCTTTCTTCCCCTGCAGCATCCATTAGACCTACACTCAGAGCACCAGTTCCTTCCCTGCCATCTGACTCCCTCCTGCTACCAACTCCCAAATTGGAACCTACTTTTCCCTTCTCCTGGGTTTTTCAGGGTGTCATTCTTCTACCTCTTACATCAGAATCACTAGCTCCCTCACACCAGACCTTCCAAATCAAAGTCTGTAGGAGTGAGGTTGGGAATTCCCATTTTAACAAGCTCCTTAGATGATACTTAGGCACATGAAGCTTGAGAATCCTGGCCTTAAACTATGGGCAGCATTTCTGTGGGCCGAGAAAAGTGCCTGGGGTCTTAGAGCAGGCCTCTGCTTTTACCACTTTTCAAGCCCCATTAGGATGTATGTGCATCTTTTCCCATTGCCTGAAAAATACCCTGACTGGATCAACTTTAAACCTGTTCTGAACTTTGAAAAACCTAGCGCAGAAACTGGTACCTAACCAAGTGTAACTGTAGTAACTTGTGATGAGTTTAAAGCTTAACTAACCAATACTTCAAATTAATAGGTAATAGGCTCACATCAATGATTCCCAAAAGGTAAGGCACAGTGAGAGAGAGCATTTTTGTTGTTGTTGTTGTGCGGGCCTCACTGTTGTGGCCTCTCCCGTTGCGGAGCACAGGCTCCGGACACGCAGGCTCAGCGGCCATGGCTCACTGGCCCAGCCGCTCCACTGCATGTGGGATCTTCCCGGACCGGGGCACAAACCCGTGTCCCCTGCATCAGCAGGCGGACTCTCAACCATCGCGCCACCAGGGAAGCCCGGGAGAGAGGATTTTAAATGGCACACTCATGTAGCACGAAATAACAATGGGTCACAAAGTGAGATTCTTTTTTTTTTTTTAACATCTTTATTGGGGTATAATTGGTTTACGATGGTGTGTTAGTTTCTGCTTTATAACAAAGTGAATCAGTTTTACATATGTTCCCATATCTCTTCCCTCTTGAATATTTTTTCGATTCTCTTTCAACTTTTCTGATTACATCAAGGAATAAGTCTCAGAATATTGCTAGGTGTCTTTTAGAACTTCCCAATCTGTTTTTTTTTTTTAATAAAGGGAGTGTAGGTTTCAGGCTACAATTTTCTCAAGCAACAATATTTAACTAGAATGGAATGAATTTCATGACTTTCTGAGTATTTTTATTGTTTCCTTTGATTTATTTTATACAATGATATAAAATTTCCTTTTGTTAATTTAAATATTAAACAATAACTTGATTTAAAGAAAAATAATGGTCTAGGTAATATATGATATGGCAAAAATCATGAAGGGTACAAATGAATGACTAAGTTTTAGAAAAACTCTCTAGTATCTAGTTCTAGATAAAGAACTATGAGCAGGTTACAGCAATCCTTAGAGTAAGATTAGAAAACAGATTTTTGTATTGTGTCCCACGATACTGAGTTTGATCCATCAGTGTCTTATGTGGTTTTATACACAAGAGCAGCAGTTCATTTAGGATTCCTTGGATACATGACATGAATGAGTTCCATACCAGCTGTCTTATATGTATGGTGGGGGAGGCAAAAGACCTCTTCCTTTTTCTAGGGACCATATGTAAAAAGGCAAAACCCAAGAGTTGTTTATTGATTAAGGGCGTGAGCTACTTTTGCTGCTTATTAATTTGGGACAATTACATATACATAATACATACATACATATGTACATATCTATTTAAATATATACATATATTTGTAACCTAAGCACAATGCCCAACACATAGAAAGTGCTTAATGTGGACTTTTTATTCCATTGTTACTTAGAATTAGCATAGTTTCTGCTCTTTACCATTTTTTAGTACTAGAAGTGAATCACTGAGTCATTGAGTACTAGAAGTGAATCATTCTGAGAATGTTTAACCCTTTAGAACTCCTTAGTTCCCAACCAGGGATTGAACCCGGGCCCTCGGCAGTGAAAGCACTGAGTCCTAACCACTGGACCGCCAGGGAATGCCCAATTCCCACCTTTTAATTCTTTACTCTTCAAATTAGGCTGAAGAACAACTTTGATCCCTTGACCAAAATTCATTTCCCACAATTTCTAGCATTTATATTGTGTCTTTCCAAAATCTTATCTCATAGTCCATTATATTTAGGACCATGATTCCCCTGGTAGAGGGAGCCCAGCATTAAGAATAGGCTCAGAATATCTGGACTCCTGGGGACCCTGTCTTCTCAAATTTTATAGACACACTAATAATAACACTGTTTAGCTGACTGAGTTATAAGAATTGATTCAGAATGAGTAGAAAGGATAGTGAATTTTGTCCACTTTATTAGGAATGTCTCTTAGGGGAGAATATAGGCTGGTAATAGATTATTTAAGTTAGTAAGTACACAACAAACTGAGTTTTATAGATCATTAGGCCTTTATTCCTTCTCTGATGAGCTATTGTGCCTTATTTTTATTTGGAGATTTTTTTCTCATTTTATACAGTGATGTTCATCTCTGAGATTGAGCTCTTGTGTGAAAGCCTTTGATGGAAAGTGTGGCTCCTGTTAGTACAAGCTGACTCATAGAAATGGGCTTTGGGAAGCCAGTCTTGCTTGAAAAGAAGTAAAGAAATCAACTGTGTGTTTGTTTGTGTTTCTCTTCTGTAAAGTATCAGAAAGAAGCGTAGTGGCCTTGCAAATGGAGATATGGTCGCTCCCCCCCTTTTCTTTTTGCTGCACCATGCAGAATGTGGGATCTTAGTTCCCCAACCAGGGATCGAACCCGTACCCCCTGCATTGGGAGCGTGGAGTCTTAACCACTGGACTGCCAGGGAAGTCCCTTGGAGGCTAGATATTAAATAAATGATGTAATCTACTTTCTAAACTCAGTACAAATACATTCACAATATATGGTCACATAGTTTTGTTTGTTTTCTTTTGTTTCTTGTTTTACCCTCTCCCCCAATATGGGCTCTTGGTTACTGAGTCCATTTTCTCCCATTAGCATCAACTCTCAAGTCTCCTACTTAACTCCGTTATCCAAGAACTCTAGGGATTGACTTTAGCCCAAGTGGGTTAGTCTTGCTTCTACCTCTCAGGTAAGAGTCTCACTGGACAACTACAGCCAGGTTTTTTCAATATCATACACTTTCACTGTTGAAGGTGGGTCCTACAGAGTCTAACATCTCTTTGTAGTAATGCCCTTGCTAGCTGGAGCTTTGCTAGTGCTACAGTGGTACCCAATAGTAAGGCTCCAATGTTGTAGCTCTTATGTCATATTCCACAAAGCTGACACCAGTCCAGACTAGCTGAATCCTGAGGAAATTCTGGCATCAGCAACATGCTGTGCCACATCCTTCCTATACATCTTGAACTTTGGTCACTAGACTAGATGCTTTCTTTCCTTAAAGTTAGTTTTATTTTACAGAGCTTGTTGCTTTTCCCTTCCAATGTACCTTTCAATGTTCATGTCCATCCTAGTTCATAATAAAAAATCTTTTTAACTTCAGGGATGTAGAATTTCAACTCATTCTTCTGCAAGAGAATCTGTAAAATCCAGGTTAGATAACCCATCTGAATTCAAGGCCACATAATCTTTCATGTATTATCATCTGAAGTGGAAGACCTATTTGCATCCTTAATGTATGGTATAGCCAGAGATGTCCCACTACACTGACTGCTTCCCATCTAGGGGACACTGGGTACAGGAGAACTTCATTTCAAATTCTAGTTTGTTTGTTCTCTTTTGGAGAATTTATGTAGTAGGGAATTTTGAGAAGCTGCTTAAAATGTCCAAAAAGCCAAAGTGGGTGTCCTAGAAACATAATTAGTACATTCTTTATGGACATACTATAATTCTTTTCAGGAAACAAACCCACTATTTTCTCAACCCTTATGTTGTTTATCCTTTAGAATATACCCCACTATCATACCATAGCTCATTCTGATTTTCTTTTATCTGTGTACCTCAAAGATAAACAAACCTCACTGGGGTCTGTGAATTTAATTCTCAAGATGCATCCATATTTCTCAAATTATTGAGCTGGAAACCAAGCAAAGTTGGTGAGGGCTCAGATCTCATTTAGCGACCACATCTGTCATGGTATGAAGTGTGTCTCAGGCCTTAGTGGTTATGAAACTTTGCAGAAAAGCAGTGTCCAAGTAGAAGGTCTAACCAAAAGAAACTTGGACTAAGGTCAAACCATCCTTGCCCTAGTGGCTTGAGGTTGTTCCTCTTTGTTTTTCTTGGGCTCTCTAGAGGAGTCTGACCATATTCTTCTGCCTCTAACCGCTACATGTAGAATCAGAGTTGGCAGGGAACTGAGTGATCAGCTAGCCTAAAGCTTTATTTGAGTCACAAATTCCTCTACTGTTTTAATGATTGACACAGATGGCCAAGAGTACAAGTAAATACCCCATGTCTAAACATTGAAAAGTTAAAAACAAAGCTAAAAAAGGGTTAAGAACAAATTCCAGAGTTAGGTAAGATTCTGCCTTCAGACCTTAGCAGCCAAAATATGTTAGTTCAGAGAGTAAAATTCCAGAACCAGAGTTTGTACCAAGATAGTTCTCCTTCCCTGGAGACCTCCTTCTCTCAAGTTCTGAAGTCCTCCTTCACTGGAGACCTCAAGGAAAGTCTTCTTTTGGGTCTTACATGGGTCCTATTTTAGGATCCCCAATGATTCTGAGCTTCCAGTGGAATTCTGAACCAAATCAGGTCTACCTTCAGTAACTCTCCCAAGATAGGACCCAGAGAAACACATGTCCTGCCACCTTGGTGAATTTCACATGCCTTTTCCGGGCCAGCAAGACTCAGCACTTCTAAGACCCAAGACACTGGGCCAAGGAGCCCAACAAATTGACTCTTCCAAGTTTCCAAAGGAAGATGTGTAAAGACTCTGCATTAGGGTTCTCCAGAGAAACAGAACATTTAGAATTTAAATATACATATACATGGAGCCCAGCCCTGCCTGCACCTTGCCTCCCAAAAGCACAGTTGTGGGGCTGCCTGGGGAATGCCCACCACAGAGCTCTCTCAGGAAACATGCACTGCAAAGAGTCCCAGAACAAGGGTTGTCACAGGTTCAGGGAGGGGGCCTGTGGGCTGGTGGTGGAGTTGAGTACCAGTGTGACTGATGTCTATATCACCAGCCAGGTGGGCAAAGTACCATGAAGGAACAGCTACTGGCTTCAAGAGCTCTAACTCATGTCTGGCTGGTGGGTCCTTGAAGAGGAACTTGGCATAAATATATATGATTTATTTTATCATAAAGTAATAAATACATACGATTTATTTTAAGGAATTGGCTCACGTGATTACAGAGGCTGGAAAATTCAAAATCTGCAGGGTAAGCATGCTGGCTGGAGACCCAGGGAAGAACTGATGTTGCAGCTCAAGTCCACAGGCAATCTACTGGCAGAATTTCCTCTTCTTCAGGGGAAGTCTGTCTTTTTTCTCTTAAGGCCTCTAACTGATTAGATGAAGCCCACCAACATTATTGAGAGTAAGCTGCTTTACTCAAAATCTACTCATTTAAATGTTAATCTCTTCTTTAAAAAACACCTTCATGGGCTTCTCTGGTGGCGCAGTGGTTGAGAGTCCGCCTGCCGATGCAGGGGACACGGGTTCGTGCCCCGGTCCGGGAGGATCCCACATGCCGCGGAGCGGCTGTGCCCGTGAGCCATGACCACTGAGCCTGCGCGTCCGGAGCCTGTGCTCCGCAACGGGAGAGGAGGCCACAACAGTGAGAGGCCTGTAAAAAAACAAACAAACAAACAAAAACACCTTCATGGTATAAGGAGCATTTCCTGAAATTGGAAAGATGTGGATGGGCATGTCTCAAAGCACAAAGAGAACTGAAGAAACTGGCAGATATTTGAAAACAAAAACAAAACAAGAAACACCTTCACATCAACATCCAGACTAGTGTTAACCAAATACGTGGATACTGTGGCCTAGCCAAGTTGAAGCAAAATTAACCATCAGAGTCTCCATGACAGCAAATCTGTTCTTAGATACAACAGTAGTAATGATTCTAAAAATAAGACCTTGTTTGCCAAGTGCTATTACATTCTTTAAAGTTGTATTTGAACACGTCCATCTTACTGTTTTACCTAGGAAAATCTCAGTAAACCTAGAGGAGGCCCCGTAAGCTGCCTAGCGGTCAAAACCTCTAGATTTTATTTCCATTCTACTGCTGGCAGGCAAAAATGTCAGTACTGAAAAGACATATAACTTCCACGGGCTAACAGCTTTACTAGGCATGACCACATTTCCACAGGAAGAGTTGGAATTTCAGTTGTCAGGAAATCCTATATTTGGCAAATTGAGGTGATATGTCAAGCCCCATAAATAAGAGCAGGCCAGGTTACTTATAACTGTACTGATTACCTTTCCAGTCCCCACTTTTTGAAGACAGAACCTTAAGCAGTAAAGTTATACTTTGCACTAGAGAGGGAAAAATAGTATCTCCCCCCATATATATATATATATTTATATTTATATTTATATATAAAAGGGGTGGAGAAACTTTTTTTCTATCTATATAAATAATCTGGATTCACTAAGGATTTTAAGAATCCAGATAAAATTTACCATGCTTTATAGACACTCAAATTAGTAGTCACAGGGACTATGCCATCCATTCAATCGATACATACTAACCAAAGAAGAAAAGAGAAAGAGATTTATAAGATGCAAAGTAGGACTATTAAACATAATAATAATAGCATGGATTCAATCAGACACATTATGTATACATTATTTCTAGTTCTAAATACAAGGCAGTAAATGTCATTTCTCCCAATTTAAAGGTAAGATTACGATTCAGAAAATTTGAATGACCTGCCTGAGGTACAGTGAAAACAAGTTGTTCTGCCAGGATTCAAGCAGCTGCTTTCTTTGTGGAAAAGTGAAAGGCAGATGTAGAAACAGTGCCTCTCAGACTTCTCTCAATTCCAGGAGTGTCAGGAAAATCAGGAACTTTCAGCAGACATATAAAGTAGCATCGATTCTTAGGGCTGAAAATCCCTTTGAGCAGTTTCCAGCCCACCTCAAGTTTCTGGAATTTTCTCAGTTCATCTTAAAGAATGGGAATTTATTCAACTGCAGTGAAAATCCAATGAGAAAGACCAAAGTCAAGGTACAGAACCTTTTCCTATGAGCTCTAGGAAAGATTGGCAAGTTGCAGAAGAGGAAGCCTGAGGGGTCAAGTTGATGACCTGAGCTCTTTTCTTACTCTTATCTCTCTTCCTTGGTCCAAATCAGTGACAGGAACCAATACAAAAAGTCACCCAAACTCTTCTTCATTTATTCTTTCCTTCATTAATTGATCACATACTACATACCAGGAAAAGCACTACAAATAGGAAATGACAGACACAGTCCCTGTGTCTTGAGGGACTTGCTGTCTAGCCCTGGAGAAAAACAAACAAATATGCACATAATTAAAATATACCTGGTTAAGTAATACAACAGATTTATATAATGGATAGTATGAGAGCATAGGAAGGGCATCAAGGGAGCAAGCAATTTAATTTCCTGGAAGGGATCTCAGAAATAGTGGTTGTGTCAGATGGTTGAAGGAGCAGCAGTAGTTGTATTAACAGCATATGGGCTCACCAGGTGATGCTGGGGTGCTCAAATGGTGTAACTTCCAGAGTAGCCTGTGACCAGGTGGCCTCAGGGACCAGGAGGAAGATGGGAGTTGAGAAAGATCCTGTTCATCTCTTCTGGGCCAGAATTCTTGATTTAAAGAGCTACAATTCCAACAGTTCCCATGGGTGAGGTGGGAATAAGTGTTCTGTAGTTTGCACCCCATTTGTTTGACCCCAGGCTGGTATGCCTGATGGGTTCTTATGTTTTTAGACACTTCCAGATATTAGTTCATCTGAATCAGCTCAACTCAGAAATTTCAAATACAGCAGTGCCATGTCACAATGCTTGCAGAAAAGGTATGTATCATGGATTGAATTGTGGAATTGTGTGTCTGTAGATAAAAAAGAGTTTAAGACAGATAATCACTGATCTCAAGAGTCCTCTGTAAAGTAGCCAATCGCTATAACATCTAGAACTGCATGAAGATATTTCACTAGGATTAGCTCCACACTGACCAAAGTCTGACAGGCTTTCATAAACCTAGCAAAGGCTAGCTGTCTATTTACATCTGCTCAGACAGACACATTCACAGTAAACTTATTGGAGACAAATGTAAACTCACGATCAGTATGCATGAATTTTTGGATCTGTAGCCAGAAGCAGGCTATTGACTGTCTCATTGTCTTTACAATTCCAAGTCTTATAACCATCGAAGGCTCATCACATGTAGCTCTGATGCAAAAAGCTCAGACTCAAATGGTATTTGAGAGCAGAGTGGTCAGTCACAGAATTATTGCTCGATTACTTACCTTTTTGCAGACAACTTGTAACATGCTCTCTCCTCTCCTTGAGAAATGAAGAAAAAAGAAATCCTTAGCTGTACCATGGGGTCTTGGGGAATCAGGGTCAATACTTCTCCTTATAAATAGATCTTTTATCTGACTCATTTGGTAGCTTCAACATGCAATCTTACTGTGGGTTAATGGTCATAACGGTTTTAGTCCTTACTGTCTGGCCATGTTCCTCCCAGGAACTCTGGAGTGGACATTACTGGTGGCCTACAGCACGTATTGTCTTTTCTTCCTTTCCAACAGACTATAATAATGTTTACATATCCACTCCTTCCCGACACAGTCCATGTCCTCAATGGGCTGATAGGTCAAAGGGTTATTACATAACTTTTTCTTGTGATTGGTTCTGAAATGAGCATGTGATCCAAATTAGACTGATCAACGAGCTTCTGCTAGAGATTTCCAGGGAAAAACCTTCTTTGTCCTTAGGGGATGCTTCAGGAAGCAAGTCTCCTTTACACTGGAAGTGGAAGAAAAAAGCATGTATCCCTGATTGCAGCTGGCAGCTGTCTTGCAGTTATGAGGACAACTGTCCTTAGGGTGAAGCCTGTGTTCAACAGAGCTGAGATGAAACGCATCTGAGTCCATTAACTGATGCCCACTTATCCGAGTCAATGACTTTCTATATGGTTTAAACTACTTTGACAGACTTGGAGTTGAGAGTATCCTAAAAGATTCAAACTTTAGTGGACATTTTAGAGTACGTACAATATGGGGGGAAAAGCCGCAGAGCAGTGTAGCTTTTTTAGTCTTGATGCCTAAATTTATTCTGCCTGGATGTTCTTGGAATCATGGAAAATTTGTTCCTTATATTTCTATTTCTAGTTACTTCACCTTTCTGTAGCATATCTTGATAGACTCATCTGCTCACACTAAGAACTTAACATTCAATGTATGAGTTCAAAGAATGGCTATTCCATGGTGTACCCCCGAGAAGAAGGCTTTTTAGCTTTAACATTATCAATAATGTATAGGTGCGAGAATAGAAATACCAAAAAGGAAAAGACTTGCTTAAGCCCACAGATTTCCGTAATCTAGGTAATTGTCACAAACACAGATCACTGTAGAACAATTCCACAAACATACAAGAGGCCGACATTTTCTCTGATATGTTGGACCCAGAGTCTTAACTCTGTCAATACATTTCTACTTTAATAATATACGAAGATTCTTACACCATCAAAAGGAGAGATCTGTAGGGAGACATTAAGATGTTAGTTTCAAGAGATTCTCATCTTTTAGAACGTTTTTCTTTTCTTTTTCTTTTTTTTTCGGGGGGAGGGGGGCTGCACCACATAGCATGCAGGATCTTATTTCCCCAACCAGGGATCTAACCTGTGCCCTCTGCAGTGGAAATGTGGAGTCTTAACCACTGGACCTCCCGCCAGGGAGGTCCTAGAACTCTTAATGAAGCCAGGTGTAGTGGGAAATGCTTGTAGTAAAGTTAGATAAATAAGCATTTTCCATGGGAGGGATACACAAACCACATTTCTTTGTAAATAACCCCTGAAATGAAGATTTTTTTCACTTGAATGTTCTCAATTTTTAACTCATTTAAATCATTAGTCTATAAGAGAGCTGGAAAAGGAAAGGAAGGTTGAAATGTAAGCAATTAGCTTCTCTTTGGTAGTTTTAAGAAGTTTAATTTAGGAAAGAGTTTCCTGGAATGAAATCTGGGTTATCTTTAAGTTTATCTTTGCCATCTCTCCTTAGTAAGTTTAGTATTACTATATTAATACCACATTAAAACTTAATACTTTATTGTCTTATTAAATAGTCTTTTAAATGAAGCCTCAAAACTAAGCCAGGCAAGTAAAACTTTCAACATGGTATTTGCTGGAATTATCCAATTATTCAAAGGGATAAACCTGGCACATTAGGAATAAGTTTACTCACATCCTCTTTATTCATGTCCAGAAAGTGTAGTCTTCTGAGGCATTTGGGTAAATTTAAATGCCTGCGCCATTGTTCCTTCCTTTGCCTAAGCATTGTGGAATCTTGGCAGCTAAAACAAGAATTGGACGCTACATTTTCTCTCAAATTGTTAGAGTCAGAACACAAGAAAGCGTGATAAAAGTAGAACAAAGAGGAACTCCTTAAAGCCCAACAGTAATGCTGTAATTTTGCTCCAGTGCCAGGGGAGGAATGCAGGAACTCTGCCATCCACAGTCTTTTGGCAGTTCTGAGCAGGGAGGTGGGGTCACGTCATGTGGTGAGGAGGTGGGAGTGGGGGCAGGGAGTGAAGATTAGAGGAACCAGAACCCTCACCCTCTGGGAGAGACAGCCTATCACTGGGAGTAAGGCAGGCTACATATCTGCAGTTTCTAATTGTAGGCCTGATTCCAGCCAGAACTTGCTGGGTGGTTTGGAAGCACCCTTGTAACTATTACAAGTCCATTCACCAAGAATGACAAGTTGTTCATTATGGCCCTTTGAGGTTTCTGTTTAAAACTGGGAGGTTTGGGATAAGTAATGCTAACATAAATGATGAAGCACTCACAATCCTGGGTAAATAGATAACTAACTTATTTATCTAAGCTAATGCGAAGTGAATGTAAAGCAATACAATCACCTTTACCTTATCAACATGGGTGGGGAGAAAAAACGAATCCGAAGATTTCCAAGGAATAAAACTAGTAAATGTAAGGTAGTACAATGATTTAATTTAATTAATTTAATTAATTTGATGCTTGGGCCCAGACAGTGTACTTCCTTTGCTTTCTTTCACTGGATTTATTTATTCTGAAAGCAGATATTGAGGACCTCTGTACAATGGACTGAGCTGTGCTCTGCGTGAGCAAATCTGAATGAGTTACTGATTATATTCCTCCATACTCTTAAAAGGAGTAGTGCGTAACACGTGCTACGTACTTAGTACTTTTTGAATGTTGAATGAATAATCCATAGCAAGAGATAAACCAGAAATCACTTCACCTACAATATTTTACAGAATATTTTCTTATTTACTTAAAGTTAACATTAAAATTCATTCTGTATATATCTGTTAGATGGTAAGGTGAAGACATTTGACTGCTAAAATTTGGTTAAAACGGCACTAAATCGGTCATCAATGTACAAATAAAGAGCAATATATTTTGTGATTTCAAAGTATATCGCAAACAATTTTCTTGAGCATGATTCTGTTAAATGAGAATGAGCTACTCTGTTTGGAGTGAATTGAATGTTGACCTAAGGATCCTGTTAGAGCTCTAGTGAGACGCTGTATAAGAAAGTGCTTGGTAAAGAGCTATGAAACTTTTCATAGAGCACAGGGTCATCAGAATGGAAGCTGAAGTCAGACAGGCTGGAAACTGTCAGATAGTCCCAGGTCTACTGCTGGCTGGCTGTACACCCTGGGGCAAGTTATTTTACCCCTGAAGCCTTAGTTTTCTCATACATAAAATGCAAAAGAATACTATCTACCTTATACATTTTTAGTGACTACAAAGTGAGCTAATACACAGAAACATTTTAGCCCAGTGGCAGTTCATAGCAAGAACTTAACATTAGCAATCATCATCTTCTTTTTCTTCATCATCATCATCATCAGAGCTCTTACTGCTAATCCTACAAAATGTCAAGATTGCCAAAAAAAAAAAAAAAAAGGAAAGGTAAAACAAAAGTAAGCAAAAGTGCTGCTAAATCACATTCTTAGAGTCTCTCGCCCAGAACAATCTGCAAATTGGTCTCTCCAGGCTTGTCCGCCTCAGACAGATGTTCCCAGCTATCAAAGTGACCTTATGGACAGAAACCTGACCATATCACTCCTCTAATCTCTTTCACAGTTGCCTGTTATCCACTGGGCAGAGTCTAGGTTTTTAGGGAGGGTCTTTCAGAACTGAGCCCCTGACTGCCCCTTCACCCTTAGCTCTGACCAGGTAGACCAGATTTGATCAGGTAAATCAGCTACCGCCTGACCAAATCCTACTGGGTTATGACTCAGTTAAGAAAACACCAAAAAAATGAGTAACTCAGCTTAGACTCTGTTACTTCTTGGGAAGCTACGTGCTTACCCATTTGTCAAATTGCTTTATAAATACTCTAGAATGTGAGTTCCTTATGGGTAGGGTCCCAGGGCTTACCATATATGTACTCGGTATATTTTAGGGGCTCCATAACTATTTCCAAATGAATGGCTGAATGAATAAATGAATACACCTCAGATAACCAGATGCAAACTATAGATTTGTAGAGTTGCTGGAGCCAGTATAAGTACCTTATAAGGGACCAAAAAGTAACATTCTTTTCCCAATCAAGTTTGAAAATAATGAAAAGATAGACATGGAAGTCTGGCAGAAGGAGATTAAAATGTCATCCTCATTACTGATAAAGATTATAAAGAAATGCATGGCTTGGGCGCATGACAACAGCGGGCTTCCTAAAAGACTTACCCACCAGCCACAGCACAGCTTCCACTAGAGGACTTGCCTCCTCACAACTTAGGGGCAGAAGAAGCAGACCAAAATGTGTACTTCCTGAGGTCAGCTTGCTCCCAACTACGCAGCGCCAGTTTATTTCTTAAAGGCACTAATGAGACGTGCTTCTTCTCTGGGACAAAGTGAGTCAAATAAGGGAGAGAGACCACAAAGGTTACAGCAACTGATGTCAGTTGGACTTGTAAACAGGAGCTAAGGGAAGTTGCTGTGCTCCCATCCCCATTATCCTTACGTGCACTGATTGATTTAGACGCTGGTGATATTTCCCACAAGTGACAGGAAAAGTGGATACCCCCAAATTATATATCAGTCAGTAGATTACCTTTTGACTTCCCCTCTCTAATTCCCCCTTTACAGTTGATCTATGAACACAGATTGAATGATGTACTTAAACTTCTTATCAAGATTTTTAAATTGTTTTTGTTTCTAAAAGATTATACCTCCTCTTTTACACAATTAATTCAATTCAATTAATTCAATTTAACAAATATTTATTGAGACCCTGACAAGTGCCAAACACAGTGGAATATAAAGATGAGTGTATCATAGTGATCTTCTGGTGCTTACAATCTAGTCAGCATCTTCTGGATCTTTTCTCTTAGACAGAGAAAAGGAAACTCAGTTACTTATGAAATCAAAATGAACAGAGAAAAATATTCCTTTTTTTTTTCTAATTTCCAAATGTTCTGAGTAGTTAAGTGACTGTTTACCCAGAATTTAAGACATTTCTCTTCTATCATCAGCATTAGAGCCAAGATACTAGGGATAAAGTTCACAGAAACCTCTGGGGAGTCATTTATCTTCTCACATCTCATCCACATTGCCCCATCGCAGAGGCCTGCAATTGGTAAAGAGAGGAACTGGGTGAAAAGGTTTGGACGGATTGTTCAAATCCATCATCACCACTGGAAAACAACTCAAACTAGGGGATGAATGATTTCACCTCCCTGCGTGAAGGCATCAAACTTACTCCTGTCCTCTCTTATCTTCCTGGACCTTCCATTGTTCTTTTGTTTAAAAAAATGTTGATATCTTATATTTCTAAGAATTTTATTTGTTTTTTTTATTTAACTAGATTCTAGAAGACTACCCACATTATTTTACTAGATCTTAAACTCACAATAGTTTTTTAAAAATTCTGTTTTGTTTTTATCTCATTTTGTCTTACATCTTATCACCGACTGGCAGAACTAGTCAAAAGAAACAGGGATTATAAATGATTCTAATTCCTAAGAGATAGAGTCAGGGTCTACTCTCAACTTCAACTGTTTAACCAAACCATATGAAGAAATGTGTAATTTTGGAGTAGGCCTCCAATTACACAAATGTGTAATTTGATCTCGGGATTGTTCCTTATTGCCAGAAGAGCAGCTTCTTTTCTTTCGCCCACTTCCATATCTCTATTAGATTAATAGCAGGAGCACAAAGTAATTTGTAAAGGAAATTGGCATTTTCACTTTGGAGTAGCTTGGCAGCATATATGGCATGAGGACAAGCAGGAAATCCAGGGCTGGTATTTCTGCTTGGAAAAAAAGAGAATGACATAGTTAAAGCAATCAAAAATTCTTTACTTGAGTTGCATGTATAAAATAGCATATGGATTCATAGCAGTGATTAAAAATAAATAAATAAATAAATAAATATATATGTGTATATATATATATAACTTTGGGGGCACATATAAATCTTTTGTTTCTAAACATCACGAATAAGGAAAATAGCAAAAAGAGGCAACACATCCCAGAGTATAAGATTATCATTGTCTCCATGAAGGGCTATAGGATCTTGGGCAACTAATTATACTTCTATGCCTTTTTTCTAGCTTTGTAAAGAAAAACAGAAAAGAAAGTCATCATGACATGTTTTTTTTAATCTCTATGCCTGTTCAGATAGGATAAATAAAAGGAAACGGTAGACAGTAGACTCACAAATCTTGTGGGGACGTCTCCAAATCATTTTGCATATGCATTTAAAAAATTTTAATGTATTATTTAATAATGACCCAATGGAAGGTATATTAAACAGATTTTAAAAGAGGATTTCATGTACTAAAAAAATAGTCATGATTGGGCTAAAAAAAGGGTCAGATAATATTCACTTAATAAAATATACAGTGTTTGTTTTGGGTTTTTTTTTTTTTTTCCCAAAGCATTTTGAAGCCGTGAAGGAAAATGGGATATTCCCAGGAATAGTGGTAAGCACATTTCTGGGGTCGATAAGCTAGAAGGGGATCTTTGGCAAAAATTTTCTTAGAGCCGTCAATTTAAATCCATCTGGAGAAGAAATCAGTACTCCTGTAATAAAACCCTGGCCCTATAACATACCACTGTAATGCCCGATGTAATGCTCCATTTTTATAGTATGTTTATCCTGTATTTAATATGACCCAACACCTAGCAGTGTTCAAATATAAATTTGAATAAATGCTGATTATTTCATATGAGATATGAGAATATCAGATAGGGATATCTATCTATATCTATCCATCTAGCCAGATATATAGATAATATACATGATGTAAATATAGATACAAATATAGACATGTATGTAGGTATAGATGTACCCCAGGTTAAAAACATAATTAAGTTCAAGTTGGGGATAGATAAATTCATAAAGACTAATTCACCAGTAAGATGTTGCATTACCTACCAACATTCATATTAGGTTGGAAGGCCCAGAGTTAATTATTAGGGCATCTCATAGATAGCATGAACAGGCTGTGTCAGGGAGAGTTATTCCCTCCAATTCTGGGATGGACCGAAATAGAGAAGATCTGTGGTGCTGTTTTCCATGATGTTGGCTCAGGAGTCTTGCCTTTGACTGCAGTCTTAGCTGTGAGCTCTGCCCAGGTGGACAACATCTCTTGTCTGATCCTTGCCAGAGAAGGACCCAGAAGTCTTGCTCACGTACACCTTCAACCACTGCCAACAGCTACCACAACTCCCATCACAATTCAGCTCTTTCTACCAACTACACATTAACCTATGTGGAATCATCATCTTTCCCCGAATCTTCAACTGTTTCTGTTAACGATACTGTTTGCTTGTATTGGTATGGAATTTGCAAACTTAAAACGTTTTTAAGTTTTTATTAAAGAAAGAAAACGAAGAATACCAAAACAGAAAATTATACAAATTATTCAAATATTTTTAAGACCATGCCACCCCACAGCCCTACATTCCCAGTCTCCAGAGGAAAACAGCATGAATTTCAGTGTTTCTTTTCTTTTTTTTTTTTGCAGTTTTCATATTTATTATTTATGACATGCAATTTTATTACTAAAATGTAATAACATAGATGATCAGCAACTCTGAAAAAATCACGTAAGTTCTTCCCAAATAGCCTTTAATTCAGTCTTTCTTTTCTGACACTTAAGCATTTCTTCTGCTTTTAACAAAAGATGACATTATGCATATTGGTTTATAACTTTCTCTTTTCACTTGAGATGTATTCAGGTCAGTTTATTTAGATTTACTCACATGATTCCATTGCATAGATATACCATAGTTTACTTAACCATTACCTGACTGATGGTGATTTTGGTTTTTTAACGTTGTGCTATCACAAACAAGGCTGCAGTAAATATCTTGGCACATATAATTTAAGTACTTTTGCTATCACTTCTTTATAAGATAGATTTTTAGGCATGACATTGCTGGATCTTAGGGTATCCCATGTGAATAATTTTTAATAGATGCTGTCACAATATTGTTGTCAGTTTTGGATTCTCTTGTCCTTTATGCTTCTCCTTTGTAGACTCCAACTCAAAGTCTATGGAAACTTACTTTGTAATATCATCCTGCCATTTAATCCAGACCTGATATCACCTGACTACATTTTTAAGATACTATTTAGACCCTAACATGCTTAGACACTGACTTTAGCTTCCTAAGTGATTTTTCTCTATCTGGTTTCTCATTCTACATATTAGAGTCATATTAATCGTCTCAAAAATTATCTTGTGTATATCACATCTCTATAATCCCCATTGCCTAAAAAATAGACCTTAACCATGCATTCAGTATCCTTCATAATCATTTTCAATTTTTCTCATTTTATCCTTATGTCTCCTTTTAAAAATTTGAGAGTGAGGGACGGATTGGGAGAGAGATCTACCATGAACCACAAACTCTTAGGCACTTTACATGCCTTAAGTATTTTAATGGTCACATCAGTTTCAGAAGAAGGGAAACTGATGGATTGGGAAGGCAATTTACTCCCTACCCCAGAGCTGTAGCATCTAGAGTTGTGGTTTGAAATTTAGTATATCTGACAGCAAAATGCATGTTCTTACTATCACACTATATTTGAATTCAATTCAGTAAATATTTATTTGACATATACTCCATGTAAAACACTTTGTTATGTGCTAGAGAGCATTAAACATTTAAAAAACATGGAACATAACTGACATTTAATCATGATGCCTGCCTCTCTGGCAACAACTCCCTCCAGGCAGTGAGCTTCCTGCCAGGGGACCTGGTCCCTGGCAATAGCTGACTGAAACAAAGGTGGGCACCTGTTCTGGTGATCTATTGCTACTTAACAAGCCACCGCAAAATGCAGTGGCTTAAAACAATGACAATATTTATGGTGTTCACAAATCTGCAATTTAGGTAAGTCTCAGAGGGGACATCTTGTCTCTGCTACACTCAGCATCAGCTAGAGTGTATTGAAGGCCAGGAATGGGAATCATCTGAAAGTTTGCTTACCCCTTAGTCTAGAAGTTGGTGCTAGCTGTCAGCTGGGTCCTCGGTGGAGACTGTCACCTGAAACACCTTCTATGTAGTCTTTCCGGCTTGGGGCCTGGGTTCCAAGCACAAGCATCCCTAAAGGGCCAGGACAAAGCTGTTTTGCCTGTTAGGACTCAGCCTTGGAAAGTATCACTTAGTATTACTTCCACTGCAGCTATAGGCCCACACAGATCCAAGGGGAGGAAATGTAGACCCCAACTCATGCTGAAGGACTATTGACATCACCTTGTAAGAAGAGCATGTGGGATGCTGCTGCCCTCGTTAGAATACCATCTGTCACAAGACCTATGGATGGGCCAGTGACCTGTTGTAGGAAAATAATCCAGGATAATCAAATTCCCTTTCAAGTGAATATAATTTACAAATAATTTAGAGACTAAAATAGCTGCTGGAGATTCATCTGGAAGGACATAACAGAGAAAGAGGAGGAGGACATGATAGAGCATGCATTCACTGACATTATGGAGCAGTAGACACTAGGAGTAAAAACCCGAGTCTTATTCACTTTTCTGTGTATCCTCAACAGAGTACAGTACAAACACATAGTAGGGGCTCACATGTGTCACATGAAGACATACATGAATGACTGGAAAGAGGGGACACAAAAGAAGAGGTAAGTTTGGAGACGAAAGATGAGATTCTATTAGAGATATGTTGAGCTTAAGGTTCCAGCTGTAGCTCCTCCCTGAGATATCTAACAAGCAGCTAAGAAGGTGGGTCTGTGGTTCAAAAGAGAGAGCAAGGAAGCCATGCTTAGGAAGCCATGGCCAAGGTCAAACTTTGGCTGAATGAGACTTTCAGGGAGGAGCATGTAGAGGAAGATGGATGAGTAAAGCTCAAGCAAAATAATGAGTGGTTAATGTGATAGGCTTTAAATCTGAGTCGGATTTAATGTCTGTAATATCTGCTTCACCACTTTCTAACTGTGTATTTTCTTAGGTTTGGCTACTTAATCTCTCTGTTCCTCAGGATCTTTTTTTAAAATTAATTAATTAATTTTATTTTTGGCTGTGTTGGGTCTTCGTTGCTGCATGCAGGCTTTCTCTAGTTGCGGCAAGTGGGGGCTACTCTTTGTTGCAGTGCGCGGGCTTCTCATTGCGGTGGCTTCTCTTGTTGCGGAGCACGGGCTCTAGGTGCATGGGCTTCAGTAGTTGTAGCTCGTGGGCTCAGGAGTTGTGGCTCGCGGGCTCTAGAGCACAGGCTCGGTAGTTGTGGTGCACGGACTTAGTTGCTCCACGGCATGTGAGATCTTCCCGGACCAGGGATCGAACCCATGTTCCCTGCATTGGTAGGCGGATTCTTAACCACTACGCCACCAGCGAAGCCCCTCCCCAGCATCTTATTGAAACATTGTTATAATAATACAAACTACTCACAGGACTGTGGATTACCTGGTATAATGCCTGCAAAGAGCTTAGAACAGAGCCTGGCACATAGCAATCAATGTATGTTAATGACCATAACTCTTCTCAGTTTTTTGTTTTTTTTTTCATCTAAAGTTCAGGATTAAGCAGAGGAAGAGCCAGAGAATAACACTGGGCATGAAGGCTTTATGAAACCTTGTGTAATAGTCCTAATGAATAGCTGTGGTTACATTTATCACTGAGTTGCCAAGCATCAAAGAGTTGCTGACTGTTAATAGTTAAGAGCGGGTGACAGGGTGAGTCATATTCTCTAGACCAATATTTCACAAAGTTTGTGCTTTTGGGTGTGCTATAGTAATATATATTGCATCAAGAAAAAAAAGTATGTTCTATCTCAAATAAATTGGAGAAATGCTGAGTTAAGATTAAATAGACTTTTCTTAAATGTATATGCCAATACAAGTTATGACTGGCTAAGAAGGAGATATAGAGCATCATTTCCCCAACTCTTAGGTTTTTGTTGGGATCATTCTGCTAAACCAATGTGTAGAACACAACTTCTCAATGTTAGTCAAGGAAAAATCTCTTGGGAAACTTCTTAAAAATACATATTAGTGGATCCACCTCCATAGATTCTGATTAGAAATTCTGGTGTAGGGTTAAGGAATCTGTATTTAAAAAAAAACTCCCAGGTGTCGCCTTGCCTCCAGGCAGCCCCGAAGAGTAACTGACCCCTCCCACAACCCCCTTCTCTCTTTCCAACCTATTCTGCGAAAAATGGCTCCCACAAAGAGGGGTAGCAAAAAAAGGGGGGGGGGTGTAATTCTGCCACCAAGGAGATGACTAGAAAATAGAATATCAACATCCATAAACACTTCCATTGAGTCGACTTAATGAAGCATGGACCCCAGGCACTCAAGGAAATCTAGAATCTGCTGTTTATAAACAAACAAATCAAACCAAACAAAAAAACCTTCTTGGGAACTCTCAATGTCATTATTTACACTAGCTCAAGAAAGCTATCTAGGGCTTCCCTGGTGGCGCAGTGGTTGAGAGTCCGCCTGCCGATGCAGGGGACGCGGGTTCCTGCCCCGGTTCGGGAAGATCCCACATGCCGCGGAGCGGCTGGGCCCGTGAGCCATGGCCGCTGAACCTGCGCGTCCGGAAAAGAAAGCTATCTGAACTGAAGGAATAAGGACTATCCAATAATATATCTAAGTAAGTTATCCAGGAAACATAATGAGGACAAAGATTCATCAAACAAGCATAGCATAACTTTTACCTTCATACCTGTTATGCTTTCAAACACCTTCAGACAGTCAACTGTCAATATGGATGAAAGCTAATGATTTGATTATCATAAAATATAATTAGGCAAAAGTAGTTGTAGGCTCTACGTATAAAGAAATTCAAGGAACTTCCCTGGTGGCGCAGTGGTTAAGAATCCGCCTGCCGATGGAGGGGACACGGGTTCGAGCCCTGATCCGGGTAGATCCCACATGCCGCGGAGCAGCTAAGCCCGTGCACCACAACTACTGAGCCTGCACTCTAGAACCCGAGAGCCACAACTACTGAAGCCCATGTGCCTAGAGCCCGTGCTCCGCAACAAGAGAAGCCACTGCAATGAGAAGCCCGTGCACTGCAACGAAGAGTAGCCCCTGCTTGCCACAACTAGCCCGTGTACAGCAATGAAGACCCAATGCAGCCAAAAATAAATAAATTAAATAAATAAATTTATTTAAAAATATGTAAAATAAAATAAAAACAAAGAGAAGTAATCTAACAAAAAAAAAAGAAATTCAAATTACCGCCCCATGGAATTAGTGGTAATCTGACAGATTTCTAAGAATTCCTAACAGAACTTTCAGGCAGTCAGATTAGACTTTTTAAACCTACTTAGGACTCATATCTAACACAATGGGGATATTTGTGCTCTCTGTGTGCCTGTTTAAAATTTAATCTAGGAAAAAGCTCCCTAACTGAGATTTATTTGAAGATCGAAAGAGACCTGAGAATATGCTGATCTAAGAGATATACTGTTAAATCTAATTTAAGAGAGAGTGTCTGAGACCATTTGGAAACAAGACAGTTTTTTCTTGTGAACATCCTAACTCAGAAGAATTTAGCAAAGAGTGAATGGTTATATATACTTCTACTTTTACAGTCTGCTTTAAAACTTTTATGGTAAAAAATAAAAGAAGATAAAAGCATAACATACCTTCCAGGCATCTCTTTACCCACTCAGGCAGTTAATCATTCTATATGTCTGACAAGATAGCATTTGGTTGCAGTCACTCTCTGCCTTTTCCAGCACCCTTGGTGCAGAGGGGATTGGAGTAAGGATAAATTAGCCTATGAGAGGCCACCCATGCTGCACTCTTCCAGACTGGAAAAAGATAAAGAGACATGACCATTAAATGCAACGCATGGTCCTATGTTAGAGCCTATAAAGAATATTATTAGGACAATTGATTAAACTTGAATGGAGTTTGTGAATTCAGTGTCCGTCAGTGATAATTTCCTTATTCTAATCCTTATGTCGTGGTTATCTGGAGAATGTCCTAAACTATTCAGGAGCGATGGGCACCACATTCCAAACGTACCCCCAAATGGTTTCAGAAAGAATGTTTTTGTGTTATTCTTGCAGCTTTTCTGAAGTTATTCTGAAATTATTTCTGAAATTGTTTGAAATTATCTTAAAATTAACATTATCTTTAGCATTTAGAAAGACTACATTCATTTTATCGTTTGTGTTAGTTTATCATTGATTTTCTCAGGTTCTCTAGGTAAACTACCAAATCACCTGAAAATAATTTTACTTCTTTTAACTAAATTCCTGTACCCCTTATTGTTTTCTCTTTTTAAATTCTGCTGGTTAATAACTCCAGGACAGTGTTCAATAGTAACAGAGATAGTGGACATTCCTGACTTTTTCCTAATCTTATTAGAAATTCCCCTAATATTACCCCATTAAACACAATTTTAGCTTTAAGAAATATGCATCATTTCCTATTTTCTTGAGCAATTTTTTTTTTTAATCAGGAAGCATCTTTCAAGAGCTTTTTTCTTCATCTAGGGAATAGTCATGTGATTATTACTCGTACATCTACTAATGTCATGCTCATGTTAATAGATTTCCTAATACTGAATCATCCTTGCATTCCAGAAATGAATCTCACTTGCTCATGGTACATTATCTTAATGTGGTATTGTGTCCTGTTTTTAAATGTTTAATCTAGTATTTTTGCATTGATATAGGATGATTGCTTGTAAACATATTTTCATGTTAGAATTGCGTTCCTCTGTACTGTTTTTAGCAGAACAGCCTCCATGAAACGGTGCTTGGTGGTAACAGAAATGATGTGGGAGGAGGTGTCGGGAGAGATGGAGAGACTTGGCATTAGAGTCACACAGACCTTTGGGAGGTTTCTGGCCCCCTCCCCTTACTGACTGAGTGACCTTGGAGAAATTATTCCTGCTCTTCTACCTTCTATTTCCTCATCTGTCCAATAAGAGAACCATGGGTTGTGTGAGGACAAAACGATGTCTATAAAGACTCCAGTACAAACATACATAGATACAGAGAACAGAGAAGTGGTCACCAGAGGAGAAGGGCACAATGGATGAAGGGGTCAACTGTATGGTGATGATGGAAACTAGACTTTTAGTGGTGAGCACACTTTGGCATATACAGAAGTCAGACTATAGTGCTGTACATGAAACTGATATAATGTTATAAACCAGTGTTACCTCAATTAAAAAAAAAATACCAATACAATGTCTGGCACAATGTAAGCCCACATAAACATTGGGATATTTTACTATAAAGAATTATTTTTCTTCTGCTGCTTCTCATATTATGAAAATAAATGTAGTGTTAGGGTATATGTAAACAGATATCATAGTTTCCTCAGGAGAACCTTAGTACCTCAGCTTAAATGGTCCCCAGGATTCTGCTATGATCACCGAGCCCAGACCGGCTCAGTGAGCCAGCTTTGTATTTTGTCCCTTCTTTTATAGTCAGCCCATTCCAGACTAGAGGTTCCACGTAAACAGTAAGTGCCTTGTGGGGGACAGGGTGGGGGACTGTGAAATGAATGGAAAAGGAAGATAAAATTTCTTGAATCCCTACTACATGCCAGGGGCTAATTTAGGTCTATTTGTAGTTAATAGGTGAGGAAAGCTGGCAGGTAGCATCAAGATCTCAAAACCTGAGAGAACCAGCTTAAGGGTAGGAGTGGGTGTCGTCTCTCTATCTAAGAGTTGAGATTAGCTTTTGTTCTTTTCTTCTTACCCTCTCCAAGAAGAGGAGAAGGGAAAGATGCATTATCTCTGAGTTGAGCTCCTGGCTACTTAATCTCTTAGTCAGTGTTCTGAGCCTGGGGAAATCTTTCTGTACGGGGCTATGGTCATGCTTCTAGGACTCCTGAGTGTGGAGAGGGTAAGGAGAGTGCTAATTTATTGATGCAGTTATTCTACATCTCTTTATTAACTCAGAGATGAAAAGGCTGTCTACCACTCTAAGACTGGCAGACAGAGAATTGTGGGCGTGCTGGGGAGAAAGAGGTGGGCCTAAAGACACTGGCATTTGTGTTGAACCTAGAAAGTTGAAGCTAAATAGAAAAGCAAAACCTGTGGGAGACAGCATAGTGCAGGTACTAAGAAACAGGCTCCAGACTGACCCAGACCGGGGGCTACATTTTGTCTCTTTCTTGCTGTTGACCTTGAACTAGTTCCTTATGTTTTCTGAGCTTTAATTGTATTGTCTGTAAAATGAGGGAAAAGGACCTAATATATATGGGTTCGTGGTGAAGGAAATAATGCAGGGAAATCACTTAGCCTAGTGCGAGTCCTCAAAGATAATGGCTGTTATTATTATCTGGTCTTCAGTAGTGTTCCTCAGTCTTGCCTTTGTCAATAGTCCTTTCCTCACGTTTCCTTTTTTTTTTTTTTTTAAACAGCTTACTGAGATATGATTCCCATAACCATACAATTCATTCATTTAAATTGTAGAATTTTGTATTTTTTAAATACATTCATAAAGTTGTCCACAGTGTATATTAGAACATTTTCATCAACCCCCAGAAAAACCCCCTGCCTGTTAGCAGTTGCTCCCTACCCCTCCTCCACTACTCCCCACAATGAGCTCTAGGCAACCACCAATCTATTTTCTGTCTCTATAGACTTGCCTGTTCTGGACATTTCCTATAAATGGAATCATACAGTATGTGATCCTTTGTGACTGGCTTCTTTCACTTAGCATAGTGTTTTCAAGGTTCATCTATGTCAGACCATGTGTCAGTACTCCATTCCTTTATATGGCCAAATAATATTCCATTATACAGATATACCATTTTATTTTACACATTTTATTTTACACATTTTATTTATCCATTCACCAGTTGAAGGACATCTGAGTTGTTTCTACTTTTTGGCTATTATGAATAGTGATGATATGAACATTTGTATTCAAGTTATGTGTGAACATGTTTTCATCTCTTTTGGGTATATACCTATGAGTGGAATTGCTGGGTCTTATTGCAGCTCTGTGTTTAATCTTTTGAAGAACAGAGAGACTGTTTTCCCAAGTGGCATTTTACATCCCCAAAGCATGTTATCCTTTCCAACATGTGATATTATCTGTCTTTTACATTATAGCCAGTGTAGTGGGTGTGAAGTGGTATCAAATTGTGGTATTGGAGTGCTTTTCCCTAATGAATAATGTTCAGCTTCTTTTCATGTGCTTATTGGTCATGTGTATATCTTCATTGGAGAGATATCTATTCAGATCCTATGAGCATTTTGAATTTTAAGTTTCTTTTAATATTCTAGATACAAGTCCCTTATCAGATATATGATTTGTAAATATTTTCTCCCATTCTGTGGGTTGTGTTTTTTCTTTCTTGGTATTATTTGTAGCACAAAAGTTTTTCAAGCTTCTTTTTAATTTTTTAACATCTTTATTGGAGTATAATTGCTTTACAATGGTGTGTTAGTTTCTGCTTTACAACAAAATGAATCAAGCTTCTTTTTAATGTAACTCATGGAAGTCTATATTTCAGCATTTAGCTCCTACAAAAATTTTCCAGTTGGTAGACTTTCAATGGAAAAGTTGGCCTTGTACTTCACTGACAAGAATAAAGCCCTCAGTATGTAAATATCCTGTACTCTTAACTCCTTCCATCACACAGCTCTTGACCTATGTAGGTATCTATCCCCCTCTCCTTTCCTTTATTCATCCTCTTGAAATGAGGAATATATATCCTAGTCAAGGCCAGCCTTCCAACTGTAAGATGACCTCGTCCCCTCCATCTTCTCCCAGGAACTTTAATATTTTAATAAAATATTAAAAAAAAATATCTGCATCCTCCAAATATACATCTCCAGCCATGGCCATGATCTCTTCCCTGCACTTCACTTGATCTATAGATATCCTCCAACCCAACATGTCCAAAATTGAATTCCCCTCCTCATGCCATATCTGAGTCATCGTGAAAATCAAATGAGAAATATTTGGCATAGTAAGTACCAAACAAATGGGAACCCTAACATGATGGTGGGACCACATCATCTCCTGAGGCAGCCCTGAGTCTGCAGAGAAAACTGGACATATGAGAGCTGTGGGAGGTCTGACTTAAAGTCAGGAGCTCCGTGGGGAGCTCTTAAGAACAAGGACATTGGCTTCCTTTTCTATAATGAGATTTTGTAAAACTTAAATGATATAATAAAGACAAAGTACCTAACATGCTGGTAAATAATAAGCATGGGATGAAAAATAGAAAATAAGCAACAGTAAACCCCAAGCAGAAACTATGTGAAAAACGGATTCTTCTCTTTGCCTAAATATTTGCCCATTGATTGTTTGCCAGCATCCATTTTTAAAAAAAATCTCTAATTATTTTATCCAAAAGTGTGCTTTTGTCGGTGGTGGTTGGTGGTGGTTAGTGTTGATAGTGTGAAAGTTTTGTCATCCTAAAGGATAGTCAGCAGTGGGAATATAGGATGACCCAGGATATCTGTTTTTCAATTTCGACAGCAGTTTGTGTTTCCCAGATGTTAGCTCTGCTGACCTGCAGCTTTCAGAGGTCACCTCAGCTTCCAGCTTCCCACTCATGGTATCTCTCTTTTCTTGCTGAGCACAGGCTGGCATTGATCCCAGTTTCTCCTTTGAGATTCAGCAGAAGATCCTGATGGAGGAGGATAATGCCCAGAGAGAAGAGCCCAAGGAGGACAGAGTTGGTGACGGGCAACATGTCGTGAGATCTCCCTTTGTGTGCACTTCATCCTCAGAGGTTTTCAGTAAATATTTATGAGTACCTACTCTCTGTGATGCATATTGGGAATGACCTGGCATTTCCCAGTATAAACCCGGGAGTCCAGCAAACACCAGGAAGATAGTCTGAGGCTGTCAATTCTAGCCTGGAGCTTTGATCATGTGCTTACTTACCCCACTGAGCACGTGCTGAGGTTTTGTTTGGACCAGGTGCTGAGTGACAGGCAGGCCAAAGCAGCTGATGTGGAGAGGTCTTTTCCAGTGACTCATCAGTCATTCAAAAATCAAGATGCACACAAAAAGGGGTGGGATGGGATGCAGAGGGAAAGACATGAAGTTTTAGGTGCTCTAGAAGAGCAGCTGATCCTACTGTCTCCTTGCAGGGTCGGGGATGAGGCTCCAACTCAGTAGCTCTCCAATTCAGGGCTCACAGTGCTGGTTGTAATCTTTGTAATGTGTTCCCCAGCATCAACAAAATAAATAGATTCATAAAGTGTGTATTTTCCTTATTATTTTTTAATATGCATCAGATGATCAAGTTACCAGGGGACGGGGAGCGGGTGCTCAGGGATGTGCTCGGGACCTGGTTTAGTTGACCTCACCAGGATTAGCTGATCATCTCTGCACTGCAAAGTCCTCCTCTAGTAAGGGAGGGTGATTTCAAGCTAGATTTAATTTTTCATTTACTTATTGTGCTACATTTTAGACACAGGAGTTAAAATAGAAAGCTCCTGGGTTACTGAAGTTTCTCCAGAGAAACAGAACCAACAAGAGATGTATATGTATATAGAGAAATATATATATATATATATTTATATTTTATATAATAGAGAGACAGAGAGGGAGAGTGCTAGAGATAGAGGTAGAGATAGAGAGACAGAGAGAAAGAGAGAGAGAGGGAGAGGGTGGTTTAAAGACTTGTCTTACATAGTGGGGGCTGGCAGGGCTGAAATCTGCAGGGCAGGCCCAAAGACTGGAAATTCAGGCAAGATCTGATGCTGTAGTCTTGAACACAGGTTCCGGGGGACACGCTGGAAAGCAATGTAGTGTTTCTATGTTAAAATCTTGAGAATTCCTTCTTCTTTGGGAAACCTCTATCTTTGCTCTTAAGGTCTCAACTATTAGATGAGGCCCAGTCATGTTATGAAGGGTAATTTGCTTTACTCAAAGTCCACTGATTTAAATGCTAATCATATCTAAAAACACCTTCACAGCAACATCTAGTCTGGTGTTCTACCAAAAAACTGGGCACCATAGCCTAGCCGAGTTGCTATAAAATTAACCATCACAGCCCTCTAACCTGAGGGAGTTTATGTCTTGAGCAGAGATAGATGATAAAACAGAAAATTTGCAATCCAATAACATGAAGTACTTTAGCTCCTAACCAAAACCTGGGTGGAGTTAGGAAAAGCTTTCTGGAATGTATGATTCCTGCACTTACTATTGCTGATTATGAGGAAAGAGGTGAACGAATATGACACTTGTGAATAACTGCAAGTTGTTTATGATGATTGAAATGTCCCCTCCTTGCAGGGAGAGGGCAGAGGAAACAGTGACCTACTAGTTAGGAAAATAACCTGGAGTAACCAGATGACTTACTTTTTTGTTTATTTGTTTAATGCCAAAACAAGGATTCTGGATTTATTTTATCTCACGTCTTGAAGGAGTCACTGAAGAATTCTTAAGTGTAGAAGTGATGAACTTAGATTTTCAGTATTCAAGACCAATTTATGTAATTATTCAACAAATAATTTATGGTATCTGTCACGTATGAAGTACTGGGGGAGGCACTGGGCATATAATGGTACACAATGCAGAAGTGCCTTGACCTCACAAAGCTTAGAATTATAGGGGTGGGGGAGGTGAGGGAATGAGGGGAGAAAAAAAAAGACAAATAAAATAATCACAAATTTTAATTTGTGTTATTGAGAACAGAGCCTTGATTCAGAAGCTTATCATTCCAATGTCTGCTTACTCCTGTCATCCCCAGCCATCACATCCCTGCCATAAGTGCAAGCTTCAAATACTGAGTAATCCCTCAGCAACTGCCCTTTACCTCATCCTGTCCTTTCTTGTACTGAAGATGGGAGCAGTTTGAATGGAAAACAAGGGATTGATATTTCCAATAGGATCAAAGCATTCAACTATTTACAAAGTCATAGGGAATTGAACATGGATGGTAATAGCCCATGAGAGATAAAACTTTCTTTTGGAGACTAACTACCAGTGAATTATCCATTAGAGGTAATGTTGCCCTCCACCCATATGGATCCTTCAAAATTGCCTGTGTAAGGAATTCCCCACCTGGATCATCACTTCGATTAACTCAGGAGCCAGATAGGATGAAAGACAAAACTAGCTTGTGAGACAGCAAACCAATAAACCACATCAGGGCTTGTCTTGATAACATTGCCCATCAATGGTCAACAGACCAGAGGAATGAAGAGCATGTAGGTGATTTCCCTCCACCAGCACTCCAGCTGTTGGGGTCCTCAGACCTTATCAGGGCTTTTTGGAGAGGAACCAGCGGGAGAGCCACAGAAACTTCTGCAAGCAGGGGTGGGAGAGAGGGAAGGAAATGCACTCTTTAATCATATCCACATTTGCCTTCTTGACTAGCAAATTCATTTCAATACCTGTAACTTCCCTCTTGTGAGTTCTTGGGTTCATACACCTTCTATAAAGCTAACTTTTAATATTAACATTAAAGGTAGAGTGTATCTATCCCACGTTAAATTTCTGGAGATTCTTATGTCAACGTTATAAATATAACACATACCCTGGAGATCAACCTCTTGAGATGAACAATAAGAGAAGGACCTTTTTTTTTTTTTTGCGGTACGCGGGCCTCTCACTGTTGTGGCCTCTCCCGTTGCGGAGCACAGGCTCCGGACACGCAGGCTCAGCGGCCATGGCTCACGGGCCCAGCCGTTCCGCGGCATGTGGGATCCTCCCGGACCGGGGCACGAACCCGTGTCCCCTGCATCGGCAGGCGGACTCTCAACCACTGCACCACCAGGGAAGACCCAGAGAAGGACCTTTTGAATAGAATTTCTTTTTGTTCCCATTTGAGAAACCCAGTAAATGAATTTCGATTACCTTCTTTAGGCATATTTGTAACTCATAGAAATGCCTAGTTCTTGTGAATAGCCAGACATTCAAATGAGTCTAAAAGAACTGTACCAGTCATAAGCATCACTATCTGTATCTCAGAAATAAATGCTTCAAACAACCACTTAGAAATTTTTGAGCACTGATGCTAAATATCTAGTCAGAGATGGGTGGTATGTAATAACGTTTTACTAGCTCTCTTAACAACTCCCCTGAGAGAAATTACCCCCATAATGTGAAATATTTAAGAAGGTCAAGCACAGATGAATGGATAAAGAAGATGTGGCACATATATACAATGGAATATTAGCCATAAAAATAAATGAAATTGAGCTATTTGTAATGAAGTGGATGGACCTAGAGTCTGTCATATAGAATGAAGAAAGTCAGAAAGAGAAAATCAAATACCGGATGCTAACGTACATATACGGAATCTAAAAAAACAGTACTGATGAACCTAGTGTCAGGGCAGGAATAAAGATGCAGATGTAGAGAACAGACTTGAGGACACAGGGGAGGAAGAGGAAGCTGGGACGAAGTGAGAGAGTAGCATTGACTTATATACACTACCAAATGTAAAATGGTTGGCTAGTGGGAAGCAGCCGCACAGCACAGGGAGATCAGCTCGAGGCTTTGTGATGATCTAGAGGGGTGGGATAAGGAGGGTGGGAGGGAGGCTCAAGAGGAAGGGGATATAGGGATATATGTATACGTATAGCTGATTCACTTTGTTGTACAGCAGAAATTAACACAACATTGTAAAGCAATTATACTCCAATAAAGATATTTAAAAAAATAAATAAAAAGGTCAAGCAAGTAGCCCTAAGTCCCAGGTGACACAATTGGTTCACTGGAATATTGTCACCGAATTTCCGGTTCAACACCTGACCATAATAGTCAAAAGTTACCTGTTTCGTACTTAGTTCTGTGAGAACTCAGGATCTGTAACTATGGAGTCATCCAAAGATTAAAAAATGGATGGCAGTCAGGAGTGGGCAGAAATTCAGTATTTTAACTGGGCCCTTAGTGAAAATTCAATTGAGCAGCTTTTTCTTGGACTGAGAGCTTTGTTTAACATATTAGGAAACAGAATCTGGACCACTTTATTGGAGTGTTTAAATTCTGTGGCTGGAGCTCATCTTTCTCTTTCATCCTACTCCTATATAATCAGTTTCCACTTCCCACATAGCCACTGGCTCTTCCTGTATTTGTCAGGCAAGGAGGAGCCAGTGCAAGTTTAGAGCAAGGAAATGACATAATTAACATGGTATTAGATGTAAAATCTAAAATTCAAGGCCTCATCCCTTCCCTCCCCACAAGTGCCTCCCCAGCTCCCTCGATCTTATCTCCCAAGCCTCCCTCCATGTACTGTAGGTTCAGGCAGTCTGCGTTACTCACCACTTCCCTAACCTGCCTTTACCGCCCAGCTGCTTTGTGCATATTGTCTCCTCTGCTGGGAAGCTGTTCTTTCAATATGAAGGCCACACACGTTGTCTTCCCTGATAGACTCATTGGGCAGAGATACTCCTTCTCTGAACTCCTTTGTATCATTTTCTTTAGATTTTGTATTACAAGATCACATTAGTTATATGCTAGGCAGTAAATTCCTTATGTATAGACACACAGTAAATGTCTTGTTTTATCTCCACTTCCCACCAATCTAGGCATATTGTGTGGAACAGAGTAGATGCTTAGTAAATCTGCCTCTGTGTTTAACAGGCCTCATGACCTGAGTCTTGGCCCCTGCTCTGAGTTGTCAGAAGTCTCTAGTGCATTGAAGTCTGTATATATCTGGCACGTCAAACACTTATCCCTGTAAGACATGGCTCCAAAATAAATACATAAATTATAGTATATTATATTATGTTATATTATATTATGTTATATTATAGGGGAACTTGAATTCAAGGTATGAGATTACTGGAGGGATGGTGAAAGTCAGATGAAAGAAAAATTAAACAAGATCAACAGAGAAGAGAAACTGAGTTCCCAGCAATATCAAGGATTACCACTGATAGAGCACTGTTTTTTTCTGTGATGAGCAGCTAAGCTACAAAGAAAACTCCTTGTTTTAAATCTGCCATGCAGGAAAAGTAGATCAACTCAGGGTCCTCAGATGATTAGAAAAGTAAACCAGATAAACACAGCTGTGATAGGTTAATCTAAAGGGGCTACACACACATACACACACACACACACACACACAGCATCCTTTTCCTGCCTGATTCCAATAAAACTCACAGAAAAAAATGGAGACAGATCAGAAAGAAACATTTTGATGCAGAAATTAATCAGATGCTCCAAATGTATTTAAATTATTCTCATAATTAGAGAGCCAGTCTTTTAATAGTTTGAACATAAGGAAGCACATGGGGATAAATTTCCACTTTAATTTTGATTAATTTTCTGGTGTTAATTTGATGAGCTAATGTGTTATTTATACTTAATATATTTGAATATATATATGAGAACACAGTGTAAAATCCAAGTATCCAATAAGATTATTGGAATAAGAATGCACTGAAGGCATAAAAAAAGAGTAGGAAGCAAAAATCTTTAGTACAATAATTTAATAACTTAATTTATAGTAGTACAATTCTATTACATTATACATTATAATATAGTACATTAAATTGTGCTACTATATATTAAAAATTATAATTTATAATAGTACAATAATTTAATAGTAAATTTGACACTGTGCTTCCTTACAAACAGGATACAAAGGGAAACATTGGTTTACACAGTTTTCCTTAACAATGATTGCAAATCCAATGTTAAAATAGATGAAGATACCTTTTCTAAGAAACGAAAGTACTTGGATTTTTTTGAGAGAGAAAATTTATCCTAGCACTACATTCTTTTTTTTTTTAATTTAAAAAATTTTATTATATATATTTTTTTATTTTGGGCTGCGTTGGGTCTTCGTTGTTGCAGACTTTCTCTAGTTGCGGCAAACGGGGGCTACCCTCCGTTGAGGTGCACAGGCTTCTCATTGCAGTGGCTTCTCTTGCTGCGGAGCACAGGCTCTAGGTGCGCGGACTTCAGTAGTTGCAGCACACGGGCTCAGTAGTTGTGGCTCGTGGGGTTAGCTGCTCAGTGGCATGTGGGATCTTCCTGGACCAGGGCTCGAACCCGTGTCCCCCGCATTGGCAGGCAGATTCTTAACCACTGCGCCACCAGGGAAGTCCCTAGCACTAAATTCTAAAAGGAGTTTATGAAGTGGAACTCAACGTCTATAAGGCAGTACAACACAATGGTTGATGTCATTAATAACAGTTCCAGAAAAGGGCAAGTGTGGTTGGAAACTACTCATTTGATGAGGACGTTATGCTAAGTGAAAGCCAGGCACAGAAAGAAAAAAACTGCATGATCTCACTTACATGTGGTACCTAAGAAAGTGGATTACAACACATAGAAGGTAGGTGTGGAAAGGTGGTTACCAGGGGCAAGGAGGTGGAGCTGGGGATGGGGGATGGGATGATGTTTGTCAAAGGGTACAAAGTCGCAGTTAAAGGATAAATAGGTCTAGAGATCTAATGTGACAGCATGACGATACTGTGTTGAATACTGGAAATTTGGTGAGAGCAGATATTAGGTGTTCTCATTATACACATAAAAAAGGTAACTGTGAGAAGGTATGTTAATTAGCTTGACTGTTACAATCATTTCATTACGTGTATGTCCATAAAATACTCATGTTGTCTACCTTAAATATATACTATTTTCATTAAAAAAGAAAAGAATAAAAAAAAAAAAGAAACTACACTTTTGAGTAATCCCTGGGTGCTATCTCCTGTGCAAAGAGTGGTGTCTACATTATCACATTAATTCACAAACATATGGGTTGGGTGTTATCAGTCCCATTTACCAGAATAGAAATATGGTTCTCAGTGAAGGTAAATAACACACTCAAATTACCTGACTGGTAAAGGGGCTGAGTCAGGGTTTAAACCCAGATCTCCCTGACTCTAAAATCAATGATCTTTCCACTGCACTCTGCAAATAAAAACTTCTTGATTCTTTTTATAGGCATAATATTAAAGATAACTTTAGTATAAACAGTTGTTCCACAAATTGGACAAGAGTTGAGAGTGACCAAGTTAAAAGCTTCAAAGATTTTTTAGGTTATTACTGCAGAGAGAGGAAAAGATGTACAGATTCAGGACATGAGCTAATCAAGTCCAACCAGCCATTTGGAAAACTAATTCCAAATGAAATAATACATAAATAATTCATCATATTACTGTGTGCAACACTTCACCTTTCCTTAGCTGAGAGGGGTGGCTAAAGAAAAGTACCATCAGGTACTGTAACCACTACAGATCCTAGAGAAGGGAACAGGGAAGGAAGTTCTGCTGTGCAGTTTACAACACAATATCCCTGGTGGACAACAGGGAATGGCAGACAGAGGTAGGTGTGGCAACAGAGGTAGGTGTGGCTGGATCTGTGATTAAATAGGTCACTTTGTTTTAAAGAACCCAGGAAATGGAAGAAGTAGAAGGAAAGTGCTCATGTCTTTTTATTTTTTCTTTCTATTTAAAAAAATACCATCGTAGGGCTTCCCTGGTGGCGCAGTGGTTGAGAGTCCGCCTGCCAATGCAGGGGACAGGGGTTCGTGCCCCGGTCCGGGAAGATCCCACATGCCGCGGAGCGGCTGGGCCCGTGAGCCATGGCCGCTAAGCCTGTGCGTCCGGAGCCTGTGCTCCGCAACGGGAGAGGCCACAACAGTGAGAGGCCCGCGTACCGCAAAAAAAAAAAAAAAAACAAACCATCATAACTATAAAAAGTTCTGGTAATAACAATTATTGCAATAATAATAGGTGTTAAACTCTGAGCGCCTTCTATACATTTTAAGATGTTGGGGTCTGCTTTTCACATTTAATATAACCCTTGTACCTTGTTGATCTCTTCTATCTTCAGGTTGCCGTGGCATTATGAAAACTCTTGAAAACCATACTAACTCATTGGAAGTGAGATGTTTTGCTGAGTTTAGTCACTTTACAAAATCACATTAAACGAATACTCTTTGAGCCCTTTCCATGCACCAAGTCTTGGAGTGTGGTTCACGCAAATGTGAATAAAATGACCCCTCTAGCCTTCAAGGAGCTTGGCTATAGTAAAAGAGACAGAGATGTCAACAAATAAAACAAGATGGTGAAGGAAGGTCAATGAGGATCATTTTTTTTCTGGTCTAGTGATTTGGAATTACTCATTATACAGATGTTTTCTCTGATATCATTCCTATTTAGAGAAGAGGTGGAGGGGAGTATTGAAGAGCATGAACTCTAGAACCAGGCTGCCCTGTGTCCAATTCTGCCTCTACAAACTCATTAGCTGAGTGACCATTTACTTCTCTCTGCCTCACCCTTTTCACTTACAAAAGGGAAGTAGTAACAGTACTTACCTCAAAGCGTTGTTATTAATTAGTTTAATTAAGACTGTAGTATATTTGGACAAACACCTGGCAGATACAGTAACTACTGCTCTCAATAACTGTTAGCTATATTTTCTTAGATATGAATACTGTCAACCTAACTATGGCCATTCTAGGTGTGTTGTGTTGGTAAACATTCTCCTCAGAACCTTAGAGGGAGAACGACTGTCTCTGAGATGTCTGTCTAGTCAGGAGTCTTGCTGGTATCGTTCGAGGCCACAAAATGTTTGCACCCATAGTGCTTTGGGTCAAAGTCATTCAGTTTTGAGCACCAACTACATGCCAGGCATCGTTTTAGGAGTACTGTGGCTATATCACTGGAGAGAGCAGACAAAAATCCCTCCCTGCACAGAACTTACATTCTGGTGAGGAGAGTCAGATAATAAGCACAATAGAAAAATACATTTTATAATATGATAGAAGGTGATCGTTCTGTCATTAAAAATAATAAAGAAAGCTCACTAGTATGTGGAACGCCTTTTAAATTTTAAGTAGAGTGGTCAGGGTAGACCTGAGGAACATGGTGACGTTTGAGCAGTGTCTTAAAGGAAGTGAGAGAGTAAGCCATACTGGTACTTGGGGTGGGGGAGGAATTCCAGGCAGAGAGGACAGCTAGCACAAAGGCCCTGGGATGGAAGCATACTGTCTAGGACTCTAGTCCAGGAATATTGAGGAGGCCATTATGGCAGGAACTAAGTGAGTGAAGTGAAAGAAGTAGGAGCTTAAATCAAAGAATGGCACATCATGTATTGTCCTTCCAGGCCATTCTATAGCCTTTGGCTTTAGCCCTGATTGAGATGGGGACCATTGCAGGGTCTTGAGCAGAGGAGTGATATGAGTTGTCTCAATGTTTAAAAACGATCGCTCTGGCAGTGTGTTGAGAACTTCCTTCATGGGGACAAAAGTAGAAACAGGGCAAGGATAAAGTCAAGATGTGATGGTAAATTAGGGTGTTAATTAACAGTGGAGGTGGTTAAGTAGTTGAATTTTGGATTTATTTTAAAAGTAGAGCTGAAAAATTTTTTTCTGATGGATTGGATTTGAAATGTGAGAGAAACAGAAAAGTCAAGGATGACACCAAGCTTTTTGGCCTGATATGAGGAAAACTTCATTTGGGACAGGGTGGTTGGGAGACAGAAGGAGGAATTTCAGGATTTCAGTATCAGAAATGGTATGTGGGAGTAGCCTAGTAGGCTAACTGGGCAATAGCCTGGAGCCTGCAGTTCAAGAAGAGATGGTCAGGCTGGAGTTAAAATTTGGGAGTCATTACCACATATGTGATCTTTAGTGTCGTGAGATCACCAAGGGTGTGAGTGTAGATAGACAAGAGATCCAAAGTCCGAACTCTGGGGACTCTCCTGCTCAGACACTGGGAGAAGAGAAGGGACCAGCAAGCAATCTTCTTCCCAAAGAAGACTAAGAAGGAGCAAGCAATGGAGTAGGGGAAAAAAAAAAAAAAACATGAAAAAGTTGTGGAAGTCCAAATAAAAGTTTTCCAGGAGGAACAAGTGTTCCACCATTGATTTCTGCTGATAGTTCGAGTGAGATGAGCCCTGAGAAAATGTCCAGTTTAGGAGTTTGACCTTGACAGGATGCGTCCTAGGGGACAGAGCAGAAGCAAAAGCCCAATTGGAATAAATGGGTAGAGAAAACTTGGAGACAGCTTTTCTTAACAAGGCTAAAGGAGTTTTGCTGCGGCTGAGCAGAAAAAAAGGAGCAAGTGGCTGGAGGGGGAAGTGGATTCAAGAGAGAGTTTTTAAGATGGGAGAAATAACATGATTTTATGGTGATGGGATGATCCAATCGGGGAAACTGCTGAAGTATTTAAGTGTTGGATTGATTCCTGTATGTTTCTGTGCGGAAAAGAGCCAAGACAGGGGAAACTAATTCCTATAAAACACCAAGCAGTTCATAGGTGAGCCTTTCCTATAAATTAGAAGTCAGACTTTTACTTGCACAAATGAAAAGTGCATTATAAATAAGCTATTTGTTGAATGCCTACTGAGTGCCACTCGTGGTGTCAGGGACTTTGTATACATTATCCGGAAGCTTATTAACCATCCTGAACATCAGCTATCTCTGTCACTACACTGTTAATGACACTGTTGCTAGGAGCTAAAACGACTTGGCCAACCAAAGCCATAGTGATCATAAATTAGTCTGCACTTTATTGTGCTCTTTCTTGCTGTTGTGAGTTCCGCGAGGGTCGACGACCTGCCTCTCTTTTAGCCCAGAGATTCAACCAGAACTTGGAAGAGGTTCACTCACACTCATTCGTGCGGAGATCGACTGAGGCCGCCCTGGGTCCATTTGGTCCCTTTCCGTGGAGACACCCGCCGTTCACAACAGCATTGTTTTCATTGGTTGCAGCAACGAGAAAAACACGTTGGAAAATATAGAAACTTTCAAGAGAAGTAACTGAAACGAAATCAGTACAAGTTAGTTTAAAATCCTCCGCTGAGGCCGTTCCCCAACCATTTTGCAAAACTGCTTTTCTGACGCATCAGGTGCCTGCCCGCGGGCGAACTGTCGGGAGGAGGTGAGGTCACCTGGAGTTTCCCGGTATAAACCTCACCGTCGGGCGAGGAAATCGTCGCTCGAGGACGTGTACCCACCCGCCCTCTTCCAGCTCATTAGGAAAGCCTGCCACAAGGTTTCTACCACGGCTGTAAACGCGGCTCCGAGAAGCTGGCGCCCCGTGATGGGGAGACCAGCCAGACCCCTGCTGCAGCAGTAAAAGCCCCAACTGCAAACTGCCTGGCACCTTCACCGACTTCACTGCTCCGAGTCCCTCGGTGCCCGCCGCGGTGGTTACGAAGGGGGCCGGGGCACAGGACCGAGCCGCGCGGAGCCCACCACCGCGGCCCGAGGGGGACCGCACCCGGCGGCTGGGTGCCCGCAGCGCGCCTTCCCTCCCTCGCCCTGGGGACCCGGCCGCGCCGACGCGCCAGGTGAGGAGAAGGCGGCGGCCGGCGGGGTAGAAGGGGCCGCGCAGGCTCCGCGCGTCCGGGCCGCATCCCCCGGGCGTCGCCTCCCCCGCCGCCGAGTTGGTCGCCGCCCGTTTGCGCGGCCGAGGGTTGTGGGCGGAGAGGAGGCAGTGGCCGCCGGGGCCAGGAGGGGCGCGCTGGCTGCGCACAGCGCGTGCTGAGTGGCCGGGCGGCTGCGGCTGGAGCTGCGGCGGGGCCGGGGGTCCGGGGCTGGAGGGAGGGTGGGAGGGAGGCGGGGCGAGGGCCAGGCGAGGGCCGCTGGAGCCGGCGGAGAGCGGCGGCGCGGAGAGAAGATGAGACGGTGAGTGGCTGCCGGGGACGCAGAGTTTCTTGCTTCTCTTGTGGGCTGCAGGGACAAAAGCTCGGGCTGGGGTTAGCAGAGCCCGGGCTGAGCAGCCTCTGGGGCCCCGAACCCCAAGAATGGGTGGACCTCGGTTGAGAGGATCCTGGGGAGGCAGTGGCGGGGTGGAAGAGCAGCTCGCAGAACGGTTGTAGGAAACGGGCGGGATTTGGGGGAGCCTGAGGCAACTTTTGCCGAGAAGTCTGGAATACCCAAGGAGAGAGGGATCGGGATCTTGGGGCTAGAGCTGCTTTGTCGCCGTGGGCGGAGGAAAGAGTCCGCTGCTGGATGGTATGGGCGCGGAATTCAGAAAAGACCCCCTCCCCCAAATATCTAGCTAGCTGCCCTCCTGGCTCACTTTGTTTCAAGAGTGGGGCTCACTAGTTTGAACCGCCCAGAGACTCAAACTCCCATTTGGCCTTGGGTGCCCCCCAAAATTTATGGTTGGGGCGGTCTCCGCACCCCTAGAGATAGCGGCTGGAAGTAGAGAATGTTTTGAACCCCTGTTTCACCCGCGCCTGGCACGGCCGAGGCGCAGCTTGAAATGTTTGCTGGTACATTGAATAACTTAGTTCTAGCAGTCATCACTTATTAAAGCGCCGAGGGCCGGGCTAACTCCCGCTACCGCCAGGAAATTAAAAGGCTGACAGGCTGTCGCTTCCAGACTTGGGGTTTCCTGTTTGAAAGAGCTTCGGAAGTCGAACCTGCTACCCATCTACCTTTCTCATGTAAAAGCGGGAACTGCGCCCTCAGCCTTTTATGTCGGTAGACTTTCCCGGGGCTGGAAATCCTCTCGCCCGGCCCTGCCCTCATCCCTAGAAGTCTTCCTTCTGCTGCTCTAAAGAAGCTCTCAACAGTTCTAGAATGCACAGCTAGTCACAGCCAGACGCAGCTGGGAGTGGAACTAGAAGAAGAGGCATAAAAATGTGGCGTACTTTTAGTGTAAATATATGTCAGCCACATTTCCCTTCATTGTATGAATGTATTAATTACAGATATATATTATCAAGTATTGGACGCGTAACTTTAAGCTTCCTAGTTTGGCTTAATTTAGGCGTTTGAGATATGTCTCCGAGAATTCTAACATCTGAATTCAGCTGGGAGAGGTCTAAATGAAGTTCACAGTTTCAGAGTGTTAGTTAAACTTTTGCCCTGAGAGCTCTTGAATTCTTGGTTCCTGGTAGGATAGCAACAGAGTAGTTGGATTTGGGATAAATAAAGCTTTAGAGCTGCCCACTATTTTAACAGAATGGCTACATCCCCGGTACCATTGCCCTCAATTGTGTAAATATTTGTTTGAATAAAGAGCTAAGGTTCTTTGAAAAGTAACAGTTGTGTCTATTCATGATTCCCTTTTCATATCCTGGGCTTAAGTTATTTAAAAGGTTTTGTGTTTTATTTTATTGTTTTCGTTTTACATATTTAATGTGGAAATTTAAACATTATATGTACTTGAGAAACTCTGTAAAGTCCCCAAAACGTTTATAACTGGGGTTTCCTTTAAAAGTGAGGGGGAATAGAGCTTTTGCTCTTAGTTGACTAGTGTAGCCTTCACCTCCTGAGACCCAGAGGTTTGCAAATCCCAGCCTTTTTCACAAATGAAAAAATGAGATGTTGGGCTAGGAGTAGCCAGCATTTCAATTTGCAGGCTTCAGTCTGTTCCATGCAACTGGCAGACGCTGTTCTTTTGGGCTGAGGACTGACTTTAGGGGGTGTCTCCTGGATCCCTATTTGAAGTGAGGGAGGAAAAGATAGCTGGGAAATTCTCCTAAGAGCTTGCTACCTCCTATCTTAAAGAACACCAGACGAAAGCTGGAACTCTTTAGCAACCTTTTCAGAAACATTTTATTTACTGGCTTTTGCACAAGAGAGGGAAGAAAAAGCTGAAGTGATTAAACCCACCACTGAATTTTGCTGTTTTCCTCAAAGCCCTCTTTTGAGGTCTGTACTGTAATGCAGGGGTTGATTCTGGAGTGCACCAGAGGACTTGCTGTGAAAAACGTGATTGCTTTTAAATACTTTTAAAGAGCAGTTGAGGTTATGACTCTGTATGCTAATTCTCAACCCTTAGCAGAAAGGCGGTTGGCTCTATGAATAACTTGGAAAGACAGTGGTTTTGTACATCTTCCAAGTGGAATACATGTGCGTTATAAATCTGACTGTTAGATCTTGATGTACTTTACTTATTAACTGTGGAAATGTCATCTATTTGAAACAAAAACAACTTTTAAGTGATGTGCTTTATTATAAAGCCCTGGTATACACAGCAGCTGTGGTTCTGAATGGAGGCGGGTGGAGTGGGGGTAACTTGCTCCCCAGGGGTTATTGGCCAGTGTCTGGAAACATTTTTGGTTGTCCCAACTCGGGGCAGGGGACAACCCCAGTTGCCAACTGGGGCTGGCCTCTAGTGGGTAGAGGCCTCAGATGATGCTGTGTAATATCCTATAATGCACAGGACACACAAACAATGAATATCTAGCCCCAAACTCTTCACTAGGGTATTACCTTGAGGACATATGTTAACAAGATTAGGGATCTTAATCTAATTTGGATCTTCTAGAAACTGACGGTATTTTTGCTCAACACAGAGAGACCTTTTTGTCTGCAGCAGATTCTTTTGTCCTTGGCATTAAGAGTCTTAATATACCATAGATGTGAAGGAACTTGTGTTCACTGACTTTGAGTTGGCTTAAAATTACAGAATTTTGGAGTGCTACAGTGCAAGGGAGCCTCAGAGATCACTGAGCTCAACTTTTTTGTTTTATAGACACAAAAACTGAGATGCCCAGAGATGGTGACTGGTAAAGTCTCAAGTGTGTTAGTGACAGATGTTAGTTTTAGATAAAACCCAGGATTAGAGAATTTAGAAACTGATATTCAGGCATATGTAAGTTTTTAAAAAATGGACATGACCCTTTGTGAGAATTTAGAGGTCACATTCTCTGTGAGGAAATAAATAAACTCTTTGATGGGGGAAGGGTAGCATTAGCCATGGTGACTGTGGAGCATATGCCTGGGTGTGTCAGCCCCAAGAAGAACATAATTCTATTGTGCGACCTGTGACACTCCACGTCTGATGCCTGCACCATCCTTCCCATGGCAAAGTGGGCAACAGATGGTTCCACATTCACAGCAGATGCTATGGTACAAAACAGAACATTTGAGATTTTTTGTTCCTCCCTGCCTTATGGGTTAAGAGTAGAGGGCATGAATGGATAGGGTTGTCTTGGAGAGAAGAGAGGATGAGAGAGGCCTCCTGAATACAGAGTTAAAAAAGACACCTGGCATATAAGGAAATGAGCATGCTTTGGGGCAGTTGTGAGGGATATTCATAAGCTGATGAGTGGATATGTAAGATAAATGTGATATATGCGTAGAACTTGGGTTAGGAATCTGAAGACATTTCAAGCTTGGCACTTCTTTGGGGGAAGAGGGCAAAATAATAATGGGGGTAAAAGGAATCTCAGAAATCCTCTTATCTGAATCTGCTCACTTGGCCAGTGAGAACCTCCTAACTCCTGTTTCATTGTACTTTCTTGTACAACCCCCAGTCTGTATCTTTCCATCTGTTTACTTAGTGGGGAAGAAAATGATAGTAATATAAAGTTTTTGTTCATTTTCTGGGAGAGTGTAAAAAGCATGTATTTGTGAATAGCTCTGCTTATAGAAAGGAGTTATCTCAAAGAGTTTTTTTTTTTTTTTTTTTTTTTTTTTGCGGTACGCGGGCCTCTCACTGTTGTGGCCTCTCCCGTTGCAGAGCACAGGCTCCGGATGCGCAGGCTTAGCGGCCATGGCTCACGGGCCCAGCCGCTCCGCGGCATGTGGGATCTTCCCGGACCGGGACACGAACCCGCGTCCCCTGCATCGGCAGGCGGACTCTCAACCACTGCGCCACCAGGGAAGCCCTCAGAGTTTTTGACGATCAGAAAAGTTGTGCACATATGGCTGCTCTCACATTTTACATTACGATTATCCATTAGTCCTGTGATTATGGATTTTAGTTGTGTGCTAAGTGGTCCTGCCATGGTAGTTATAATCCTCAAATCTGGGAGGTTCTGGAAATATAGGAGAAGTTTTTAGTGTGCCTTTCTTGGAAGAGCTCCGAACCTCGCTGTGGTAGGTTCTTATCATTTTGACAACTAGCCAATGGGTGTACCTCAAAGCCGAGTACATAGTAGTATATTTAGAAATGATTCAGAAGTGATGACTTTTTAAAGAGGCTGCAGGTGCTGCAGTAAAGGGGTATAGCACCCTTTTCATGATCACCTTTCGGGTAGTCATTCTTTTTTTTTTGTCGTGTAGTCATTCTTGTTACTTATTTTTCAGGTGATGGAAGAGAAGATGAGTTTGTTTTTTTTATAATTGTTGGCTGGAAATATTTGTTGGCGTTTGATTAATGTGACTCTTATCTTTTGAAAGTGAATAAAACCAAAAAGGGTAGCTCAGGTTTTCAAATCCCTTCAAAATGAGTATTTGGTAAGGCAGAACTTGTTTCTGCCACCCAGAAATTCGAACCTTCTAAGGGTTAATTTGCAGAGTTGTTTTCATGATATTTAGGAATGTTTTTAGATGTTGAAAAGAAGGTTTGTGCTGTATCTGCTTTAAAGGCAAGATTGTTATCTATAGCAGCTAATGATCAACAGGGGAAACCCAAATATAAAAATCATTTTTATTGAAATTCAGTGGGAAGGCTAGGGGTTGGAGAAGCTTGCCATACAAAGAAACAGGTAAATAAGGTGTAGAGTAACAGGCTGAGTTACCTGGAGACTTTTTTGAGAGGTTTTTTACAAGAGATATTTGTTTTGCTTAGTGTGAGTGGGTTGAGTTTATTAGATGAACTCCATTTCCTTACTTTGCAAATTAAGGGGAAGAAAAAGTTTGTTCATGCCTATATTTAATATTGTTACCTCAAGCAGGGTCAGCTTTTTCCAAGATTTGCTGCTAAATCTAGAGTTCAGTGGAAATCAGTGTTGATCATCTTAGAATATTTTGTTTGCATGCAGCATGTGACCTCTCCAGATGGCGATGTGCTTGTGGAATCAGCATAAGGAATGGCAAAAACGCTAAAAGTTACAATCTTTCTCCTTGATTTGTTTCTTGAGCACCGTATTGCTAAAACAAGGGCAGGTAAAAGCAAAGGAAAGCCAGCTTCTGCGTTTGTTTGTCCAGTTCAGATGCAGCCTGAGTAGTGCTTCATAGTCAAGAGATATTCAGAGGGGACTGGGAAGTGAGGTCTGGCTGCCACACTGCTTACATCATTGCAGAAGTAGGTTTTTGAAAACATATTTAGTAAAGAAATTGCAAGCCATGGGAATGTAGACAAAATATTTCTTATACATCATGCTGAATCAAATAGCCGTATTATATTACACTAACATAACTCTGACCAGGCCTTCTTCCCACTACGTTATGCTGAAATAATTTACCATGCCCTTGGAATGTCATGGGCAACCGCACCGGTGCAATCTTTTCCCAGTTAGGTAGCTAGCTGCCACCTTATCACTAAAACATGTTTCTGTTCTGTAGTCATTTCCATTTCCTGCGTTGTATAACTGGCACTCCTGTGTTATTTAACCTGTGTCTATGGGAGCCTAGAAAGTTGGAGCAGAAAGAACATCTTGTTCACCCTCACCATTTTAAATATGGAGAAACCTCTGCTAAAACAAGGTGAAGACGGACCAAGGGATTTGCTCTGGCTCTTTCTTCTGTTGGTTATTTTGGCAGAACCAGGACGAGGGTCGGGTATCCTGACTCATGTTCCTGGCAGTCTGTCCCGTATTTTTTGCGCTAGATTGGCCATGACAATAAAAATAACATCCTAATGTAACCATTTCCTTTATTAGGGCTTTTGGTCAGATATAAAAAACAGCATTGATTAAATTTAGTGTAGTCAGTTGTTTACTGACCTCTGCTGGTTCAAGTCCTTTTTCCTTTTCCTTCCAAGCAAAATAAATGGTTAAAAAAGGTAGGTCGCAACAAAGGGAAATATTGTCTATAACACCCACTTTGCATAACCTACAGTTAAGTAATGAAGAGATGGTATCATTATTGTTTTGTTTTGTTTACTTTATAGTATTTTTTTAAAACCCATCCACTCAGTTTTTGAGTTAAAGGGAAAAACACTATGACCATGGGTGATGTGGTCACCTTGTGTTTGTTCCATCCATCCTGAGCCTACTTATCCCCTGACTATTCCCAGTTCACAAGTATTGGGTAAGGGAATGGAGAATAGTACGTTTGGATTTGGTGAATGTTACTTTGAAAAAACAGAAGCTGACTCTGAAGAGAATGTATTTTGATCGGTAGTGTGGAATGGGGACAGGATGCTGTAAAGATAAGAGTTTGCTCCCACCAACTCTCAGCTTCCAATTCCAGCCCATAGGGGTGGTTTCAGGGTCAAGAGAGAGCATCTTCATCCCCATGTGATCCCAGAGTCAATATTTTTCTTGCATAAATTGGTTTTAGAGTATGCTTTTTCCTGGAGTACCCCTCTGCTTCAGGAAGTAAATCTGAAGCACAGATGCAAACAGACATTCAAGACCTCCAACCTAGTTATTCCATGACTCTGTTTCTTGGCTTTGTCTCACTGTGGTGATCACATAATACAGGAGGATTGTTCAGAGGCTACAGTCAGAATCACCTAAACCCGGGGATGAATTATGCCAATGATCAGGAATAAGAAACATCTGGAAATATTTGCTTTACTTGGGAAAATTTTAGAAACCTTTATCTTCAACTAAAGCTATCTTAGGATTCTATAAAGAACCCTGAAAATATGGGTCTGTAATTTCCTACCTAAAGAACTCTCCCACTTTCAGAGAAGCCATCACATAATTTAAGAATCTATAAAGTATGTTGGTCTCTGTCTTAGCATGAATATGGAAGGGTGTGTGTGTGTGTTTTAATGGTTTTTTGAGGCTGAAATTCTTCAAGATATGGCAGGTTTGTCAGTTTTTGTGTTTACATTTTAACTTTCTGAAGAGGTGGGTTTTATTTGAATATGCATAGTAGTGAAATTTAGCTACTGTGACCTACCATTATCTTGCAAGTATCCGAAATATAATGGCCTGATACTTGTAATCTAGACAATGCATTTCCTTTCAGATTTCTCCAAGGTACTTAAAAAAAAAATCCGCTTTTAGGAGCTTAATTCAATATGACAGAAGGTTAGTATTTCGTACTTTTTAAAAAATCAGCAAGGAGCCACTGTATGAACACATCCTTCTTTGTAAACTGAGCCACTATCGTTTTTAAGTCAGTATATATTCATATATTTTTATTCATATTGGTTTTCGGAATGCACACATCTTTTACTTTTTAAATATTTTTATTATGGAAAATTTTAAACATACATAAAAATTAAAAGAATAATGCAGTGAAATCTCATGTACCCATCATTCAGTTTCAACAGTTACCTACATATGCTAATATCGTTTCATCTGTAGACCTTACTTCCCCCCAAACATAGATTGTTATAAAGCAGATTCCAAATACTGTAGTATTTTATTCATAAAAAATTTAAAATATAAATCTAAGAGCTTAGGATTTTTAAAAAATACAGCAAATCATTATCACACCTAAAAACAAAAATGGCAGTAATTAAAATATCTTTTTTCCAGTCAGTGTTCAGATTCTCTGATTGTCACATAAAATTTTTGTTTAATAGTTGGATTGTTCAAAACAGAATCCAAACAAGGTCTACAAGGTCTACATATTGCATTTAATTGTTAATTGGTGTATCTCCTGGTTCTTTTTAAATCTAGAACTGTTCCCTCTCTTATTTTTTTCCTTGTCATTTGCTGGTTGAAGACATTGGTTATTTTTCTGTAGACTTCCACATGTTTTAGATTTAAGTGATACTGTCTCCATAGTGTTGTTTAATGTATTCCTCTGTTCTTTGTATTTTCTGTAATCGGAGACACCTTTTTTTTTTTTTTTTTTTAATAAATGTATTTATTTATTTATTTTTGGCTGTGTTGGGTCTTCGTTGCTGCACACGGGCTTTCTCTAGTTGTAGCGAGTGGGGGCTACTCTTGGTTGCGGTGCGTGGGCTTCTCACTGTGGTGGCTTCTCTTGTCACAGAGCACGGGCTCTAGGCGCGCGGGCTTCAGTAGTTGTGGCACGCAGGCTCAGTAGTTGTGGCTCGCGGGCTCTAGAGCACAGGCTCAGTAGTTGTGGCACAGGGGCTTAGTTGCTCTGCGGCATGTGGGATCTTCCTGGACCAGTGCTTGAACCTGTGTCCCTTGCACTGGCAGACGGATTCTTAACCACTGCACTACCAGGAAAGTCCGGAGACAGCATGCTTTTAATTTGAGAACTTCCCTACCGCATCATTCTGTTGAACTTAATTTATAACATATATATATATATATATATATATATACTTATTACATTCATATTGTGTCTCCTTCAAATATTGCTAAAGCTGTTTTTAAAATTTTATTTATTTATTTATACAGCAGGTTCTTATTAATCTATTTTATACATATCAGTGTATACATGTCAATCCCAATCTCCCAATTCATCCCACCACATCCCCACCCCCTGCTTTCCCCCCTTGGTGTCCATACGTTTGTTCTCTACATCTGTGTCTCTATTTCTGCCCTGCAAACCGGTTCATCTGTACCATTTTTCTAGATTTCACATATATGCGTTAATATACGATATTTGTTTTTCTCTTTCTGACTTACTTCACTCTGTATGACAGTCACTAGGTCCATCCACATCTCTACAAATGACCCAATTTTGTTCTTTTTATGGTTGAGTAATATTCCATTGTATATATGTACCACATCTTCATCGATTTGTCTGTCGATGGGCATTTAGGTTGCTTCCATGACCTGGCTGTTGCTGTAATGAACATTGGGGTGCGTGTGTCTTTTTTCCTTTTTTTTTTTAACATCTTTATTGGAGTATAATTGTTTTATAATGTTGTGTTAGTTTTTGCTGTACAACAAAGTGAATCAGCTATATGTATACATATATCCCCATATCCTCTCCCTCTTGCGTCTCCCTCCCAGCCTCCCTATGCCACCCCTCTAGGTAGTCACAAAGCACCAAGTTGATCTCCCTGTGCTATGCAGCTGCTTCCCACTAGCTATCTGTTTTACATTTGGTAGTGTATATATGTCCATGCCACTCTCTCACTTCGTCCCAGCTTACCCTTCCCCCTCCCCGTGTCCTCAAGTCCATTCTCTATGTCTGCGTCTTTATTCCTGTCCTGCTCGTAGGTTCATCACAACCATTTTTTTTTAATTCCATGTATATGTGTTAGCATACAGTATTTGTTTTTCTCTTTCTGACTTACTTCAATCTGTATGACAGACTCTAGGTCCATCCACCTCGCTACAAATAACTCAGTTTCGTTCCTTTTTATGGCTGAGTAATATTCCATTGTATATATGTACCATAGCTTCTTTATCCATTTGTCTGTCAATGGACATTTAGGTTGCTTCCATGACCCGGCTATTGTACATAGTGCTGCAATGAACATGGGGGTGCAAGTGTCTTTTTGAATTATGGTTTTCTCTGGGTATATGCCCAGTAGTGGAATTGCTGGGTCATAT